>NC_063184.1:33117376-33815534 GCF_023159225.1 Perognathus longimembris pacificus
GGGTTGTATCATTCCTCTTAATGACATTCCAATATGATTTAGATTCAAGATAGATTAACATAAAAACTATCACTTGATAAAATTATAGTAAATTTGATTCAATACATTTTTATCTAATTATTTTGTAAACTCTGTTTCTTCTAGATTTTACTTCACATAATCTTACTATTTTATATATAAACTCAGCAGTCCTCAGTAAATCATTGTCACATTCAAGGAAGAAAATTGACGAATCTCCATAATTTCCCTCTAAAATACAAGGAAACTTCTTCGAGCACAGAAATTCTAGTTAATAGGCCTATAGATAAAGAAATCAGGCTAGCAGGTGCTTTCGTGTTCCTTCTTTGAAATGTTGTCACAAATAAAGATACATTAAAGAGAACAAGGCAAGTCATATTATTTTTGTTAAAGTGGTTGCTAAAATAGCTGCATGATAAATGAAGCACATTTTCTACCCCCCCCCCCAATGAAAAGCCTATAAGATGCATGAATAAAAAACTTACTTTCATTAGCAAAGAAGATTATCTTTACTTCCTGTGAGGTAGGATGTGGTTAATAAAATCTGATTTTGGCAGTAATCAGAGTGAGAGACTAGAAGGGCCTGGCACTGGCGCGTGCCCACTGTAAATGGAGTGTCCCGACACTGGCGCGTGCCCACTGTAAATGGCGAGCCTTCCCAGGAGAGGGTTGGAAAAGGGCACTGGGCGTAGCACTCGTGCCTTTGTCTGCAGAGGTATACGTAGAAAGTAGAAGTAAAAACCAAAGCATGCCACTCTGTTTTCATAAGGACCAATGTTTGATACATAACATCTTTTAACAAACATCTTTTTTTTAACAGTTTCTAGAATACTTTTAAATATGGCCACCCCCCCCCCCAAAAAAAAAGCATAGAGTGACTGCATTTCCCAGGGAGAACTGATATTTTAGTGAGATCAAGAGAGTAGGTGTTTTGTACCACTCAGTGGAGATTTACACGGGAGGTGCGATCATGTCTCCTCATTCAAATATAGAAATGGATGCACAGCACTAGGAGAAAAATACCAAAAGATCAAAAAGAACAAACCCCGTCCATTAGTAGCTCTGGCAGCGGGGCAGGTACTGAAAGTGAGCGGAATCACAACGTGAGGGCATTCGGGGCGAAGTGGAACCTCAATGAGCAGAAAGGAAAAGCCCGAGGCTGTCCTCATGTTTGGCATTTAAGAAGTTGCTTGCCTATTTGAACTATTATTTGAAAATATATCCTTGAATTCTAGTCCATAAAAACAAAATTTTTGTTTTGGAGAATGGCCAAATTATCTGAGGGTTCTTTGTAAAACACTACGAACACATAAAAAAGTAAGACTAAAGTGGGTATTTGAGGAACTAGGTGGAAGGAGAGTTGTTTTTGTGAAGAAGGGACAAGGATACTCAGCTAAAGGGGAGTGAGAGCCAAGAGCAGGGCTTGAACACTGGGGCCTGACATTGCGGCCTGGAAAAGAAAATACATTGCACATTCCATCCTTTTTCTTTTTCTTTTTTTTGTCAGTGGATCAGCCTGGGCACTGTCCCTGAACTCTTTTTGCTCAACGCTAGCACTCTGCACTGTGAGCCACAGCTCCACTTCTGTTTGTTTGAGTGGTTCATTGGAGATAAGAGTCTCACGGAGACTTTTTTTGCCTGGGCTGGCTTTGAACTGCGATCCTCAGATCTCAGCTTCCTGAGTAGCCAAGATTACAGGGATGAGCCACTGGCACCTGGCTGTATCCACTTTGAAACCAAGTTGAATACTTTAAATGGGAACTCTCTGCACTTTAACAAGGCTCAAAATGTTTTGATGCCAATGGCAGGTACATCTTAATACTCCTAATGTTTCAAGGCACAACAAATGGCCACATGAAATAGGGATAAGCCAACAACAAGACGAGAGTACTCAGCTGACTTTTCAGTAGCAGAGCTTCTCACGCGGTTACACCCACTTTGAAGAGCGTGCCTGGGTGGCCTATAAAATAAACAAAAGTAGAGTCAAACATCTAATCTATCTCAGGATAGATTAGATTATGATGATTATGCTGGGTGATTTGTCTTTGGAGATTTTTCTCTATAATTTTTTAAATATTAGTTTCTTCATTGGGCTCTTTTTTCCAAATGAAAATTACCTAAGCCCCCAAACACTTCTTTCTCAGTGTTCCGCAATATTTTATATTTCGATCCATTCACCTAAACATTTTGGCTTTAATAAATTAATATTACATAATGAGAAAGTAAATCTTTCTATACCTTCCATCAGGTTCTATGAATTATTTGCTGGGTACCCTAGAGACAACCAAAGTGGAAATTCAGAAAAACGCAATCCCTGGTTCATCTCATCAAAGTGAAATAATTCTTAGATAATATGAATATGCTTGCTGCTCTATTACTCTCAATTTCTCCCATTAGAATCTTGTAAGCAAATTTTAGTGATGCCCAGATAATCGTTTTAGTGTTGGTTTATGGTTCTCAGTCTGGCCATTTATTCATACTCCTACCAATGTATTCCATAAATTACTGAGCCCTCAGTGTGGGCTAGGCCTTATGCCAGGCATTACGAGAAGGGAAAGCTGAATAATGTACATTTTCAAATTTCAGGGAGCTAACAAACAACGAGGACAGAAAAGGTCCTTGGCAAGTATCAACAACATTAAAAATCATAAAGTTGTGAAAAAAAACACTTTAAACAGGTTAGGCTGAGTGAGACTTGGAGAAAAATTTGGCCTTTGTACTTTACTTTGAGATATTAATGATATTTGAACAGATAGAAAGAGCTAATGAGACAAAAGGAAAACCATGAGAAATTTGTAAAATCCCTACAAAGTACAGTCTCTAAATACTGTACATTGGAGAAAATAGGGAATGACTGGATGTTTATTGAATGCTTGCTGGGTCAAGGCACTTTTGTCAGTTGAAAAGATGGATTATTTGGTCTTGATTTGGGGGTCAACAAGAATAGATTCTTTAAAAAGTATTATCCAGAGAAATGAGTGGCATCAAAGTAGTTAAAGTAAAAATGTAAAGGAGAATACAGATAGGAAGAATATAATGGACTTAGAATCAATATATTTTAGTGATTGGGCAAAAATTGAGGAATCAAAGATGGCCAAGAAAAAGTGAATAATGGTGTTGTTGTTATTATTCTGGTTGGCTAGCAATTGCAAAGTGGTATGTACAAATACGAATTTACTTAAAGGTATATCAGATACGCTAAGTGATAAGAGGATCCTTCAAATACTGAAGTTCTGATTAAGAAGAAAAAAAAAAATTGGATTCGAGAGAAAGACATCATCTGCCTGGTTGATCTTGTAAGGTTTCCAGCCTCAGGAATGCGAATTCAGTAGATCAGGGGTGAACCACAGGCTTTTGTATATGTGTGAACTATACACAAAGTAGCACACACACATATAGATAGATAGCAACTATAACCACTAAAATGGGTTAGGAATGCTTGTTTTTCCCCTCTCCCATTGCACAGGTAACTGAGCTTCTCCGATGTCATGAAGACAGCAGGGAGGAAATGGCTCCTGTTGGAGGGGAAGATCTTGGGCTCCGCAGGTGTTCCGCAGAAGTCACTGGGGAAAGTCATTCTGCCGGGGAGTTCGGAAGACATCAAAGATGACTTCCACAACCCACGCGTACTTATTTTGTCCTTCAGAACTACAAATGAAAGCATGCAAAAACATGATACTGAAGCCTTATAAAACACAGGAGGAGAAGCAGAATTACAGAAACAAGAAAATGATCAAAGTGATAATCAATTGCAAAGTAAAAATGGCAATTTCCCTAAAGAGAAAAGTATAGAGAAGTCCAAGGATGAAGAAAATGCAGTGTTATTTAATATTTTCCATGAGTTTTGAACTACAATTAGGAATAAAAATTTGATTATTCAGAAGAAACCACATTGTGTTGAGTAGTAATGAATATTAGGTACTTAATGAAAATATTGCTTTCTGTATATAGCTCAAAGCTAATATGGTAAAGGTTGAAGAAGTAAATGGAATATAAGAAAATGATGTGTGGCCAAAGAAGAAAATTTATTCATTTAGTTCATAATTCTTAATAACTTTAATTTACTTAAGAAGAATAAAATATATTGCTAAAAAGGGGAGGAATTTTTTTTTTATCACTTCCAGGTCAATGTTTCTGTGTGAATTAAAAAAATGCTTCCAAATACTGAATATTTTACCTTCTTCAAAATGTCAGGAATGAATAAGCTAGTGAAGACTCATGTGATGAAAATCCTAGAAAAGAAGAAGTTCAGAGGAAGTAGACTCAAAAGAACTTTAGTTATCATTTTATTTCTATGAAGAAAAATAATGTTGATGAAACGAGTACAGTGGAAAATGGAAATAGTGTGTGTCATTGGCCATGAAACCTAGGAAAGGATTGCAGAACAAGTCCGGCCACTCTCCGAAGGACGTGGTAGACAGGTCTACCCTGAAGGACGAGGATGGAAGCGGCTTCGTGACCCAGATTTGGCCTGTGTATTTTAATCCTGCAATTACCTGTGGGGCCACGTAGCCTTTATGCCTTTTCGCTAGTGTTGTCTGGTAAAATGATAATAATGCACGTCCTAAGAAAGAAACTGGGAGAAAACTATTCATTATCGAGGTGCAAAATGTACGATCAAAGATATCTAACATGGAAACAGGGGAAGCAACATGATTTTTCCTTGAAAAACTTTGAAAACCCGTTGAGCAGGGGTAAATTTAGAAGACTGTAACACACCCAAGGAAGTGGAAGGTGAAGCGGGTATGAAATTGTCTTTTGCTAGGCAACCATGATGCTTTGGGCACTGTGGTTGAACAATTTTCCAAAGGGGAAAAAGAAAAGAACGAACTCAAACACAGAGGGCGAAGGCAGGGCTGAGCCTCCACCAGGCCCGGGGCAGGGGGGTTCGGGGGGGACCCTGCCTGGTTGAGATTAGAAACAGAATGAGTTTCCTTGTCTGCCTGGGGTCTTTCTTCACCTCCGCACAGAGTTCTAGCGGATTCTGCCTGAGCCTCTGGAGAAGGAATCACCATCCTTGGCTCCTGCATTTGTAAATAGGCGAAGCAAGCCCTTGCCCCCTGTTGTGTGATCACAGGAAGGTCACCACAGGCCTTGTCAGAGCCTTTGCTCGGGGATGCTGGTTTGGGGTTGTGTGCAGAATGTCCTGCTCCTCCTCCGACGTCACCAGAGCTCTGCCGCCCTGTGGCCTGTGACAGGGCCAGGCAGCAGGCAAACATCTTCTACCCACGGCCACCCTGCAGCAGGCCACCACTCCCCTGGGAAAGTCACGCCTTTGATGAGCAGCCATGAGTTCTAGGCCACTCTGGGATCCCAGCAGCTTTTAGGAGATGCCGGCCTGACACGAAATGGGTGGTCACAGAGGTTGGAGGTGCAACCCTCAAGGTGGGGGACCGGAAGTGACTAATGACGTGACAGACAGGGAATGCTCCCAGAATTTTGGAGTCCTGCGGAAATCGTGATACTATAGCAGTGAGATTTATCTTGCCTGATTGTCGTAAAAAGCGGAGATAATTTATAGACGCCATGGAGGATCTGCATCGTGAACTTGTAGCACTCAAGGAAACTTAAAAGAGAAATGACACTGGACCCAAACAGCCAGTGGCCGCCCCAGAACACCAACCCGGCTTCCCTGCGACCCTGGCCGTCTGTATCCAAGCGGAATCCCTCCCCTCTGCTGGTGCAGCACACCGTGAAACACGTGGGCTTTGTTCAGCTCTGCCTGGCAAAGCTAAACTCCCCTGAAAAACCAAAGACCATCAGAGGGTGGGGACAGTACTGTGAATGTCCATAAACGTTTAAACTAATAAACAACAAGTAATAAAGTACTAGTTTTAATAGGGTCAAGGTTTATCGTGGGGATTGTGTTTTGATAACAGGGTAGATTAATATTCCATCAAAATTCAAAACGTAAGCGAATGAATGACTCACAGGGATGAGAAACCAGAAACTGTTGTCTTCAGATTGTGAAAAACAAAACAAAACATGAATATCCTCTACCACATGTACGTTTCCTTTAATTTATGTACTTTGTGAATGGGAGCTAGAAATAGAATTGTCTTTGAAATCCCAAAGAATATGCTAAATCTCTCAGTGGAAGCCAGGCCTGAATTCTAGGGTCAAGAACAGATCCTGAGGTACACCCAGATGGCCCCCACTTCCCAGTGCAGTTACACTTTGGTGTGATTTTCTCCCCTGGGCAGGAGCCCGGATAACCATGTTCCCAAGGCTAGATAAAGCAAGAGAGACCTTCTGTGACCTTGGCCAAAGCCAGGTCAGGCAGAGAGCCCTGATCACAGGACGATAAATGCCTGGCATTCGAATCGGATGAACCAGGGATGGTTGATTGCACTGGATTGAAAAGGGATACACTGAGGGTCAGCTTTACAGGCTCTCCTGACCGTGGTCTTTCTCTCTATAGCAGAGAACCTTCTGGAAGAATTGTGAGGGACGATTCAGCTTGGATGAGAAGAAGCAGGAATCCTGACATGGGCCCATACCAGATGCCAGACCCATCCCCAGCCATCAAGGCGACAAAAACGGGTTGATTTAATTCTCACTCAGCGGCAAATAAAGATGGGTGTCTGAAACTTTGAACTGTGTCTGATATGTTCAGCAATTACTTCTCTGATTACATTTTTTTGAGTGGAAAATAACAGTAATTGAGAAACTTTGAAAGGCATTTTGTTGAGCCTGAGTCTAAATTGTAGAAAAAATATTTTAGAAGACTCCAGGGTGAATGAGTCACCAACATATGGTCTAAATTAAACATTTTTCTAAACACACACGGCCCACGGGGAAGCCAGCGAGCTCACGTGTCTGCTTTTCTCACATTTGTGAATTAATTTGTTTTAAAATATAAATCAGGCAAATTTAGGGTCTTTCAGTATTTTGGTGAGTTGTGATCAAAGGTGGTATTTTCTTATTTGTGACGTATTTGATACATACAATAGAAAAAACCAGCTACACAGAAGGGGACCAGATGTTAGCAGAGAGCACTTTTTGAGAGATCTCTCTTGTGAAATTCTTGACCTAATAACAATAATTTACAAAACACCATGGCTGAGTATCTGAGTGTTTTCTCCAAAAGAGAAACAACAACAAAAAAAATAGATGACATTCACATTTTTTGGCTACCTAATCCATGGGACAGGAAATTATTGTGTGTTTCCAGGTATGTATTGCTAAATAATTTAGAGTATCTGATGTCAAGAATGGAAATGATATTTTTTTTTCTTTTTGTCAGTTGTGGGGCTTGAACCCAGGGATTCGGTTCTGTTCCTGAGCTTTTTTTTTGCTCTAGGCTAGCTCTGTGCCGATTTGGGCCACAGCGCCACTTCCAGCCTTCTGGTGGTTAATTAGATTAGAGTCTCACAGACTTTCCTGCCTGGGCTGGCTTTGAGCTGGGATCCTCAGATCTCAGCATCCTGAATAGCTAGGATGACAGGTGTGAGCCACCAGTGCCTGGCTTTGTCAGTGATACGTTAACATAATGAGAAGCAGGTGGCACTACATAGTTCCTAAGTTGATTTAGTAACCATGGTTCTCCAGAGATACAGAAACAATAGGATATAGGTATTTTTTAAATAAAACTTCAAGGAACATTTCTGTTACACAATCAATGCAATGTTCATACATTTGATCACTGGGCTAACAAGCTCCAAATTCTGTAGGGCAGGCTGGTAGGGTAAAACTCAGTTTCTACATTTCTGTCACAGGCAGAACTTCTCTTGTCACACTTCCTTTTGCTACTGAAGTTTTCAACTGATGAACAAGGACCACTTGTGTTATTCAGGGCAATTTCCTTTATTTAATGGCATTGATCGTACATGTTAATCATAAGTACAAAATGTAATTCCATTATATACTAGATTAGTACTTGATTGTGTAACAGGGCATAATAGCTTGCCAAGTTAACACTGACTAATGATAACATTAGTTGTTTTTCCCAAAATTTTATACTCATATACACAGACCTATAAGCACATACATACATATATATATATCATGTGGATAATGTATTCAATTCATTAATTTATATTAATTTATTAATATAATATTAACACTCATATGTGTTGATATTAATTAATCTACTTCATATATATTGTCTATATATTGATTTATCTAGCATTTATTAAGTGTTAACTATACTGCATTCTGAGACACAACAAATGAATTTAGATTAATATATTGGAAAAGTTTAAATTTAATTGAGATGAACTGAATTGGCTCTTTAGAAGTTAATATGTCACTCTTAGTCTGGTATGTGAAAAGCACCTAAAGAAGATTGATTAAATATTTTCCAATGAGTCTTCCTGAAAGTCATCCTATTATCCTACTATATGCCCAGTATAAATAAAATTTACAGGGGCTGGGAATATGGCCTAGTGGCAAGAGTGCTTGCCTCCTACACATGAAGCTCTCAGTTTGATTCCCCAGCACCACATATATGAAAAACGGCCAGAAGGGGCGCTGTGGCTCAGGTGGCAGAGTGCTAGCCTTGAGCGGGAAGAAGCCAGGGACAGTGCTCAGGCCCTGAGTCCAAGGCCCAGGACTGGCCAAAAAAATAAAAAAAAAATAATAATAATAATTTACAGAACATTCCCCAATATATCATTAAAATATTTGTAGGTATCTTATCAGTTTTGTGAGCAAATTGCTAGAACTTGAAGTTTGGTGACTTTATCTGTACAACAGGAATTGTAATTGTTTTTCAGGTAGATTTTTTTGGAAGGTTCTGAAATATCACTTTTAGATTATTTTTATTTTTATTTTTGCCAGTCCTGGGCTTGGACTCAGGGCCTGAGCACTGTCCCTGGCTTCTTTTTGCTCAAGGCTAGCACTCTGCCACTTGAGCCACAGCGCCACTTCTGGCCATTTTCTATATATGTGGTGCTGGGGAATCGAACCCAGGGCTTCATGTATACAAGGCAGGCACTCTACCACTAGGCCATATTTACCCAGCCCCCTGAAATATCACTTTTAAAGGTCTTGGTATATATAATTGCTCACCAGTGGGGAGAGATGGATGCATTATGTATAATAATTTGATTCTAAGTAGGAAATCAGTGATGCAGCCGTGAGCTACGCAATTGAGTTGTAGATGTATTTCCTCTTGTTTAGATTCACAGCTACACTGCCTTCATAAAGTATTGGAAGCTAAGCTCACAGTCTAAGGGCGAAGAGCATCGATAAGAAGGGAACAGTGACCCGTAGCCAGAGGCGTGTTGTGAGCTCATGCTCCTGTTCTAGCGAGCACTGGTGTGTGGGGACAGTGAACGGGTGAGGAGTTCTGTATGCAAAAGTGTGCCAGGTGGAACCTGGAGGTTTGTGTCCGGTATGGCCAGGAGGGCTCTGGCCAGGTCAAGGTGCACACAGCCGATGCGTGGTCCCTCCCGGACCCTGAGAGCTCTGCAGTGGAAAGAGCACAGGGCAGCCCGGGAAGGCTGCAGGAGGCGGTTCAGCTGCTCCAGGGCGTCAGGACGCGGCTTGCTCTCCTCTCACCGGGGTGAATGCCTGCGGCGCGTGGTGCGCAGCACAGCTGCTCCCTGCAGCTTTCCTTTCTGCTTTCCACAGCGGCGGGGAAGGCGTGGAATCCTCAGCCCTCAGCCATTTCCCTTCCCTTCCTCTCCAACCTTTCCAGACCTCGTTTTTCCAGGGAGGCTGGGCTGCGGCCAGCACCCCCGGCTTTCCACCCCCCCCCCCCTGCAACAGGTGCCTTCCCCATGGGCATCTGGCTGCTTCTCTCGGGAGCATTTCCAATCGCAGCACGAAGCACCGGCAGGTAGAAAGCCTTGTGGTTTTCTTTTTCCCATTTGTGGATACGATCTCGGGGGGTTCAGCAACCCAGAGAGCTCCACGTCCCCGCCTCTTCCTATAAAGACATTCATAATCCATTCTGGCAATTGCTCCTCGAGAACCTGCAAAGGAGGTCGCGGTTTCCACCCGGGTGACAGGCCCACGCTCCCCTCTGCTTACCCCGCCACCAGGCCTCGCTTGGCACCACGGGGCTGCCCCGGGGATGGGGGTTTCTCTGCGTGGGGTTCGGGTTTGCCGTTGCCTGCACTGGTCATCTCCACCTTCATCTGCACCTTGAGGGGCTCTGGAAGATCCGGAAAGAGCAGCCAGGTGCGAGGTTTGCGGGGTGTCGCTGTGCCCTTCCCCTGTCCCACGCAGCCTGTTCCGGGCGATGGTCGCCCGCGGTTTCCACGGTGTCCACAGAGCTCACTCCACAGCCAGCAGCGCCGTGGGAATGCCAGCGTGACACCCGGGCCCCTGGGAGGCCAGGGGGAGGCGCGCCCGCTCGAGGGGCGGCTGGGCCCCCCCAGGCCCGGAGGGTGAACCAGCTCCCCGCGTTGGTGTAGGGCGCACACGTTGCTCAAGCAGGAAAGGAGCCCGATGGCAGTCCCGGAGGTCACACCAAGCACGCGGCTGTCACTTGCTGTCGAAGCAGTCGCTGTGGCCTTCCCTTCTTCAAAACGGTCTCCTTGCTTTAAGCCTCCCTGGTGCCTTCTGAGAGCGAGACGCGAAGGCTGGGTCACAGGTCTGAAATCGCGCAGGCTCGGCAAGGCCCATTTCTTTTGCCGTATCACTTAACATCCAGTTCTGCCTGCGATTGCCTGGTTGGATGACGGCACTTTTTTTTTCTTTTCCTTCACATGCATATTATTTTGTTTTTTTTGACGCTGGGAAATAAGAAGCTATGGAAATACAGTTGACAAACCAGTGAAGAAATGCTTCCTTCAAAGGTCACAATCTGCCCTGGGTTGCTAAGGGAAGAATCCCGCCGGGATAATGACAATGAACTCAACGCCATCAGGCCCATGTCATCTCTGGACAAGAGGACAAATAGACTTCCAGAGAACTCAGAGCAGATACCACAAATCGGAGGCAATTTCCAACCTTCCACTCCCGAAAGGCAATTCGCAAGGACGGTGGACGCGGGCTCGCCGCGCCCTGACATAGGTACCTTGAGTTTTTGTCGTTCTTTACTGGAGCTGAAATTAACTTGGTTTTCAGCGAGCGGCTTTTCCAGCTCCTCTGTGCTGCCCGAGGCATCGTGTCTGATGTCCAGTCTCAAGAGAAATCAGAGAAATTATAGAGAAACCTAGAAATGAGGTGCTCATGTAGAGGACGTCGAGTCATTGAGCCGGTGCTTAGCAGAATTCTGGGATGCCTTTTGCTGTCTGTTGCAAACATGTTATGCAACCGACTTTCATAATCTCTGATTTTGCTCTTCCAGTTCCCTTACTTATCACAAGTGTGCATTGGTAATCTTTATAACTGGTCCAGGTAATTATTTAGGTGGGTCGTATAAATTTGGAGACTATATGTAGAGATAATTGGGCCCCAAAGGTATAATTTTCAAGTTTTCTTCTCTCTCCTTGTGTTTTTCATTTTTTTAAAATATTATGTTTTAGTAGTTGTACTTCAGCATGTGAGGTGACGAGTACAATGTTTCTTGATCAGTGCCAGCCCCTGTCCTCATTATCTCCTCTGTCTCCTTGTCATAGACTTTTATCCCTCAAAGAGAAAGTACACAGGGCTGTTACTTTCTTTGTGTGTCAAGTTGTTTTAGTGTGCTTTTCATGGGTGGAGAATCCCTCTGAAAGGGTTTCCGTGCACATATTTATGCAGAATGAACAAGTCCAGCCTCTCACCTGCAGCCCCCGGGGGCTGACTCTGGTCTTCTTTTGGGGCTTAGAAGCTTAGACCTCAGCCTTTCAAAGCTCAGCGCCCCGCAAACACCGGAACTGGCTTCAGAGCTGCCGGTTTCTGCCATGGTAGCTTTTGCCAGTCTTTGTTCTTTTGAGATTTTTCACTCTTTTGTTTGACTAAATCTCAGTTTTGAAGTTTTATATATGTCATCTGTGATCTCCTGCTCACAGCAGAAGGAAAACGAACTGCACCAAGTTGTCCTAGCTTTCATGGAAGGAATCAGGGAAAATCCTCAACCAAGTTTGCCTGAGAGGAGCAGCCAGCAGGTGTCCTGGGCACACCTGGGCCTGCTCCCTTCCTTACGCCCCCATCCTTTTCCTCCTGTCTTTGTTTCTCTCCCAAAGTGTTCTAGAGGCACTGCCCAACCTCATCATTCGCCCAGGGTGGCAACCATTCATGCTTTCCACATATTTGGAGAATCATAGAAATATTCTTGTTGGTACGGATGCATTTTCTGCTCAATAGTCTTCATCTTTAACGAAGTCTTTATTTTCCTGCTCTGTCACACTAGCATGCATGCATTTTCAGAAGAGTTTGAGCAATTCCTCTGCAAAATCATGGATGAAAAGCTTGGCAAAAAGCAGAAATACTTGCACAGAACATTTACTCACACAAGAACAAGAATAGCACACAGAGTTAAAACAACGTTAGTTTAGGTTATATAAAGGTAAGACACGCGATTGTGAAGACAAAGAGGCTGCAACTCTGTGTGCAATAGTTCAGCCCCTTCATAAACATCAATACTTCTAACTTTGTCATGGCTGAATGGTATTTCCTTAAGTGTTGGGGATATTCCTTAATCTGTTCCTCTTCTTCTCTTCTGCCTCTTTCTTGTCATCTTCTTTGTCTTCTTCCTTCTGCCTCCTCATGGATGGAAAGAAATATATACAAAGTTTTTCAAACATATCAGAATTATTGGGTTGGTTTTGGTTGATCTTTAAAGAGGGGTCCAAATTTGCAAGAAAAAGAAAAATGTTTATTCTGCTCTATTGCTCTCCTCTAACTTTCTATTCTAATTTTGGTTGATGGTGTGGATGGAATCTATGAGCAGAATTTATGAGGAGAAAACAGCTGTTACCAGCAAAATGATGGACTCTATTAGCTGTCCTTAAAATGTGCACTCTGCATAATTGCATGGTTCAAGTTTTAATTTAGGTTTCAAGTCTTCAAAAAAAAAACCCACAGCAGTAATTGCTAGACCACCAGGCACTAAAATCCATGACAAATAATCCATTTCGGATTACACTTTAAATATTGCCACGCTATTTGCTTCTCTGAGGGGAGGCAGAAAATAAAACACTGGGTAACAAGTTGAGGGAAAAACTATTCAGAGAAAAAAGTAATTTCTCTTGGTATTTATTAGAAATTATATTTGATGAAAAATGTCAATATAAATCATGTGGTAGGCAAGGAACGTTTATTAATAATCCGGACTAAGTGACAATGGGGTACTTGAAGTAGAGTTCAACATTCACACACACTTGATTAAAAAGATTACTCAGAATATTGAGGTGGGGAGGCCTACAGTCAATGAAACGTGGTAACCAGACTGCTTGAAATGATAACATTTCATTAGATTTCAGATCACCTGCAAGAGGCTCAAAAGTGGGATAGCTCAAATAATAATAACCATCTCTCAAGCAGCATGCTAGATATACTTATGGGATAAAAGTGATAAAGAAGCACATCTAGGCTTTTCAGTGTCCTGCGAGATGTTGGGTCATTTTTCTGTGGAACAGTTTTGCCAGGACCCCTGGTGACCCTACACAGACCTACAAAGGTCACGGGGGCTACGACTTGGGGCGCAGGTCGGTGGAAGGCATTCGAGGAGCCTCGACAAGGCTCTCTCCCACTCCCCCGCTCCTGCCCTGCAGATGGTTAGAAAGAAGTCAGGATCTGCACCGAGCTCATTGTCAGAGCTGGCCCGCCTTCCAGATCTGGACTTGGCCGCAACTCTAAGCACGGAGGAGCACTCTCCCGAGAGGAGGGGATGAGCCGCCCTCGCCACAGGGAATGCCCAGGTTTGCTCCATGTCTTCTGTACAGTGGTGCACCTTCCAGCTCTGATTTTGAGTACCTACTTTTACCATAAAATGAGCTGAGCATTAATGATGAGCTTGCCAGTGAAGAGAGCTGGAGGAAGACGGTTACTGTTTTCTTCCTCTTGCTTTGGAGGTCAGGTCCTTTTTGACTTTAGGGTCATCTTGCCAAAAGGATGTGGGCAGCTCCCCCCGGGGGCATGTACCTGGTGGAGAGACTTACCAAGTCATGATGAGAAGCCAGCAGGAGGTCTTGGTTGGATGAATGGAAGGGAGACATCTGCTGGCTGGCTGTGGGCAAACCCTCAAAGATGCTCTCATGTGAGTCAGGATTTCTCCAGGGTCACGTGCAGTTGGAGGAAAAAGGCGAAGATGGGGCAAACCCCTCTGAAAGCGAGCACATCCTTCACAAAAAACGTAAGTGCGTGCTATAGAACTTCTTCAGACTGTTCCATTCACTTCTTTATGAAACACACAATGTATCCGGATTATTTCTGACTCTGGACTTCAAGGTATGAAAGGGGAGGTAAATGATACATTCTGTATACTAAAGAAAAGAAACATCATGTAAGGGTGTCCTGGAATATTTATCTAAATACTGTTGTAAGAGCGAGACTATATGTCTCTCCTGAAGGGTTACAAAGAAAAGCCTTCATTTTTACCTTGGCAAGCCTGCTTTACCCAGCTGGCCCGCAGACCCCAGCTTTGGTGTCTTGTTTAATGAGACCATGATTCCTGTATCCATTTAGACATTAAAACACTGAAAGGCACGCCTAAATGTAAGACCTTGTTACCTAATAAATATTTGATTGGATATGATAACATAATAAGGGAAAACATAAAACAGCAATCTCGAAATTGATTTGCAATTGTCTCTGTATGTTTGTATCATTCTATTTGTCTATAGCTCTACTTCAGGATCTGTAAAATACTGATCAGGGGCTGGGGATATAGCCTAGTGGCAAGAGTGCCTGCCTCGGATACACGAGGCCCTAGGTTCGATTCCCCAGCACCACATATACAGAAAAAACGGCCAGAAGCGGCGCTGTGGCTCACGTGGCAGAGTGCTAGCCTTGAGCGGGAAGAAGCCAGGGACAGTGCTCAGGCCCTGAGTTCAAGGCCCAGGACTGGCCAAAAAAAAAAAATACTGATCAGTACAAATTAATTTCAATCTCTCCATTCAAAACAGTTTGATGACATGAATTGATGAACTTAGGATTGGAAGAATAAAATCTAAGTGATGAGCCATGGTGTAGGACAACCAATGCATTAAACATGTTTGGACGGCTCCTGTAAAGAGAGTGCAATAAACTATTCTATATGAAATATTAATAAGTACTAACTATGCATTTTTGCATACAAAAATGATGTGGTATTTTCAAGAAGCATGGTTCATGGTAAAGTTACTTTATATAACATAGAGTCTTCTAACAAATGATATTTAATCATTTAACCAGTTTTCATCATTGCTTCTTTTTAGAGTGTGATTGAGAATAGATGTTAATACTTATAAAAACAACATGAGGGAAACTGAAAGTTTTCTAACTTATGTAACAATGTTCAATATTAAACATAATTTCCCTCATGTTGAAATACTTTGTCATAGTAGCCTAGGTAGGAATTGTAGTCTAAACTGATAAAGTATACATTTCTTCTTTTTTTTTTTCAAATTTTTATTATCAAACTGATGTACAGAGAGGTTAAAGTTTCATACATTAGGCATTGGATACATTTCTTGTACTGTTTGTTACCTTGTCCCTCATTCCCCCTCCCTCCTCCCCCTTTCCCTCCCCCCCCCGAGGTGTTCAGTTCACTTACACCAAACAGTTTTGCAAGTATTGCTTTTGTAGTCGTTCGTCTTTTTTTACCCTGTGTCTCTCAATTTGGTATTCCCTTTCAATTTCCTACTTCTAATACCAGTATACACAGTTTCCAATATACTCAGATAAGATTACAGAGATAGTGTAGGTACAACCACAGGAAGGTGATACAAGAACATCATCAATAATAGAAGCTACAGATACAGATGGGTCGTTGAAAGTAGTTACAACTGTGACATAACAATCGTTTCCATAACATGGAGTTCCTTTCACTTAGCATCATCTTATGTGTTCATAAGGGTATAGCTATTGGGCTCTTGTGACGCTCTGCTAAACCTGTACTAATTATTCCCAATAAGGGAGACCATAGAGTCTATGTTTCTTTAAGATGCTAGGTTCCATTGGCTTCATATGGAGCTATAAAGATGTTGAACAATATTCAACAATGACTATAACCCTCAGTCAAGACAAGAGATACCCTGCATAAATCGAATGAGAACCAGAGCTTTGTATTTCCCACACAAATACTTGGGTTTAGAGAACCTCTCCACACTTCCCCCTACAGGTGCAGTGTATGGTGCGTAAAATATTCGTATGAGGGAAGATATTCTTTGACTTGGACCGTTTCGCAGCCTCCCATGGTGGTAATGGAAAGCAGGAGCAGAAGAGTGAGCAAGTGAGCAGGGAAATGAAAGTGTGTGCGTGAAGTTGTGCAAGTCACTACCATCTGCTCTGGAGCGGGCTGTGGATGTGTACCGGAATGATTTATGACACCAGTTCCCACACTCAGAGAGATGCAGGTTTGTTTCTTCAAAAGTCGAACTTGTCTGCAGAGTGCAGGGTCTTAAACTTGATTCCACCCATGCCGCACGTCCATGCGGGGGACCGTCGGAAAGAGCTAGGTGACACGTGGAAATTCTCCATCGCCAGGCCATCTTCCCCCTGCTTCTCTGGACGACCGTGTGTGGGCGTGTGTGCTACCCGAGCAGCCAAGAACGCTGGGCCAACGTGATCAGAACATGGTCATCTGAACCTAGGAGGACCAAAGGGTTAACCGACTCAGCCTCTTCAATCAGGGCGGTGCTTAGCGGAAGATATTCTGCTGCACCGGAGCCAAAAGAGATAAGCAGAGGAGGCTGGACTTGGGCCAGCATTCCCCGGCCTCAAATCCATGGGAAAACATCTGCTCTCCTTGCTCATTCCCTTGGGGTGCTTTGCTACCCCGAATCTTAGTTAGCTCTCTCAGGAGGGGATGTGGCTGGCTGGAGTTGGCTGTGTTTCCTAGCATTCACTTCCCCTCTCTCCAGTGCATCTCAGTTGTATGTTCAGTGAAATTGTGAAGTGACCTTGAAAGGACAAACACTAATCAGAAGTCAAACAGACTGTATTGGTGAAAAAGTGTTTCGCACAGTTATGGTAACGTTAAGAGCTCCGACATTTGGGTTGTTGTCCATTAATAGCAAGAAGAACTCCAGAGCAATGAAAGAGGATTCACAGAACGAGAGAGAAACGAGTTCTCCTCGCTGTGACATTATAAGGGTCAAACGTTATACAGGCTCAAACTGATTCATAATTGAATTGACATAAAGAAAGGAAAAACGGCTACACATAGACCCAACAGACAATATGATTTAAGATGTAGTAAGTATGATGTCTCCAATTAAGAGTAAAGGACAGGGTTGACGTGCATGGGTAACAATATTCAGCCACATAATGTGAAGTGGGAATGATATCTCAAGAGACTGCACAGCAGTGTATAAATCAAGCTTTCCACATAAAACATCTAAAACTCCTAGCTAGGCAATTAAAGTAAGAATGTAATAAATATCCTGGAAGTATGTGTGTGTATATGTGTGTGTGTGTGTGTATGAATGTATGTGTATATATATGTATGTGTATATGACTTATTTATATTTAATTGCCAATTAAAAATTCAGGATCTCTAAAGAAAGAGAATGATAAATTTGACTATGCCCAAGTCAAATACTTCAAGGTGATAAAGTAGGAAGGAAACGCAACACATGCCAAGAACCACAAGAAGTTGGCACACGATGAGAAAGGTCTTTTGACCTCTGAACCCGGGGAAGTCGGGTGAAAGGCCGGGCTTGGAATTCGCTCCCAGGGTTCGCGGTGGGATGTTGGCCTCCAATGTTACCACACAGCACTGCTGATGTGGGGAGTGGCTCAGGTCCGAGGCACCTGCCCGCCATCAGGAAGAAACGCGTGCTCTTTCCAGTAAAAGGGGTTCAAGTTATTCCTGATGTCATTCCGGATATGGGGTCCGTTTTCACTCCTATCACAAGTGGAAACGTGGTTTTGCCAACACTGTTGTTTGAAAAGACTGTCCTGCCCCCAGTGTGTGTTCTTGGAACCTTTATTCGTGGAGCCGAGATGGGTGGGTTTGCTTCTCTGCTTTCTGTTCTTTTCCATTGGTCTTAGGTCTCTTCCTCACAATGGTACCATGCCATTTGGGCCATGATGAGTCTGTGATGCTTCTAGAAGCTCACGCCTGAAATGCCTCCATTCTTTAGGATTTGGGTTCTTCCTGCAGCCATCCACATTCGATTCTTCCTTCCATTTGTGGGAAGAATGACACTCGAGTGTCGATGAGGATTTCACGGAGTGTGCAGACCATTCGCGCAAGGCAGACGGTCTAACCACATCCGTCCTTCTAATTCAGGAGGACAGGCTACCTTTCCATTCATTTGTGTCATCTTCTACTTCTTTCATCAATGTTTTATAGCTTCTGGTATACACAGGTTAAGTTATATAACATACAAATGTGTCTCTTCATTTGTTCATATAATGATGTCATTAGAAAATTAAAAAAAATCTTAGACTCTCTTCAAAAGTATTCAGTTTAATACTTCTGGGCTGAGATTTTAATATTTTCTTTAATTTCTAAGTCTTTGGTAAGAATGTTATCAAAGTCAATGGTACATTGTTAGAAAATAATAATACATTCATTAGTAATATGGTAATAAAACATTAAAGCTGTATTTCTCACACAATTGTGCAAATATGCCACGGTTTTCACTATGTTTTTTTTGAAGATACTTTCTGTTACTCTTGAAATTTAACACACACACACAAATGAATCAGACAGAAAGACAAAGCTTTGCCAGACCAGAAAATATATGCAGTGCTTGTATGACTTAACACCCCTCTATTCTTTTTTTTATGATTTATCATGGAAATGTGGGTTGACAGTTTTTGGTATGGAATGCAAATGTGGCTCACTTTATCAATCTCATGAATATTAATGTGTGAGTCTGGTAGTTTTTGTTGCTTGTGGAGTGGCCTTTAGATACTATGTCATTGTTATGTAATTTAATAGGTGGAGTGTTATAAAGTGTTTTTTTTTTTTATTAAACTAGCAAACTGTGGAACTCTCCTAGGCAATTGTCATTCTTTTATGAATTCAGAAACATCATCAGAAACAACAGGTAAAATGCATTATCATAGACATACATGCATAATACATTCTGTAAATGTAAATCTATTTATGAAACTCAATAACTTTATTGGAGCAAGAGAGTCACTGGGGAAGAGTAATTGTTACAAAAGGAAGGCACACGTTTTCATAAAGATGCAGAAATTATCTGACTTACGGTAATTGTAATCTACCGAGTGATTCTTAGCTTTCTAATGTAATTATGAGAGAGAATAAAGCCTTGTAATCTCTAATTATTCCTCCCAAGGTGTCACGTATCGTTAAGCAGCAAGAATTGCTTATGAAAAACAGCAACAACCACAAAGAAGCCCATTTCCTTCCATCTTTCGCCTGTAGCTTTTCTCACCAGGCTACTTCAAGAGCCTCATACACAGCTGCACTTGAAGCAGGTTTGTAATGGAAATCACCATGTGAGGCTGTACCGCTGGGCTTCTGCGCACAGATGTGGAGGGTTATGGACAGTTCAGTGTCTGTGGCTCAGAGCCCAGGCGACAACCATGTCCTCACGGGTTTTCACGTGAGTCACCGTGGAATGGCGGTGGGAGCCACTCTCTCCCTCTCCCGGTGTCATCTCTTCAACTGTCCGCACCCAACTTCCCTTTGCGGACAGCGGTGCTCCTCGCAAAGTCCAGGGTGTGCACTTCTCGGGGAACTCAAGGTGAAAGGCTTCCTGTCTTCCTCCCGCTCCCGCCCAGCTTGGTCTCTGTGTGCATGCAAACATTCTAACCCGTTCCGTCTCCCACGGGAGGCAAGAGCCCCCGTCCCCTTCCCCCGGGGTATTTGTGGCTCCTCCCTGCTGACCCGGGGAGATTGCTCAAAGGAATTGCTCTGCGTTGTTCCTTGTCTCCTCACCTCCATCCACCTGCTGCCTTTCCTCTTCTGGATGTGGCCCAGACCCCATGTGAACAGCCACCCGGCTCAGGAGTCGACACGCTCGGTTTGGGAACTGTAACCCACGCGTGTCTGGAGTTTCGCTGCTCTGCCTCGGTAGCACTGAGCAGAATAGCGATGTCCACGCGCCTCAGAATCCCGGGTCCTCCCTGCTCTTCCTGTTGCCCTTCAAAGTTATTCCTTAGATCTTTTGATTTTTCTTTCAAGAACTATTCCCAACGATTACAGTTTTAAAATCCCTCCAGTTTCTCAATAGAATTACAGAATAATGACAGATATTCAAAGAAATATCAGTAACAAACTTTATTATACTGCCTATTAAGATAGAAGATATTTTTGACAGATTTCTTCGCTCTTACCTCTCATACTTAACATGCCGGTGCTTTTCTCTTGTTTGTATATGGTTTTCTAGGAAGTGCCAAAAATAAAACAAATAGCTACAGTTTGTCCTTATGGGATTTGTAATGTCATGCCAAATTTTTTGGTAGAAGTGGAAGCGAAATGGGTGGCAGGAGAGGTAGCTCAGGGGTGGAATGCTTGCTTGGCATTGGGAAGACCCCCAAGTTCAACCACTGTCCTCCCCAAAATAAAAAGAGTATAGGATACGCTTTCAATTTTGTACACAGCCTTACTGAACTGATGGTAAAGAAGGAAAATTTGCAATGAGTTCTTTGATAGAAACCAGCCTAAATAATGCAACCCACTTGAAATTTTACTCAGTAAGGCAACTCTAAGAGCTGATAAAAATATAATTCCGTGTAAATCAGGAAGAGTAAAAAATAAAACATATAGCAAATGGATGTGAATGCGAGTGAAGTTTTAACACCTTTGGACAATTCGCGACGTCAGTCTTACCTAACGTTAAGCAACCGATGCTCAGGTGTAGCCAATTTTCACGTGCAATGACCTAAGGAGACACTGCTGGCAACCATCACGGTGTACTTCTCCTATCTTGATGTTATGTTCTAGAGATAGGCCACGTCACTGTGTCAGGAGTGTGGGCATGAGTATTGTGGCCTTAGAAAGCTTTGTTGAAGTTAAAACTGACATTTTAAACACACGAATTTATTTAAAGATAGCAATAATGAAAATATTGAACACTGACTTTGAGGGACTCTTAGCATCTTGTTATCAAACATATTTACTTGCTAGGCGTGTGAGAGAACCATCCTAAAGGGTCAGGGAGCACCGTCGAGAAGGATCTTGAAGGCTACCTTTGCCAAGTGGATGCCACTTGCCCTCAGTTATAAAACATGCTTTCTGCAGAAACAGCCTATGAGCCATGTAAAACTCATTCGCTTGGTTCAGACTTGCTGCCTGGCTTTCTAATTAGTGGTTCTAGCGATAATGGGAAAGGTTATTCTTGAGTTCACTGCAATCTGCCCTGGATAGCAGAGATTTCTCTGTTCCATCAATTAATTTTCTGTGCCTAATGCTGAATGTGCTCTATTCTTAACTACTAAAAGACAGAAAAAGTATAAACTGACTTGAGTTTCCTCACTCAAGCAAGCAACACTGATTTCTTTTAGCAATTAGGCTTTTTTTCCCCTATGATTTTTTGAGATGTGTTATTGCCATTATGACTGGATAGATGAACAATTAATTGCTCTTAGGCACTCATGTTGCCTGCCATAATCAAATGTCCAGATCTCCAGCAATGTGCTTGGTGCTCCCTTTACAAAACCAACACTAAAGCGAACGTAGTCACTCAAAAATTTCTTTGAGATTGCCCAGGTGGATTTGAGAATGCCACCCATATTTTATTTCTCTCTTTACAGAGGGGGAAGGCTAGAAATAATTAGGTTTATTTGACATATTCCTACTGTGGAAAATGGTCAGAGGAGCTCGGCCTGGCCTTCTCTTCAGTTAATTTTGTGTAGGTAAAATGTTACTAAAATAAATATTTCAGAAACTGTGCCTCACGTCGAAGCTGTAGGGCTGTGTCTGTGTGCTTACAGATGCATTCACCCGCAGGGAAAGCACTGACCAAAATCGCGTGGAATAATTGTGTACATTCTGCACGTGGAGAATTCCGCTGCCTTCCTCATCTTACAGGTAGTCCTCCACAACCGACCGTGGCCAGAAGTGAACCTCCGCCATGCAGTTTATCTTTCACTTTCAAAATACTTGGATGTTCTGATGCAACCAGCCTGTGTTTTCAGTAAAGAAAGATGGCATCAGGGTTTTATAGAAGAATATTGTATCGGACACTTCAAAATATTGACCCTTACGAGACTAGACTCAGGTCCAGAGTCAGGTTTCTGAGCTTTGTCACTTAGATAACTTTGAGACTATGATTGGGCTGAGCTAGGAATTCCATGATCCATTTTTGCTGTAGCAGAAAAAAACTTAACTACAAAGGACTCGGTCAAATAAAGGGAGATATTACACAGAGGCTATTTATTTGAAATACTGTTAATCAATTTGTTCATAGTCATAACAAAGTCTTACCACTTTTCCATGAGCTATTTAAAACTCAATAGTTAAATAAACTCTGCTTCAACACAGTCAGGAAGGCATCTTAAACTATCTGATTACAACTGACCTTTATAACTTCTTAAAATCATACTTATGTCATGGCAAAAAAGTAGGCCGCATATATATATATATATATATATATATATATATATATATATTAGCCAACGCCTATTTGTCGTATTGTATAACACTTGCCATACCTGGAGATTCCTTTTTGAGAAGGGTACTCACTGGGTCAGCTGGGACTATCTTGTTCTGTATCATAATATTCGGCATTATGTCCAAACCAAGATGGGCAGGGTTGTGTGTGAGAAGCTGGTTTGTTCTGGACTGAGAACTTGGTGCTTTGGGTGCTAGGAGCAGGATTTTGTGGGGGAAATCACTCAAATGTATAGACATTGCATTTGAAAGTTTCATGTGTAAGGCAGGGAGTACATTTCTTGTTCAACTTGCTACCTCCTACCTCATTTTCCCCCCGCCTTCCCCTCCCCCTTTCCCTCTCCCCCCATGAGTTGTACAGTTGGTTTACACCAAATGGTTTTGTAAGTATTGCTTTGCAGTGGTTTGTCTTTTTATCCTTTGTCTTTCAATTTTGGTCTTTCCTTTCCCTTCCCTAGTTCCAATACACGTATATACCGTATCCAGGGTATTAAGATCAGTTAGAGTGATAGTAGGGGTAAAACCATGGGAAGGGACTACCAGAGGGGGGAAAAATGTTGGAAATAACTACAACAACGATATAATTAACACTTGTTTCCATAACTAATTAGTATGTGTCTAGCATCATCCTAGCAGAAGATCACAATAGCTCAATAGCTATGCCCATATGAACACATAAGATGAGGCTAAGCGAAAGGAACTCCCAGTTATGTCCCATCTTTTAAACATATATTTTAATACTTCATGTGTATCAATTCCATTTACCCTTAAGGTCTTTCTAAATTTCTTTTTTGAGACATTATTTAATTATTATTATTTTATTATGTTTTTTTGCTGGTCCTGGGGCTTGAACTCAGGGCATGGGCTCTGGTCCTCAGTGTCTTCTGCTGAAGGCTAGCACGCTAACACCTGAGTCGCAGTGCTTCTTCTGGCTTTGTCTGAGTACATTATCGGAGATAAGAGTCTCACGAACCATCCTGCCTAGGCTGGCCTTGAACTGCTATCCTCAGATCTCAGCCTCCCGATGAGCTAGGGTTATAGGCGTGAGTCAGCAGCACTCAGTTTGCTATCTTTTCCTCTATAACAAAACATGGCATGCCAGCGGATTTACCAGGTCTTTGTTGAGTTTATAAACAACTTTGTTCTGTTGAAAATATTTTGATCATTTCATAATTTAAGAAAATGAATGATAGTAATGGTAATTATCAAGATTTAAGCTTGAATCTATTTCTGATGCCTGCATGTTTATCCAAGATGTTAACTCTCAAACGGGTTAATGAAGCTTGAAATCCAAATGATTGAAAACAGTACTGGACATCTACCTCAATACAATAGATTAATATATATACATATATACACATTTGTCTCGTCCAATCAGGATCAATGCTCTATGAGAACGCTGTCCCGAAGAAGCTCCTTGTGAGGTGGAAGAAACTGGCGCGTCATGCACACGTTCTGCTGAGAGTAAAACAACATATAAATAACTGGAGAAAGGGCTGGGTGTCCTGTGAGAGTCTCAGAAGGCCGGCCGGCTACCTCGCTCCAGCCTTGCGGCAAGCCTGTTAACCTTCCCCGGCATTGCTCTGAACAACTTTCAGAATCATCTGTTTTATCACCCGAAGCCAGGGACTGCTTGCTCATTTATCTGTTATTTTCAGATTTTTTATAAAAATAGAATCCTTGGTAGAACCGGCTTTCGCACCCAGCTCAGCAGGACGGCCTGCCGCGCTGGGAGAGGGCGGCGTCTTCCTTGTCTCTCTGGAGATTAAGGGTTGTTTTTTTTCACTGAATTGCCATGTCTTTGCATTTGCCTTTGCTTTTCAACGTTTTGTCTCCTTCGTAACCAGAAGATTCCAAGAACTATTTTGCTAGGTGCGGTGAAACGGTGTTCCTCTCTGTCCAGACTTGGGTGACATCCGACGTGCACCCAGCCCTCCCTGAGGTTCAGGGCTCCTGAACACAAACCACCGGGGCTCTCCAGAGTTCTGGGTGGCGCAGAGTTTAGTCCACTGTATTCTCGGTCATGGTTGGGAACTGGTGAGCCAGAGAGCCTGTCTCTACCGCCCAACAAGGGCAAAGACCCCCCCCCCCACACCAGGGTGGGACGGTGTGGCCTTCTGTGGTTTACTGAAGTGATGCTTCTTTGACGCAAGCGTGGGGACTGAACAAGTAAGTAGCTGAGCCCCTTTGCAGGGTGGGACATTTCCTTTCCTATGATCCCCGTGCTCATCACTTCACGTCTAGTGTATCCTCACTCTTGTAGTCCTCTTGCAGCCCTGCGCTCAAGTCTTGTTAACTCCCCGACCCCCCCTCCACTGACGCCCCAAAGCGCCTGGCTTTGGATATTTCTTGGCAAAATTGTGTTGGTGCCTTCCTGTTCCCTGGACCAGGTGTTTCCTCTGCTCGCTTTCCTGTTCTTCCCTGAGTCAAGAATCCACACTGAAGTAGCGAATCCACGCGCGTACCTTCCTGTCTACTGTCTCCTTTACACCAACCAAACAACCAAATGTTCTCAATATTTCTTTAAAAGGTCTCACTTTTTTTTTTATTCTGGAGCATTCCATGGCATGAGGATTTCCCCGGCTTTAGATGTTAATTGTTCCAGAAAATGAGTGAGCCAGTATTGAATTTACTGTCTTCTCTAATATATGCACAACTTGAGAAACACAAATCCTTGGCGTTGGAGGCACGGCTGGTGCGACAGATAGCGTGTGATAGCGTGTGATAGCGTGTCCATCAATGAGCGCCATTTCCGGGCCATTCTGTTTGAACAGCAGATGCGTGCCGCCTGCCCTGGGCCGGGGCGACTGGGCTAACGAAGCCCAGCAAACCTTCCCGGTCATTATCCTTACCTGAATGCAACCTGGCTACGTGTCCAAATTCGTGAGGCAAGTTTTATCTCGCAAACACTCTTCTTTTTAAAATCACCTCACTTCCAAAGCCTTCGCCATTCGACGTGAAAACCCTCCACTCTCGGCAATAACTCCCAGATCCCGGTCTTCATACCTTCCCCTTCCTCACGGGTGTCTCCTTCCTTTGATTTATCGACTGAGCGTTACAGGTGCACAGCCCTTATTCTAGCTCGCTCGGGCAATCCCAGCTTCTCTTCTGCTGGCGAGGGAGACGAGGGTGCAAATGGCAGACACTTTTTGCACACAGATCTACGCAGCCATCATCAGGAACACAGGGCTTCTCGTGCAGTACTATAAGGAAGTGGCTGGACGTATTCCTCATTCATTTATCCATGCATTCATTCAGGTGGGCAGCATTCCTCATTCATTCATTCATTCACACACGCGTTCATTCCTTCTCTCCCTCAGTCCCTCGGTTTAGTTGTTCCCTCTTTTCACTCTCTACCCATTTTAGATTTTACAGCAGGTCTTTTGGAATGCCTATGCACCCCACAATGAACATGTGAGGAGGAGTTATGGAAGGACACTCATGTTCCTGGAATGTTAGGAGAGCAGGGGGAAGGGAGGATGGCTGGAGAGAGGGGAAGCCTGGCGGGCCAGGTGGAGCGACCGGTGGGCAGGGCTCACGGTGAGCGGAGGCACCAGGGGCCTGGCGCGACTTCCTGCCACGCGTTCTCTGTTCTCTGTCTGTCTCTCTCTCTCCAGATAGTTCGCAGGAGTTTCCCTCTGTCGCTGTTAATGTTGGCGTGCCTTTCTGGAAAGAGGTTAGGGTCGATGCTAATTTGAAGCTTTCACGAGAGGAGACCACCTGTGAAGACTTAATCTGCACACACCGCTGTTGCTCTGTAGGTGGGGATGGAACACGGGCAGGTCTGTGGGATCGCCTCCGCCTCGCTTCAGTTCATACACTCAGGAGCCCATTGATGAGATACCAGCGGCAGGGCTCGTCCCGACGGTCCACACACTGCCCAGGAGACGCTGACGCGTCAAGTTCCAATTATTTTTGACACGGGACGTTCTAAGGGTGTCTTGTGCCAACAGAATGAAAGTTATTTTTCTCCAGGAAATTGAAAGACGGGACATGAGGTGTCTCCAGGTTTCCACGGAAATGGAGCTGAATGAGAAACATCTGGCACCTTCGGATGGAGCCAGGCCAGCTCGCAATCACCTGCCATCTGCCGGCTACACAGAGCGACAGCTATGAATCTTCTCGAAGACAATGCAGAGGGAAATGTGCAAAATGTGTCAGATGATCCCATTATGGCACAATTAGCATGAGAAGTTGTCTATAACGGTAGGATTCTGTGTCAAACCCCATTTAAAAACGGAAGCCAAAGTAATAGTTGGGCAACAGTTTTTAAATGTGATCTTATAACCTCTATAGACGTTTAACCTTGTTATACGATCTTATTTTTAAACTTTAGCCAGCATTAAGAACATTTGAGAACATATATATATATATAAACATTATATATGTTGGAGTAAGAGTAGATCATTTTGATATTGTAGATTTTTGTACTGTTATAAACAATCCTTAACAGAACTTGAACTGTTTACCTTTTCCAAATGTGCAAATATGTGAAGAAAATTAATTCTAAGGTGAGATGATGTTCAGTCAATTCCCTGAAGCTATATATTTAGTTCATAAGAGATGTGCCAAAACTCACAGGTATAAATTAGGACCTTTTTCTATTTCTCAGCACAGTTGTGAATCATACTCACTTCTAATAATACTCCATTTAAGTATCTAAATGTAGTTGTTTAAGAATTTTTACTTTAAGCAGCTTCAGAAGAGTTGAAAATATGTACTTTCTTTTCAATATGTATTTTACTATTATATAAATAACTAGATATTTCATGTTAAAGATAAAAATACTTTGTCACTCTCTATGTGTCCACATGGGGAAAATGTAAAATAGTAGTGATACGCATATATACATATGTGTGTATGTATAATCAGATAAAACAAGACTACAGTTACAAAACACCTGTTAGAATTATTTTCATCATAATGTGCACTTGTGTTTGCCTTAGCTTGTAGCAAAGAACCATCGATAACTTTTTCACCAGTATTATGACAGAATGTAAGGTACAAGACACTTCCGTTCATTGTCTACAAAGACCTCACACAGGTATTGATGTAGAAGGAGGAATTACATGGGTGTTTATATTTACACACTTGACCTAATCAATCAACCAATACTCCCCAAAACTCTTCTTTCGGTAAAGGCTTCAGGTCAGGTTGCAAGCCAAGAAGGCACTGACCACTGAGGTAAGCATCTACTGAAAAAGAAAATCTCTTTAGCACTAGAGACTATCTAGACAAAACTTTATGTTATTGTCTGATTTGACCACTAACATCTGGTTCTATATATGATGCATTTCCCCTTCCTGTCACTAGTCTGCTTTGAATACTAACACCTCTCATGCAACCCTGGCGGACTATGAATTTTCAACCAAAGGAAAGGACACTATTTCAGGAAACCACTGTACAAGGTACTGAAATTTAATGATATAATTTAAGTGTTACAACATTTTGTAAGGACACTAAAGGTCAGTGTTAAACTCTCCCATTTTCAGAAGCAGAGTCAGTAGAACAATAAGTTTTAATAACTCAATCAAGGTCATTTTGAGCTTTTATTGAATATAAATTGCATATTTTATTTCATTTCAAAGTTCATCTATCGATGGTGTTTCTCAAAAGTTTCCCACTCCGGTGTAAAATTATTCATCATTTGGATGGGGACTATGTAATGCAGAAATTATCCTACCCCGTGGAGAAATAATAGTGGTAACTTGAAAGTATAGCTGAGGAATGGTTAGATCCAGAAATCTTCCCTTCTCTCCAAAGTTCAGATGAAAGAAACAGAACCCTTGTTCTCGACTCTGATTGTAAAGGCGACATCTTACACTGCATTTGTTTCTCGGCTAATATACGTTGCATAGGTAGTGATTGCTAGGACTTTCAAGTCGTCCAGAGAGGCCAAGCTTGTTTGGGTTTAGGGAGGAGGAGATTCGGCTTTTCTGCCCGCTGGAGACGGCAGAGCTGCGTTGCAGCGTGCCGTTCATGTGAGAAGGAAATTAGCATTACCGAAATGGGCTTTGGGTGTTTTCAGTTCGGGCAGGTGATGTATCTGTCACGAACCTAGCTGCAGATGTAGTTGACACAGTCTTACATACTGTAAAATGGTAAACGATGAGGACTCATTTCCTGAGCTACTACTTACAGATGTCACTCTTCTGCCTGAGGATATGAAGCTAGGACACTGATCTAGCTAGGTTACTGTGCGTTACAGAAAGAGTACTTCTGTAGTCAGAAAGGCAAGAAGGAGTCAAATCATGCCCATTCGGTCGGGGACTATTTTTCCTTTTTTTGAATTATATGATAACCACAAAAATGAGACCAACAGAATAAATAGTCTATAGAATAAATATTCATGAGCTATTGAGTAAGCTCTTTAAAATGTCAATGTTTTGCTTCTTTTTAGCTTAGCCCAAAATATCTTATGAGGAAATGACATATATCTATATCTCTATCTATATCAGAGAGATATGATAAATGTCACAGGGAATGATTGTCTTAGCAATGACTACTAACGCTAAGATCAAATTATGTCCCAGAACCTAAGGCGTCTTTCCTACCTATTGCTACTCCCGTTAGCCTCCAGAGTTCCTCACAATCTTGGCAACTTCCTTAGGGAGTCTCGGGGAAACAAGCAGCCAAAGGTCTGTGATTAAACCCCACTGATGCTGGCCCTCCATCACTCAGAGTCACTCTTGACCTAGATAAAATTTGCTCCAATACTTCCAGTCTCGAGCTGTCTTTGGAAACAACCTGTAGGCGCTATTCACAACCGCGACAGGAGCAGTGTGGCCTCAGTTCCAGATGTCTCACTCTATCCAAGGTGATCGTCCTTTGAATTCCTTTGTTTCTTGGGGAAAATAACAGAAAGAACGGTTTAACCGTTTCCGAGGGGTTGCTCCCTCTGAGGATTCTCCCTGAAATACTGCAAGAAAGCAGCGAGAAGCACCTACCTCCACAGTGTTTCCTCTCTTCATTGCCTCGTTTCATAATTATTTTATGTATTATACATCATTATATATATTTCATTACATATATACATAGGTGTGTATATACATGAAATGAAATAATCTAACCAGACTAAAACACCTTCTGCTTACATTGATTTTGACAAGTCTAGAACATTTAGAAATGTGGGATTTAAAAGGATTCTTCTCTAGATGTTTCCAATATCCAGAATATGTATTCAGTTTTACTCAGATATGGATATCTAGTTTTATTCACATATGAAAATGCGATGATATAGCTGGGAATTACTCTGGTTGTTTGTTTACCAACCAGCCTGCGGGGACTAACATGATGACACGAATCTTTTTTTTTTTTTGGCCAGTCCTGGGCCTTGGACTCAGGGCCTGAGCACTGTCCCTGGCTTCTTCCCGCTCAAGGCTAGCACTCTGCCACTTGAGCCACAGCGCCGCTTCTGGCCGTTTTCTGTATATGTGGTGCTGGGGAATCGAACCTAGGGCCTCGTGTATCCGAGGCAGGCACTCTTGCCACTAGGCTATATCTCCAGCCCCACGAATCTTGATTTAATAATGTGTTTGACCCAGGCGCCAGTGGCTCACGCCTGCAATCCTAGCTACCCAAGAGACTGAGATCTGAGGATCTCGGTTCGAAGCCAGCCCAGGCAGAAAAGTTGGCATGAGACTCTTACTTCCAATTAACCATCCACAAACCAGAAACGGCACCATGGCTAAAAGAGCCAGCACACTAACCTTGAACAAAGTATCTCAGGGATAGTGCCCAGGACCCGAGTTCAAGCCCCACAATGGACACAACAAAACCAAAACCAAACAACAACAAAAACCCTTGGCTTCCTTCTTCCCTGACCAATAAGAATTCAGTGGACATCACCCTATTAACTCAGTGAATAAGAATGGATTTCTAGATAGGTTCTTAGGAGATGAGCATTTCACCCAAAAGTGTCACCATTGATGAAATACTGTCAACCACGATGAGAAGACTAGATTTCTAATACACAAGGCTGTGTGAAGGGAGCAATTGCTGGACTCTTTGTTTCAGGTGGAGTGTATTTATTTTAGCTTATCTATGAAGGGTAACATTCTCAAACACATATTAGTCAAAATGACAGTACCAAAATTTAACTTCATAATAGCTGGTGTAAATACGGTGTTTGTTTTTGTTTTTTTTTTTCCTTTCAGGAAACTAGCATATATTTGTTCAACAGGGTTCTTCGTGCTTCCGCTCTGTTTCTCAACAGATGCAGGATTTTTCGTAGGAGCATCATCTGCTAGTAGATCTTTGAACAATCTCCATCATGTGTTCCCTGAGTCACAGCTGGTGTGAAAGGTGAGAACCAGGAGGCCAGCGGTATCTTTGGGGACTTTGCTTCACTAATGTTCAGGGTGCACTGGAGAAAGTTGCTTAGCCAGCTTGGCCTCGTCATCACAGGGAGCCTTCTGGGAATGGAAAGTGTCACCGGGCCCCTGTGTGTCTCTCTGTGGGGACCCAGGAATGGCCTCCGTCACCGGACAGGACAAAATGGACGTGGCAACGGGAACGGTGTTATATGGAGGGGGAAGATCATGCTAGACTCCCTGGGGGGGGGCACTCGCTCTAATCCCGCGACCCCGACAAAGTTAAGGAACCTTTGGACCATAATCACGACCAAGTGACTGGAGTGGAGGGCTGCAGGAAGGAAGCCCAAATCCGAATGAACAGGGACGGCTCCTAGAAAGAAGGGAATTCGCTCCTAGATCCTTGAGAAGAAAACACAGCCCGGCCAGCGCTTGAGTTTAGCAACACCTACCCAAGAGCTTCCTCAGAGCCACTGCGGAGTATTACCACTGCAGCAGCCGCTGGAAACCAACACCGTCTCCCTCTGTGGAGACGCAGTACCTACGAAAATTCTCTCTCTCTCTCTCTCTCTCTCATTTATCTATCATCTCTCTATCTATCATCTATCTCAATAATATTTAAAATGTTGGTTAAACACCAACAGAATGGGAAAGGAAACCAGACAATTGGAACACCCAATTCAAAAATGAAAGTTTGATCTGATTCGCAAGCTTTGATGACATTAGATACCCACCAAACCTCTTAAAGTAATCCCGTAAACCATATTAACAATCATTTTTGGATGTGCTTTGCACGTACACTAAAATTACAGAGGGTTTTATTTATTCATAACATATTACACGAAGCAAAGTATAAGTAGATGTAATTATTTTGAAAATAATAAAGTTTATAGAAATAATACAATGAGAAGTTTTAGCAGTGAGTAAAGGCCCTGTTTTTTTTTTCCTCTGACAAATTCTTTGTTCTGTCTTATGTAACATGCACATGAATACATAAAGATACAAACACTCCTTGACATTTACTGAGCACTTTCTTTGTGTCAGACACTGAGCTAGGGATATTATCGAGATTATTCACTAAATCCTCATAAAAACTCTTTGATGTAGGAACCAGCATTATCTACATCTGACATATCAGTGAGTTTTGGAGAGATTAGATTCACAAAGCCGCGTTATTGAGAATCAGGAAATGAACACAGGCCATCAGACTCCAGAACCTACCTTCTAATTATGTGGAGGGACTGGAGGTCCACAGAGGGCAGTCATGAAGATAGGAATGTAATTAGTTAGAAAAACTCATAATCTTACATCTAATGGCAAGTCCACTGCTTTCTTCAACATTGTGCGAACTCACTGTGGTTTATATAATCATTTTTCTTTTGACTCATAGAAATGACACGACGTTCATTATCACAGCAGAAACTCTAAGCAGGAGAGACTTCTCTCTAGAGTCTGAGCCAGTGTAAACTTTTCACCCTCCTCTTCAACAAGGACACCTTAACCCTGGGTTCTCTCTTCTCCCTCTCCCTTTTCTGCTCTTTGCCTTTTCTTAGGTGTGTTCATGCTTCATCTCTAATGGAGAAGAGTTTAACTATTATATTGTTCCCTTCTCGGCCATGTTCCCGGAGAGGAACTTGCCCAACTTTGCCAAATGAAAACAGTGCCCCAAATGGTTGATGTCATTAATCTAGTGTTATGTAACTGCTACAATCAACAGGCATGAAAAATATAAACAGAATATGTGTAACTATGTCTTTATAAATATGCATATTTCTATATAGTAAGTAGAGGTTTTAAGGCAAGAATTACCTTATGAAAAGAGTAAAGTACAGATGCACACTAACCCCCACGGTGTAATTGTTCTGAATCTCATGAGGTTCTTTCATACTTGAAAAATGAGTTATGCAATATTAGTTACTAATGGGTGACTTTTCAATCACTGGATATTGATCTATAGATGCCTTAAGAGCAAGGGAAGGATGGTAAGTAGCTTCTGGTTTATTTTTAAGATTCCAGGTGTTCAGTTCATCTGCATATAAATATGACACCCACAGAAGCATGCCAGCTTATTCACCAGAATAAATGAGGGCCCTCCAGCTACATAGCTTGTTCTGCCTTTAGAGATCAGCTCAGCACAAACCACATTATTTATTCAGGATGACATTAAGACGTTCACTCTTCACCAGAATAAACACTATGATGATGTGAATTCAGCACTTCATTTTCTGTGGAATGCTTACACTTAAATACAGCAGAGGAGTACATGACATTTTCTTTACGGTTTTCATTTCAGTGTTTGATTACAGCGTTCTATATTTGGCAAGTAACTTCTGCTAAATTTCTCAGGTTTAATTTGAATTTTTAAATATTATACTTCTAGGTTTTCAAATAAGTCACCTCAGCATGATTTGATCACCGCTATTCTCTGATAGGTGTAGATAGCAAACATTTAAAAAATATATAAGGCCACCAAGTCCTATTTGTTGAAGTGGGTTGAGAGGAAAAGTGAAAACAGAAAACCCAAGACTCAATGGCGGGATCATCAACAAAGACGCTCAAGGAACAGACGGAGGTTTTACAGGGAGCTGCACACTTTTATGGCTCATTGAAGCAGATAAAGTGCCAATGGGGAAGGTCAGCTGAGTCTCTTAAACCAAACGTCTGACTTCGTAATAGATAGCAAAAGAACTCGAGGAAGTCCCCCCAGCCCCAAAAGCCATTTTGAGTTCTGCCTCACAAACAACAGTCGGGGAAGGCAACTTGTGGTCTTCCCCCTTTCTAGAAAGGAGTTGCTCCATGGTTCCTGATTGGGGAAACTGACTATGGTTACCTGTTAGGGCAACAGTGAACTGTAAGAACTCTGAGGCCCAAAGCTGCTGTCCATCACTGAATTCTTTTCTTGGCTGTCAGCTTATGTTGTAAATCTGCAAGGTAGGGGTGTCATTGTTCAATTTCTTCGTTTTTGCAATGTTTCTAGCGCATCCTCATCTTCTCACTCCCTTCATCCCCCTCTCCACTTTATTCAATACTCAACTATCTTTTTTCTCTGTGAAAGTCCTTCCTAGACTCCACAACAGACATCGTTGTAAGATGTACGGTGACCACTGGAGAAATGTCAGAAATTACCCTCTGGAAAATTAGAAGTGAGCTTTTAAACTAGGGACACAAGGAAGTACTCCTCGCCAACCTGAGGAAAAGCCAATGAAAGCTAAGATGTCAAATAGATCTCAGACTATGTTCAGCCATATCCTCCCATGTGTCTCTGAAATACAGTCATAAAGAGATCAAGCAGTGTAGTCCTCCTGTGAAGCACCGCACACACAAAGTTAGCCTCATCTCCTATCCTTTGGTGTCTCAGGAGCTATGAAAGCTCTAGAAGAAAAGGGGAACTGGAAAAAAAATGGTGGGCAGATCCAGTTGTCACTATTGTTCACTATTACGTGGACACAGCTTGTGGCAGTGAGGCAGAATTACAGGGGGGACACAGAAGGTCTCTGGGCCCAGGTCCTCACAGCAGTTGGACAACAGGGTAGTTATTAGGAGAATTACCCGCGCGTGTCACAGAGGCCTGGAATGAGCACGTGCTGTCAAAATTATGGTATCAAGAGGCTTGCTTGACGTGGAATGCCACAGACCTTGAATTTGTACAAAGAACAATTTCTCGTCAAGTGGGATGAGATGGCACGTAGTAAGATGAGCTGTGTGTACTTGGATAAATCGTTGTGTCGATAGAAATCACAGCTCATGAAACTGTAGCCAGTGATATATGGGAGTCCCGGCTGCCCCCTCCCGCTCTGGGGCGGTTCCGCTCATCTTCCCAGTCATGGTCGCTCTAGGAGCTCCCAGGTCATCTGTGCTTTCTCGTGCTGATGGCCACTACAGGTATATCTTCTGTGGAGGGTGTCCCCTGGATTCTTTGTCCACTTTGGTTTGGGTGACTTACACCATTTCACTCTCTGAGGACTTTCTATATTTTGGGTAGTCCTGTAAAGCCATATGGTTTAGAAGTGTTCTCCGCGGGTCTGTGGGTGTCCATGGCTAGGCAGAAGTTCTTCACTTGGATGCAATCCCATTCACTCAGTTTTGCATTTATAGCCTGTGTGTTAGTGGTCATATCAATAAATGCAGTGGTCCAGTGATTCTGTGGGGTTTCCATCAGGGGCCACCATTAGCATGCCAATGCTTTGCCTAGCTCAATACGGTTAGTTTTGCCTCGTGGCTTCTGACACTCACTGTCTTCACAACCATAAAGCAGACTTGGAGGGTGCATTGGAATTTATTCACATTGGGGGAAATCTCATAGAACCGTAGGGATCACTGAATAGTATGCTTACTTACGATTTGTTTCAGGTTACCTGTGTTTTGTACAATGTAAATATCTTTTACGGTGACATATTTATGCGAATCACCAGTTTTAGCAAAAATTATGCATTTGCTCACAATGACTCACCTGTTACATGCCTTATATCCTTATACCAAACCTTGTGCTGGGATTATAACAAATGCTCTAACGTAAGAACAAAATAAAGGCTAGATTACCGTTATTTAAATGTAGACAAAGAATAACCCACAATGCAGCAGGTCCTCTTTGGTATTCAAATATCATTTGGAGAATGGTTTGCACTGTTATGCCTCTTAGTTGTTATGGCAACTGCATCTGAAATTCGCAGCATCAAATCTTTATTTTCAATGAATTTCTGAAAGACTAGAATGTATAAAACACCAAGTTGTATAATGAATCATATTCTGATTTTGATGCAGTGAAAGTAAACACATTTCATGAAATTGCTATAGCTCAATTAAAAGCATAACTAATCACATTGGCTACTGCATGAGGAGATAGAGCTGAACTTATAGGTTAGTCAGGATTCATTCACATTAAACAATAAGGCATTGAAAAGAGCCTGTTATTAACTACAAGAAGACAATTTCTATTCTTTACCTAATACTAGCCATCTGAGATTTGTTTATACATAGTGGTTATGATTATGGCTAATTATACTTAGCTATGCCACATCATTAATTATATAACACAGTGCATGATTATCCACGTACTTTCAATGTTTATCTTTGAAACACGGAGAACCCGTGTACTAAATGATTACCTTTAATGTATTATTTTTTATTTAGAAATAATGACAAATGCACTCGAATGGTTTAAATGATTCATTTCACTTTGTTTATTTTGAGTCCGAGTCTTACTAAGACAGTGCTACCCCCAAATGGTGTTGAACTTGTGAGTACTTGGAATTACCTGTGGAATTACTGCACCCGACTATGAAATTCACTAGGTAATGATGTATAGGGCCAAAGACACGAGCTTTGGCCAAAAGGCAAGAGAAATTTCACCTCAGTTGAAGACTCTGTTTGCTATGCAGGTAGAAACGCACCCTCTTACCTGGAGTTGACAATGCTGAATAGAAGTGCAACTGAAATAACTTCCTAAGAAATTTCACTATTTCATGCACATAAGTATAATGTCTTCTTTCACCTGAAAGCCTTTGAGGATTCTATAAAATTATGTGCTGGGTTATAAATTTACAAAAGGAATACCAGGAGCTAAGACTTGAGATGTGGAAAGAATGAACAGCGACCAAAATAGTATTCTAGGAGGGCGATTGTTTTATCCAGAAGTATTGTCATCAATTAGAAGATAAAATTTATACCTCAGAATTTGCCTTCTCTAGAATAAAATTCTGCAAATATTGCAAGCAGCACGGGGCAAAAAGTGCACCATTGATTTCCTCCTCGGTGAGGAAAGAGATAAGGCCCTCGTGACAATGGCTGGCGGTGTGCTCCCGGAGATAGCCCGCTCTGCTCCGAGCTCCGGGCGCCCGAGGAAGGAGCCGTTTGGGCTGAAATGATTGGTTACGTTGCCCTTCTCATTTTGCTGAACTCACTATTTTTTTTTTTAAATTTGAGTCAATAAGCTATTCAGGCAATTGTGCAGCTATGTCTTTTTATTCTTAGGTCCACTGGGCGTGTGGTGGATTTTGGAGTGAATCTAATGAGAAGAGAGGCCCAGTTCCAGGAGGAGAGCTACGGACTTAGACTTTTTTTTTTTTTTCTGTGATGAGTTCTAGAAATCTTTAAACTAAAATAGGACCCTACCCTGACACAGGTGAAAAATCATATTGTTGACAGGTAAACCCAACAGTTAAGACTTCTGCAATACACCTTCCTGAGGTTACCCACGCATGTGCCATACTGGTTTTAGATGAGCTGAAAGACTTTGCAGTTGCTGATTTAAAGCTTAAGTTTTGCTTTAATAATGATGGAAACATATCAGAGTACTGTTGTGCACTTGGAAAAGCAAGAATTTTGGCTCAGTGTATGAGTCAAGTAGGATTCCACTCCTATATAATCATCTGAGATGACAAACAATTACATGAAAGCTAATTTTAATGCTGAAAAATCTCAATAATTATTATATCCAAGAAATCCATTGTAACAAGAAGTTAAAATCGAAAACTCCTGCCAGAGCACCTAGCAGAAAAGAAGCGTGGAATAGTTGCCATCTCTCACACTTCCTTTTCCCTGCTACTTTGGTCTCAGAACTGAATTGGCCTTGACCTTCGCCTGTCATTAATAGTTAGAGTCACCTGGACAAGAAAGGCATCAGGTTAAAAGTTATGTTGAATATAGAGGCAAAATTTCTTACAGCTAACATTTCAAGTAGGTTCTACATATCCTACATATCTCAAAGACACATGTGTAATGCCAGTTTTTGGAGCATCTGCCCAAACAAAATAACTAAGCGAACAGAAGAGCAGGGAACAGGGCTTGTTTTCTGCAGATACTTGGCTGGAGCAGCTACCCTTTGATTTATGTAATTTTATCATTATGCTGCAATTGGTTTCATTCTGAATTATTCATTCAACATAAGCTAGCAATACAGACAATGCCTTTCTTCAGCTAAAATCTCTCTGACATTAAAAGTTGGTTTAAGTGAACTATGGCATTTTTTTCCTGCATTTTATGGCCAGAATAAAAGTTGCTCTTGGATGAACACATTTTGGAGTCCTGTATTTCAGCTTTAAGAGAAGCTGCACATGTGGCAGTAGGAGAGAATTGTCACTGAGCCACGTCCTTGAATGGACACTAATTTCTTTTTCTTGGCTCTCGGCTTGTCAGAAGAGAGTTCCATTGAAAGACCTGTAATGAAAAGAACAACACAATTATTCGCTCTTGCAGCTAAAGTTACTCCAGATGGTGAAATAGCTTTGGAACATGCGTGCACATTATGTTTAATATTCCCCGCCTGTGTTTGCACAGGTGAAATCAAGAAATGATGGCTCGTTAATACAGAGATCGTGTCATTATCAGTGCAGTTGTTACGGTCCTAGAAACAGCCCATCTAGGTTAGTTGTATTTATTATATATGATAAAGTTAATGTTTACAGGCTTCCCTGTGTGTATACATAGATGTATATATCTATGCATAGGTGTGTATGTATGAAATCAGGATTCCAAATACATATTGGCATTCCCATATTTACATTGCTATATTAGTCACAAGAGTGAAGGTATATAAACAACATATAAGTGAATATAAACACAAATATATATGTATACTATGTATAATATACACACACACACGTGTGTTTACCTGCTCAGTGCACTAACAGGGGCGAACATGGAGGACCTTTGCGAGGGGGCTGACCGTCACAGAAGGAACGTTCCTGAATGATTCACTTATTGGATTGGTGTGAAATCATGAAGCTCGCAGAGCAGAGAGAACAGTGATATATTTAACAGGTCAGATGTTTCAATGCTGCAACATGAGTAAGTGCTAGAGAGCTGCTAGACAGAACAGAGCCAATAGTTTAAAAACATGTGTGCACACTTCTACTTTACTCAGTTCAGTCCATCTTAAGTTAAATTCTCTCACCACAGCAGAAAGGGAGGGGAGGTGGGCGGAGACCCGGGTGGAATGAAGGCCGCGTGAAGATATCTTCATGCATGTACGCAGTAGTTCAAACCAATCAAACTCTATTCAGGAAATCTGAGCTGTGTTCATAACAAATGTGAGTCTTTGAGCCACAGATCAAATCTGGGTAAACTGACACAATGGAATGTGTCTTAAGTACCACGAGACAAAGTACATGCCGGTCACCCAATCCAATACCTAGCATAGAGTGTGCGCTCAAGAAATATTTGAAAATATAATTATTCACATGAAGTTCCTGGGTATTCAATAATAAATTTTGGTTGGCCATCTTTTATTTGTTCATTTCTTCTGAGTTAGAGAGTTGGTTGAATGTTTTACATCTAATCATAATGCAAACATTATTTTGGGAATGAATATCGGCTAAGGTATCTCTAGATGATTTAAGTGATTGGGAAGATGGTGTAGACCATTCCTAAATCCTATGTTACATTTTATAAGAGACTGGAGGGTTCTTGCATCAAGATATCACTGAGAGATTCTGGAACAAATCTGTTATAGACACTGGGAGATGACTGTTAATGAAAACATGTATCTAATGAGAAAACAAATCCAATAGTTTAAGGCCTACTTTTGTTCCTGACTAGATCGTCTCCAAAATAACTCTCATATGATGTTCAATGTGACGATAATTAAGTCATGAACTATTTAAGTGAAGTCATTAAAAACTGTAAACATTTACTCAAAAACTGATGCCCAAGTTTAGTTATTGTTGTTTCGTCCAGGTGAACTGTATAGAAAACAAAGTCCATTTTTAAATAGCAGGCAAATTCACCTAGGGAAAATTGATTAGATTTTCATTTCAAGCCTAGTCTAGCAAGAAATGTGATGTAGGGATTGTTCTTCCTTTGGGGCTAACTCAACGTTAGTCTTCTGTAATTTACTAGCAGACATCACACAAGCAAGCCCATCTGTGGGCTTAAATAATGGTCACTTAAAGGCAAATCATAAGGCTAATCTAGCTACCTATGTGAACACTTGTGGGCTACCTGGGCCAGGTCAGCAGGAAAGGACATCTAGCTTCTCTGACGGTAAGGTTGGGGGCAGAGGGGCCCTGGGCCACAAGGAAGAATCCGTGTCCCACCTCCTGCAGAACCCGGTTCCTTCCGCATTCATTCCCCAGAGGACTGCATGGTGGGCACCATCTTAAGAGTCAAGAAATGTGTTCCTAGAGCCTTCCAAGCGTCTCCTCTGGGACCTTGTGCAGGGTTGCATCCCATGCTTCTGCTTGCATCTTCAGTGGCCAGGGAAGTTCAGCGCTTGGGGAAGTTGGCTTAGTCCAATCAACCCTTGTCTCGGGGGTGGGAAGGGCTTGTGATTAACAGGACCACACCAAGGGTGAACCGGAACCGGGTTTCCTTCCCGAAGAGAAAGCTGGACGGAAGTCACTCTACAGAGTGTAGCCAGGTCTCTCAAGTTTCAGGGGTCCCATGGTCCCCTAGGGAACTCATTGAAATGCAGATTCTGACTTTAATAGGCTCCCAGGTGATGCTGGGGCTGTTAATTTGTGGAGCCCACATTAAACAGAAAGGAAACAAGCTTTGCAGTAAGCTGCCTCAGGTGTGAATCCTAGCCTCACGTTTCACTCTTAGCTTTACTAGTGAGGTTCTCAAGTGTGCAGAATGCTGATGTGCATATGAGAAGATGAAGAACACAACATAATTTTTGATGCTTTTGTTAAAATAGACATATCCATCAAAGAAATAAACATTTTCAATACATAATATTGTTTTATAACTAAAAGTGACAGGTTTTTTGTTCTGCACTGTGGTGCAGAAGCTTAGTGTCTGTGAAAATATAATAGAACGGATAATGTAATAATACCAGTATAAAGAAGATTTAGGAACTTTGATTCCACAGACTGCGTTTGCATTGATTAAAAGTAAAGATACAGCTTATGTTTATGCTTATGGTTACCATAAGTTTATAGAAATTGTATTTTTCAGTTGTTGAGCCTTATGATTAATAATCATATACTGAGTTCCCTATTTCTGATTTTTTAAACTGACTCATTTACCTGGATATACTTGTGTTGCCGAAGAAGTGTGAATTACGACCTAAATATTTCTGTGCATGGCTCAAGCAGCCAAGTTTACTCCACAGGGCTGTAAACATCTATCTCTAAATTCACCAGAAACCTGGCTACAACTTTACTAACTTTCGAATGTATTTTCCATAATACAATAAAAAGTAAATCTTTTCAAAGGAAACATAAATTTGAACTATATATTCTGAAGCAGGTAATTTACCTCTGCCAGAAGCCTCGCGACGGCCTACAATCTTTGAAGACTCCACCGTGGGTGTGGGAAGCAGTAATTCTAACAGGCATGATCAGTCCTATTCACATTCGAAATCATCTGCGGAAGCCTGGCCCACACACCGCCTCCATCGCCCCCTGCTGGCCAGGCTCTGTACTGACTGGCCTCTGCCACACTTGAAATCATTGGGTGAGGCCGTGTGTGTGTGTGTGTGTGTGTGTGTGTGTGTGTGTGTGTGTGGTTTTGTTGTGGGTTCAACAGAGTTCCAAGTTTGTGAATGGGCAGCTAAGCAACCATGTGTCTTATTCCCTGCTAGGTCTCTAGTGCCCACTACAGTCTCGGCGAGTGGTAGAATAACACGTATTTCGGTTGGCACAATACAGAGCTCCTTCATTTATGCGGTTGTGATTTACAACCTGGTCAAGATTCCGACAGACGGATGTGAACACTTGCAGGCCACCTGAGCAAGATCCACAAGAAAGGGCGTTTAGCTTCCCTGACTGTATGCTTGGGAGTGGAGGGGCCCTGGGCTGTAAGAAGGCATCCGTGTCTTATCCACTGGGGATACTGAGTCTTCCTGCATTCCCGGGAGGACTGTTGGCATCGCATGCGGAACGAAAATTAGCCAGAGCACAAGCTACCAAGATACCAATTATTCAAATAGCTGCATGAGAATTTTTTTTAAAATATAATAGCATCCCTTTGGAATAGCATCCTATTTTCTTCTTTAAAGAGTTTGGCAATATTTTTATCCCATGGAGCTTACTTTTCTTATTTCCTAGCCATAGGGTGTTGAAACAAAGACCTTCAAGTGCATACTTAGAAAAAGTATTTGTGCTGATTTTACGGGCAACTTTGGGACACGTTTTCAACTGCAATTCTCAAAACGTTTAGCCTCCTATATTTAGCCTTCTCCCTGCCTCCGGCAGCACGCGGCTCCCGTCTTCTCTTGATATCTGCAGGCGGCAGAAGGGGAAGGCATTTTTAGGTGCTAAACGCCTTAAGTCGAGACACAACAACAAACCATAGATCTACTTACCAGTGTCACATTTTTTTTATGGTCATTCCTGAAATACTAAATACTTACTTGAACGCTGAAAACGAAACCCCATATACTATGATTAAGTGTTGATCTATTGGTAACATTATTACTTGGCTGCCCCACCACAATCTGACACATTGTCCTTCTTTCTACACTGCTCACGGTTTAATTGAAAATCTACCCGCTGTGTTATAAGATAGGATGAGATCAAGAACACGTGGCAGGAAAAATCCATCTCCCCCCCCAACCCCCCACTGAACCACCAACGTCCTGGTCTTTGTTCCTCGGTAAAAGCTGCCTGGTGGGTTCACATGGCGCCCACAGCCAGCCGGGGAGCTGGCCTGCCCACCCCCCCGGGCTGCCCCTTGGGCAGCAGCAGCAAGTCGGCTGCCGCGCTCTTCTGCTGTGGTTCCTCGCCAGGGGGAGCAGGAGCGGGACCCACTGTGCCCCTCAAGCAGAAGCGCTGGAGATGCCCCATCTTTGCCTTCCATGCTCTGCTTGAGGAGCATGTCGGTGCAGCTGACCCGCTTCCCATGACCATGCCCACGTGAGCCTGCCCACGAGCCGGGGTAGGGGCCGCTCTGGTCCCCAGACCCTGAAGCCATCACGCAGTTCTTGTAATACACACGGTTGATTATGCACAGTGCAAACGAACACCCGGCAAAGATTACAGACAGCCATGCTCCTCGTCCGTGAGTTTCCTATGCCACAGTTTAACAGTTTATTCTAGAGTCTTCGACCTCAGAAACGAAGTTATCTATTGCACACCGTGCTGTGCTACTTAGCAAGAGCCTCCAGCGTCTCCATTTACTGCAGAACTGGTTTCATCAAGAGGCCGTGTGGAAGGGAGAGAGCCCATTTACCTGATTATTATTTAATTCCAAAAGCCCTCCATCCATTGCTTTTCCCGCAAACCCTGCGGCACACCTCTTTCCTAAGGAACAAGCTATGTATGACACAGGGCTTCTTACTTCGTAAATGTGGGACATCATTGATAGTTGTCATCCTTCTAGGGCCTCGCAACACAGAATATGAGAATGACACACACCGGATACCCCAACCACACTGGACGTTAAACAGTAGCATCTCAGTCCAGGAGAACAGGAGTGAAAAGCAACCTTCTTAGAAAATGAACCAAAGAGAAAAGGACTGGAGTTGTTGCTCAAGTGGTGGATCACCTGCATAATAACTGTGAAGTGCTCTAACCTTCCCAGAAGGAAATATGCCAAGGTGAGAGAATCGGATGTATATAAACGACAGAGAAACCTCTACTTATTCTTTTACAATGAAATGAATATTTATTATCACCTAGCGCTAAAAGCAGTCCTTTGGTGTTTCTTGAAACTTTGTCAGTATTTGGATTCAGTTATTCATGATGTAATAAAAAGGATCTGTAATGATGTGCGTTACATACTTTTCCGCAAGCGTATGTATGCTTGGAAAATGAGGACTATACATTAGTATAAAAATAACAAAATTGTTGTATTAATAAGAAGTACTAGGAAAAATGTTCTTTCATAATTTATAGAAAGTGAAATCATAAGACAAAGTGCAACTTCATTAATGGCGTTCATTCAAGAATATAATATTTTATAAACTTTCCAATGCATAGATCATGAAATACTAACCCTAATAGCTAAAAAAAAAAGAAGTTGAATGAGTATAAATAAAGCACGGAGAGTATAAGACCATTACACCACATTTTACTGCCGTATACTGTAAGGTAATAACTTGAGTGAATGACTTAGGTCATAGTTGAAGAATTTGCTAATGATAATAGATGAGAAACAACTTTGCAGACAAAACTACTGAGATGTAGAAAGGACTATGAACTCCACAGCAGGGCACCACTGAGTAATAAATCTTCACTCCAGCTCCCGCCCCCCAAGATGGTCACATTGTCCAGTATGAACTCGTGTGATGGATTTATGTGCCTTCCTTCTATGCGGTGTTTCCATAACTTGTTTAGCTGGGAATATAAACCCCGTCATCAATCTTCAGAAAGTCCTTCCTCTTAATTATTCCTCAGAACTCTTGAAAACTCCACGAGAACACAGACACACAAACACCGGCGCATGAGATCTGAACACTTCAGTTCCTGGTCTCCTCTCCCATGGTCAGCATATTTTGTGCAATGGACACTTTTTACCATTTCACTCTGAAGTTCTATTAAAGTATCACAACCATCGGAGATGTTCTCTAGACTATCTTTACTAGATAAATTCGCAGTGGTTACTAGACTCAGTACCTCTTTGGATTTAGAATTCAATACATCATTTTTTTTTCTTGTTAATTACAAAGACTGGTATGCTATCTTTGAAAGAAAGTAGTCTGGGCAAAGGCAGCATAAGTTTAATAAATAAATAATGCTATCTGGGTTTATCTGCCCAGACGAGAAATCGCAATCACTAGTGGAAGCTTAGAAGTATTCAGTACGCACTGTTAGCTCTCTCATGAAACAGCATCGTGGATAGGTTGTCCAGGCCTGGGGACAGCTCCGGCCTGGGGATAGCTTGTCCAGGTCTGGGGACAGCTCCGGCCTGGGGATAGCTTGTCCAGGCCTGGGGACAGCTCCGGCCTGGGGATAGCTCGTCCAGGCCTGGGGACAGCTCCGGCCCATGGTGCTGGATTTCACACGTGTTCCCTCTCTCCCCGCAACAGGCTACAGGTTTCACAACCCTGCAGAAAGGCGGGAGACTGGGCAAAGCTGAGAAGCACGGCGCTGCTGCAAGTATCCGTGCCAGCAAATGAATGTTTCATGGCTTTGCCTAACACCCAGCTCTTCCGTAGCCAAAGGCACGGATTTAAAAAAAAAAAAAAATCTCATTTGTGGAGTTTGAATCTGAATGCCCTCGCCCATGCAGGGGCCTGGCTTTAGGGGGGTCTCGGGCGTAGCCGTGGTCTTTGAATGAACCACGTGGTGGCTTCTGGCCCACTTTCCCCTCCCCAAACCCCGAAACCCAGCAGCAGAAACTCCCACAGCCAGGTGCTCCTGAGAATGGCGCCTCTGTCCACAGAGAGCACTGGTATCACCTCCTCCTTCTTACAGAACAGGGAGCAAGACTTGTGCTATTTCAGAGTCCTCATTGCTTAAGTAGCCTTAATGTAGGATATACCCTCAGGAGTAATATTTGTAACACATATCACATATTAAATATTGGAGCAGACATTATCTTGTTCTCTATGATTAATCTTGTGCCCCCACAATAATGTTCCCATTAACCTGGGAACCCATGTAAATGTGGCCCCAATATCACCTTGTTCTTGGACAGTGCCCTGTTCTTCCAATCCTGGCCTGTGTGTCACCATGTCTGCAGCCACTAACTGTTGCAGCAGCGTTCTTTATTCTTAGCCATGGATACCTATCCGGGGGGCTGCGCTAGGCATTGTGACAAAACCACTGTTTCCGAAAATGTCTACTTGACTACTCCCACCCCTATCTGCTGATATGATCTTCCACCAGTCCTTACCATTATGCATCCTGAATCCCAGAAGCTCTGCAGCATCCCGGAATCCACCAGTACCGCCTTCCCTGCTCGCTGTGGTCAAAGCTCAAGCTCTTCCTGCTAGCAGGAGCCAATCACCCAACCCGGATCGCCTCAGGTTGTTGGCTTGGGACTCACAAATGCCTAGGATGGCACTTGTTAGAGTGTGGATCTAGAATGTTCTTCGGAACCCATCTGTCAAAGGTGTGTTCGCCGCCGGCATTGCCTGAGAGGATAAGAAGCCTTCCTGTTGTCAGGGTCATGTCCATAGAAGACCCCAGTCCCTCTTCCTGTGCTTGGCTTCCTGGCCTTGAAATAGGCAGGTTGGCTCCAGCGTGGGCTCCTCTAGGGGTCCCTCAGTCACGGCCTGGAACCTCAGAAGCTCAGCCGGGGGCAGGGGCCTCTCTCCGGGAGTGGATTGGCTTCTTACAAATTTGTTTGAAGGGAGGAAAGCTGGCCAGCACAGCGATGCTGACTTGCAATGAAATGGAGCAACGGGGTATGCCAGGGCGGAGTCAGTGTTTCCTGGAGAACTCGGTCTTTACGTGGGGGAAAAACCAGTGTGAGGAGGGACTGAACACGCAGGTGCGAGGGACGTCTCTTGCTCGCCTTCCCGGCTCTCGGTACCTGTCCGTTCCAACTATAAGAAGAGCACGTTGAAGATTCGGAGCAATCTGAGCTTTATGGCGTGATGATAGAGACACTGATCAATAAGAGTCAAGACTAAAGAAAGGCAAATGGCAGGTGAAGGCTTGGCAGTTTCAGTCATTGTTTTATGTTGGTAGCCAGTGATGGTTCTGGGTATTGAAATGATCTGTTCTTAAGAACGATGGAGTTGGAGAAGGAGTGGGGTCATATCAACACGTACGATGATTTTCCTGCACACTACTAGATTGAAAACAGTACAAAACAGACAAGAAGGAAAAAGAATAAGCATCACACTTAGTAAAGAGATACAGCATCATGTTTTTGCTTACAAAATTGTTTCTTAGATTTATTCAACAGTCTCTTCCTCTTTCATACACACACACACACACACACACACACTCAATTTTTAGTACTATGGAAATCATCTATATTTTTAAAAACTTTGTAAGTGCAGATAAAGCTGAAATATGTAATAAGAAAATATCATTTTTAGAAAAGCAACACGTAAACTACTGAAAAGCATTAAAGAGGTTAACTGTGTACGACTGGGTAGTTCATGGTAGTTCATGAGAGCATAGTGCTTATGAAACTTGTGGCAAGTGAAAAGACAGGAAAATACAAAAATGTTACGTGCAGCTTTCAAAAGGAGAGCTAAAAATTAATTTTCAATGTAATTTTTAAAAAGGAGCTGTGATTTGAATAGAAGAGGTTGCAGGAGACAGCTCCTAGGCAATCTTGGACTTTAGGAAAAAGCAGGAATATATATAAATCGAGATTTCTATGAAAGAAGCTAAAGATATTTTGAAATTCTTGGGGAAGTGGAGATATAATGGGATCTCTAAGGAAGATTTACAGGAAATGTGTTCAAGCCAGATGGAAGGAACGGACTAAACGGAATGCATTTTTATTGGGGACTTAATCGGTTGTTCAATCTCAATCCTCTATGCCCCATTTGATTACGTTGATGAGTGAAAAGCACACTCATCGACATTTTTAAAGCATGTAAGCACTAACCCATACAATAGGGAATCATCTAAATTTTACATTGCGAATAAAAATTAGTTCAAACATTTAGAAGGAGGGAGTAAGAGATGACATTAAATTATTCAACAACAAATAACTCTATCCAGTTAAATGTCACGCACATTTTAAAGGAATTTACTTGTCAAGAAGATAGCTAACCGCTGAAATGATAAATAGTACAGTAAATGTAGAAAAAGGTCAATTAGTAATCTCCTGTTTTTGAAAGCAACGTCTTCTGGCATTTATTTCATTATTTGTTTCATTCCCTTTTACTTATAGAATATAGAAGGGCAACTTTCATAACTTACGTATGTATCAGAGACTCAATGGAAATCATGTTTAAAATCCACTTTAAAAGAGGTCATAGCATGGCCCTAATAAGATTATTTCCTTTCCAATGTCCACATAGACGAACAGGTGCAGGAACACACCTGTAAGGAAAGAAAAATATCAGCCTTCATATTTTCGACCTAGGAATTAAATGAACGAATAAAATAACCCATTGAAATAACGCCTGGTTGAATCGAATTTGAACCCGTTTAGTAAATGTCCAACTATTTTTGCACCCACTGGCATGGCCTCAAGTTGTAACGAGGAGAAGTAATTCAAAAGGCTAGTTTACCACCTAGAAGAACAGCGTGGCTGTTAGGAAGAGAGAGCTGGAGCAGCGATTTTCCCCCTTGGTAGGAGCAGCATCTGAAGAGTCCCATTTTCTGGCTCTCAGGTTGTCAATGGGACGATTTGTAGTTGGCTGATTCTCCTCTCAACTGCGTTCACCTGCTAATGTCTGGATCCTGTTCATGAAGCCTTGTCACAGGACCGCTGACAGGTGATTCAGACCGTCGATAGCCCAGGGCTTTGTGGGCGGTCCCCGTGTCATCTCGGGAGTCTTGAGGAGTCAGAAACCCTCTTCGCAGCAGTGACAGAGGAATGTGACAGGCGGACCGGAGGCCGAGGGCCTACAGCAGGTGCGACATCCCCGCCGGTCCCTTCCTGACGGTGTGCCCTGTAGGCTGCCCCCGGCTGCCTTTCCTCTTCCCAGTGCCCCCGGGGAGCTACGTAGACGACCACCAGGCTTTTCACAGATGGGTTTGCACCCAGCTTTGGCTGTGTTCATTATTAAAATCATTTTTTTTTTTTAGCTCTCTCATGGTGTCCAATTTACAAAGTCAACTTGAGGCAGGTAGACCACGTAAATGTGGTCTAAATCCGGCACTATGTGAGGTTTTGAGCAGCCAGCCTGTACACAACAGGAATACCAGGGGCCGGGAGATGAAAGGAGAGCCCAGCCTGCAACCAGCCAGACAACCGGACATCACCCTGCACGGTCCTGAATGGGTGTGGAAGCACGCGCTTTTCTGCTAGAAGGTTCTTCCTTCAGAGACAGTAGGACACACACTCTCTCTCTCTCTTCTCTCTCTCGCTCTCTCTCTCTCTCGTGTGTGTATTGAAATCTTATTATGAAAAGTTATAAAAAGTATTCGAGAGTCGCCATGTAACTTTCACTCAACATCTTTGCCGACGGCAAATCAATACTACATACTAAAGATTCGACTTCATGTGAAATGTCGCTCCCGCCTACATTTCTTTGGCTGAACATGGGTTAAGTTCTGTGGCATTTTGTTGTCTACCTCTATTTGTATAAAGAAGATCTTATTTACAACGCAGTGCTTCCCACACACCAACGACATCCCCGTAGGCGTATTCGGAATTGTGCTGTAAACCAAGCCCTCAGGGCCATAATCTCCATAATCACCGTCCAGTAACTCCAATCTACAAAACGGTAGAGCATGTCATGCCCTACATCAGGACTGGTTTATTTTCTTCTGTGCAAGGCCTCTGTGCCGCATACAACTTGCTTCATGAATGGCTTTGTTAGGGATGGGTAATTTCTTTGATTGATGACTTTCATTATACGATGCACTACATTTTATCCTTACTCTGATCTACAGAATTGGTTAATTTTTATTACTGTTCATTTGTTTTCAATTTGGCTCATTGCTGGTAATCTTTGTCCTGCTTTTCCTTCTCTGTTGGGTTTTACCTTCTTCCTTTTTTCTGAAAGTAGAAAGCTTAGGTTATCAGGTTTGCTGGTACTCTTACTTTTTTTTCCCTTGAAGATTTCTACACATTCCTTTTCCCCAGTGTATGGATTAAAATAAAAAAAATGAAACAAACAAATAAAAGAAAAACACAGAGACTAGGAGAGTCATTGATCATGGTATGGCCATTAGCAGTAGCCAATTTTGAAGGGCAGGTATTGTCCTCAAACCCTCCCTCCTCTCTGTCCCTGTCTCTCTGTTTTTCTCCCTCTGTCTCTGTCTCCCTGTATCTCTGGGTCCCTCTCTCTCTTTCCTCCTTCTTGGCAGCCTACCTCTCAAGCCCTGTCTCCAGGATGATTCTTCCTTACCACAAACCTAGCCACAGTGGCCCCACCTAGCTGACCATGGGCTCAGAACTCCGGAAGTATGATCCAAAGGAACCTAACCTCCTTTAACTTACGTTGCTCATATCTTTTGCCACCAGTAATAAACTCTGCACAGTAGAGCACCGTGTGAAACGTGTGGGAAGTGAAATGACGAGGTCAATTCGTGCCATTTTAATGAACTAAACCTTGTAAATTGCTGTTCAGTAATGCTATAATTCATGATGCAACAAACAATGGTCAACTAGTTTCTAATTCTCCTGTTGTTCCCAGCAAAGTGTTTTGACAAACTTTTACTACAATAATTACGCAGATTACATTATTTCCTACACGGCTATGTCCCATGGTGAACACGATGCTTGAAAAACGCAGCACACACGTATTTCATAAATAATTCTGAAAACCAGCAGGTAATTCCAAAGAGGTAATTCGGAACGGGAAAGACTTTCTTTTGAATGTTTAGAGCACAAAAGGTATTTTTAAACCTGTTGTGTAGAAAAGAGCTCTCTTGTAAATCTAATAACTTGTGACCTTAGATCACTTATTCCTATAAAACTTTAAATCACATTTTTTGGTGCTGTTGTTAGTAAGTGGTAGGATTTAACGACATGTCCTACCTGTCTGTTGCTCTCTCCTTCCCTCCTTTCCTTCCTTTTTCCGCTTGTTTCATTTGCACCTGAACTTGTGTATTTCCTGTAGATGACCATTTCCACCAGCCATGCTGTGTCAATTCATAACACACCCACTCTGGACACTTCTCCTTTGCCTCAGCCACCTAGCAGTACAGTGGGAAGTACAGGATAGGTGTAGCCTGGCCCATGTTATTCCCGCAGGCATTTTGTACCCCCTCCCCGTGGCCTTCCTAAATTTTGGACCTTACGTTCTCAGAATGTCGCAGATGTGACGCTTAAGAGAGGTGTGGTAAATCCACCAATGGGAACAAGAGAGCTTTAAGATTCTCTGAAACGTTTTGTGAATCACGACTCTGTATTAAAGCAATGTCACTGTAACTCGTTGATAGCAACAGTATGAACATGTTAAGCCTCCTGGAAGAGAGCGTTAAGACTCAAAGATGGCAGGATCTGAGATTCTTCCTAAATCCTGGTTTCCCATTTGCATTCTTACTTCATCATATGTATTTTCTGTGAGTTTTACCAACTCAAGATGTTATTTTATGCCATTTAGCGCAATATATATGGTTCTAAACTTTCGGGAGGCTCTTTCCTCTTTTGGTATTATGTGGGCCATGTGAGGTGGTATCGGAAGAGCTTGTGTACTGTTTTGAGGGCTGTCCACACGTCCGCTTTGCTTCTGCATAGGTGTAGATTTAGCGGATCCAGATGGAAAGGAGGAAAGTCTCCCATGTTGGATGACTGTGGGTTTTTACCTTCTGGTAGCCTCTAAAAAGAACAAAACAAAACATTGGAACATTTATGCGGTTTTACTCCCTTCACCGAACACAAGAAAAGCCAAAGTTTGTTCACTGCTTACTCGTTGAGCCTTTCTTTCTCCCACGTTGATCTGAGACGCTGGCTCCACATGTTACACCTGTCACGTTTCTACAACTGAAGTCCTGTACCCGCGCCTTCTTTCATTTGTTACAGCGCAAACGTCCATTGCGTGTGGAATGTGTTCATTGATGGTCGTTCACATTATTCACAGTAGTTGTGATTTAAAAAGTCAGCACAAGCCCTAGATTCATGAATAGTGAACCCTTCATCCCACAGGGAACAGAGTGAAGTTACGGTGACCTTTACTTCCTTCGTATCAGCTAATCAATACAAAAGCTTGCTTAGTGTGTCTTTCTGTTTCAAATCACATCATTTAATATATTGTTGATTCATTAACACTGAACTCACCTCTAGCAGAACTATAAGTCATGACTAACCAAAGTCTGTTTGTCATGCACGTTTTCTCTAGCATGTTCTTCTGTCTTTTTCATACTTAGCAACACTACACAACACGCTAGCACCATCCTTAAGGGATATTGAAACAGCAAAGTAAAGAAAATACACATGTATCTAGAAAATTTAGCATGAAATAGACTAGGAAAAGATTGAATTTTAATGCAAGAGTTGAAATGAGAAGACAGATTTTCATCTTGTTTGACCTCAGCTGGGACAGACACATCAACTGGGTTAATTTTTCTTTTTTGCCATATTAAATGATGGAATTCATAAACCACAAAGATGAATTGTATATTCTTCAACACTAGGTAAAGTGATAAGACTTGCTAAACAATGACAGTTATATCAATAGCAGCAACAGGGCCTTTTCTGAGTTGTTAGTTATGTTCAGTGGAAGACCCTACCACAGAGTCAACAAGCCATCGGGGTCATTTCCAAAAAGAAATAGAAGTTTTCTTGGAGTAGTTTTGTTATTCGTGTTCCTGATCATGAGGAAGTACAGTGTATTTGCCAAAGGGATTGTAGCAATGACAGTTAATAATTCATAGCCATTTAAAGAGAAAAGCAATCAGTCAATTCATCTCCCGCTCAGTTTACACAGATGGTGTTACTTTCACGACAGTTCTGTGCAAAGTTATAGTGTTCTTCTCTTGTCAAACACGAATGCAAAACTGGCAGTGGTTCCTCTTGCTGCCTAGGATTTCACAGATAATTACAAAGGAAATGAGTGGTAAGGCAAAGAAGTCCGACTACAGAGTTCACGATGCGTTTCCTCCTATCCCCTCTGTCCTCTGCCACAGATTTCCAGCCCCTTCGTTGAAAGAATAACAGAATTGCTTTCATCTATAACTGGGGGTGAAGTGCTCCATTTTAATATTACAGTTTTCCCCGTTATGTCTGACATATATAAGAACAAGAAGCTGGTCATCCTGTAAACATATTTTGTAAATTAATTTCTACTTGGAGAGAACTTGAAGGAACACTTGTTTTCCTAGACAAGGTAGAACTTGAGCATGCGGTTTAGGCAAAAGATCTCAGGCCCAGCAGCACAAGAGGGGGAAGATAAAGGAGAAGGTAATGTCTCACATACGTCAATGAAGTGATTTGCACATCTGGTAAAGTGGAGAGGGGGATAGAGCATGACCCCGATGTACCGAAATGCTGAAGTGGGTGGGAAGGAAGGGACGGAGAGTCCCAGGTCTCTCCATGTGTGACGGGTTTGAGAGGTTGCCATTGTTACTCTTAGAATCAATCCTATTTTAACCTGGCACAGAGGAGAGCAAACAGGGCAGCCTAGAAAATAATTTCAAGTATAATGAAGATAGAACAGTGAGTTGACACTTAGAGGTAAGAGTCCATCAACACTTTTATAGAGCAGGGATTAGAAGAACTAAAGAACGTCTAGGTCATGTGAAAACAAGCCCCACATTTTTGACTGCAGATGCCAGAAAGTTCCAGACATAATCAGAAGCTAATTTGTAAGAGACAAGCTGGTTCATTCATATGGTAAGCCCATTTGAAGTGTAGGTGTAAATAATTCATTCATTCATCTGTTGGGGCGCAGTGTTACAACTTGGCAGTGGGCATCCTGAAGCCAAGAAAGGAACCACAGTGATGTCAAACAGAAGCCTGCCAGACGTTCAATGGTCCTAGCCTCGCGTCTGCAAGGAGGCTTATGCTGATTTCAGGGTGCTGCCTGCGGTCTGGACAATCAGACAGGACCCACATGGTTAGATGTGCCAGTAGATTAATCTGATTTTTATTTCTGTGAATGTCTCTGTTTATGGTGCCCAGCCAGAGATGGATTAAGGGTACAGTGTAACTTGTTAAACCCATATGCAAAGGAATATTTCTGTCTTCACTGTATCCTTGCAAGGACACACACACATGCACACACACACACACACACACATTGCTGTGACAGGTTTATTCATTAAGCAAATGTATGCACACATGCCATTAACGGTACAGCTCTGATTTAATTACCCACAGTACACAGCAGTAGAGAGGAGCAGCGAAGGGCTCAGCGCCCACGGGCTGTGCGTGAGGTCGCTGGCAGGGCAGGGTGAGTGCTTGGTTCAGACAGACAATAAAGAAGCTGAAATCACACACGGGAAGAACGCTAACACACTCAGGTAAGGCCACTTTCCAGAAACCAGCCTTGCCTGCCAGTGCAAAGAGACTGAGGCACCTCAGGTATTCTAGAAGAGTCTCTTTTAGACCAGGCACCCCCCCCCCCACCCTCTCCATTCCTGTTGCCATTTCTCCTCTAAACCCCAAGGTACCTGCAATAGGAATCCTTCAGCCTCTAACTAATCACACGTGCATGTGCATATGTGTGTATATGTTAGAAAAGTAAATAAATGACTTAAAATAAGCACTTTTAGTTAGAAGAAACAATTTCTATTTACATTTAACCAAAGGGATGTAAGCTTCCCCCCACCCCCCAAATCATTATGCTTTGGGAATAAATTCTAGAGTCTAAAAACTTAAGAAAGCACCGAATTTGCAAAACAGCTACCAGAGACTTATTAAAGTCTGTATATAGAACCCCAAGTGACATGTTAAACCTTTCAGTAAGGTTTCAATTATTCCTGATTGCCATTAGGAAACAGTGTCACATCTGCAAGCCTAGCACTTGGAGGAACAGCAAGAGAATGAGGAGTTGGAAGACTTCCTGTGCTATGCAGCAAGACCCTGTCTCAAACAAAAATTGAGAGAGAGAGAGAGAGAGAGAGAGAGAGAGAGAGGAAGGAGACAAGCAAAAGAACAAAGACATGGCATATTCCAAAATTTGGATAATTTTCAAGATGCTTTTTACATTTTCTTTGAGTGATTTTCAAATTTGAAATAAAAGACATTAAAATTTAAGAGTGAAAGTGTGTAAAACCACACATACAAATATTTCATATAACAAGCAAGAATTCCACTAAAGTTCGTCTAGTTAACCATATGGAATTCTAGACATATAATGTTTTATGAGATTGCCAGTAAAGTCTAATTGTGAACTAAAATGCTTCTTACATTCTTTCTTACTCTTATAGAAAGTAAATGGCATTAGGAATATAGTCCACCCACGGACCGGTTTTGAAGTTCCATTATGCTTCTCTCTTTCACATTTTGCCGGGCATCGATGATGTGTAGAAGGAAGTTGGTTTTGAAGTGCTCACGTGTGTTGGCACTCTGCCTCAATCTCACCCTCGTTTTCATCATGCTGCCTCTCTCCTCATTCCAAATCACTCTTAACAAACTCCCTTGTTCAATTGTTACTCCCCTTCCTCATTCTTCCCTTCTTCTCCAGTCTCAACAGCTACATCCTTCCATTCCCATACATGTTCCCCTCTCTTTTTGTTTGTTTGTAGCTTGTCAGAGCTGATACTGTGGCATAAACGGAGACAAGACTGGTAGAATCTAAATATAGAAGACATACGTTGACATAGAAGGTTTGTCAAGTTGCCATCAATATCCACTTACTCTCTGAAGACGTTAGTGTTCTCTTGACGCAAGAAATATATTAAAATAATGAAAATCACGTTGGTAAGCATTAAGCGGAGGCAATGAACTACCACTATACCCATGCTCATATGTATGTTCGGCCCCCAAACCTGCAGAACTTCTAGATGTGACTTCATTTGTGATAACGACTTTAGAGAAGAAGTGGATTTACAGTGATTCCACTTGACAAGTCCTCTGCTAATGTGAATTATATCCTTAGAAGCACAGCTTAGGACAGAAGAAAGCAGACATCTGAAGACCCAGGCGAATGCAGAAAAACCCTCGATCTTAGATGACTTTTAACTTCTAAAAAAAAAGGGAGAAAATAAGTCATTCAGTGTGTGATGAGAGTAGCCTTTGAAGTTTCTAGCAGTTATTCCCCTCAAAACAAAATGTGAACAAAATATTTGTATTTCCTGTCAAAAGCGAAGTTTCATTGCAAAATTAAGAATAACTTGAGATAATATATATAGTTGTCAAAATTTTCAGCTTTAAGCTTATTTTGAGAATAATGCTTACTTTTAGATTCACACTATTACATGTAGTTAAAATGTCATCTCTAAAGCAAAATTATATCAAGCAAAATATTATGATTGAGTAAATATAAAATAAAAAATCATGAAAGCACAATTACTATTCTATAAGTCAATAAAATTTATGGATGATAAACAAAATTTTAATATAAATTGTTTTATAATTGTCAGACTTTGATTAGACATATATCTCTCATTTAGCAAATCACACAAATGTGCAAAGCTCAATAAATAACTTGACCCTCCTCATTGTTAATGTATAAAACACTACCATCTGTTTGAATATGCATGAGACAAGCCTGAGAAATATGTAATGTGAACAATAAAATATGCAACATGAAGAGCTAAAGTATATAGCTTAGTCAGTAAAATGTGGCAAGCATAATGATTCAACAATTTACTGAAAGAGCAAAATATGCAAAAAGGAGCAAGCAATCTTATTTTTCAAACCGTGGTATTGAATCATCAATAAGTAGTTGCAGATGATTTGATTGGAAAAACAAGCCGTTCTGATGCTCTATTCTGCACTGTCAGCAGATAAAGCACCTCAATCATTGAGCTTTATGAAAAATTAATTGGCTAACTATGGCTTTTTATGATTTCAACAGAGGAAATTCATTGGGACACTAAAGCATTTATGTGCCTAATTTGAACATCTTAAAGGATCTCGCCAAGGTTTTTGTGGCTTACTCCTGTTAAATTCTCCCCTAGCCTCCCCTCCCTTTTTTTTGACAGAGAGTTCTTGACGGATTATTGGGGTGTAAAATTAAAAGCTTAAATAATAATATGCAATTACCAGTTGCTCTGAGAACTTCATGGATGACTAGTTGATGATAAGAGGGCTTCCCTGTGACCACATGCCCGACACAGGGTGGAGAAAGGAGGCGTGCCCGACCAGAGTGAAGACTCGAGGACCCCCAGAAGTCTAGGAGGAAAGACAATTTTCCAGCCACAAAGTATGAGTGCCTCAGAAGGGTGGGGCCACTGAGCTGCGGAGGAAGAGACGGGAGTTCGAATCAGCTGCAACCCAGTGCAGGGGGAAGGAAGAGACTGGAGTTCAAATCAGCTGAGTCCCAGTGCAGGGGGAAGGCAGAGACTGGGGTTCGAATCAGCTGAGCCCCAGTGCAGGGGCAAGGCAGCCTGGGCACTGAGAGGCCGTCCGGCCCCGCTGTTCCTGACTTCCTGGGACACATGTAGTCAGGGCCTCACACTCCTGAGCTTAGGGTGGAGATGCCACTCTGTCTTCACGTTCACAATCCCTGGTTGTGGAAGGCAGGGAAGCCCGAAACTCATGCTCACCAGACGTGCAAACACAGACAGCGTGGAGGTCACGGAGAAGCTGCTTGAGCTTTCCACTCAACCATCCACGAAATGATAATAAATACCACGTCACCTTTCACGTGAGCTTCTCAACAGAACTTAGCCCTCGCCAAGAGAGGGCTAATAAAGCACCTACGGCTAATAACGTGTCCGTAGTGACGCAAAAGCAAACTGGAGAAACTGGGAAAGTTAGGAAAAATGGGGAAGTCAGATCTGCTTTACTTATGTTCATTCATCTATATTAGTTACACCAGGGGGGTTTCATTGCTAATCTTCATGGGGGTTCGCATTGGTTTTTCAATCAATCTCAGTCCACAGCATCAGTTCCTCTTTCCGAAAATAGCATCACAGAGTTTCCCTGTTTCCCTGGCGGAGTTGTGAATAATATATTTCAACAGTATTCAACCCCCTTAATCCCCTCATTGGCTAGTGCAGACCCCTGCTAACCCACAGATGATGGGTTTTCTAGATGTTCTGCCATTAGTCTTTTGCTGCTGAATGGTGAACAAAATTATTTTGAATTTTCTCTTATATTCTCCCATTCTGCGAGTTGGGAGTTGGTCCCTAGTTCTGGTGATTTTGATGCACAAAAAGTCTGTGTAATGTGATAATGCCCCATTTGTCCATTATCACTCTCATCTAATATCTCTATGAAGTATTATCCAGACCAGTTTTCCTGTTCTCATCTTTTCAGGGTTCTTCCTACATGTCTCTCTAGTCGATTTCAGTCTTCAAATTTTACACTGCAATCTTCCGTCACATGGGAGTTGAGTTTATACTGGGTAAGAGGTAGAGGTGGAGTACAGTTCCTAACTTTACGTCTAATCCCTATGCGACCTTGTGTAGAGCGTGATGCAGAACGCCTCAGTTTTTCTTCTCTCACATGAGAATGGAGAAATAATATTCTCAGAAGTTTGGGGCTTTTTTACCTTTGGAGCTTAAAATGAAAACGGTTTCACTATAGTGAGTAGTTATGGCAAGGAAATTCAAAACGTGGATATATATGTATAATTAAAATTGTGCGCTTAGCCCTTTATCACATTGCATATACTATAACATAGCCACATATATAGTAAAACTCTGCAAGTGGCTCATACATTTTCCTCACTATTAATTGTGAGTTTCTTGCCTGCCGAAATAAAGTTTTGTTAAGCAGATGAAAGCGAATGGTGGACTGTCATCCTTCATGCCAGCCTTCAGAGAGGAGTTTCAGGAAATTTAAAGAATGTCCCAGGAGTGTCCCAATTACCTAAAATTTTAATAACCTGTTATAAACAGTATCAAAAATTCTCTAACATTCATTAGTATATCTGAAAGCAGCCTTACATCATATGAGAATGGGATGTTTAAAAGCAATCCTGAAAGTGGAGGATTTGAGGTCTTGTGTTTGTAGTAAGTGATTTTCGAGGTACTTTTGACTACCCACATTGAGGTGCTTTGACTTAGGACTTTTCCTTATATAAAATTGTCAAATTCGAAATGATACTGGTGTCTTCAATCCTTTCTTGTAGTTATATAAGGAATCATTTCAGAAAAAAAAGGGACCATCCAAAATTGAAGATTTGGGCCAATCCAAAGGGAATAATTTCATATCAACATTGAGAATAGAGGTAATTAAGCATTGCTCTGATTCAGGTGACTCCAAATTGCTTTCAGAATAAATGTAATTAACCACCACTCGATTTCAGCTATCTATATTGATTTTAATTGTCTTACTCTAAACAAGAGCACAGCATTTTCCATGATGACACATTTTTCATTGCGACAAATGGGTAAGATGTGGAATTTTATGAGGAAAATAAAGTTCATTTATATGTTTTCTATTATACCGTAATGAGTGAGTAAATTCCAAAGGAGTTACCAAAATTTCATGCCATAGCAGAAGAAATAAAACACCACAGAGCCAGTTTTAAGAATTCAGAATGGGGAATAAAATTAAATGTGTCTTTCTATTTTAATTTATATTTATTATGGGTACTGGATACATCCTCCAACAATTTTCAGTGGAGAAGCAAAAGTTAAACCCTGCTCTATGTTTTGAAAAGCAACCGACTTTCGAAGTTAGAAGCAGTTTGTGAACTAAAATCACCAAGGTCTAATAGTGCTGCTTAATGGTGGTGATAAAACAATCATAAATACTGTAGAGAGGATTCTATAAATGCAAAACAGGGCTTCCTGGTGACCGGGGAAGACAAGGGGACATAGCTTTTCCTTTAACTGTTGGTGTTTGACACCTCTGCTCTTGGCTGATGTGACACAGTGACAACGGGCACTTTCCGCTTCTCTTCAGCGGTGCTGACAGTCACACCCAGTGGATTTATGCTTGTTCAACAGACACACAGTTAAAGGAAGGCATGCCACATTTAGCCATAGTTCACAGCAAGATCTTCAGAGACTGTATTGCCACCTTTCAACCCTGTGCTGCTTGTCTCGTATTTCTTTAAAACAATGAAAGCGTTTGGGAAGAAAAATATAGCATCCATGTCAGCATTACTCCGCTGCTGACATGGAGAGGTGGTTAGGGCTTTTGGCATGGAAGGCTAAGTGCCCAATCGAGACCGAGAGGGGCAGCTTTTCCACTAGGTGGATGGAAGAGGCAGACAGTAGAGAAATGACATTGGAAAACCCATAACACGTTATAGAAAACCCTTAGTCTATTACATCTTAGATACTAAAAAAAACAATGTATCTTCCATGAGATGATAAGTAGCAATAACTCATTTCAGGTCTACATGTATAACTGCTTTCAATAGAATTTGTTTTCTTTGAATTTATTAAAATAGGACAAGTATATGAAAGCTTTCTGTTAGCCACGTGCATGTTTTGAACGCCTGCTCTTGATCCTGGAGCTGAGACGGCGGGGCCCAGCCGTTCCCCTCACTACGGGGATCATTCTCCTGATGAGCCTCAGTTTCCGTCTAGGGCTTTCGTAGCCTGTGCAGAACCATGCCCTTTGCAATGTAGTCATCACCTCTGACAGGTGGAGTACTTGACATTAAATCAACCCAAGGTAATAGCACGGGTGACTAGACCGCAGGAACGAAGCCGGCAGGAATGAGCACAGCACCCTAGAAAATAGGGTGCTGGGGAACACACAGCAGACACTCCGCCGGGCCCCCCAGAACCCAGGGTCTGACAGCACCGCTGCCCTTACTTTCTGGCCTGCAGAAATGCAAAATCCACACATCTATTGTTCCTCAACCAGTCCCGGCTGTGCCCGGTGGTGCTGTTGCTCTAACAGTCCAAAGGGCTGCCGTGTCAGCGCGTTTCTAAACACGTGAAATCAGAGACTTCAGATGTTAGGCGTTTCCCACGTTTTCTGAAAGCAGAAATGGTTCTTGACATTCTAATTATATTTCCTCTTTGTAGTCATTGACCTTTCAGTGCACATTTGGACCAAATGATAATTCTAATCTAATATCAGCAATGACTCAAAATACATTTGCATTTTAATGGGTTTCTTTGAAAAATAATACTGAGGCAAATGCATTGTTTATTCTACAGGTAGGTGGTTCCCAGGTAAACACAATTTATGGTTACTGACAGTGTATCTGTGCCACCGTTGAAATTTTAATTTTTATTCTCTTTCTCTGTCTCTCATACACACACAGACACCCATTTATGTGCATACACACACTTGTGGGCACAAACACATGCACACACATGCACACGTGCACACACACACACACACAGAGCTTTCTTTACTTGGCCACTCAGCTTCAGATAAATTTCTCTCGGGATTTTTCTCCCTGCGATTTCTCCTCTAGGTAGAACCAGGTCTTTCACTTATCTCTTTATTAGAACCGTATTTTTATCTTTTCGTCACAAAAAAATCGAGCAATCCAATATCAAGATGACTCCCTACATCACTGTCCTACATGTCAGTCATGTGGCCTAACTGAGGTACTGCTCAGTACCGCTGCTCAAGCCCTCCAGGCCTTGGCCGTATCTGCAGGGGACCCCACTGGGCCCGCACATGGGATCTTTCCAGACCCCTTGTTTGTGCTTGAAGCACAGGAAGTAGTATTTGCCAGGAAAGGCGCAGAGGGAAAGGGGAAAGATACTGCTGCATTCAAAAGTCAAAATTACTCTTTACACCGACAGGTACTTGGGTTGTTTATGAGACCTGTTGAGGAATTCCTCAGGCTATGTTTTCATTTCATTTTTTTTTTTTTGCACATTGAACTGTATTTCACCTAGAATAACATTTTACCATCCATTATTTGTAATAAAATGGCGATGGTCACCTTCTTTTTGAAAAAAAAATACAAGAAAATACATACATAAATAAAATAATATATAAGAGAAAAAAATCCTGTATTATGAGAAACCAGATCTAGAGTTTTTATAATATCTAATAATCATAACGACATATATATATATATTGCCCATATATATCTATTTCTTACTGTTTTCCAATACATTCAATAAAGTGTCTGGCTGTTTCATTAATTTTGAAAACTATAAAACAATGGCCTAGAATATTATTGTTTAATTTCCTTTCCCTCTTAACAAGCAACTGGATATTCTACGTTAGGTTTAGAGCATTCTCACATGTTCCCTTCAAAGGTATGATCCTTTAGGATCAAAATCGAGAATAAACCTGAAACTCTGAAAAGAGTGCAAAGTTTTACAAATGGACTCTTACGGTTGTTTTTCTTTTGCCTGTTGCTGGCCTGGAATTGCAAGTGGGAGAGCGTCAGCTTCCTACGTGGTGGTGATCACAGCCATGTACAACTGCACTTACTTGTTATTCAGGAGGGGGTCTCTGGCCTCGAACCATCATCTTGCCAATCTCTGCCTCCCCAGAAGCCCAAACCAGTGGCCTGAGTCGTTCTGGCTCATCTTGATTCTCATTTTTTGTTCTCTTGCCTTTCAGGACTTCAACCTCCTAAAGGATAGGGATTTTTAGCAGGGTAGTATGTAAAAAAAAACAAAAAAAAACCCTAAGTTTATCCTAAAAGAGGTTTGGGATGCTGGAACAGAAAGAGTAGGAACGGTGGTTGCTTTCCGTGCTCACACTGGGCTGAGAGTTCCTTTGGTGGTTACGCTCTGTGGATCATTCCGAGATCGTAGCAGCAATGGAGTCGTTAGAAGTCACCCTCTGGCTTTTGGTTGAGGAGATGATGAGAAGGAGAAACGGTGCCTCTCGTATGATCAGCATGAGGACTCCAACTGGAGTGGATGGGGAGAAGTAGTATTTAGAGGAATCATAATGAATACGCTGGGCCATCTCTTTCAGGTACATGGAATTGAAAGGTGAGATTTGAACCTGTGTCACTACAAGGCTCATCAGTGCTCCTGTGGAAAAGCACATCTGTGCAGAAATCAAGTCGTAGAGGGGAACGAGGAGGAGGGAGAAGAAGAGGAGGAAGAGAGGCAGGAGAAAGAAAAGGAGGAGGGGAAGGAGGCAGGGGAATGAAAGTAATTGCTAGGGTTTCCTCCGATCTCTACCTTTTGCAGTTGCTTAGTTGGGACCCCCCACTAGCTCCCAAATTAACCAATTTCCTACATTGTTTTTGCACGATTAGCTTTTCTCTTTACTAATTTCAGTTTTTATATAACCTCTACATTCACTTATTGAAAGCAGAAATCTCCCATCGGACAAGCTAGAGTACATCTTTATTGGTTCCTTTTGTCTGTGTTTATAGAAGAATATCCACCATCATATACGAATGTTCATCACCAAGTTCCTTCTGTTGCCTTGCATTCTGGATTGTCTATGATTCCAGATAACACTTCTACAGCTCTAGTAAAAAACCAAACCAAACCAAACAACAATGAACTTTCTCTCCCTCCCTCCCAATTGTCTCCCACGTTCCTGCAGAGCATTTTGTTTTCTCTTTTAATCTGAATTGCATGACTATGCAAATGTCTCATCCCTGGGGTATAAATCATCCAGGACATAAATTGATTCTAAAGCTTTTCATGTAATAGATACTCAATTTGTTTGCTGGTTTGACTTAATGAAAATTATACAGCGTTAGATATACAGTACCTAATGATTCGTGTTCAATGAAATGTTCAAGTTAGAAAGTTATTCTGGGTGTCCAGAAGTTTCTTATCCATCTGCCATATATGTCCCCAAGATTTCATGCATTCATAGTGTTCATTAGCCAATGTTATTTGAAATGTGCGTTTTAGCCTTGATGCTTTATACACTGTATTTGCCTCTTCAAAATGTAAAGCAAAATATGTATTTGCTTTCCATACAATTATGTATGACCTCAAGCCATTTACAATGTGCTTGCCTGTAGGAGACTCTGATTCTTGGAGACTGTTGTGACATCAAACCTGAAAGAACACTTTTTCCCTTGAACTCTGCACTGACTGCTTCTCTGCTTCTCTTGTTGTTGCCTTTATCATTCCATTTATGACATGCCGTCAACGCATCTGTGCTAAACGAATAATTAGATTGTGTGTATGAGGCAGACAGTCACTCTGAATTTGCTTCCATTTTTTTCTTAGGATTCTTTCAAATGACAGGACAGGTGGATTATCATCATTTTCTCCAGAATAAATTGTACCCCATGCTCACGGAAATGAAGCACTTCTGCCTTTACCTATTTGTTTAATTGTAAGCACAGCAACCAGGGAGTGAGCTGACAAAACACCCTTTAGTGTGGTAAGACCACACTAACCACATCAAAGAACAGAAAGCCATTCCTGTCCTTCTGATCACAGTTTCTTCCACAAGTAGCCGGGGAAGTACATATCGATGATCCAAGTTATGAAAACAGAGTTGTGAACAACAAAGAACAATGATGGAGAATGAGACTGGAACAAGTTGACGGTTGATCGAAGTTAAAACATCTATTTCCATTACACATATACATTTACTTAGGACCAAAGAAAACACACTCTACTTAAATAAGCACCACGCCAAGAGAGGGGAGGAAACACAGCCCTGGCCATCTTGATGTTCATAGACTCCTTAGAATCGAGAACTTTATGCATGTCTTACACAGATTCTTCTTTAGACTTTTATAAGGTATGTGGAAAATGGTTGCGTAATACAGAATAAACGCTGGGGGTAACTTAGAATTGTGTGCATGATTAGGTAGGCTTTTTAACCACAGACTCACGTGTCTTTCGGTTCTGCTAGGCCTGCACCATGCACCACTGAGTTCTCCTGTCAAGGTACTTTGCCTTCCATCATCACCCGGCCTTCGCCTTCAGTAAGCCACACGCCGATAGTGGATTCGAAATAATTATTCTGTTTCCTTCTGAAATGCTGCCCATGAATCACTTAATTTACATGGAGATCTGCTAAGCTCACCATGCCATTTGTACTTCTTAATCCTTCTTTTATTAGCTGTACTTATGAGAAAATGATACCATTATTTTCTTGTAAGCCTCAAGGCTCAACTAATTTATGTAGTCAAAAATATTTTCAAGTGGCCTTTCTCTCTGACAAAGTATTATTCACACTGTGTCTCAGTGTGAATGTGCTTTGTTACCCACACATGTGGACTTTATTCTGGTGTCAGAAAGGCCTCTCAGGGGAGCCTTCATTTACCCATCAGACAGCGGGAATGGCTAGAGTAATCATTTGTTTATGATAGCATTTATTTATTCATTTATCCAATGGCTTATTTATTGGAGTTTGAACTCAGGGTGTTGTGCTGGCTGTGTAGATACTCTGGTCACTTGATACACACTCCCAGATATTTTGCTTCAGTTCTATTTTGGGGGCCTGGTGGTGTGCTGTTTTGAGCCAGAGCGTAGCTTGGACAGAGAGCATCCATTCTTGTCTCCTGTGTAGCTAGAGTTACAGGTACTCCACCGCAGTGAGCATGTTGGTTGAGGTTGGAATTGACTAATTTTATACCTGTGCTTGTGTCATACTAGAATTCCTTTCATCTCTGCATTATGGGCAGGACTAACATGCCTGTGAATCAATTTTATTAACAACTTTACTAACATTGTTTTTAAGATAAGCTTGATTTATTTGTTAGGGGGAAGCAGTTTCTCTTTTCTGAATCCTAGTACTCTACAAGTATTTCTGACCATTATATAAGTGCTCCAGCTATACATCATGATGAAAAGGAATATGAGCAGCAACAACAACAAAAACATCTTCACATCAAATATTTACATATGTGGGCTGGGATTATGGCCTAGTGGCAAGAGTGCTTGGCAAGAGTGCTTGCCTCCTATACATGAAGCCCTGGGTTCGATTCCCCAGCACCACATATACAGAAAACGGCCAGAAGTGGCGCTGTGGCTCAAGTGGCAGAGTGCTAGCCTTGAGCAAAAAGAAGCCAGGGACAGTGCTCAGGCCCTGAGTCCAAGGCCCAGGACTGGCAAAAATAAATAAATAAATAAATGAAAATTACATATGTGCACTTCCCCTACCTAAACTTGAACTTCTAACTTCTAAAATTTCAGTTTCATTAATACTTGTGAAAAGTTGTACTTATTGAATTTAGGCACCCTAAAATTTGTCCTTGAGTCCTAATTTCATAAAAATCCCCAAATTCATATGAGCACCTAAAGCATTATATTATTGTTTTGTGGAACCTCTTAGGGTACGGGTTTGAAGATAATTAAATTGTGTATAACTCAATCAGTATATCTTAGAAAGTCGAGGCATCAACAGTAAATATTTAGCGAGAGTCCAGTTCAAGTGAATGCCGAGTATGTACAGAGGAACGCCCCAGCCAGGGCCGGTGAGCTCAGCACCCCTGCAGAGCAGAGAATGACAGAAAACGGAGCTACAAACGTAAATGACACCCAGTTTTATAAGCATTCAGTGTGTTACAAAGTTGTTTGACTTTTGGAACCACGCACAAGTATTAACTACTGTTTGAGCATATATGTGACATGCACTGATTTGTAAACTATCACAGTCAGGATAAATTATGAACACGATGAAGAAACTGGATTCTAGCACAACTAGGAAATTATTTTAAGATGTGGCAGTAATGAAGATCAGAGATGATGGTAGATATTCATCATGGAGGTGATGAATATCTAATTTAATATTTAATTCTGATTTGATTTCCCTATATATTTCATGTAAAATGCGAAAGAGAAAGGGTATGAAGATTAATTTAAGAATCTGCAGTTAGTCAACTGAAAAAAAAAAGAGCAATTACCACTTGTGCAACAAGGAGATTTTGAGGGGCTGGGGATATGGCCTAGTGGCAAGAGTGCTTGCCTCTTATACATGAGGCCCTGGGTTCCATTCCCCAGCACCACATATACAGAAAATGGCCAGAAGGGGCGCTGTGGCTCAAGTGGCAGAATGCTGGCCTTGAGCAAAAAGAAGCCAGGGACAGTGCTCAGGCCCTGAGTTCAAGGCCTAGGACTGGCCAAAAAAAAAAAAAAAGATTTTGAGATCATGTTATATCCAGAGACAGTTCAGTTATGAAAGTATTTGGGTTAATAGGTACACACACATGCACACACACATACCTACATACTATATGTTTGAACAGCGGGGTTGCTGGTTGGGTTTCAGGATATTGAACTTGTCTGCATAGGTCTGGCATTTAAGACCCTGAAATACCTGCATAACAATAACGCAGCGAGTTATTCCTTGCATGAGGAGAGGAAAGGAGGCAGAGGTTGGAGGTTCTGAAATATTCCCATCCTAACTGGTAGAAAACAAAGAGGAACGTCACCAAAATGAGGCCAACTCGGTGTGGGAGAATATGGACGATGCCATAGGGAACCAAGAACATTCAGAACATATTTAGAAAAAATGAATAATGAAGTAAACAGCTTGGTTTATAACAAATAGATAAGTAGTGAGTTGTGGGAACAAAACAGATGATTAGAGATATCAATTCTGGTAGTCTTTGAAGACTTGTAAAAGACACCTAAATGCACACAATTCTACAAGACATGCACAAATTCAACAGAATGGGACTGGAATTATGAGTGGCTGAAGCATTTAGAAGGATCTCCAGGGTGGACAAGAGAAGAACATTACATTGCAATGACTACTAGACATTAGTCCTAAAGGAGATAGATCAAAATAAGTGTTTCTAATCCGGAGGTGGAAGGCTAGCTTGTTTGGGCACATGCGAGTCACTAGTAGAACAGGGAAATATTAAAACAGGATAAACACCTACGTGTGCCCAGAGACCAATGTTCCTAAGCTGGCCTGCGTGGTGGGTTCCAGAGGAGAGGAAAGACTCTACTCAGGCACAGAATCCATTTCCGACATCAGAAAATGGTCAGGATTTTGCAGGACCGCTTCCTGATCGTGGTTCATGATTTAATGGTATTTCACGGTGTATGTTCCAGCTGTTTTGATGGTATCCGTACATCTAGAAGTGATCATCCAAGTGTTCTTAGCCATTAAAAACTTTTACCTGCTCTCCGCTCTGAGACCGATGATGGGAACGATCCCTGGAAGAACTCATTTAAAAAACACAGTCAATTACAATAACTTCCCACATTTGCTTAGAGTGAAACTAGGGAGATTTATGTCATGACTTGTACGCATATTGACATGAGACTACTTAATTATTAACCGGTAAAAGTGAATGGCACACACAAAAAAGATGATCATTTGTCTCATCTCTCCGCTATATTCTGAGGATTGAGAGTAGATGTGAGAAATTGGTGTGCTTTGTGCATTCAAGTATGGTGAGCCAAAGTTACCACAGTTGGAAAGGAGGAAAAGAATGTTTCTGGAAATATTTTTCATCTCTAACAGAGAAGACAGGGAGAGTAAACACATATAAACTGAACTGAAGCGAAGGGAAATTCATTTGATATACATAGGTGTTTATGAAAATTATCTACCTACATACTTTTTTTGGCCAGTCCTGGGGCTTGGTCTCAGGGCCTGAGCACTGCCCTGGCTTCTTTTTGCTCAAGGCTAGCACTCTGCCACCTGAGCCACAGTGCCACTTTCGGCGTTTTCTATATATGTGGTGCTTGGGAATCGAACCCAGGGCTTCATGTATATATTAGTCTAGCACTAGTGGCACTCTTGCCACTAGACCATATTCCCAGCCCAGAAAATCATCTATATTCTTATCTATCTATCTATCTATCTACCTGCCTACACCCACCTACCCATCTGCCATTTATCATGCATTAGCTTCCTCAAAGCTCTAGCAATTTAATTCTGGCCAAATTGCTTAAAAAAATAAAATGGGATGTGTCAACCAGAGTCATGTGTGCGCATGTATAGTTGATGTGGGGTTGTAGACCACTGATCTTTTCAGGTCATCTAATCTCCATAAAAACCTCCAGCAAGTTGGATTTTCATTTCCTTTTGGTTTACATATATAAACACGCCAAGGTTATAGTTAATTGCTGCACACATTTGTTTTTTAATGTTCATGATTTATAATAGAAACTATCTGTTTTAGTGTGTCAAGGACACATAGAAAAATGCAAGTGTTTATAAATTATAAAGAAATCAGAGCCAGAAAACTGGGAAATTGTAGAAGATTAATAATATCATTGGAAATCCAATTTGCCTGCACAGAAAATCATATTTTCTGGGAGAAATATTAATATCAGAGATGTCTAAATGGATTATTTAAAGATTAAGCTTCAAAGGATGGAGGAGAGAGAGAACAAAAACAAAGTTAAACGCATAAGGATGAAATTACAGAAACTTGAGATCATAGGGAAGAATAATGGCCACCCACTTAAATATCTTCTGAAGATGCTAAAGTACAAAATGATTTCTCAGAACTCGATAGTTTGAAAGCATTTGTGGAGATTATTAAGTGCACCCTGCTTATATTAGGACGGACGCATTTAATGCACTCTCTCTCTTGTCAGATAACGGGCAAGGAAGAGAATATGTACGTATGCAAACTTCTTACACATGAGATCTTCAATCCTGTCCTCCAGAAAGAGCAATGAATGAGGTTATCCTTATAAAGAACATAAATAAATACTCGTCATCTCCTGTCCTTCTGTTTCAATATGGTGGCACACTTTGAGGGAAATGCAGTTGGTTCATGAAATCCTTCTGGGCATTTCATGTATAGCAGTAGCACATATACTCACAGAGGTATTCATTCGGGTTTCTGATCCATTCACCCCAATGTTCAGACACTGGACAGACTGTTTCATTCTGTTCTTCTGAATATTTTCTTGTTTTATAATTTGTAAGTTGCTCCAGAGAGCCCATCTCCCCAACAATATACGTTTGTTCCATCTGCCTTGTTTTATACGTGTGTGGGAAATCCATTTCCCATTTACTAGATTGTGATTGTTTATTTTTCTTCCTTAATTAAACAATAAGACAACTTCCTGCGACCCTATCTGTGTATGTGACAACTCTCTGGGAATTCCTTAGCTTTCAGGTCTTACAACTCCGAAGATCCTTCCCATGCCTAGATAAAATGGTAACAGGTGGCCTGCTTTTCCTCACTAACGCTGAGCTTTACTTCTCCCCATCCAACCGCCCTCCGTCACGGAGGCCAAAGTCACTCCCCTTTGCTTAGAGAGAACTGTTCACTCCTTAACTACATTGTTTTTTTTTCCCCTCCAGTTTGGTAGACATTTTACGAGGCTGGCAACTCTGTGTTTTTAGTTTGCATGTTTGTTTAGTATGTCTTTGCACATAGGTTTTAAACTCTTCAAAGACAAACGCAACATGTTTACATCTATCTCTATCTTATCTATCTCTATCTCTGTCTATCTTATCTATCTCTATCTATCTCGCTATCTGTCTACCTATCTCTATCTATCTGTATCTCTATCTGTATCTCTATCTATCTGTCTGTCTATCTATATCTATCTATCTATCTGTCTATCTATCTATCTATCTTATCCTCTATCTCTATCTATCTATCTCTATCTATCATCTCTATATCTATCTCTCTATCTCTCTATCTCTGTCTATCTTATCTCTATCTCTGTCTACCTATCTCTATATCTATCATCTCTATCTCTATATCTATCTCTATCTATCATATCTATCTATCTATCTATCTATCTATCTATCTATCTATCTATCTATCTATCTATCTATCTATCTATCTATCTATCTATCTATCTTCTCTGTCTGTCTGTCTGTCCGTCCGTCTGTCCAGGTGTTCCCTTTCCGTCACCCCCGGGAGCAGTGGGTCGGGCGGTGTCCGGCCTTTCTCCCGCGGGTCCCTGTCCCCCGTTTCTTCCTCCGCGTGGGTTCCGGCGTGGAGGGCAGGGGTGAAGGGCTCGGGCCCCGCGGGCTTTGGGGAGCGGGGCGGGGTGGGCAGGTGGAGGGCGGTGTCAGGACTCCGGCGATGCCTGAGAGGAGGCGGGGGCTGCCTGGCCTTCATCAACCCCAGCCTCACAAATAAAATGAAATAAACTAAGCAAGCCTGCTCTCCGCGGGGCTCCGCCGGGCTCCGGGCGAAGGAGCCCTGACTCCGGGCCCGGCCCCGGCGCCCCCAGGCCCGGCTCGGGGCAGCGGGGGCCGGCTGGGAACGGGGGGGGGGGGCGGCCCGGGGAGGCCTCCCTCCCCCTTCCTTCCTCCCCCCTCCCTCCCTCCCCACCTCCCCCCTTTCTCCCTCCCTCCCCATCTCCCTCCCTCCCCACCTCCCCCCTTCCTCCCTCCCTCCCCACCTCCCCCCTCCCTCCCTCCCCACCTCCCCCCTTCCTCCCCCTTCCTCCCTCCCTCCCTTCCCCCTTCCTCCTTCCTTCCCCATCTCCCTCCCTACCCATCTCCCTTCCCCCTTCCCCCTCCCCCTCCCCCCTCCCCCCTCCCTTCCCTCCCCCCCTTCCTCCTTCCTCCCCCCCCCCCCCCCCGCAGGTGTCCCCGGGCCCTGGGCTCTGTCTTGGGCTCCAGCTGAAGGCTTATCGTTCGTTTTGAAATGCGGGGCTGCGAGGCTGCGGGGCTGCGGGGTCGTGGGGTGCGGGAGGCGGGACGCGGGGGGCGGGGCTCGGGGTGCGGGAAGGCCCGGAGGCCCCGCGGAGGGAGGAGGGAGGCGGGAGGGAGGGAGGGAGGAGGGAGGAGGGAGGGAGGAGGGAGGCGGGAGGCGGGAGGCGGGAGGAGGGAGGAGGGAGGAGGGAGGGAGGAGGGAGGCGGGAGGCGGGAGGAGGGAGGAGGGAGGAGGGAGGGAGGAGGGAGGAGGGAGGAGGGAGGAGGGAGGGAGGAGGGAGGAGGGAGGGAGGGCGCGCGGCGTCTCCCGCCCCGGCCTGCGCTCGGCGGGCGCGGAGGAAACCGCGATGTGCGGCGCCCTCTGGAGACGACGCCGCGGAACTGCACCGCGGCCGGCCGGCGGCCCGGGGAACCGCGCGGGGAGCGGGGCGGGGCCGTGGAGGCCGTGGAGGCGGGGGGGGGGGGGGAGGAGGGGGCGGCGGCCCGGGGACGGCGCGGGGATCGGGGCGGGGCCGTGGAGGCGGGGGGGGCGCGGGGCGCGGGGCGCGGGGCGCGGGGAGGTGGGGGCCGTGGAGGCGGGGGGGGGCGCGGGGCGCGGGGCGCGGGGAGGTGGGGGCCGTGGAGGCGGGGGGGGGAGGAGGGGGCGCAGGGCGCGGGGCGCGGGGATCGGGGCGGGGCCGTGGAGCCCGGGGGGGGGGGCGGGGCGCGGGGGGCGGCGGCCGCGCCGAGCGCAGGGTCCGCGGGTCCGGCCTGTGTCTTCACCTGAACCCCGCGCTCGCCCTGCATAGGGGGCTCCACCAGGCCCGGGCACTGTGCGCGTGTGTGTGCGCGCGTGTGTGCACGTGCGTGTGCGTGTGTGTACGTGCTGCACGTGTGTGTGCACCTGTGAGTGTGTGTGCACCTATGTGTGCGTGTGTGCACCTGTGTATGCGTGTGTGTGCACGTGTGCGCATGTGTGTGCACCTGTATGTGCACCTGTGTGTGTGCACCTGTGTGTGTGTGTGGCACTGTCCCTGTCTCTCCATAGCTGGAAAACTCGCACGTGTGAGTAAAGTAGCCGTCGTTGTCTGTTTTCCACAAATCACCAGTGGGGGCCGAGGAGGGAGAAGGAGAGAGACGGAGGCAGAGATGATGGGAAGCGTGCGGCGCGTGGATTCTCTGCGGGTCGCTGCGGAGTTTACGATGACTTTGCCATGGGGAGGCCAGGCCGGAGCTGCGGCCTTGGTCTCTGGTGCAAAGGCTGGGATTCTCCTCAGCCCTCCCCGCGTCCTGTTGCTCGGTGTTTCAGTGCAGCTGGAGCACTGGCTCCCCTTGTGCACAGGTGCTGTGGACGGGGCCGGGGCCCCCAGGGCAGGGCAAGGAAGGGCAAACCCCTGTGGACGGGGCCGGGTTCCCCAGGGCAGGGCAAGGAAGGGCAAACCCCTGTGCAGATGTCGCTGCGAAGGAATCTTACACATGGGCAGACACCAGCCAGGCCCGGGCCTTCCTTGTTGTGAGCAGGCATCAGCCAGAAGATGGCTCTCCATTGCACACTGATGGGGTGCGGCATTTTACCTTTATTACGAACTGTAAGGGTGCATTTGATCAGTGTGGCCTCTCAATCATCCCTGCCCCCAGTCCACCCCAATTCCACCAGGTGCCTCCTTCCCGTCCATGGACACAGGGAATCGAAATCCATTTAGAACGACACCGATTTTACTCTGAATTTGAGGATCTTTCTCAATGTCATTTTCTTATCTCTCGGTTGTATTGAGACCCTCCAATATTCCAGAGCACCTGCAGGACAGCCATTTTTTGTTCCCTATACAGATTTTTACACGCATATTTTCACACAATATACTTTTTATTGCCCAAAAAACCCCAAAACAAAAAGAAGATTTTTTTTTCCCCCCCAAAGGAGTTGATACCATGTTTCCAGGAGCAATGAATGGGTGAATGAATGATTGGGAATTCCTTTTGATCCACAATCTGTACAATACAAGGACTTGGACTTGAAAGTGGCAAATTCTTGGGTGCGTGGTTTTAATTAACATTTCACTGTGACGAATGGTGGTGAGTACCTTTTCACATGCTCATTGGCCATGCGGGTAAAATGCCAGTTCAGTCATTTGACCAATTCTTGCGTGTGTGCTTGCTGGGGACCTTTATGTACTCAGGACCTGAGTCATTCATCTCACTCTACTTTATGAACTTGCCTTTTAAGGTTTCCTGATCCCGACGTCTTTTCGTTGCCATGTCTCTACATGTTTATGGGGTGTACCGCACTACAAATATGTAGGGATCACATCATTGCCATTAGTAATAGATGCCAGATGGACGTGGCCTTAAGGGACACACATAGTGGACACACACACTGGTGGGCCAGAAGGTTCCTCCCATTCCCTGCTCCCCCAACACTTACTTTCCTTACTGTCTAAACGAGGAAGTACTGACGTCACTCCGAAAGTACTGGATTTTCGCCCTTACTTAACAACGCCTTCTGCTCAGCCCATTTTTACAATCGGGGATGACTTATTGGTGAAATTTTCTACATGTTTTGTGCTTTTTGAATTTTGTATAAAAGTACTATGAAGGGAATGTCTAATGTGTCTTCGTAAAAATGGCAGGAATTCAGCTTTCCCAACTATGCCTAAAGCCCGTCTTTAATTCCTTGTCCCATCTGGAATGAATAAATGAATGGTCTGCAGGAGAAATAATGATTTTCTCCTCTCCAGTGCCTCGCCACTTGCTCTTCTCCAGCTCTCAGAATGAATGTCGCCGTATCCTTGTTGCTTTCCCGCATGCAAAGCAAAACAAAAAGGGGTGACTTTGATTTAGATTATTTTAAGTGTTGAGATTACATTTGGGTAAGTCATACTCAAAATGTCCCTTTGCAATTCCTAACCAGAATAATACTTTTTTTCCATTTATTTACAGCTGATCTGAACTCTTTCAGAAATGTTGCTTTCAATCTAGTGCAGATCCTTATATATAACAAGAATGAATGTAATCATATGAGGTCTTATAACTTTTACCCATATGTTAGTACTATGGTTATGCTTTATTGGTGCCACATGGCTTCTTTTTTATTTAGTTTCTTTTTACAAAATTGCCTAAATATATTTTACTTCTTTAAAGGATGACATAGAGAGGTAACACATTTATTTTTTTTTCCATTTCCATGTCGCTGCACCTAAGAGTAAAATTTTGTCTTTCTTTTCTTGGGAAAGATGAGTCAGATGCGATAGAGTTCAGAGGTCAGCCACTCCACCAGAGCACACCCTGGTGGGGGGTGGGGGCTGTGTCTGGTTGCACCCAGGCCCTGCTTGTGTAGTCTCCTTGCAAGGCAGGATTGTGCTGAGAGATTTGACATCACTGGTGAGCGTCCTGTTGGCCAGAGTCCCATGGACATTTTCCCAGGCAAGGGTGAGAGTGAAATACCTTGGACATTTGTCAGCCTACGGGCTAATGAGGTTTCCCTGGGGCACCTGAGGGTCAGACACCCCCCCCCCCCCAGAAGCAGGGGCCCTGTGCATCTCAGGCGGAAAAAGTCAAGTTGGTTCTAGAAGCCACATGTTTAGAACATATTTTTCTCATCTGTAAGAAGTTGTACAGAGTAGTTGGCAGTCACCAAAGCAAGTTATGATTGCAGTACATCCCAAATTTCTATAGTTAGTATAGACTTTAAAATACTTAAAGAATTCTCCTTGTGTAATTAATGTCTGTGCCAGACTTGAGAAGAAAAGCCAGGCAAAAGTTCAAGCCCTACTACTGTCTCTTTCTAACACACACACACACACACACACACACCACCACCACCAACAACAACAACAAAAATCTCCCCTGCATAAGTCTCTGAACACAAAAATCCTTTATACTCCGCTTACCATTGGATAGAACAAAACAAAAAGAAAAGCAAAGAAAAAAAAGAAAATTCGGCAACAAACCCTGCTACTTGACTCATGATATCTTTGCTTGGTGTAATTTGAGGTCGTGTTACATCACCCATAATATTTTATGAATAGCATAAAGTAATTGAACACCTTATATCTTAAATATATATATATATATATATATATCTTATATAGGCTAAATAATCACGTTTACCCATTGAGGTGATTTTTAACTTGTCCTAGAATTAGTGTTTCTACATTGTAGTTATTAGATTTAGTAATACTTTGTAATGAAGGACGTGAAATCCTTCATGTTTACAGTTGTAACGTATAGAATTGGCATTACTGGTTTTAAACTTGTGTTTCTCTGGCTTGCATTTCCTTTTCCTTCTGTGCATTGGCTCGGGGCTTATATTTAGCGTCGGCTCACATGCTTCAGTGGTCTGTCCCATGTGTACTCTTCTCATTTTGAAGTAGTTAACAAACATTTTAAAGAAGACACCTCTCTTCCTCAGACCAACTTCATCCCCAAACACCATAGACAGTATATCTCCTACACATCTTAATATATATTTGAGCCTCAAATAGTCATTATAGCAAATCAATGTTTCAACTGTTCTTCCTTAGTATGATAAGGCATTGTGTAATATAGCAATGGCACAATGGGTTTACAGTATTGGGATCCACATTCAGTAATTTTAGAATGGTTTCTGCTTATTATTTTTATTTAACCTTCAGCTAAAAGTGTAGTTGGATGCTGAAAAGGATTGTGCTCTGCTTGTGGACATAAGGCAGAATTTTTCTTATAAACCAAAATAATTTCCCTGAAATCAGCCATAGTTTACTTAACCACATATTGAGAAAATATTATGTATGTTTCCCCAGCAAACAAACAATTCAGAACCCACAAATACGATGTTTCTGCTAACCTTGTCATCAAAGGCATTTCAGAGAAGACGTGGGAAGATTAGGAAATGATGAGTTTAAACTTTCTATTTTAGTGCAATCAAATAGTTGACATTTCTGGATTGCATTTTTTAATTGACTAGTATTATTTTCCTGCTCAGCCCAGCTGTTTTTGACAGACGGAATAGTGCAATCTAGAAAGTGGCAAAGGAAGTTTATAATCTAACCACAGAGATAGAAAATTACCTCCAGTCCCCAAAGCCAAGGGAATTTATAAGATAAGAGTAAAACGAAATGCCAGACTCACAGGAGTATCTCAGAATCACTGGACATAGAGGAGACCTCCAGGCCTGCTTGGGCTGCATTAAAGAGTGCATTCCCCTCTTGTAGTTTTATTACAAATATGAAGCTTTAAAATGCACATCTGTCATTATCAGCTAATAACATGTTCGTGGTACATAGTTCCAGTTAATACTACTGTAGCTTTTACTCCTTGTTAAGAATATTGAAATCATTTGGTATATTGAAATCATATAGCTTATAAACCAAGTGCAAACACATAGGTTAAACGTACATATAAATGATTCAAATTACTATCCGTTCTTACTTATTTCTGTAAGGTGTGAACAGGTTGCTAGATATATAGTTTCTGCTGCAGGTTAATCATTTAATATAGAAGTCTTTTATACATTTCTTGTGCATGACAACATGTGAAAGCATTCTTAGTAAAAGAATGTTACCAAAGCCAAGGGTTTCATTAGGGATTAGACAGAGAGACAGGGCCGAATTCTCACACTGCTGACCTTCCTAAAGCCTGTTGAGAAGTTGGGTAGATATGATGTGGGGTTTTGTCAGCTCAAACTATGCAACACAGTCTAAGGCCCTTGACAGGACAGGACAGGACAGGACAAGCCTCGGTTTCCTTCCACAATATTGAGTAAAGAGACAGACAATGTCTTATGCAGTCCTGGCCAGTCTGCTTTGTCATTCATGTAAGTCTCATCAGCACTGAGAGGTTTCCCAGGTGACATCTCCTTAGGTAACCACAAGCTCAGGACCCTCCCTTCATTTTGCTTTGTTGTTTTTCTCCATCTCCTTATGCAAGGGTGCATGTTCATGTATCCGTTTATTTATTTTACAGTGCTTGCTTAGGCAATAAGAACAGGAGTTCACTACTGCATCTCCATGGAACAGATTCTGAGACAATATTCCCAATTAGAAAAATAGTTAATGCGTTTGTTCATTTCAATGTACTGTCTATCATCTACCTAACATAACGGAACTTGTATTTAAAGTGATCTCATGAATAAGGGTAAACATAGAGCCAATTTGGAGAAGAGAAAGGCTAGAACCAAATTTATTAACTAATTTTTTTCTACCAGAATATAATGCTTTTGGCATACAAAAACCAAATAATTAAACAAGCTATCTTTTAATTCTGCTAGGGAGTATCAGAATGTCGTGAATGCCAGATGTTCAGATGTATGAAGATTTGTTGTTATATATTTCTCATGAGAACCAAGTATTCCTTGTTAATTTACTAGTTTTCAACTAGTCACCTTAACAGTATTTAACCAAAACCTTTACTAACCTCTCTCTAGATACCTGTTGCTCTTTTAGGATATTAAGGAAGGAAAGAAGTTTAAAACTTAAGACTATAAAATTAATTCTTAACTTTTATGTTCATTTTTACTGTCTTAAGTAAATATATGAATAATTTCCATCTGTAGAACAAAAGCGAATAATCCTGTATAATGAATATATTTATTTGAAAATTAACTAATAATTTGGTATGCTGTAGATGACTAAATTTATCCAATTTTCTCTCTGTTACTGGATATATTGCTCCAGAATCTCCTAATATCTCAACTCACTGATAAAAATTACAACACTATTTTGATACCTGAATCTTAGAGCTTCGCTTATGTTTCTTTGCTCTTATTTCTTTACTATTGCAGTAGTAAATTCCACTGCAAGTTGGACTATAATCGACAGGACCTGGCCTCTGACAGCTCTTTTCTTTAGTGTCAGGTGACATGGCATTAAAATGAGAACACAGTTACAAAGTGGCTTTACAGATGCCAGTTCTATCTGTATTTTGAGACTTGCTGAGTTTTTCAGTAACATTTTTATTCTGTATTATGAAAAGATGCTTAATGGAATGTTTGTGGTTTCATCAGTGGTTGTGGATTTGTGTATGTATAGCGTTGTGAAAGACAGCTAACTGAATATTAAATTTCAGGACTGCATTTCATTCTTGTTATCCTATAGATTTATCAAGAATATGGTATGGTGGTGTTTTGTATTCAAACATCATGTGTATGTGTGTGTATAGTGTCTATTTCTATAGATATATGTATGTAGATAATAAGGTGCAATCTGTCTATTTGTGTGTGTGTGTGGTGTGTGTGAACATGTGCATGTGAAATGTTCAGGGAAGGGATATCTGTTTGTTATTAGTGTCTCCATAAGCAATACCATTATTCATCTTCTTTAATGAGTTCCCTTGAATTGTGAGTATTTTATATTAAATTGAACACCAGGTTGCCCATTAGATGCTAGAAGGGAAACTCTATTGACATAAGAATGAGTTTAGAAAACTTATTTTTGAAAGGGCTCTCATAATTATCCTTACTGCAAAGGAAAAAATTAACTGTCATTTTCCCTTACAATTGTATTGAATTGCCATGAGTGTGTCTAATTAAACAAAGATCATGGAAACAGCAAAATTTCAATCCATTATTTATGCAAACATTACTGGAGCAGAAAATTGTAAATTAACATTAGATCAAGTTTTACAAATATTGCCTGACTCATGTTTACAGATCAGCATTAGATTTCGTGAGGATATTGTTAGCACATATAATTAAAGATGAAAAGATTCACCATGTGTCAATAAAAGTAAGAAGTGAAAAGATAAGAGGAGGTGTTCTTTTCTAGTTAAAATATTATTTTTCCAATTTTTGATTAAAAGTAACGTTCAGGTAGGGGCAATGCAAATTCTAAACTCATAGCTAGTTAAAATGATTTCTAGTTATTTATGTTTATTTTCATTTAGCCATATTTCTTTCAAACACATATTTCAGATGAGTTTTATAAATTCTAAATTTTGATATCTTGTCTTTTTCCACATTTTGGGAAGTTTGTGACTGTAGTTGCTCATAGCTCTCTAGGTAGAGAGTGTAAAAATGTGTAACTATAGCAAAATATGTACTTTTTACTAGCTAAAACATCATTTTATTGTTAACTAGAATTAATGTTATGGCAAATCTCATAGTGTCCTAATATAATCTGGACATTTTACAACTATGTAATTATAGCGTCTTTTGCTCTTTTCTTCTTATTGCATTTGAATAATCATTGACTATAACATTAAAGGACTTACAGTGATCTATCCCAGCCAACACACTGGTTCTTACAGTAGTGTTTGTACCAGTGAAGACATGAAAATCTTTCTCTTCTATCACCTCCTTTTCCCTTGGGAAAAAAAAAAATATATATATATATATATGTTTGTGTGTGTGTGTGTGTGTGTGTGTGTGTGTTATATAATATATATATATTCTCTCTCACTTTCTCTCTCTCTCTTTCTGTGTGTGTGTGTATCTGTCTGTCTGTCTCTCTCTCCCTCTCTCTCTCCACTACCATCTATTTACCTATCCACTGCCTATCATCGATTTTAGTGGTCCTAGAGACTAATCTCAGGGCTTCCCATTCGCTGCACAAGACCTCTGACGCTTCCGCCCTTCCCTCAGTCTTCTTTGATTGGTTTGTTTTTCAGCTAGGAACTCATGCTTTGCCTTGGCTGGCTTTGGACAGTGATCTTTCTAAAGTCTTTGCCTGTCTGGCGCGGTGCAGCCTCGCTTTCAGCGGCCGCATCTTAAATCCAGCCTTCTCAGTCCTCTCCGAGACTCTTCTCACTTTCATCAGTGATCTGTGTAGCAAACCTCAAGGCCCTCATCTTTGACTCTCTATAACAGTGATGGATCAGGCCTGGTTTCTTAACGTTTAACTGATCTCTGTTCTCCTTCGCTTGTTCACGAGAAAAGGATATAAAAGATTTTGCTTCTTTTTACTCCCTCTCTTTCTTTGTCAGTTGTGGGGCTTGAACTCAGGGCCTGGGTGCTGTCCCTAAGCCTCTGTGTGCTCAAAGCTAATGCTCCACCCTTGGAGTCACAGTGTTTCTTCTGTTGTTTTGAGTGGTTATTTGGAGATAAGTCTCAGCAGGACTTTTCTCCCAGGATGACTTCAAACCATGACCCTCAGATCTCAGCCCCCTGAGTAGCTAGGATGACAGGTGTGAGCCACCAGTGCCTGGCTTTCTTTTACACATTTAATGAAAGGTCTCCAACAAGGACAGGGATAGCCATGACAATTGCATTCCTGTGGACTTGTATCGCAAATGCTGGCTTTCAAAGTCATGTTTTCTTATACATCTTTCCTAGAGGTTAAAGATGTAATTAATCACATGCCAGGAAATGTACTAAAATCTCACTTGCTGTTAAATAGTAGATAAAAACTTCAATGTAATTTTTATGGGTCTCACTTTAACATAACAGCTTTCTCAAACAAGTTGTCTTACTATACACAGTTTTCAGCTAATAGGCTGAGATTTAATGACATAAATAACTATCAATGACTAATGTTTAATGGAAGGAGGATTCTGAAAATTTCAATTATATTTTCCATTATATTCTAATAGAATGCTCATTTGTTTTAGGCTATTTAAAGGTAGATAATCTCGTAAACCATTATAAAAACTTTAAGTATTTTGTTGTTGTTGTTGTTGTTGTTGTTGTTTTCAATCTTTCTTCCCATCTGAAACCCTTGTCTTTGCTGCTTCTATTTCATTTCATTTCACTTTGTGATGAATGAAATGTTCATTTATGTTTATGCATTTCAACTTATTGCAAGGTCTGGAAGTTCGGTAATGGTTCATCATCTGCTTTTATTGAAACTGTCTGTTGCTTGGTAAGTCTATAGCTGTGTTCTATAGAGTATCAGATATTTTTTATAATGAATTTAATTATGTTTACTTTAAGCTTCAGTTGTATTTTAGAGAAAGTGTGGGTTTTTCTCTTACTGTGTGAGAGAGGAAATTCCCTTGAGTAGTGAAGGAGAAAATTAGCTAAGAAAAGAAACAAAGTAATTAACATAAGGATATAAAACAAGCAATAAAGATAGTCAAAATATCACAAAGATAATGAAACCAAAGTGGAACTAACGGAAATATTGAAGGCTTGAGCATCAAAATTGCTAATCCAATACCAAAATTTACAAAATTCTACATAACTAACATTATACAAATAATATATTTCATAGCATTTCTGCAAGCTCCGTTGGGTAAAGTTTTCAGGAGATGAGGTCATTGGAGAGCTCAAAGGAAAAAGAATGAGCAAAGGAAGGGGAATTATAACATTTTACTGGCCTTGGAAAATGGCTGCAAGGGCCCTGGAGAAAAGTGATAGAGGAGATGGAGATTCAACAGCCAAAGTCTCTGCCATTTTTGTTGATTAGATCCATTTTATGTTATGAAATCTTTTATTCCTCTACATCTGCAACTTTGAAGTTACAGTATAACGAAGAAAACATTTTCCCTTCTCATAACCAGTGTTATATTTATGGTATTGTTTCTATTTCTAAAACCCCAATATTGTGTTATTATACTTCAGAATGCCATTGCCGACTCCTGTGGCTGGAAATGTGTCAATGTAGGTGCAGACTTCACTGATACCGTTCAGTGCTTTGTATGTGAGTATGAGTGTGTGTGTGTGTGTGTGTGCGCATGCGCGCACGCGCATGCATGTGTGTGTGTTGGTCCTGGGGCTTGTCCCTGAACTTTATAAGAGCTTTATTGCTTCCTAGGTTGGCTTCAAAGTGTGATCTTCGGGTCTCATCCTCTTGACTAGCTGGGGTTACAGACATGAGCCACCGGCGCCAGCATGGGTTTCCCGTTACATTTCTTTTCTTCATTTTCATACTATTAATGTAGAATGAATGTGTGTGTTGCTTGAAATCTCCCCTGCCTCTCTCACTACACTCAAGTCCACAGTCACAATTCATCAACACAAGCCTGAAACCATAAGCGAGAAGAGTCGGGTCAGATGAAAAACAATTTGCAAGTATGGGGGGGGGTGGGGGGAGATATATGGCGAAAGTTCTGGAATCAGACAGGAATGGAAGCTCAGGAGAAAAAGAACAGGTGTAGAAAGTGGCAGAGCTACAGGGATGAATTTCTCCTCGCATGAAATTTGTACTATGGTCAGTCCAATTAGGAACATCGATAGTTACTTTAGTGTTCTAGAGACAATTGGAGACACACTGAAATTAATGTAATGAATGGGAAAGGTGGTGGTATTTCAGTCCCTAACTGATGTCCTGGGGTTCTATTCTATCTGCATGAAGTCACCATAAGAATTTATCTCCTTGGCCAGTCAATATCATAAATTTAGCTTTCTCGCCTGCACTTGCTTTCTGGAATGATAATTCTTCACCATAATATATCTTGTTTGTCAGCCGCAATTAGACTCTGCTTGAATTCCTAAATAAGGAAACAAATTTGGAAAGTTGGAAAATACCTTTAAAGGGTGTTTTGAGGAAGATAAACCTTCTTAGCTTGAGCTGTATATAATTAAAACTGTTTTTAAAAAGACACAAAAAAAGTCAACAGAGATTTTTAAGTTCGTTTTTCAAATAAACCACAAAAATCATCAAAATGGCTAACATCAATCACTGTGGAACTCAATACCACGTTAAAATATCATTTCATACCTGCTAGAAAAAAAGTTTTTAAAGATAAGACATAAGTGCCGGTGCACGAGAGAAGAGAGGACATGCTCTGTGTGGTTGTGAATTGGCACAGCCTCTGTGGAAATCACGAGAGACCTTCCTCAAACATTAAACCTGACCCAGAAATACCTGGTGTGGCTATATGGATGCACTGTGTGTATATTCACTGTCTACATAGCAGCTACGATGGTCATATACATATATAATTATACGTATATATATGAAATGAAATCAGGTCTTCATAGAGATAGGGCCCCTTTTAACATTATTCAAGGTACCCAAGACTTACAAGCAAGTATCCCTCCGTGAGAGAGTGAATGCTGTCGTAGTGTGTGCACGAAGTGGAACTTCATATGGAGGAGGCCAGGGAACGGCAACCGGAGACCCTCCTCTAGAGCCAGCGTCAATGCCGTTGTGTCCGGTTGCGTGTGGCATCACCTCTGTGCAGAAAAGCATCCTTTATGCTGGCTGCGTTTCCCAGATGGGCACCGCCGCATGCCAATCGCGTCTACCAGGCGGATCATCTCACAGCAGAATCCGGTGAGGATGGAGGGGATGATATTGAGAACAGAGGCACTTTTGTCTCATTCTCCAAACATTAGACATTTCCAGCATGGCATAGTCTGTTTGTCATGTCTTGGTATGCCATATTTAACAGATTAAAGGTATGCCAATGTATTTCTACTTTGTACAATAAAGCTTTAAAAGCCCTGAAGAGGCCTCCATGGTTTGTGGCTTGCCTTGCTACTCTGCTGGCCACTGTGAGCTGTGTGCTTTTCTAAACGAATACATAAAGGCTTTTGGCTGAGATTGGAATGATGAAACACGTTATTAGTTCTTGCCCCTTTTCTGAAACTAACTTTCTATTACCCAACAAAAGTGTCTTCCACTCTCAGCGATGGTTTCTCAGACTCCCCTCTTGAGGTGAGAAAATAGGCTGCCTATCATCACCTCTATTTTACCATTCCACTCAGAATTCCTCATTTCTTTCATATTTGACTTCAGGCCCGTTATTCTCAGTGCTTTTTTTTAATTCCCCGAGTGTTGTGAGTTTGATGAATATGTTTATTTTTCATTCATCAGCTCTTTTTTTTTTTGTTTCCCTTGAAGACATATCTCCAGAAATATCTTCTTTGGGAGAAATCAGCCATCTGTGTGCGGGTTCTTGAGTCTTTATCAGTCCAGCCACATCTGAGAGCATCCATCCCACTGAATCTTCCCTGTTTTCCTAGTTCGTATCTCTTCTCCTTAGTGCTTCCTGGATGCTGGCCTCCCCTCCGAAGCAGTGCCCATCTTCGGCTTCCCTCCAAATTGTTCTCTTCTGTCTTAGCCTGCCCCCCCCAACCGCCTTTTTTTCCCCTTCCACTCTCTGTAGTACTACACATTCCCTGCACTTTTCCCTGTCCTGTTGGAAGGAATGGGCTCCAGACACCAAATTACCGAAGTGAGTACTCTTCGTAGAGTTGAATATGGCCCAGTACTCTTGCAAGAGGTTAGAATATGATTACAAGTAGATTTTGAAATTGTAGGTATGTGTTTTGAATTCATCCCCCCAAGGATGTGATGACTTCCTTGTATAAGGCAATCTTTATCATCGTGTTTATCGTACAGAGATGGAGGGGGCCTTTGTTGACAGGATGGTCAGAGTGGTGAAAGTTTCTATTGAGTCTATGTCTACATTATAAAATCAGGCTACATCTTTGGGCCAGTTATATTGACGTTGATTTTTATAGATTACAGATGATTAAGGCCTTTCCTCTTTTATAGCTAAACACAAGTTTCAGCCGCTACACTGGTTGCTGACATTGTTAAATGGGAGTGCATCATTCTTTTTTGAAGTACCACATTGGTTTCCACACACCCTGTAGGAAGAAAGTTGTGTGCAAATTCAACAATAATAAACTTTATATATTGCCCCAGGTGGAAAAAAAAATTTAAGTAAAGGATATTCTTTTAGTGGTTAAGTCATTGCACTAGTCATTGCATTAGTGGTTAAGTCATGGAGAGAAACAGTACAATAAGTCCAAAAGGTCAGAAAGACAACTTCTGCTTCCAGTGGCTTCTTCCTTGATGTCTACGTGGATCTCTGATGAGGGGGTTTCCTCCCAGCACACCATGAGGCAGGCGGGAGAGGGGCTGAGATGCCTTACACTAAACAACCGTGAGTGTTTTCCACAAGATGGCCCTGCGTGGGTGTCAGCTGGCACGCCTCACACCAGTCCTCGTTCTCGGATCGGTGTGCTACCCGATCCATAGGCGCTAGCTAAATCACTGTGCTGCAGCAGCCAAAGGCGGGAGACGATGGAGCTCTGGCGTCTGGCCGAGTGTAGGCCCTGACCTCCCGAGTCTGCTCCAGGGAGGCCAGGACAAGGACACTGCCATTAATAGCCAGGACAAGTGAGGGGAACTGGAGATGGGCATCTTAGCCTTTCGTAGCCGCTGCTGCAATCTTACAGGAGATAAAGCCACTAAAATATACCAGCCAGGACTCAAATGGCCTCTCTTAGACACAACCTGGAGGGTTTCCCTTCTAAAAATGGTTCATTTCATTTGGATTGGCAGCTCCCAGGAAACTCCAAGCATGGTATAGCTGACAAGACACGGTGAAGGATAAATTCTGAGGTACCAGAACGGTATGCAATTTGCAGATTTTTATCACAAGCAACAGACAGCCAGTCTGAGAAGGAAATACGATCTCCAGTTATTTAAATATTTCTCACAGGCAAAAATAGTCAATTGATCTGAGAAGTTACATTCCGGAATGATAGCAGTACAATTTTTTTCTACCACTGAATTCTGGGGACTGTCCTCTAGGTAAATAAATTATGGTTTTGAATATGTCCATGCAGAAATCATATGTATTTTACTTAAAAGTATAATTTTGTTTATTTTTTTATTCCAGATATTATTATAATGGAATAGTTTAAATATTATAGCACCTATCTTCGTCATTATAAAGGTATCATAGTGTATCTAAATGGTTCTTTTTGTAAAGCTCATTATTTGTTTTTCCTAGGCTAGTGTTTTCAAGTGTTAATTGATTCATGTATTTATCATGTATTCAATGTGTGTGATTTTGAAATCCACTTTATGTCAGGTGGAAGTTGGGACACATGATAAATGAGGATGTGCATTTGTTCAAGAGGTAATGTGCACTGGCCTACTACTTGAAAATGATAAAATAACTTTAAATATTTTCAGTTAGATCAAGTAATTTGATTCCAGAATAAATATAATTCAAGGAAGTATATTTTAAATGAGTTACTTCCTATGTACTTTTAAGCTAGTAGGGTTCAGCAATGTAAGGTAGTGATTATAGACAGTTTTCCATGGTTCAGATTACATTCCTTTCACATGGTTAAATGCATTATACAAAAAGAATCTGTGTGGATTATAGTTATGAATATGGTTATTCTCAAACATTGAGACCACTTACTTATAAATTTGTAACTTCAGATAGTCATAACATTTCTGTTTCCTTTTAATTCAATAGCTATTTTCACTTATACCAAAACCACTTGTGTGAAGTCAGATACTTTAATGGATAGATCATTGATTGATTGACTGGTAGATAGATATTTAGTTATGATAGGTAGACAAATAGATTACATGAAATATTAATCAATAAATGATAGATAGGTGATAGACAGACTGATAGATAGAATAGCTAGGTAAACAGATAGGACTCATTCTGGCTTTTTAATTTTATAATTCACTTAGTAGTACTTTACTTCCCTTATTCCTCATCAATTAATTACATTTTGAGATGCTTATAACTGAGGTTTTTAATAGCATATATGTAGTCATACATACAAATACTTAGAAAATACAAAGATCCTTTAATAGGTACTTAGCTAAAGAGTTGATGATGTTTAGAGTATTTTCATAGAATAGGACTTTTATGTGGTAGCTAAACTAATAAGCAGTATACTAAAAGTGTGGGCGGTTTACTTGTATAGAAATGAAACAGAATTTAGATACTCAGATTTTCTGTGCTGCTACAAAGGGTCATTTATGATGATTCATCTTATTAAAGTAATTATAGATTCAGTGTGGGAAGGTGGACTCTATTTTCTTTACCTCTTTACATTTTAAATAAAAAAATACATCTAAAAGCTACTTCACAATAAAAATAAAATAATAAAGGAATATTTAAAACATGGAGCATTTCATATTCTTGATATAGTTCAGTCCGTAGAATAATTCTGATGAACTAACATTGCTTCATGTTGCCTTTTAGAAAAGAGAAAACATGGAAGGGCATGACATCACTCCCTTGTGTCCGTCCAGCCGGACCCTGGCTGGGCCCGGGAGTCGGGTCTGCTGCTTTTCTCAATCCCTCTCAGCACATGACTGGAGCAAAGAAGGCCAGGAGTGGCAGGAGAGCGCTCGGTGCCAGCCTGGGCTACTCTTCCTTTGAACTTCATCTCATTATATTTTTACATGGGAGAAAACAGTTGTGTATACATCAGAGAAAATCATTAATATCAGCGGAGATCATCATCTCTGCCAGCGTCTAAAGATTTATCTTTTATTTAGGAGACAGAGTCCTACAACTAGTAAGGCTCTTCCCCTTCTGAAATGACCTTGTGGGGAAATGTTCTGATTTGTATGCCTTTAGCTTGTCTATTCGCATGCAAAGAGCTGGATCGGGACTAGTGCTGAAAGGAGTAGTCGTTTCAGAATGAATTATTTTTATTTTCTCTATAAAAGGCAAACATTTGGACACATTCATCTATTCTTGAGAGCCAGTCTTAGTAGTTGAAGCATGTGCAGAAAAACCAAGCAGCTGTGAATCTAAATATAGAATCAGATTTGGTCTTTTCAACCTCAAGGTTGGAAATGTGCACTGTTCAATATAGAGCACTACACACAGGGGGGCTATGTGTTATACAAATTGGAATTGAGGTGAATGCCAATGATTAGACATAGTCACATACATTGCATGCGTGTTGTTATAATTTTCCTAATGTAAATGTGTCCCCATGGGACATAATATTAAAAAAGCAACAGAGAGAATGTTTTGTTTCTTATCAGTTTTAATATCTCAGGACATATAATATGTGTGTGTCCAAGATAAGAGGAAAAGTTAAAGATCTTTCATTTGAATTGATCGAGTTAATAAAAATATTAATTTCTTTAACTTTCTTCTCATTTTTTTGTTTCTTTAAACTGTAGATCATGTCCATTTCCTAATTTATTCATATTCAACTCAATGTCATGTAAATCAATTTGGAATTATGATTTTATGAAATATGGATTTACTCACAAACTAAAAATATACTTACTCTGCCATATTTGCTAAAGCAGAAAAATGTACTTTTGCATTTTCAGCAATATAGAATGAAATTACTTAAAACTTTTAAGTCCAGGAAAAAGGGAGTCATTAATCAAATACTGCATTCCTAATCATCCATCTTTCTTGTCATTTCTCTGGAGTAGTGATAATGACATCTGGTTTTAGCTGGTTAATGAGTGTGAAATGATATTGTATCTCTTTTCCCTAGGGCTTCCAGGTCCTTTTCCTCCTCTCACTACAAAAATAAATGCCTAAAATCAGTTGCTATTCGGGATACACACACCCCTGAGAGATATGCATAGGCCCACATCTTAGTGTTTCCTAGAAAGGGATATCTGCTGAGTCTGAAATAATAATGATGGATTGAATCCATGTGACCACCAAGCAGAAGTTAAAATGAAATGTAGCATCATAAAACAGTGAAGTATGGTTATATTTCCCCAATTTCTAGTGGAGGGATGGTGCTAGAGGAAATAATTCTATAATGGTTTTCATTTATCCTGTATCTTTGCAAAAATATTTTCTCATTTCCTTTGTTGCAAAAGTAGAAACCACTTCAAATAAATTTCTCTTATCCGTACCTGCTACTTGTAACTCAATAAACTAAGAAACAAAAAATTCCTTTACTCTTTCTGTTTTGTTATATTGGAGGGAGCCCATGGTTGATGAATACCTGTGAAGGTGCTTCATATAAATACTTCTCTCTCTCAGGACTAACACTACAGTAGATTTATTATTCACTAACAATCATTTCTTTACATTGTGAGCATGCCAATGTGCAGTAGTTGCTGCATTAAAAAAAAACCACAAAAGTATATTTGTGTGTATTGCCTATGAGCCTGTGTATGTTTTCATATCTATTATAATGTAGATCTAAAGTCCACATATGAGAGGGAACATATGCCTTTGTCTCTCTGAACCTAACATATTTCACTTAACTTTGTTCAGGTCTATTCATTTCCCTCCATCTGACATAATATTATTTTCCCTGGTGACTAAGAATCCATAGCTTCTTTTAAATATATGTGCATCATGGAATTCCATGTCTATGTCGGCAATATCTATCATATATTGTGAGAGGAAAGGGGTAAGGTCAAGCCAAAGGTGCAGACAATTAGAGCGAGGAAGAGTAGACATCTGCAGACCTAAAACTCACTTTACACATGTGAAATTTGAACCTGAGAAATGGAAGGGATCGGAGAGAAGGGAGAGAATGATGGAAGAAATCTCATTGATCAAGATGCCTTGTATTCGCACACTGACACGTTTAACTGAGACCCATTTATACCACTACTGAGAGATAATAAAAAGACCCTGCAACCAAGGTGTCAACTTCAAATTCAAATACAGTTACAGCTTTCTTTGCCCCTCCAGAGCTATGTTGTTTACACTGCTAGTCCACTCACCAACATCTCTTGAATCATCCCCCAAACAGTGGCTGGCTTTTGCCCCTTCTAGTACATCTTGAGTGCTTTTAAAAGTATTTGCTTCTTGGCCCACTCTTCCTTTTCTTTCCCTAGGAGATGTCAATAATTTACGGTCATTTATCTTCCACTAATTTTTATTACTTCCTGATATAATTTCCTTGCATGTATTACTTATCAGAATAGTACTTTCTGACACTCAGCCATCTCTCTCTTGTATTTGAAAGAGTCAATCACAGTAAATTTCAAAATGAACCCGAAGGCTCCCACTTTCAACGGCAACTTTTACCACTAATTTAGCCTCTTTATAAACGTCATCGTTCTCCTTACTGTAACCCGTGGTTGCTTCCTAGGTTTCCTGCAAACATGGATGTGGATAGAAGTCCCATCCCTCTATCCCATACACCATCAATTCTGGGCATCAATAGAAAGTCTACTGATGAAATCCACCCTGCATTCATTTTACAGACACAGCACTTCCCCTTGCTACCTCCGCCGTACTCTCACCTCTGCGATACTGCTGTTTCCTTTCCACAGGCCCCCTCTCCTTTCTCTCCATAGCGAAGTCAGTCTAACTGTTAGACAGCTGCATAATGGATTACCCTAGGGTTTGGAATAGATTCCAGAGAATACACTCTGAGATTAAGCTGCTGAGTGATGTACCTGCTCCATCATCTCCTCTTCTATTTTCTCTGTCCACCAATAAGCAAAGCCTGACCAGAGGGTGGTGAGCACCCACACACCGTCCAGCTCTCTCAGTGGTGAGTTGAACATATTTTCCTCTGGATGACACTACCAGCCTTTATTTTTGTTTCAAGTCTGTGTCACTGCATACAAACAACATGGCAGAAATTGTGGCGGTCCCCATTGTTAACTCTCAGAGTCATGTGGATCAGACATGAAGACATCACCGGCCTGGCGAGTCCTCCTCCACGTTGTGTTCAAGCAATGACCCCTAGCGGCTGGGCCCCTCTGCAGGCTGACCTCTGTAGACGCAGGAAGAGCTCGAGTGAGTTTCAAGCTAGTCCCTGGAAAGGGAGATCAAGGTGAGAAGACACTGTCAAAACAAAACAGGCTTAGATGAAGAGGTTAAGAGGAGGAGAGGCTTACCTACAGGGCACAAGACTCTACCTTCAAAACAGCACAGAAAGAAAGAGAGAAAGGAAAGAAAGAAAGAAGAAAGGAGAGAGAGAAAGGGAGAGGGAGATAGAGATAGAGAGAGAGAGAGAGAGAGAACACCTGTGTAATTCTTACTCATTTACCACTCCAGTGCCTAACCCAGTACTGGTCTAACAATACGAATTCCATAGATATGGAAGGGATGATTATGTGTTCAGGAACGCATGCAAATTGCTATGTTTATTAAGATGCTTTTAAAGCAGAGTACTGAGTATACCTTCTAAGAAAGTGACCGAAAGCCATGTGGAAAATTCAACGTAAGCCGCAATAATAGGGGTTCAGAGGTCTGAGGGGATAGAGAAGCAGCGAGGTTGGGTGAGGTCCTTCTGCACCTGCTTCTCACACCACGGTGGCAGTGTAAGCCTGACTCCCGCACCATGTTTTCAGAGGATCGGAGAACGGCATGGGAATACACAAGCATAGCATGAGGCCTTTCCCGGGAACTTGCCATGTTCAGCCTTCTGAAAGCCAGAGGGACAAATATAACTGACATCTTCCCGGGATGAGCAGATGTCACACTTAAAGGTTTTCCCCCTCCGTTCTCTTCAAGAATTTTAATAGCACATCAGAAAACAAATTTTACAATGAAAATCATACACGAGAAGCTCAGACTGATTACTCAAAGGAACAACAAGGATTCGAGATGTGTCGGTCGATGTCTCTTGAGGTTTCTGTAGATTGTCTCTCTAGGTTTTACACCTGAGATTAGACTTGAAGGTTTCTTGTCACTTCAGTGGAGTAATTATATCTCCTTTCAACCCTATAAAGTAGGGCAATTAAGTGTCCTTCCTACCTTCACGTTATCTCCTCACTGAGCTAGCTATGTTTGAAGCACCCACCCTGGGTAAAATCGCAGAACTTCATTAGAAGGGAAAATCATAATGAACCCAACTTCAATGGCTTCTTCTTGTCAGAGAATGCTCACGTAGCTGGGATTCTAATCCAGGAAATTAGTTTGTAACAAATGTAAAGATCTTAACTTCCCTAAGGAGCGTGTTCTCCAAACCTACTGTATGCACAGACCTAAAACTCATCTCTTTATCATATTATTAAAAAATGACAAGAATTTTGTATATTATTGCAGTTTATTCCAGAAAATTTATTATTTCCACCATCTAATATTCATAACAGAGCCTAATCCATTAAAAATCTTACACTGTTTTCTTTACATTTTATTTTTAATGTGTCACCCTTTTGGTCTTCATCAAATTATGTCAGCAATTTACTGGGAGGAAAAATAATACTTGGAACCAAATTTAATATGGCAGGGGTTAGTTGTATTGATTCCAAATTCACCTCTCAAGTTATTTTTTTTTTTAGATTTTTTTGTTCAAGTGAAATACTGCAAGAAATTAGCAATTGTAAATTGCCCATTCTTTGGCAGCATAGTCAAATGTTTCCCAAAACACATTCCTACACCTAATACAGGAAATCTCATTTTGATTGAGAGGACTCCTATAAATAAGCTTAGCCTATCAGATGATCAAGAGTGAAGAATCTGGTCTTTTGGTCACTATGAACATGCATTTCAAAAGCCATACGAACAGAAACTCTTGACTTGGAAGGGTGAAGGTTCATTCCATGTTAACATTTGATTTCGATTTTTATTTCAGACAAAAATTTCAAAGTTACATGATTTTGCTTAGGAAACATTTTAAGTACACATTGTGAAAGACTCAGGAAAGTGCAGGATTAAATCACAGCAAGTCGTCGAGACAGCACTGGCCTGGGAGATGTCTGTCGTCCCTGCATGCAGGGAAATTGAAGGCCAGGTGAGCCATTCCTGGGTGTGTTCGCCCGTCACTATGATGCCGAAGTTTACATCATACCGTGTTGTTCTTATGAGAAGTTTTACAAAGATCACAGCATGGTGTTTTGGAATGACATAACTCATATTTGGTAATAAAAGAAAGCTCACTTAGAAGACATGTGTTACTGAGGTGCACACAATAAATATGCTATGTAGAATGGGAAGCAAAAGGATTGAGCTGTCCATGGTTTTTTTTTCCTCACTAAAGAGGACCAGTTACTGTAACTAAAGCAGGGGTTTTCATTTTATGATTGCATTTATTTTGCCTATTTAAAAAATTACATTCTCATTCCCTGCTGTTCTTATCACTCATCTAACTTTGGGTTTCAATTCTTCCCTTGCCAAACTTTGGCCTTTATAAAAAGCAAGCGACCAATTGATTTCTAAAATAAAAATTATTTGCTTCTTTGCAAAACTATGTTACTCAGCTGTCAGAACAATGAGGTAATATAATAATAGTTTAAAGTCTGAAGGCTTAATTATTTTACACTTGCACCTGGAGAAATCCTCCCATGAATTTTTTTTTTAAATTCAGTCTTTCTGACTCATTCCTATACGTTCTTTGCTTTTATTACCATTGTACTCTAGAACTTTTATTGCCTAAAAATACTAGTTTAATTGGTTATCTTCTATCATCTATCTATACTTAATCTTTGAAATGATAGCTCTACAATTATTATTACTGTGATTACTACATATTGTTTGTGATTTCTTAGTTCTTTTAAGTCTGGATATATTCATCTCAGTATGCATAGTGAGATTATTGTGTTTTAAGGACACTTTACTATGTTGTGTGGTGAAACTACCAATTTGGTCTATGATTGTTGTTCTGTTTTTAAGAAGTGTTGTACTAGTTTGTATTTAATTTTGTTTTATAATTAGAAAAAATATACAGGATGATATAAGTTCTACCCTGTAAAAGTCAGAGAAGGAAATCTCATCCTTCCTTTTCCTTGTCTGTAGACAATTTTCATTATTTTGGATTCTACTTCCATTTTTGAAATGTAAGCATGAATTATACATGCACATATGAGTATATACTTTCTTACACCTGCATTATATGGTCTTTTGAATAGACAGAAGTAGAGTAGAACTATATGAGTGGACAATACATTATTCAATCCATTTTATTATTTCCAGACGAAAATAATCATACGCCCAAGACATTTCCAAAATTTGTCAGGATAACTCTCAGGAAGATGGATTGCTGTGTAAAGGGATATAAATGTTTTAAGCATATTACCAGAATTTTTTATGGACCCTGAGATGCTATGTCCAACAACTTGGAATGTATAAGAATTTGTTCCGGACATTATCATTAAAAGAATATGTTGCTGATATTTTTATACACTTCTTAAAAAAGGACATCCTTTTCATTATGTCCGGAGGTGAAAATGAAATTCCTGTTGGGGAAGAAACTCATGTTTCCTGCAGACATTTAAATTGCATGCAGGTGCTCAGTAAGTATAGAAATTTTGACAGTATTTTCTGTCAGAACTCAACTCCTGAGCAGATAGTGACTAACGATCTGCTGGGTTGCAGAAAACTTGTAGAAACTTAGGAAAGAAGGCCTCTCAGGTGGTAAACTTCATTCAGTGGGAAAGCTGCCCATCCAACAGGAAGTCCGCACCTCTGCTGCCCATCCAACAGGAAGTCCGCACCCCTGCTGCCCATCCAACAGGAAGTCCCAATGGAAAGTCCCATCCAACAGGAAGTCCCAATGGAAAGTCCCATCCAACAGGAAGTCCCAATGGAAAGTCCCATCCAACAGGAAGTCTCAATGGAAAGTCCCATCCAACAGGAAGTCCCAATGGAAAGTCCGCATCCATGCTGCCCATCCACCAAAGAGGAAGTCGCCCCCCCCCAAACAAAAGAAACAGATAACTGAATGAACAAGACAAAAAAGAAAGAAAACAGGAGCAACAAAGAAAACTTCTCTTGTGTCCTCTTCTTGATATTTACTTTGATAAATATTATTTTATATGACCAGAAGCACGCAAGTATTTCAACTCTGTGTTTCTCCCATAAGAGTATCTTCTTGTGGTCTCACAGTATATTTTAGGTCTAGCTTCCATGCATGAGGAAACACCTGCACTATTCGGCCCTCTGAGCTTAATTACCTCACTTAACATGATTCGTTCTAGTTCCATCTGTTTCCCTGCAAATGAAAAAGGTATCGTTATTTCTGATGGCCGTGTAGCAGTCCACTGTGTATAGGTCCCACATTTCCTAGCCATTCATCTTTTGTAGGGCATCTGGGCTGTTTCCATAACTTGGCTATGGTGAATAGGGCAGCAACATGGATGGATACGCGTCTTTGTAGTAGCCTGGCTTGCGAGGTTCTGGGTAGATCTCCAGGAGTGGTATAGCTGGGTTTGGGGGAAGATCTCTGTTTAGATTTTTGAGGATGCTCCAGACCGCTGTGCCGAGTGTATGAGTTCCTTCTCCCCACATCCCCACCGACACTTACTGTTGGTTGAATTTATGAGGTTGGCCGATCTAACAGGTAGGAGATGGAATCTGAGTTGTTTTGATCTGCATTTCCTTTATGATCACAGAAGTTGAATATTTCCCCACATTTCTTTGTCCTTCTTACCTCTTCTTCTGAGAAGTCTCTCCTTAGCTTCTTTATGATTTTAGTGATTGATTTATTAGTTAAGAGGGGTTAGTTTCTTCAGCTCTAGGCCTTTGTCAGATGAATTGTTGAAAAAAAAATTTCTTCCAATCTCTTGGTTATCTGTCTAGTTTAGAAATATTTAGAAATTATTTTATTGTACCCTTAGAAGGCTAAATGTTTATCTAATGCAAGTCATTTGAGAAAAAGACAATAGCTTATTGCTTTATTAAATAATTCAATTAAAACAAGCTTTATGAATAGTCAATTGAGATGTGCAGTACATTGGAACACAGAAAAATGACCTGCTAATAAAAGAAGAAAGGGAAGAACAGCAACTTATTTCTAAAGGACATGTTGGAATTGTTGAGAATCTCTTGTAAGCAATATTCTTCTACTTTTCCACCTGTATTCTGAGAAATAGAAAGGGTAATAAGGTGAAAGCAAAAATATTGTGTTTGAATTAATGAAGGGCAGGTCTGAAGATACAGGTGATATATGAGAATCAGAAGTGAGTACCCTAGCAGCAAACTTCAGAACAAATGGTTGTCAAGCTAGGGACTGCATTAATCCAACACACTCCCCCTCTATCAAGAGGAGGAAGGGAAGAGATGAACAAAGCATGCATTCTTAATCATTTCTCCATTTACCAATCATCTCAAATACTCCAGGTCTCATGGGCAGCGTTGAGTAAAGTGATCCTTAATTTAGGACCTGGGGTAATTCACATCACTGCTTATAGAATTAAACATGGCTCAGAGAAGACTCTTTCTCTAACAAACAGTTTATAATTAATATTTATGATCACTGGATAAAAGGAAGACATATGGTGAGAAGTTCATCTCGGCTTAAGATTGATGATCACGTGAATGTGTAGTTTCTATTATTGATGATGTTTTGTATCACCTTCCTATGTTTGTACCTACACTATCTCTGTAATCTTATCTGAGTATATTGGAAACCGTGTTTACTGGTATTGGAAGTAGGAAATTCAAAGGGAATACCAAATTCGAGAGACACGGGGTAAAAAAAGAGAAATAACTACAAAAGCAATACTTGCAAAACTGTTTGGTGTAAGTGAACTGAACAACTGGGCGGGGGGGAGGGAAGGGGGGGAGGGAGGGGGGCATGAGGGACAAGGCAACAAACAGTACAAGAAATGTATCCAACGCCCAACGTATGATACTGTAACCTCTCTGTACGTCAGTTTGAAAATAAAAATTTGAGAAAAAAAAAAAAAAAGATTGATGATCACTAACCATGTTTTCCTGAAATGGAAATGCTATTTCCAAACCTTCAACATTTCATCAGGGATACATTCATAAAAATACAAAATTTTAGAGGAAAGAACTATTTTGATATTCCTAAATTTGCTTCCATATCAATGTCAAATCATCACACTAGTTGAAAGATAGGGAAAGTCCTCTCTATGCATCTGCCAAGCAATTTCAGACAATTTGACTGATTTTTGAGGTAGTATGTTCTGAACACAGAAACTGTTGAAAGTGATCTGACCTGAATTTATTCCACACAATGTTATTCTGGTCTGCAAGAGTGCCTGTGATTTATTCCACGCCTCTGCTGCGTGTGCACTATCTCACCATTATGCAGAGCTGATGTTTCAGATGTACAGCCATCATTCTTCCTGAAGCAAAAACTGTATGATTACGTCAGACACTGTCTGGTATAATCTATTTAGCTAGTGGATTGTACCAGCCTGCTTTCCGATGAGTCTGGAATAATTACTTAAATATTTACCCTTCTCTGTTTAAATTTGGCTAGAACAAAGCGATTATGCATGCAGAAAGTGTGCAGAGGGGTTGAAGATAACAAATGATACATCTAGCAAAGCCTAATGTGGCTTTACTGGAGTAGAAGCAGTGGTAATAAATCACCTGCCAATGTTGATAATCAACTACTGTGTTGGCCTCCACCAGCCACAAGAGAAAGGTTAGATGTTACTTCTCAAAATAACCCTGTGGTCTTCATAGCTGACATCTCTAATACTAAATCCCATCGTTATTTCCTAGCAAACACTTGATCTTTATTCCCAATAGAGCACTTTTATGAAGAACTACTTTATAAGTATCTAATATCCTTGAAATACCTTCATCTGTTTCATGGTTATTTTACTCTATAAAATTATTTCCACTTTTTAGTATAAAACTGCTTTTAGTTAATGGGTATCTTTGGGAAGTTAAAATTCATTCTAGTCAGCTGTAAATGACCCTTTGACGACTGGATTTTTATCAAGCTTGTGTCGATGTAGGCAATAAATTTAAATAGTATGCCTAAGTAACCTCAGTGATACATTTTCTAGTTGGATCACAGAATCAAACCTCAATTCGGTTCCTATTTTATCCCAGGAGTACCTGTTTCACAGTCCCTCCTCGAGCTTGCCTCTACTGATGCAATCACGACCCCTCCCCCATGATACTGCCTGTGAAAGATGCGTTGCTGCAAGGTGGTTTGAAATGCATCGCGGTGTGTACGGAAGAAGCCATGGTGTATGTATCAGCTGATACCTGCAGAAACAAGCTAAGTGATGGTGGAACTTTGTCATGGTCGGGAGTGGACTCGCAGTCCTGGGTCAGGTCACTTTCCATGTTACTGCCCCACCACCGCTCCTTCTATGAAAGAGGTGCAGTTGGAAGGCTGCGGTGTGGTGGCTGCAGGACATCTCTCCGGTGCTTCCTCTGTTCAGGAAACCGCTTTTAAAGGAAATCTTCTAGCACCGTTGCTCACCAAATTCTGTCCAACTAGTTTCATCTCTAAGATGTCTCCAACAACCAATCTTCAAGGCATCTGTGCGGCCTTGATCGGCGGAGAGAAATGGAAAGCCTTCCTGTGCCATTCATGGCACAGATTTGTTACCCAGGCACCGAGGGAAGCATCGCACCTGCTACAGTTTTCTATACAAATACGCCTTCTCCTTCATCAACAGCACAACTGAGGATGGACGACTCCAAACAAGATCTCCCTTTGAGAGGCACCGTTTTTTCTTTCTTTCTTTCTTTTTTTATCTGCAATAAAGCTTCCTTCTACTTCTGTGTGCTTTTAAATCTTCACAGGCATTTTCTGAACTTGGAGTTAAGGATTTGTCTGGAAACCTAGCTTGACAGCACAGCCTTGCTGTCTCCTTCAAGACTGCCAGCAAGGAAGAGCGAATGCTGGCATCTTTTCTTCTCGCAGTGCTGTCCCTGAAGAGCACTTGGCACGGAGTCAGTCATATCCGCAGGGAGGTTGCTTTGCCTTTGTTTGTTTGCTGAGCTAAAAATGGGAAAGACAAAGATCCATCTTCATCCCTGACGAATCTGCCGCACAGTCCTGGTGCTGAGTGCTTTTAAAGTGATATGGGAATCAATGAAAGACCATTCGAGCTGATTTCTCAACATCATTCAACCTATATCAAAGGATAATTCAGATTGCGGTGTCACATAAATCTACGAATAATGAACACCCTTGAGACTATGGCCTTCCAGTTTTCTGCCCTCAAGTTGTGAACTTCATGGGGTCAATGATAGGTTCTTAGTACATCACCATGCCTTGAATCATGGTGACACATATATTTTATTTAGGATTTAGTATGGGGAGCATGGTGAAGAGCTTTATTTATTTTTTCTGGAGGAAGCATGGTAAAGAGCATTCTGTATGTGTTTGGCTGGCTTTTAGAGCAAATTTGTGGACTGGTAGAGAAGATAATCCTCTTGTTCTTAAATGAATGATACTTCAGTTGTTTTGTAGTTGGAACTAGTTACCAATTGGCAGTCATGCGACGCATACTGTTCCGCTAACATTTTCATCTTCCGTACCCCCTGTAAACATCTTTTCACAATTACATAAATCAAAACCAGAAACCAAACAGTTTCGTTGAGAAGCTGTAATAGAGCAAATAAGTCACCAGATGATCAGCAAAGCTAATCCAGGTGTGAGAGCCGCACGCTTTTCCTCCACGTGTGTGGAAAGGCTCTGTCTATCCACCAACAGGTGAAAGTGTGCAGATGGGGTATGGATACAAAGCGAGATGCCACCTACCCCCAAACAACAAAATGCTGTCATTTGTGACTCCTCAGAGGAGCTGGAATGGCATTATCCTAGTTACCCAGGTGGAGGAGAGCAGCAAGGAATTTCATTACTATGTGGAATGCAGAAAGGCAACCCTGTTAAGAGGAGATTGCTTCTCACCAGAGGCTTTGGCTGAGGTAGAGAGGAGGAGGAGAGTTTGGACACAGAGTGCTGCTTTAGTTGAGAAGAGTGGTAAGATTTACAAGTCACGAGCCAGGTGATCACAGGTAATAATACATCCTTCACACATATTAATAGAACATATTGAAAACAGAAGTACGTGAGGGAATACATGAATTAAATGGCTTAATCATTTTTCTCATGAGTATCAAGACATTGTACACCTCATGCATGTGATTACTGTGTCATGTAAGTCTCAAGCTTAAACTAAAAAAACAAAATAAACCCAAGTCCAAGAATTATAATAAGGGTTAAGAACAAAAGAATGGGCAAGCTTGTGGTTTCCTGCCTTTGTAATATGCACGTTTGGTTTCCATTTAAAAGTAGGGCCTTAGCAAGGTGTGAGCAAACTTTAGGAAATGCTTTGTCCTTCGAAAAGGTGTTTGGAGAAATCTTGTGCAGATTGCTTTTATTCTGAAAATAATTTTGGGATTTCTGAAAGAGGATTCTCAAATGTACCTGAAACAAATGCGTGGTGATTCAAGCAAAATTCAAATTTGTTATTCTAAGTATCACTTTTTTGGCTTAGCAAAACTAATGACAATGTTCTTTTCTAAAATCTCATGAAGAAATTTAATGTGTGATATGAACTCACTTCTTTGTTTTTATAACGTTCAATTCATTTTATTTAATCTGAAAGTTTGTATTTGCTACAATACTCTTCGGATGCGAGCTATGAATTCGACCCCTCTGTAAGTCAGTCATTGTCAGTAGGTAGATATGGGAAACGCGTAACTGCACGTGTGCTTTTACACTCACGTGTGTTTTTACATGCTTACACATTTGTCATCGACCCATTTCTCAGTTTTTCTGGATGGGGTTATGAGTACTACCTTGACAGGCCCAGGGTTTCCAAACACTTGGACTGAAGGAGGTTTGGGAAGACATGAGTGGTTGAGCCCCGCGGCAGGAGGCAAGTCCATTGCCCTCCCTAATGTGGCCAGCCTCACTCAGCTGGTCAGCGAAGGCGCGAAGCTAACACGATGCGGGTCCTCTTTTCATCTAGTAAGAAAATTCTTCTTGCCTGACTGACTTCAAGCTAGGATACGGGCACTCCTTCTACCCTTGTCACTCAAACTGAGTTGTCAGCTCCTTTTCTGATCTGGCCCTGTGGGCCTTCAGCATGGAATAAGAGCACGGACCTCCTTTCACCCTGGTTCAAGATGTTCCAATAGGGACAGAAAATATCACTTTTGCCTCCCCCACTGGCTGACTCATTCTGCAGATCTTAGGAGCTGTCTCTTCCCATTGTGATTATAGCCAGTTCCTTAGGACTATTGGACACACAGAAATACAGCGAGGGTGATATAGAAGCATGTCACCTCGATTTTGTTTTGCTGCAGAGTACTAAGTTTTAAATAGAGCATTTGATAATACCACTGGCCTATACTTTGATGGTCCAAGAGAAATTGCTCTGAAAGCACTAGATATCTTGACTCATGTGAAATGTCATATAAATAGCATTTGACCATAGATTTTAGGTTTTCTGAAAAAAAATCTGGATGTTCAGGATTTCAGCAAAGATTGACTGAGCAGGAACAAAGACAATCTTCCAATGACTGAGTAGTTTAGCTAGAATTTGAACGTTTATACTCATATTTACTATTAACCTCAGTTCAGAGAGTCCTGTTACAAGGTCAGTGCCACTGCTACCCTCTCGAAAACTCTAGTTCTAAGCTTTCATTTCCCACTGATTTTAGCCAAACTTGGGAACGATTGGGACACTCGAGTATGTAGAATGACAAATTTGGGTCATTAAACACTGCAGGAAGGGAATTCAACATCACATGACTCTGTTGTGTTGTGCGTGTGCAGGAACTATTTTGTGAAGCCCCACGCAGATGCCTCACAAGGAGAGGGGTTCCTCAGGGTTGTCCAACAGGAGCCCACGCAAGACACAGAGCTGGTAGGTTGCAGGAGATGGTAGCAGGGAGAAAGCCAGCTGAAGTTCTACCTCCAGTGGCGAGGCAGAGGCACGAGGGAGCCGTGACTGCCTTGTTCATCTTCTGAGAGGCAAAGGAAGAGACCTGAAAACCAAGTGGGGGCATAGGAAGGAGAGAAGAGCCGTGCCCATTGCACCCAAAACGTAATGAAGTTGGCCCTGAGCAGCGTGTCAGTTTCTCTAGCTCGCTGGCATTTCCATTCCTCGGTTCAGTGGTTTGTTCTTTCTGTGACCCGGGCAGTCTTCCATAACGTAAACGTATCAGGAACACACTGTTTACCTTCTTGTCAGCCATGACACTCCACAAGTTTGCTCCAAATGATCAAACCTATCTTCCAATGGACCAGCCATTGCTGGTCTTGTCAGCCATCTTCGCCTATAGGAAACAGGTGTGTTTCCCTGGACTGTGATGCTGAGGCGCGTTCTGTTTTCCATGAGAAGGTGAGGGTCAGAATCTCTCTCCAAGAGGTCTAGGAGATGGTTATGATCTTGACATACTGCCTCTCCTCACTCCCAGTGGACACTTGTTTCGTCCTTGAATGAAAGGTCATATTCCCGGAAGATGCAGAACTTAGGCTTTTCCATCGAGAGGCTTTCACAACTAAATCTTCATCAATCCATCTGTCCCAGGAGGCATCCTTTCTACCATGCTTATGCTTTTAGATTGATAATGGTATCTTTATTAAGCTAATATTCTGTGTCATTCCATGAGCGTAGGAGATACACCTTTTTCACAGAGAATCACTGTGCTTAACATCTTAAGATGAAGTAGAGCTTTTTATAACATAAAGATGATTGTTCATTCCCTTATTTGTGGGAAACAATTTCAGCTTATTTCTCTCTTCTTGCCCGTGTTTTCAATTCAGAATTCCATGTCTACATATACTAATCCTCCCAGAAAGTTTCTGTAAACTGTGTTTTCATGGCACCTTGGGGCTAAGAAATAGGAAGAAGGGAGAAGGATTCTTTCTTAGCACCTGGTTCCAGATACTCAAATTTGAAACATGAATTAAAATTTTAAACCATAATAATAATGCAGAAAGTCATAATTCAATAAAAATTTAAGAAGATAAATGATGCCCTATGTTAGTGTCTCGTGTCTTCTGCTCATTAGATGTAAATATCATAACATTTAAGAGAAAAATGACAGATTTTTATCCATTAAAGATTTGAATTGGATCACTCATTTTGATCTTTCTTTTATTTATGTGTGATTCAATGAAGACTTTTTCTTGATTGGTACACTTTCAAACTCATATAGTAATCCACTAATCTAGAGGATACCATAAACTTTCCGAATCTGACACGCTCACTAATGTTGAGAGAATGTATATGTTTTATTCCAAGGCTACCAGAAAAAAGCAATCATCTGCATTTAGAGAAGGAGGTCTCAGTGGGCATCCCTGTGGGGAGGGTATCGCAGCCTTTGTTCTACCGCTGTCGATGCTTTCAAATATGCTTTCGTATATATGCCTACTCTCAAGGTGTTATGTACAGCATGTGCCACAGCATAAATGATGCGCATGCTCACGTACACAGACACAGAGATGGACGTGCAAAAGGCTTTTACTTCCTGCATGGCTACAAGAAGATGACCTTCCAATTCCAGATGACCAAAGGAGATTCTAAAGCTGGGTGTCACTGAGAAATCAGGCACGTCACACTAACTGTCATGGGAACAACAATCCATGAGTTAAAACTACCAGTCTCTGGTTACTTACCGGGGACAGCACAGAGCTTTCAACAATTCTAGGTCTGTTGTAAGTCTTGCTTACTGGAGAAATGCGTGGAAGGCCACCGCATTTTATGGCAGCTCAGAATGCGGCCTCTTTTCCCCTCCCATCTGAGGAAACGGGAAACATTTGGTCCTTCTGATTTTGCTGAGAATTCTTTCCGGCACAGAAGTGTTTGCACGTTCAGATATTTACGTGCAAATAAATGGAAGCTTTCTCCTGCTCTGTTTGCAGTTTCTCAAAGTTCAAACTTTCTGTAGCATCATCATCAATTATCTGTTTGTATCTGATCCTCAGCCGATATTTGCAAAATGCTTTCACCGAGTTCTACTAAACTGCACCTTACAAAATGGTGAGTAGAACTGTATTCTGTATGTCTCTTCCTGTGCTGATAGAAAAGTCCTGTAATGAAGTTTTTTGGTAATGAGAGCTAAAAAGCCATCTTGGAATTTAGTGGAAAGGACACTTGTGATTGATTGGGGCCTTGGAAAGAATTATGTGTCTTTGGGGCACAGAAATGGTGGGACAAAAGAGGGATCAGGTGCAGCAGTGGAACGCAGTAGACTCTACGTTGAAAATGATCTATAGAACTTACGGGTGCGGTGGGAGAGTGAAGGAAAGCGTGACATTGTCCAAAAAGAAATGCACTCATTACCGGACTTGCAAAGCTGGAACCCTTCTGTGATTCACCTTTATAATCACAATTACATTTCTTTTGAGTTACGTGTATATCGCCATGAACTCTGACACCGGCCCAACATTTCCTGACTGGGGCCTCACATTTTAATTCTATGTTTCACAGATTATATATGCTACATTAGCATATTGCCTGAGCAGTTTTATGAGAAGAGATAAGAAAGCTCAACAGAACCTGGGTTAATCAAGGAATTTATTTTATGTGCACGGCTGAGAAACACAGAGACATAATTATCATGAGGTAGAAATTAAGTCCATCGTCTTAATTAACATCACCAGAAGTAAGTCTTCCTCTCCCTCTGCCTCAGTGTTCTACGGTGTAGTCTGAGATGGCCTCCTCCTCTGGCCTCCGTACTGGTAGTCAGTAGCCCTGTGGCTAGGTAGTGTTAGCTTTACATTGAGATAGACAAAGAAATGATCACGATATGATATCACTGGCTGGACTGTAGCTTTTCCCCAGCATTGTTGATGACCTGGGTGGCCAGAAGGCTTGAGGAGGCTCCGGCACTGGGAATGGCTTGGTTGGAGTGATTTCCACCCCAACCTCATACCCAGAGTCTCCTTGATCACCCGAGACATAAATGAGGACATTTCATTTTTGTTTTGCCTAATTCCAGAAGACTCCTAAAGAAAATTTGATCATCTCTGAAGAAGAGTCTATGATAACTAGTTCCCAGATAAAGAACAGAAAGTCTGTGATAACCACGCTTAATACCTAGTTATCAGATGAAGACCAGGAAGTCTGTGATAACCCTCGTCCCTTTCCGCCTCTAATCAAGCGGCAGAGCTCGGCTTGCCGTGACACAGTGGCAGGTGGCAGGCCGGCCTGTCACTCACGCTGCCGTTCTGATTCGCGTGGGAAGGAGTTATGATCAGTACTGTTCTTGGAGGAGCTCTACTGCTGTGTTTGCTGACACAAATTCAGAGAAGTTTGTGTGGCAGATGGGAAGACAAATGTCTTAAGAATTAAGAGGAACTTTGTATTCCTGCCTGGGACATGCGTGAAGGTGAAGGAGGAGAGAAAGGCAGAGAGGACGCTCAGTGGTAACCGAAACATGGATTGTAGTTGATTCAGCATGCTACAACAAGCACCGGGGATGGGCTTAAGGTCAGGTCCTTGGGGCTTCCCAACCCAAACTCGACTTTCTATTCAAAACCAATGTCACAAGCCATTAGCTCCGCAAACATCGCGCCTACCGCTTCTCTCATAGTTAGCTTCCAACACCCACCTGAGTCCGACGATGCTGAGTCTAACGTGACCTCTGCCGCGATGTGGTTTCTAGTTTTCCTTTTCCTCCTTAAACAATTATAATTGCTCCCTGCGGGAATCTCTCATGCCATCCTTCAACAATTCACCCCTATAATTGATAGGGTATTTTCAAGCTCAAGTCTAACATAATAAAATGCAACATAATGTATAGTCAAACAGACAAGGATTGAAGAAGGTTGCTTAATGGAAAATTGCAACCTTCTTTGTGTAAGTGCCTCCCTCTTTTTTTTTTTAGAGCTTCAGTCTCTGGGAAACATCCCAAGATGCCTATATGTTCAATTTTTCCTCATCTGTACACGTGAGCAAAACATGATGAGTTGCGGCGAAGGACTCCGAGTGGAAAGCTGCCTGTGGGCTTTGGGCACGCTGATGGCGTTTACACCTTAATCAGTGGTAACGCCCACAGCCGGCAAGCTTCCCTTCCTAACACTGATGCCGCAGAGCAGATGCTCACATTGCATCTTCACTTCTCCGCTTTTACAGATCTTTCCTTAAAGTGCTATCTGGAAGTCATTGAGAATCCAAGTTTCCTTACGTGTTCTGCTCCCCACCCCCCCACCCCCCCCGCCTGCCATTCGATTTGTTACATTTCACTCTTAACATGGGTGGTGCAATACCCTCACCCAGACCTCTATATGTATCACAGGATTAAAAGATTGTTGGGAAGGCAGGGAAGGAGGGAGGAAGGAGGTAGAAACAAGTGAGAGAAAGGAGAGCAAGTCCATTCAGGCAGTTTGAATGACTTCCCTCATGTAAACCTAACTTTCCATCCGAAAGAAATAATCTCTAGACGAGGAGCCTTTACCCTATATATGGATTCAAGTGGGCTTCTCTTTGATTTTCATTGACTTAGGGTTGTGGTTTTATAAGTGGCTTTATTGCGTCTGTGTGTGCCCTCTTCTTCTTGTATTCTGCGTACACCATTTGTAGGGGTTGTATATGTCAAGTATTATAGATTAATTTGTCTTTACTCTAAAAACCTGCAATTTAAGGTTAACCATAGTGAAACATCAGAGACAGTGTGGGACACAATGGGAAGAAATACATGACCTACACTAAACCTGAAAATGAATGTATATAGGCTCTCTAAAGGCTTAGGTGTGTGTTACTTTTCTGAGTTTGTGTCATTACTCAGACAGTCTTACTGACACAGGGCATCTTGCAGCTCAGTTTTTGGGCAATATATGTTACCCTGAATATACTGTTGCCACGCATGCTAACTAGAACTTTTTTTTTTTTCAAGATAGGCAACAGGGAATTCTATGTAAGTTGAAAATGATTTTCCTCGAACATCAGCTGATCATGCACAGATACATGAAGGATTAAAAATGGAGTTACGAAACCACAGACAACTAGAAAAACAGCACAGATGTAAAATCGCAGGTAATGGTTTGCTGAGACGGCCAGTGCTTCCTTTCGGGTGCTAGCTTAGGAAAGGTTTATTCTGACTCGCGCTTCGGGGCCATGACCGCTGGCCTCAGTGCCGAGACCATGATGAGTCGGGGTAGCAGGACAGGCGGGGCTGGCCAAAGAAAGCCTCTCCCTTCCCCGCAGCTCGTTAGCAGAGAGAGAGAGAGAGAGAGAGAGAGAGAGAGAGAGAGAGACGTCCACAGCTCAGACATGCCTTTCCAATCAGGCCTGCAGGGACCACTTCCTGCAGACACACATACCGCCTAATACTCCATTCCATTATGAACTCATTAATTGATTCACCCACTGATGAGGGAGGTTGCTTAGGATCCAATCTCCTGTCAAGAGCATCCCAAGCTGGAAGCAACCTCGAATACCCAAGCTCTCTGGGAGACATTTTACATTCGGATTTTAACACGCGGCAATTATGGATAGACTAAAGCCACATAAACAAAAGAACTTGCAGAGGCCCAGTAAGCTTTAAGAGTACGAGGGTATATCACCAGGAAAATAAGAATCAGATCATATGGATGACAGAAAGCCAAATGTGTGTCTTATACAACATCCGGCTCCTCATTAAGCAAATAGCTTCCTTGTGTGGGAGTCAAATCCTATAGCCATCACTGTTAGGAACATGGAGAAGAAATGGGCTGAACTCGATCACCAGGCGAGGACTGTTTATTGAGGAACAGTGAGGGGCACGGACCTTCCTGAGGGATTGGAGGTTATGCCTGGGACTGGATTTTGGGGTGGGCTTATAGAGGGCTTATTAACAAGGAAGCAGGAAACAGAAAGTGGGTATGTCTCTTGGAGGCCCAGGGCGATGTCCTTGGCCAGGCCCAGAGTGGAACGTTCCACCTGGGGTGAGGGGCTGTTGTCTCCCGGGGACCAAGGGTGAGGTCCTTGGCCAGGCCCCGATTGGAATCACTTGCTGAGGGCAGGCCTGTGGTCAAGCCTGTTCCAGCGTGCCTGGTGTCTTGGAATAAGGCAGGAGTCAGTCCGTCCTATGCCATCTTTAGAAATGTAAAGGGGTCTGGCTAAGAAGGGGGAGGCAGGGCCCCCAACTACAAACGAATATTTTCTACCCCTTCACTTCGTTATTTTACGAGGCGAGCACTCTACCACTAGGCTATTTTAAATCAAGTATTTTTACACTGAAATTCCATTCACGCTATTCACGATGAGGATGGCTATTTAATGCACAGCTAATGATTACTTTCCCCTATCTAAGAAAGAAAAGGGTTAGAGTTATAGTCTAGTTCTTTTTGAACTGAAGCGCCACTGGAGCAGTACACTTTTTAATAATTTTATTTTTTCTGCCAGCCAAGGTAAACAGACAGTGACAGAAGTTTCATTGCACCCGCAGGTGTTTGCTCACAATAACCAAGTAATGATAGGGGACGGAGGAGAAGGTAAAATATTTATGTTGTGTCACTTGTTTTGCCCACTTGGGAAATCAGTATTTTAACAACCGGCGTTTACAATACCTGGGATCTTGAGTCTACTGTGATGAGAAAAAGAGAGTTTTTTTATGGAAGTAGAGACTGAAAGTCGTAAGCATATAAAATTGGGTGAAAGCATCCACCCCAAACCACAGCACCGCTGCATGGTAGGCCAGCAGTGATTTTGCGTTTTGTCTCATGGGCATTAGCAATCTCTCTCGGAGCTATCCTATTTGTCGTAGAACATTTCACAGCCTTCCATTAGCTTCTAAAAAGTAATAATATTTATTATTTGTCATGTTTTCCAAAAAGTTAGGTTGAATGGTATTCAGTTTTACAAACAATATTATTTTTCCCAAGTCAGAAGTTTTATGTGGCTAATATGGTTATTCTTTTTTTTTAAAAAAAATAGTTATTTATTTATTGTCAAAGAAATGTACAAAGGGGCTACAGTTTCATACCTAAGGCAGTGAGTACATTTCTTATCAAACTTGTTACTTCCTCCTTTGTTTTTCTCCCACCTTCTTATTTAATGTTACTTTTTGTACTTGTATATAGAGAACATTTTATTAAGACTGTAGACATTTACTTCATTGTCTTAGTAGTCTACACCCACAGCACACACACACACACACACACACACACACACACACACAATTCAGAGTGTTTGCTTATATACTTGAAGGACACACACACACACACACACACACAATTCAGAGTGTTTGCTTATATACTTGAAGGACACACACACACACACACACACACAATTCAGAGTGTTTGCTTATGTACTTAAAGGATTTGCATCTCCCTTTCAGCCCAATCTTTTTGCTTGTTTCTGTTTTACCAGTCCTGGGGCTTGAACTCAGGGCCTGAGCACTGTCCCTGAGCCTCTCTGGGCTCAAGGCTAGCGCTCTACCACTTGAGCCACAACCACACTTCTGGCTTTTTCTGTTTATAAGGTACTGAGGAATCGAACCCAGGGCTTTGTGCATGCAAGGCAAGCACTCTACCCCTAAGCCAGATTCCTGGCCCCTCGGCCCAGTCTTCTGGTGTACCTGAAGACAGGACCTGAAGGGCTGGCTCCTGCCTATTCCCCTAGGTCCAACAAGACAACAGATGCCCAGGACCAAGCAGATGATCCCATCCTAGGCCTGGCGGAGAGTTCCCATTACCCCAGGTGGGACATTCCATCCTGGACCTAACTGAAGGTATCCACCCCAGACGCCCCCCCCCCAATAATTACAGCCTGATCTTACTCCTTTGCTTCCTTGTTAAGCCCTATACAAGCCCACTCCAAAATCCAGTGCCTTGCACAACCCCCAAACCCACGAGAAGGTCTATGCCCCTTGCCGGCCATGAACATTCCTCGCCAGTTGATGATCGAGTCCAGCCTATTCCCTTTCTCTTCTACACTTTCTTCTCATATCTGATATATATATATATATATATATATATATAGTTTATCGTGACATAAATCTTTTCTATATTTGAAATTTAAAATACTAAGTTTTGTATTTCAAAAGTCATTTCACATTTCGAGTGAAAAGCAAAACCCACCATTTCTTTTGTGATCTTGTGGCTGTATTGTTGAAATGGCATTCGTAAGGTGATTCATATTAAGAATAAAACAATAACAATGAATAAGACCATATACTACATAGAAATTCACAATAAATTACAACTCAGTTATAGTACCTGGTCTTTTTAACACAGCAAGCTCTTAATTGACATAAATATAAAAAGCAAATGAGAAGACTAATCTATTTTTCATAGCTGGACTCCTGCAAGTAAATTCCAATTGATTTGAAAGCCAGCCAATCCATGAACAAGGCTCATATTGAGATTATGTGGGATCATGACCTCTGAGCTGTAATCTTTGGGGTCTGTCATCTACATTTGAGCAGAGTTTGTTTGCGATCTATGAAGACTATTGTGCCAACCCAAAGTGGTTTCTGTTTAAAGGTTTGGGGTGTGTTCTAGTGGGAAGGCAGTAAGGAATTCAGGGTCCTGCACACGTTACTCTATGGGATTGTCCGCAAGCCCACTGTTTGGCTGGCATCCTACAATTTCAGCCACGCTTCCAACGTATGCTTTGGGTGGCTATTTTAGAGATGAGATCACGCGGACTTTTCTATATGAACTAGCTGTGGACCAGGCTCTAGAGCCCAACCACCTGAGCAGGTAGGATTGCAGCCACGAGTGATTGGCACACAGCTTCCATTTCTATTCTTGAGTCTTGGTAATTCTTATGTAATAACTTCTGGTCCATTTTATCTGGAGTTTTATTCCTTTGACTCTATTTCAGTCTGACAAAATTCAACTTGCCATTGTTTCCTTTCTTAAGAAGTGCTTTTAATTTGGATTCCAGAAATCATTTCATATGCAAGAATGCAGCATCCTCCTTTCTACCTTTTGATATATTTATATCTCTTGATTTTATAATGTTCCATGGCCCATTTTTAATAATCTTTTGTCTATGTTCATAGAAGAAAAACACTGGCAAAAACCTCTGTGACATCAGGTACTGCAAATGTCTTAAACACTGGGTAAGACAACAAATTTTACATGTAATACTAAAGCCAGGACACATTAAGGGAAACTGATAAGCTACAAAATAGAATACGTTTTGGAAAAAGAACACTGTAAGATACATGGAAAAAAAACCCTCATATTTCAAGAAAATATTTTGCATAAAATATGTGGGAAAAAAAGACCTTGTAGCCGTAATATATTAACATGCTTAAGACTCAGTAATACAAAAATAAATAGGTCAGTTGTAAACTTCATGCGATTTGAACCGATTACTCCCTGAAGAAGGTACAGTCATGATTAATGGGCCAGCAAGTAGATTCTCAGTGTCTCTGGAGAATGATCTGCCCATTAACAGGTGCTCACGGACACAAATTGTGGCTCTGTGCAGACAATGGAATTTTATTCGGTAGGCTAAAATGAAAGCATTCAGACTACATGTCCACTAAGTGTAAAGGAAATTCAAAGGAATCCATCAGATCATAAGCCAGTTTAACGGACGTCTGGAAAGGAGAACAAGAGGGTACGGAAGACAGGGAAGTGACTTTACAAAACAAAATGTAAACTTCGGCGATGGTCAATAGGCTGATGGCTCTATGTGGCTTGTTTATCCCTATCTCAATTTACAGATATGTCAGAACACATAAACCTATCCAGTATGAAAAGATTATCCTTTGAAAATATCACAAGATAAAAATCAGAAGTGAAATATCAACAATAAATGTTTGTATCTTGCTCGTTCATCCATCTACCTTCAGAAAGCACTTATTATAATGGGTCGTGGGCTATTTAAAATAAGTCATATAATATGAGCATTTGTTCCAAACCTCAAGGAATTACCTGCTAGGGTCCTGCTTGCTGGGGACTGACCGTGACACTTCACATTAATTTCTCTTTTATAGTGAAGCCAGATACTGCAAGTACAGTTCCCAAAAAAATAGCCCCTGTGCTAAAATATAGGTGTAGATGATGTATTGAATATCATTCAATCCCAAACCATTTGAAAGAAGACAATATGTCAGACTGGGCAGAGGGCGTCCACTGTGCCTGCCTAACACCAGCTAAATCAGTGTCCTTACATGTTCTGACACTGGTCTCTGACTTCAGAGTTGACCCCAGTATGCCACAAAGTCAAAGCTTTTAGCAACCACTGGACTTGGGTTCTTTAGAAACCTCATACATAAGTCCTAAGCTTAAAAATTGTGCAGGGGCTGGGAATATGGCCTAGGGGTAGAGTGCTCACCTCGTATACATTAAGCCCTGGGTTCCATTCCTCACACCACATATATAGAAAAGGCCAGAAGTGGCGCTATGGCTCAAGTGGTAGAGTGCTAGCGTTGAGCAAAAAGAAACCAGGGACAGTGCTCAGGCCCTGAGTCCACGCCCCTGGACTGGCAATAAAAACAAAACAAATTAAAAAAAATTGTGCAAAATATCATCTGTTTGGCTCTCATCATTTTACTATTACTCTGTCCTATTACTATGGCAGGTAGCTCTAAGAGGCACATTTATCTCTAATGTATGTCTTCTTGAATGCACCGTTTAAAATACTGCAAGTCCTTTAGCCATTTACACATTTTTACCTAGTGGAAAACACTATGCGTGAAGTCCATTGTGAGCAAGGGATGTGGACACAGTGCCAATTCAGAAATTAGGTTCGTTTTAAAGCCCAACTGTCACCTCCGATCAGATGTGAAAGTCTGAAATCCACAGTGGACATGTGGGGAGCCAGTCCCTATTTAAGAACTTTGATGTCTATGGGGAAAGAGTTTTGACGGGTTAGGAATTCATGTCCTTGCTTTGGTGAGATGGTTTGTCTTCAGACCAAGAGCTTAGCCAAAGGATTTCATTTGTCTTGTAGGGAAATCCCTTGAACCAAGAAGCTAAGCTACAGGCAGAGGGACAACAAGTAAAATAAGTTGACAAAAATACAAAAATGGTATTGCTGCCAAAGGATTTGGTCAACAATTAGTGATATGTAATTACATGAAATCTAATGGGTACAAAGAGTCTAATTCCAGCTTTGTTGTTGTTGTTAATTGGACATTGTTTCTGAGCCCTTTTATGCTTGTAATCTGCACTAAATCTTGGACACTTGCTAATCAACGGATACAGAGGATTTAGTAAAAGTTCTTGGCAAGAAATATACATCTTCTACATTCAAAAATATATATTAATTTACACTTTCAAATATAAAAAATTATGTAGCATTATTCTTTGGGTTTCCAAGTATATTTAAATTAAGGGATGATAAGCAATTTCATTCATATTAATTTGAGGATAATTTAGTTTGCCCAAGGTGTTTTCAGATGCATTTGGAAAGTATGTAAGAAATCTAGGGAAAAAAATTTACATAAACCTGAAACAATTAGCATTCCTGTAAAATTTTTAAGAATGGATAAGCCCGCTGAGGTTTGAGGCTCTTTCTACCATCTGTCCAAACTGTTTTTCAGACAATCTGTTTAAATACACTACTAAATATATCTCACACCCCACAGACAATACAGACAAAGGAGAACTCTTAGTATGAAAATAATTTTGTTACAGTCTTATTGGTTACAATAGGATTTGACCACTGACCTGCTTCATTTAAGAATCACTTAAAATTTTACATCATGTCTTCTGCGGATCTTCTATTTTTGCACTGAGCAGTAATACCCGAGCCAGACTCCTGCTTTCCTGATTTCATCTCTCCTTGTTCTAAGAAGTCTGCTGTGGACTGAAATATTTATGTCTCTCCCCAGATTCGCACGCTGAAGCTCTACTCCCCAGTGTCCCTGGGCCTGGTGTTTGGAGGCAGGCCCGCTGGGACGCGATCAAGTCATAAAGACAGAGTCTCCCAGACGTTACGGTTCCTTGTAAAATAAAAAAAAAATGGCATCTGCAGGCCAGAGAGGAAGCCCTCATCAGGAAAGGACTCGGCTGGTACACTGCCATGTTTGGGATCAGAAAGAATGCATTTCTGATGCTTAAGCCAGCCACTCCAGGACCCTAGTGCTGCTGCTCCGTGGGTCCTGATAACGGTCCTGGAAAAGTGGACATCAGCTGACATCACATTTCTTTTCCATTTGCATCTGTCTGCTGGGGCACGCCGTCCGTTCCTATATCATCCTATTTGATATTTCATAGAGACATAGATCATGGATGATCCCTCTTTCCCAGTTGGCATCTGGGCACGAGAGGAGGGGCTGGAAGCATGCGTGGGGGCAACAAGTAGAATGCAGGCAAGAATGCACTGCACATGTCACAGAACTGGGAAACCCCAGGGCAGGGGGGGTGGGGGGGTGGGAGAAGGGGTTGAAGGGAAGATGCAGATCAAGATGCAGTGTCCACATAAACTGCCTTGTTAAGTGGCAAAAACAATTCGATACCTCACCTACAGATGAAGAAAAGTGAGGGAAGGCGTGGGAGGTGTGTGTGTGTGTGTGTGTGTGTGTGTGTGTGTGTTTGTGTGTGTGTATTGACAGGGGCAGCACTGGTCACGAGACACCCCGTTCACCAACTGCTCTGTTGACAACTCCTCTGACAACGACCTAAAGAAGATAGAAACAGACTGAAAAGGAAAAGGGAACTTTCCAAGCCTTCCCTGCTCAGGGAAGGTGCCCTTGGCTCGGGTTCCTGTCCTCTACCCCACCCCCGGGCCCGGCTCCAAGTGTCTCATAGATCCTCCTAAATGTGAGTTCCTCTCCTGGCCCCCGCTGGCCCGGCTGGCTTCCCGCGCTCCCGTGGCAGCTCTGCTTGGGTTGATTGATCGCTCAGTGCACCCCACCCCGGTGGCTCCACGCTAAGGTCACCTTGCCTCTGAGGACACGGAGACAGCTTCGGAGAGGCCCCGGCCAGTCTCGTAGGAGGACTGGGGCGTTTCTCCCTGGGCTCCAAGGCTGTCTCCGCTGGACGGCTGAGAGTTCAGGCTAGGCCCCGCAGCTCAGACTTTGTGTTACACTAATTTCCCCAGTAGAACTTTTATTTCCGAATATATTCCAAAGGACAATGTGCCTGTTACACACACACACACACACACACACACACACACACTTGGAGAGACGGGTCACCTCTTTATTTACCTAGTCATTTGTTTTTTCTCTACCTCCACAAGGGCTCAGTGTGACCTGGGAGGTCACTGCATTTGCTTTTCCTCCCTGCGTCATTCGCACTCTTGAAACCACTAGGTTTTCTTTTTCCCCCTCTGTTTCCTACTTCTGGATTCCTACATCCTACAGCCCCATTTCTAGTCACTCAGGAACCCCATGTAATGAGTTGTGAGTACACGCTGACAATATTCGTGTGAGTTCTTTGTGCTGCGTGAGGATTAACACCAGATATACACAAACAAAGCCTTGTGCGTCTAAATATTTAAATATATAAATTTGGGGAATCAAAACAAAACAAAACAGTAACAACCCAGAGGACATCGTTGAGTGAAGACATGAATTATAGATAAGCAAAACGGATCCCTTCATGTTTAATGCTTTAAAAACCACAACAACTATTTGCATTGTAACATTTACACACACTATTTGATATATATCAATTAATGGTGCAAAACACCATTGGATTTGCACATTTTTCCTTGGGTGGGTAAGTATCGTCTTTGCTGTCCCGATAAAGTTTCCTGGAGTAGTTTACACTTTTTTTCCTCCCATCTAACCAATGTACTTAAACATAGCTTTAAGTTGCTCAGGCATTGACAGTTTTTGTAATTAAGTTTGCCTCAAACACTAAATTATACTCTATGGAAATACCTACAAAGCAGATTAAAACTAACAAAGAGGATTTTGAAGGTACAAAACTATCAGATCTAACTCTGTCTCAGAGTGTGTCATTTTTATTGTTAATGTTGTCCAAATCTTTAAATTCAGTTTAGCATACTAAAACACTATTCTCCATCCTATTCAGAATAAAATGAATTCAGCCCAAAGATAACAGATTCACTCAATAAGAATCATTCTGACTAAAATGTTTGAGAAATGAAGTTTCAAGCAAAGGTAAATATTTGAACCCAGATTAGCATGAAAACAAAGTGACTAGGCAAGTGAAGGTACAGAGTTTTATATTTTAGTGAACATTTTCTTATAAAATAATTTACATATTGTTTTGATATATTTTTGTATTATTATCCCCAAGTTTCATTATAACAGAGCATTTTTTTTCTTTTAGATGTCTGGCTTTAGTTTTTCATTTTTATTAGCACATTCAGCTGTACTTGGGTTTTCCTGTGGAGTTTGTGTGATTGTGCAAGGATTGTGGAGTTTGTATACATGATTGTGAGGAAACCTCTTTCCTATGCCAGCCTATCTCTTTCTCCATTCCCTTCTTCCAAAGTTTCAACAGCTTTCCTTGCTCTATTTTCACACCTGTGTGTAAAATACTTCCACCACGTTCACCTTCTCACCTTCTCACGCTCTGTCCATCGCTGCCTCCTACTGATACGTTTTGGAAATGACGGGTTTCTATGTACTCCTGGAGAGCTCTTGTAGTGAACCACAGAAAATCAAAGTTAACCACTGCCAGCGTGTCACGGAGGTTTTCAAGTTTTTATGTAAAGTTGATAAATAATTTGTAGATTGATGATCGATATAGGCAGTTAGGAACGAAGGGGAGGTCAATCACTTTTAATCAATGTGAAAAATGGCTAAGGGAAGAGTTTAAGGAGAGATTTAAAAATAATCCTTTCATGGGGCCGTAAGGTTGGGCTCCACAGTTGGGTGGTTCCATTGCTTACAGATCATTTTTGAGGCTTACCATGATGACAGGAGGGCGTGTTTGTATCCCAGAGCAAAGGTGTTTGCCTCTCGCCAGGAAGCAGAGAAACAGCCAGGCAGGGAAGCACGCGTGTTCAGTGGCACAGGTCTGCGTTCCATTCCCGCCCCTTTAAGAGCCTGCGCACTATCAACTCATCCGTGGATTAACCCACTCGTGAAGTCATTCCTGCAATATCCAACCACGTCTCAATGACATCGTAGACAGAGACCAACTCGTCAGGATAGCAAAAGAAACTTAGTATCCAAGGCAAAACATTGCCTAAGCCATGAAGAAACTAATATGTGTTTTTTAAATGTTTTCTAAAGAATACAGTCAGCCATGCTTCAACGGATGTCAAGGGATAGGAAGAAACGGTGTATGAGGCTGGTGCTTTCCTCTGATGTGGAAATGGTAAGTGTTGTAATGGAAGGCTGAGAGCGTTTGAATGACCACGTGGCGCAGAGCTGGTCTCTACACACAGGTTCGCTTCTAAGGATTCTAGTTCCGCAGAGGATACTTTATGTTCAGTAATTTTCTCATGATAATAGCGAGGATCTTCATTTAAGAATGAACATGTTCTCCCAGATAGACATTTTTCCCTGTACTTTCAATAATCTCCTTAATCAGATGATACTTTTTAATTATGGAATAAAATAGACTTGACGTGTTCAGATAGAATATGACATCCATCCCTAAAATAGCTAGGAGGTTCTTCCTGTTGTGATTTCAATCCTGTGTTCTCCAAGCCGGATTGAATACTATAGGCGTATAGGGTTTGCCTGATAGGGTTTTGTCACGCCAATTAGAGGGTTCAGAAAAGAAACCCCCAGTCTCTACCTCTGTGCTATGGAAACTCCTGAAGGAAAGTGTGACCGTTCATAGAACCTTGAACTTCAGCATGATTTAGGGTTGTTCCACATAATCTTATTCAAACATCAACTTGGCCAATGGTTAGTGTCCCCTAATTAGGTCTGGGGGACACATGAAAATAAATACGGGTTAGCATCCCATAATTATGTCTGCCTAATAGTCAAATCATCCTCTTTCAAGATAAGTTCTGCAATTCATATTCTTGCTGTTCTTTGTCTCACCTTTGTGTTGACAAACACTTCTCTATGCACAGCCTGAGGCTCTCTAGTTCCTTTTTTAAATTATCTGCATCACCTGTCTTAAATATGTGATTTTTAACAAATAATTGCTTGGCCAAGATTCAATGCCCCTGTAACAAGATTCTATCCCACTAGTGAAGATACGGTGCCCCTATACCATTATTTCCTCATCTAGGAATCTAAAGACATTCTTGATAGTCGCTTACTTCCACAAGGGAACAGAAGCACTGAAAGAATCTGTTGTTGAGCATATTCTTCCTCTGTATTTGCATGTAAAATGACGGCATTTATCCTCTGCTTTTCATTTATTTCCTGGGTTGAAACCGAGACTGTATATGTTTTGCCAGTAGCCTGATATCAGCTCAAAGTAGTGTGGTGGGAATATGTATCTGTGCATGTGTGTGCCCAGGTGCGTACGTCCGAGTGTGGGTCTGAAGACAGTTCAGGAGCACTGGTATTCTGTTACTCTTGTCTCCGCAAATCCTCACATTAGAGCCCCAACTCTCGGCCCCCGCCCTCTAAAATTTCTCATCCAGTTAACATTCCTTGACAGTCCTTCCTTTTTAATCTCTAGCAATTAACCAGAAATAGGCTTGTTAAATATTAAAAGGTTGAACTTACATGCTGGGACAAGAGGAAAGAGAGGCCAGGGATTCTGAGTGTAATTGTGAAGTCAGCGTGAGTACTTCCAGGATTCCACAAAGGTCACGCCATTGTTCACCACAGGCCAAGGTCTGAGAATGAAGTCTTCATCTTCCGTCAGTCCTGGCGGTTATCCCTCCCCCAGAAATGTGCTCTGAAGCTACTTTCAAGCATTGAGGGGGGAAACGGGGCTTAAAGAACCAAAACCATTCCATCTGTCATTCGATGTGCATGTCGTATTAGAGGTGATTAATATAATGTCACAGTACATTATTATTTTAGTGGCTCACTTCATTCCTGGGTCAGACAATACATTGTTTGCTTGCTTTGTGAACATTTCACTTTTCACAACACTTTATTCATGTGTATTTACTTCCTGCTCTGAATAAACGTTGGTGATTCTGTGTTATTGATTTGTTTGAAGTAGGGCTAGCCCACAGCTCTGTTCAATCACCAGTGTCCTAAGACCACTATTTTCCTGGACTTCGGGGACCATTTACGCATTTATCATCCTGTGCTGCTGATTTTAAAGATGCCATGACAAGACTTGTATGGCATACAGAGGCCTAAATGACTGGATGCGGTGTTTTTCACTCAATTGATTTGGGGTATATAACAGCTCTCTAATGGATATAAAGCAGGAAAGTAATTTTGCTTTACCAAATAGCTCTCAGTGAAAGAGTGCACTGTGTTCCCTTAAAGGGTAAGAAAGGAGATCATGGGATATGTCTTATGCATTATGTCTACTGGCTTATTCCCTTTATAAAAGTCAGAGTAGTGAGTCTGTCCATTCTCCATACACATTTTACTTAAATATATCAATAAGAAATTCCACCAGGAAAAAACAACAACAACGTGAAATGAAATGTATAACTGTCATATATTCTTTGTCCTTATGTGGATGATTTTACTTTAGAATGCAGACATTTATTGTATTTTCAAGTTTATAATTGTAAATTTCACTGAACTAACTACTATGAATATTGTAATGTTTCTCATTAAAACTATCATTACTGTATAGCTTGTACAATAGATTATTACAGTGCTTAAAACTAACTTCCTATTCTTCAACAAATGTTCTTTCCAAATATTGGTGACTCACATGGTGCTTCAGTGAAAACAGTTTTGTAAACGGCAGGAATATATTTTCTGAGAACAAAAGTATAGAAGAAGAATTTCTGCATTTGACCCATTCCATAATTTGACACAGCAATCTGAGTACTAAGACTATGATGAGTAAAAATGATCTTTTCATAGACCTGTGATAAAATTACTTATTCTTTCCTTTGAATTATTTTAATCAAATGTAGAACCAAATCTTCGTGGGTGCTTGATTGCTACGCATTTTCTCTCTTGTCGTGGTGTTTCAATAGAATACCCTGTGCCAGAGAAAGTGGGAAGAAGAGATTTAATAGGCTGACGGTTCTGACGGACAGCAAGTCCAGACCTCGAGTGGTCATTGGCTTACATGGGCTTCAGGCCTCTCCCAGTGATTCAGAGGAACCCTGAGAAAGCTTCCAGGCTTGCTCTGTACCCACCCACTTTCAACAGCCGCCGTCCACACCTCGAAGCAAGAACCCACTGTCCATGAGAAACACGACTATTTCATTAGTAGGTCTGCCTTCCCAGTGAATGCTGCGTTCGCTATAGATTTCTTACTGTTATTTTTTCAGATTCAATTGCAACGAGGAACACTATCTGGGAGTCATCTTTTTCTCGGTTGTTTTTCATAAGAAAACTCAATGCTTATTTCATGGTCGCTGTGGTTGCATTTAAATTAGTCACTTTCCTCCTGAAAAGCTTCCTCTACTTCCATTCCTTCTTTTAAAAAAAAGATTAATTTTCAGTTGTACAAAGCACTTGTCAGTCAGCAAAGCAATTTGTGAATACATTGCATGCTGGCCAATATTATCCCTTTGAACATTTCTCAACCATCACTACCAACCCTTCCCTTCCCTGACTTTGCTTAAATTATGTAGGATTTACCTTAAATTCGTGCCTACATGACCCGCCTTGTTCTCTTCATTTGTCTTGATGTTTGTTTCCAGCTGTCTCCTTGAGATAATATCATTGGTGTGTACTTTGTGTGAGAGAATCTGATATTGTTAGCGATTACTAATATAGAATGGCACGTAAGTTGGTTTATAAGTAAGATGGGTCTGGTTCTGCACAGTGGCTGCCAGGGTTCCTGCGTGCTGAAGACAGAACTGTATCTGCTGCCTAGCCCCACGGTGATGAGGAGGGAGAGAGGTAGAGGCCTGTGTCTTCATTACATGGCGGAGGAGTCGCTGCCTAGACTGGCCGAGTAGAGCTTTGTGCACCTTATAAGCTGTTTTCCACACATGCCTAGATATGTAAAGGGAATCCTTTAGCCTCTATCTTTTATTTTTTATTAATGTGCTTTGCCTTTGTGCCAGTAATTAGTTTTTCCAGCTTACTGAATTCAGCCTCTCTCTTTTTGTTTTTGCCCATTTTATTCAGAACATAACATTTGATGTTACTGTTCCTCTGTGTTGGCAAAGTACATTATATGCCACCTATTTTGAAACGTGATGTTCGTGCTAATATTTTCGAAATACTCATTTTCCTCCTCGATGGCCTCAGATAGACGAGAAATCTCTCCCTCTGTAGTAGTTCAATTGTCAATGCCTCTGAAACTCCAGCTCCACTACTGTTGGGTCAGTACTGGAAATAAGTTCGTGCATAACTTTCTTCGTACAGCACAGCTAGAAGCAGCTGAGCACCACTGCCCTTGTGTGCCCCTCACCCGTGTGTCACTCAAATGCCATCCCCCCCGTGTCCCCCCAAATCCTCAGGTTTTCTCAGCTTCTCAAGGGACAGCCAATCCTGCCTCCACTTGACTCCTGCTTTGGCTTAGGTCTATAGAGGCATATTCCATGATTTTCACAATGAAGTATTGCCAGAGGATTATTTGTCCATGTGCCTATGAATTGATGTATTTTCTGGGTTGTTGCCTTTTCTTAGAAAGTCAATATGATCACATAAAATAGTTAAATTTTAAGGGGTTCACTGTGTGTCCTTATATTGAATTCTTTTCCAAAAAGCAACCAGGAAAAGAAACCACTAGAATGGAAATAGCCTTTATTCATGAATACACTTAGGAGTATATATATGAATATTAATTGCCAAGCTCTTATATTAAAACCTGCTTGGCATTCTAAGTTACAGAAGTTTATCGAGTGGTGAGATCATTGTTAATGACAGGAGACATGAAGACACGGAGATGAAAATAAGAAGTACTTCAGGGTAAATATTCCAAATACTTCATTTTAGAAAGAAGAATTTTAAAAAGAACATTTGCAAGGAAATGGAAAGACTTGGGGGAAAAATCATATTAAGTAAGCCAGAGCCAAAGAAACATAGACTCCATGGTTTCCTTCATTTGTAATAACATGTATATATCTAGGATAGTTCTAGCAGAAGATCACAATAGCTCAATAGCTATGTACATATGGGCATGCGATATGATGCTAATCGATTGGCTAATTGTCATGTTTTCAATTACTAATCAATTGGAAAACTGCGAGAGAAGTATTGATAGGTCACTACTCTCAAGTCTGAATCATCAGCACTACATATTTCCAAGTTATTGCTCTCTCTCTCTCTCTCTGTATCTCTCTCTCCCTCTCTCTCATTTTATCTTATGATTATTTTCACGTAAATCTACTACCTAATTTGCCTTCCCCGTAATGACAGTGGCAGGAGTCCAGTACTTAATTAAGACCTAGCTTCTATTAACTAATGGCTGCGTTTGGCGTCTTGCTGCGGAATCCTAACAGGGCTGCGGTTCTGTGAAGGCGTTGGCTCCCCTCCAATCGCCGCAGCTGTTCTCGCACCACCAGGGCTCAGAGGAACCCACACTCCCACCTCTAAGTACCCTGTCTTCAGAAGGATTTTCTCTGTGAGATCTTCTTAGCATCTTTTGAACCTAAGTCCATTCTTAGGGGAAAGATTCTTAGCATGAGATACAGACTTGTTCACAATTGTTGCTTACCTGCGGTATAACACATTAAAGCATCAAAACCTGTGCACCCGCAGGTCGTTCAAATGCTTGGTCTTTTAGAGCTGGAGCTTAAGATAGAGAAGGTTCTGGGATGAAGTGGAAGATACAGTGGAAATATTTCATGAGGTGATTAAATGTGTTAAATTCATGTGTCTTCAGTGCACTTTTTTTTTTGGTTTAGTTCTTGTGGATAAGGTACAAAAGCACACCCGTGTTATGCTGAATATTAGAAAAATAACATTTCTTTTTGCTTTTTAAAACAATTGCTCCTTATTATTTCTTGTGGGTCTCTACCGATGGTATTTTCTATTTAAAGACATTGGGACTATTCAAAAACAATGCACATAGAATCGGTTCCTGTAACTCTAGAGTGAAGAAGTGAAAAAAAAAAAAACACAACACTTTTAAAAAGCTCACTTAAATTACAGGATAAGCCCCGACAGAAGTTTGGCATTGTAAAGCTAGTTAAAATGTATATTTTCATTCGGGGAAGTTCAATTTTACAATGAACCGATTATATTTTTTTGTAATTATTATGGTTGGATAGCATGAGAATGCATTCGTATAAACGCCAACTCCTCCAAAAAGTAAAGGGAAGATTGTGATTTCTGGAATGTGCATAATTCCATTCCATCTTTTTTGGCCTTGCCAAGCTGGCCTCTCCATATAGCCCGCCCAGGAAAGGAATCATGCAAGTGCAGAACTGTGACTGTCCCATTGTCACACATCTTCCCCACTCAAGGTTCAAGTCCATCCTTCATAAACCATTTTGTCTGGGGCGTGCAGATGCGACTTGATTAGCTGTCTCCACCTCTGCTCGAGGCAGTTCTCTTTGGCATATCAATTGTCTTCTGCACAGACTTTAGAGCTTTGGCTTTGTTCCCTCGACTCTGAATGGTGTCTAACGAAGGCAGGTGTAGCCCCCCGACATTGACAGCAAATACTCATTTTGGGTCATTGTCGGCTGTCACAGAACCCATGGACAGGTCGCCTCATGTAGTGTGGGGACTTTTAATTCTAAATAGCATACAGACACGCAGCTTCAACGCATAAGTCACAGTGAACTGGAGCTGACAGGAGACTGTGCTTCAAGAGGTGTGGTTTGCAAGTCAACAGAACTCTCTGGAGTTCTTGTTCTCTTGCCCTCATCTATCCATCTCAGTTTAAACACACCACATCAATCAAACCAGAGGCCCAACTGTGACCCTTTACAGATGTACTGCTGTCCCGTGGTGGTATGCTGAAAACGTTGTGTCTACGTTGCTTTTTCAGTTGCAGTGGTTTAAACAGGAAGGGCTCTGAGCAGAGCCGATTTTTCTACTTGTGGAAATCACAGTCACAAATGGCTGTATTCTCAAGACCTTTCTGGATGGGTTCTCGTTGCCTTTGATTTTTAAAAATTCATCTTGTTTCTTTTTGAACAATCGCATTTGGCACAGTGCTCAACAGATTATGTAGTTCATCTGTTTTTGAAATTTGGGGAAGGCAGAGAAAAAAGTAATGCTAGATGATCTGGGTAATAATTTTGGAGACAAGAATTCTCAGAGCAAAGGGCAAGCGTCTTCGCCATAAGGAATCACTGAACATTGTGGTTTTGGACTCTGAGAAAACCTCTAAACTGGGAATGAGCTTCCGCCGCACTTCACGATACACTTCTAGCTATAAATAGCTAAGTAGAGAAGCCAGCCAGGATAAAATCACCTTGCCCTTTATAGTACACTTGTTCAAAAGAAAAGAAGTTTTGCGCACACTCCGTTTATTGATAATTACCTGAAGTAATTGGACTGGTACCTAGTCACACAATTTATGAAAATAATGCATGCTTCCAAAGCGCACTATATAGACCCAGAGAAGGGAATTAACTTTATTAAGCGTACACAATAAATCGATAAGTCAGTTGCTTATTCTGTGTCTCTTCAAAGGATTAAATACCTTCATGTTAATCACAATGTAATTGTGTTTGCGTTGCCCTAGGACTCTTCAGGTTTTAGACAAAATTGAATTAATAGAATGTGTATCACCAATCCCCTGCCAGACGTGTGTGAAATGGAGGAAGGACCCACACCAGGCCCACTGCCATGGCTACTCCTCTTTCTTACATAGCGGCAGCATCCATTAAACACCGTTGCTTCTGCCTGGCTATTTCACACAATAGTGTGTTAGTGGTTGTGCTATAGGTCACATTGCTGTAGTTTCTATGTAGATTGCACACCCTCATTTCTTCAGTCAATCGCCTTTATTATTTCCAGGTTATATTCCATTTATTGCTTTTTCTTTCTGTTTAAAATATACTCCACACTTTTACATTTCAAATCTTGACTTTGTTTTAACTCTTTTGAACATCATTTCAGTAGGATATAAAGCAAAATAAATTAATTTGCATTTTTATTTTCCTGGGTTAGTTATGCTTCTGTTAGCTAAGTAGTTTCCAAGATATGCTTTCCCTACCATCTGCTCCAGTAACTGAGGGGAGAATTTTTAAAGGCTCAAAACACATGTGTGTTATTATCTCTTTAAGACATCTGTCACTTTGATGAGTATAGTGATGTTGCTATAATCATATAACCATTGAAATTTAATTTTAAAGCCAAGGAATGCTGGTAGAAAAATCTGTAAAAGCTGGAAGAAATAGCTTTTGTTTGAATCAAATTGTACATGAAAATTATTTTAATTTTACGTCATTTCTATTTTCTTTAAGTCAAGTTGTAGAACCTAGTAGAGAAAAATTGGAACTATTTTCTAGCCTTGGTAGCTAATGCATTTGTAGGTCATGTATCTTTTTCACAGTGTCAAGACAATGTCTGTAAGCCTACAGAATTTCATATAGAAGATATCAGAACACATTGCAGAAGTTCACAAACTTAACTATAGAGTTGTACGGTCTGTTTCTATTATTATGAGAAAGGAATGCTTTTGTCAGACTCAGAATCCTCTCATTTGCAGCGAGTACTACACATAAATCACATTAATAAGGTTTCAAATTCACGACAGTCAAACCACTGAACTAGATCTAGAAATAGAGCTAACAGGATGCCAACATTTTTTCTTTGTCTTTATGTGTCAAAAATTAAAAATACAATGGTAAAAATAAAAAGGATAGAGGAAGTTGTTTAGAAAATGCTATTTCCATACACTATTTTTATTTAATAGATCAGTGGAATTGCTGTCCTATATTGTACCCCCTCCCATGAGGAACTGGTCTTTCCGCAGCTTACCCTTTTTTTTCCTATTCACTCTATTGTCCTACAAACACACATCAAAATTTTTGCAGGACAGACATGGTGTCTTGCAACTGTGGTTCCAGATATTCTGGAGGCCCCTCTCCCCCACCCCCCACCCCAAAAAAGAATGTTCTGGAGGATCACAGTTAGGAGCTAGCATAAGTAAAAAGTAAGCAAGACAGGGGTGGTGGTATGTGTGTGAAATTCCAGCTGTGCTGGTGGCGCAGGTGGGAAGCCTGGGTCGGATACCATTCTGAAACCAAATACAAGAACCAATCTAACAAGATAAACCGAGACCAAAGACCTGGGATGGGAATTGAATAACACACTTGAATAACAAGTGCATGGACCTCCGTTCAAGCCTTGAAAAGCATGCCATAGCAACAACAAGATAATCAAACTTCTTCAAACAAGCTCAGTTCATTTTGGAGGACAATTTCAGTCTTTTCTTGCCAAAGTTAAAAACAAACAAAAACCAAAGGTCCAATAAGCACAACATTCTGCTTCCCAGGAAGCAGCTCTTAATAATACTTGCACACCTCAGCTCACAAACGCAGACACCTTGAAAGGGACACTAGTTCTGTGCCTCCTCACCTTGTGAGGCCAGAACCACTGACCTCTCTCCTGTTCCCAAGTAGGAGAGAGCTCCATGGGTAGCCATTGGAGGAACACGCTTTAAGCGGGTAGCACAACCCTGGCCCCCACCTCCCTCCCTCCCTCTCTCTCTTTCTCTCTCCTTCACAGCTTCACAACTGCACTGCGGGAAGTGATCTTCTTGGCCACATGCTCTCTGCTACGCGGTACTGAGCTGTTCCAGATCCAAAGCAAAGGGGAACCAAGTAGCCATAGATTAAGCCTGTGTGGAAACCTCAGGGCGGATCACTCTTGTCTCCCCGATGGTTGATTTTCTCAGGTTTGGAAGCCCCGGGATGGAGAGCTACCGTACTCCACAGAGCAAGTGATCTTATTCTACTCATTTTCCTCGTTATAAAACCATATATTCTTAAGGAAGCTTCCCAGTGGTTTGTTCAGGGTGTTCTATTTCACTTGTCTTTTCTAAAAATGCCCTCAGAGAACATAAACAATGCCTTCTTTGTCAAAAACAAAACCTAAGTAAGCTCGCACACGCACAAGTCATCTCCGGCATGCCATTCGGCTATACCAGTGCTCATTAGACAAGAAATGCCATGAATGTTTGAGGCTTGCTTTTTTTTTCTTTTTCATTATGAGATTCCAGCCTGTTGAAAGATTCATTTAATGCAAACCAGAAAGGCTAGCTGTGTTTGCTGTTGCCAACACGGATTCCTGATGCTCCTAAATACAGTTTCTGAGACAGAAACGAGCCAAGAGAACTTCCTCCTTTGTAATATTTAAATATTTATTAACAGGAGATACTAGCTGTTTGCAGTGGAGTGATGATGTCATAGCTAAAACAGCCAACTGTGCAACAGTTAAGTTGCACAACTAAAACATGATCTTTCCTTGCAGAAAACCGCGTTCATGAAGCTGTGTCCTAAAGCTCCATGTATACGGACCCAGTTTTTATATTAAAATCCTTCCACTTCAACAGAAAAACCTATTCCCTGGCAGTGTGAGCACTGAGGAAACTGGAAGAAAGAAATGGTGCAATCAGTGCTGAAATGTGTAATGAATTTATGAGGAAATATTTAAAGCATGGAGAAATACTACAGTTTCAGAAAATTAGTAAGCTGCAGTATCCATACACACAAGCCAGTATAATTTCTACATGCCAATATTGAACAAGTGGGAAAAGAATCCAAGAAAACAATTCCATTAACAATAAGGTGGAAAAAAGTAAACAGCTAAAAACATAACTAAGGAGGTGAAAAGTGTCTACAATGAAAACTAAAAGCCACAGAAGAAGCTGAAGGAAACAAGGGAAGATGGAAAACTTCCCGGTTCATACATCGGCAGGACGAGTAGCCCGGAAATGACTATCTTACGAAAACCCATCCACAGACTGCACAGATCCCCATCAAAATCCATGGCGATCCTTACAGAACTAAATGAATCCTTAAATCTGTATGGAAGCCCAAAAGGCAGAGTGGCCAAATGAAAGAGAGCAAAAAGAGCCATGCCGGCTGTATCACAATGCTCCCTTCAAATCACAATGCAGAACCATAGTAACCAAAACAGTCTGGTATTAGCATTAAAATAAAACAGGCCAATCAATCCAACAGAAGTTCTAGAAATAAAACCAGACGGCTACAGTCATGTGCTTGTAAACAAAGGTTCCAGAGGCATACCTTTGAGAAAAGCTAGCCTTCCATAAAATGCGGCCGGCAAAAATGAATATCTACATGTAGAAGAATTAATCTACACCTATCTGTCCCTCTGTGCAAAAATCAGTTCAAAGTGGATGGAAGCCTTATTCCAAGACCTTAATTGTGAAATGACTTTAGGAAGACGGAGGGAAAACATCAGAAGATATAGGAAGAAGAAACATCTTTCTAAATAGGACCCCAGTAGCTCAGGAAATACAAGAACTGACAAATTGGCCTGCATCGGAATAAAAAAGATGCTATACAGCAAAGATCATAGTTATCAGAGCCAAAGAGTCTAAGACATTAATATCAAGAATATACAAAGAGTTCAAGAATTAACCTATGAGAACAACAGCAACAAAGACTCCAAAGAGCCCAATGATAGATGGGAAATGATCGGAATGTTGGCAGAAGACAAAGCACAAATAGTCAGGAAGGGCACGAAGTGTTCAACATCCGGAAGGAAGGAAGGAAGAAAGGAAGGAAGGAAGGAAGGAAGGAAGGAAGGAAGTAGTCCTGGAATGATTTCTATGTCAAACGTGTCAGATTTTTCCACTCAGTATTTTGAACAGACCACTCATGCGCGCGTGCGTGCACATACACACACACGTACACACACACGTGTTTGCTTGTAACTATGTGAGTAAGCTAGCTATATGAGTGCATGCCAGCATTTTCTAGGAGCCTCCTTTGGGAGACCTGCTAATTTACTTCACTCTCTATGTCATTGTGCTCTTTTCTGCTCGCATGGAAGCCTTGCTCACTTTGGTCACTGGCTGGGGCCAGCTGCCTCACTAGACGGGCTAGAAATCTAATCCGGTATGACAAATGAAAGCGACACCTAATTGGCTCTGTAATTCCAGGGTAGAGAGCTGTTATCCATTTTAGGCAGTTGATGTTCTCAGAAAACATGACGTGCTGCACAAGCGACTGCATGCTGGCGGCTTCTGGGACCTTCTGGTGGGCTACCAAAATGAACGGGAACGGTTGGGGTCTGCCATCGTCCCTCACATGTTGACAAGCGGAGCCTAGATCCTTTCATGGGAAATGGCCTTGACCACAGAGCTATTTCATCCTTTGGTGAAAACAGAATGGACTGTTGGTGTTCTTGAGAACTGACGTGTTTACCCCCGAGGCTCTGGGTGTGCCCCCGCCTGGTGCGGGGGCAGGGTTTGCTCACCTCAGCGTCCTGCCTCTACTTCCTTCAGGGTGTGGTGGATTTCCCAACCTCTCCTGGACCTTCTCCAGGCCTTCCTGGTGTTCACACCTCTACGCTCGCACTCATTGACTAGAGAACTGAGCTTTTGCGGGTCTGGAAGAAACTGGAATCACGTACCTGAAAGCTGAGAGGAGCCCCAGGCAGGCCATAGACAGAGTTTGGGCGCAAGCTCCTCCCAGCCCTTCTCCTAAGAGAACTAATGAAAACCAGCACAGACTCGGTCAGCAAGAAGTCTGGGTCCATTTCTGCTCACTTCTGGTCTTGCTGTCTTCTGCCCATCGCGTGTGCTTCCACAGGCGTGGAGGGCCCTGGCTCCCCAGACATGCTTTTAGCATGTGTGTTTTAGCAGGTGTTCTGATGGGAGGCAGAACCCATGCACACCATGTGCCTACAAGTAAATGCAGCCCTTCAGTACAGGTGAACAGAATCTATGAACACAACTACTAGACAATCCTGAAGCGGTCATATTTACAACACACAGGAATAATTGACTTTATTCTTCCTTCATATACAAGCTAATTGGGCAAATATCATGAATTTCCATGTGAATTTACACTATGATGACCAGGTAAGTTTAAATAGAAGAACTACAAGAGAATTCTAATAAGACCAATACTAAGGACTGTTGGCAGACATCTTTTTTTGCTTTTGTATTTGGGAGATGCTTGTGTTCATATTTTGGCTAGATGCCCTCAAATTCTCGTCCTGTCAACAAACCCTGTACACACTGCTCTGACTTCCTTTCTGCGATGGAGAAACTCAAGATTTGTATGAATCCTTGCCTGTGGCCCCCTTGGCTTAGTTTTAAAACTTGTGTATTGCAAGTTATCATGCTCTCTCAACTCCAAAATATCAGACAAATGAAAATGTCAGGGGAATGTAGAGATACGTCTTGGAAAACATATGCTGTGTGTTAGAAAGTACTAATGAGAAGATCAAGACCGAGAAAAAGTGATACAGATATTCTGTACATACATTGTAATGACAGTTCAGTGTACATACACTTCTGTAACAACTGACACAGGCACTAGCCACCAACAAAACTTCCTACTTCTTTATTGCTAGCTGCAAAGGACATGTCATAGATGAAGCCGCTCTGCTTTCTTTGACTTTTTAACAAAAAAAGACTCTCTGAAGCTATTTTCTGGTCCATTTTCTAATGATTATAAGGATTATCATGTAGCCTCCCCATGCTAGAACATTTCCAATAGCGCGGGATTTTCTCCCGGGATTCATTTAACCATAGTTAACTGGTAGATGCATTGTATTCTGAACACGGATTTAGTTAGTGTGGCTATCAGAGAGCTTCAAAATAAAATTAGCTCACCATTCTTGTGTCGTGGAGCTTAATCAGCCTGACAGGTTAAGAAGACTTCTGTGGAAGACAAAGGTTATTTTGACAAAGCCAAATTAAAGTGCAAGCAAGTCTTGATGCCCAGGGAGAACGCGCCATCCCGGTGAGTGCCTTGATAATTAACATCTGACTTAAAGGACCATTGGGATGGCTTGGCATGCTTTAATTGGTCCAGCTCTCCTGCCTGCAGGCTTTTCTGTGGGGGGAATGATTCAAGCCTCTCCTGACTTTCAGCTACATCTCAGCACGCCTCACATTTCTGAAGCCACCTTTATCACTTGGGGGCTGTGAGCACAAAAAAAAAAAAAAAAAAAGGAATTGTAATTCAACTTTCATCTTGGCACTGGAGACCTGCTAAATGTTTCCCTAGCTTGAAAGACAGAGGAAGACAGAGACCAATCAGAGGCTCTAGGAAAGCGAGTAAACGCATCTTTAGGGGTCCATGAATACCCAGGAGCCACTGCTTGCATAGGGAATGTATCCGAGGAATTTATTCTCAATATAAAAGAATGACAACGAAGCAGATCTTGAAATGACCAAGGAAGCAAACTCAGATGACTCTGTACAAAACCAAACATTCGCTTCACTTATCAATATTTATCACTCTCACAGGAAAAATGGGACAGAAAAACCACTGAAGGTTAAGTGAATCACTTATATACGTTTATTTATCTCCTACTTTGAATACGGCCATAGGAAAATGATATCCATTAAGAGTGCGGAGCTAATTGAAGCCATTATCAAATGGGGCAATGCTTACAGCTGGACCACCATGGAAACAGAAATAAACATGCAGATGGCTCTACCAGTCTGTCTGTCAATGAAGCAGGACGGCATATTATCCCAGCTGTCTTTTTTTTTCCCTTTCTATTTGAGTTATCATCTTTGCTAAAGAGAAGACAGGCAAATTCATTTAAAAATGCATTTTGATGAATTTAGGAAGGTAAAGGCATGAAGTAGTTTTTAGTGAAACCTTGTTCGTTTACGAGATTTCTTGTATTGGTGTTTTGTGTTTCGTTATCCATCACATTGTGTCTGATTTCAAAGAGCAGAGGTGACCTATGTGACTTAATAGTCTCTTCCTTACCTGATTTTCTTGTGTTACATATGTGCTCCTTTTTTCACGTAAAGCCCTTTCACACTAACATTAAAGCATGATGCAGATGATAGCTTTTTAATTTTTTGAGGCCCGTTTCTTTACAGGTAATGTCTTCAGAAAGAAATTTTAGATATTTCTATGGATGCAGAGAAAAATGAAGGATACAATTCGTCCTTCTGATATTTGCTGCCACACACACGGGCGTGCTCACACACATGCATGCATGCACACACAGGCGTGCCCAACACAAGCACACCCATCTTAGGCACGCGCACACGCATATGCACACACGGGCACGCCCATCACTGGCGTGCACGCGCACACACACAGGCATGCATGGCCACAGCTCAGTAGGGTTCCAGTATCGATGCGGAGGAAGCTGCCAGCGTGAAGTGCAGCCCTCCTGCCATTGAGAATACTTGAGTCCCTCATTCTGAATGAGTCAGCTCAGCTTTGCCAGGGAGCATAAAGAAAATCTCCTGTCAATCTGGCACTTAATTGGATATAGTTCATTCTATTTGTAATCTCTGGAGAAAACCCCTCTCCAACAGTGTATAATTAACACAATGCCCAGCAGGCCTGGCCTTCCTTAATGCCGAAGATCGAACCCAGAGCCTGACGTGGAGAGAAGTCAGATTCCATGGAAATGTGTGTGTATGTGTGTTTGCACACACACACATGCATGCACCTGTGTGCGATTCCTGGGGCTTGATCTCAGGATGTGGGTACTATTCTTGAGTTTCATTGTGCTCAAGGCTAGTCCCCTACCATCCAAGCCCCAGCTCCACTTCTGGCATGTCTGCTGGTTTACTGGTGACAAGAGTCTCATGAACTTCCCTGCGGGGGCTGGCTTCAAGCCATGATCCTCAGATCTCAGCCTCCAGAGTAGCTAGGACCACAGACATCACCCATCCGGCACCCAGCCGAAAGACATTATCTTGACACCAACGTGAATCGGTCTTGTGAGGCAAAATGGAGAACATGCCCTTAAAAGATCTTAATATACGGTGGCCCTCACCAAATGGCAGTGATGCAGGTTGAAAAATAAACACTAGGAAGTTGTGGGCAGTGGGTGCCTTGGGCCTGGAATCCCCCCCATCCCCCACCATGACCCTGCAGCAAGCAGGGTGGTGAGTTCAAGGTCAACCTGTCCTCGCATAGGGACACACAGGAACAAAACCCAGGCAAACGCCAACAGCACCGCCCACGAGGAGAAGGGCGATGTCTGCCACTGCATCGTGACCCTCCTGCCGAGGAAGGGCAGGTAAAGCCACGGAGATGGAAGGGGCCAGATGGCGCTCGGTGTGCACCGCCGTGATAATTCAAAGGGCGAGGGCGGTGCGGGGTCAGCCCCACGCCCCGCAGCCCTTCCGCGAAGCCTGGGGTGGGGGAGCTGGGGAGGGGAGGGGCCCCATGTGCAAGGCCGGGTCACCTGGCCCCGCAGAGCCACGGGGGACGCAGAGAATTCCCTGTCAGCCTCTGCTGTCTCCACCCGCAGCGCAGTCGCCTGCCCCGGGCACCCCAGCTCCTCGCCCCGCCTGGGTGAAAGGTCTCCACTGACCCCCCAGGCCGTGGGATTTGAACCCAGCGCCTTAGACTAGCCAGGCATACACCCAGCCGGCGTTCAGGCTAGAAACTTCTCTCTTCAGAGAAGAGGGTGTGCTTTGGGGGGGTCTTGAACAGTGGTCCTCTTGCCAATGCCTTCTGTGTAGCTGAGATTACAGGTGGGGACCACTGTGCCCAGATTATTGGCTGAAATGGGTTTTCTCTGACCCTGTTTTTTTTCCCTTTAATTTTAACCCGGGTTGGCCTTGAACCAGTCATCCTTCAGATTTCAGTCTCCCAAGTAGACGGATTACTATCATGAGTCAGCTTGTCAACCCTCCTGATTTTGTTCTTAGGTAACATTGTGGTCATGGTTTATGCAAGGAAACAGAGCTAAAAGACCTGAAGAATCGGAAATGGAAGGAGCCCTGGTCCTGGGGTAGCTGGTAGCACGTAGAACAGGCTCCACAAATACTTTGTGACTTGATTTAATTTAATGTGAAACAAGATTTCTGATTAAAAACTCAAATGGCATAGTGCATGGGAGGGGCAGACTTATTCAAGTAGACACACGCAAACATGCACATAAATCATCTAAATAACAAGTCCATGAAAAGTTCTCGCAGCATTGAAAACGAACAATGGCCTTAAAATAAGAGGAAACACAGAGATGAGATAGTTTAAAAAAAATGACAAAAAATAGCAGTCCTGGAATGAGACATGGAAGTGAGCAATACTAAAGAATTCAAGAAAAAGGAAGGAAAAATATAATGAAAGCATTTGGCATCTACTAGGTTATATAATTGGTGGGGGTGGTGATGATGATTGACATTTAGTAATAATTAATTTGCAACAGACTTTACTTCTGCAAGTGCATCGAATGCTCCCATCGTATTAACCCCGCTGAACCCTTGTCCAGAAGGATGGTGGTCAGCACTTCTCAGAGGCAGAAGATGAAGTGCAGGGGGAAAGCTGGAGCCCAGGTGCACAGAGTGGAAAACGCAGCTTGAGGCGGTGCCTTCGCTCTGCCCAATCACCGCCGATGGAGAGACACTGTGTCTTAGTGGAGCCACTGTGCTTCAAGAGCAGCAAAGCAATGCGGCCAGGACACAGTGCAAACACTATAAAGCAGGGCTTGCGGGCCCAAGAGATGCAAAAATTGGCTCACACAAAAAAGTGCCCCAAACACTACGGATACAGATCACCATCCAGATGTATCGTTTCTGGATATGGAAATGTTGGCAGCATTTAGTTCTTGGGGCCAGGGAAGAAAGAATTCAAAGACTCAGTCAGCAGTGAAATGTGTACACAATTATTTTCTGTTTTAGTTAAAATAAATTTAACTGTATATAACAAACCCACATGGAAGTTTTGATCAAAGAAACCATAGTCAATACCAGAGGATAATGAAACCAACATTAGATTCTTAATTTAGAGCATGGATTAAATGTACTTGCAGAACTAGATGCTATGTCATTAGCTCAATCAAGTCATCAATAATAGACTGAGTGATAACAATGTCCCAGTCCTACACACTGAACAGAGAATCCAACAACCTGCCTTTCTGTGACCTGCCTTGGATGCAAGAGAATGAATCCAAAACAAAATGCATGTCACCTTGTGAATACCAAGAAGAAAATAAAGCAGGAAAGGGAATGGAAGGCATGGACGACAGCGCAGGCCTTCATGCCAAGAGGACCTTTCAGAGGGAAACTTGTAGCCATGACCTTGGCCATCCCTAGAGGAAGGGACAAGAAGAGCAAAGGGCCAAATGGGCCCCGCGTGATTCCCACTGCACTGCAGGAACTGAGTACTGCCTGGCTCCGCTCCCCTTGTGCATTTTTAATGCCCAAAGCTCAATCATGCCTGTTTAGCTCATTCTGAAGGTTTAGATGGCAATATGGATATGAAGGGGGAACATGGGAAGATGGGGAGTTAAGAAGTGAAGTTTCATAACTTAGAGAATTATTCTTACTGCCGCCATTGTAAAATAAGTGCTTCCAAATGATTTACGCTTCACACTGGATATGAGTCAGTATAGAAGCAAACATAGTTTCATTCTTGAAAGGAAAAACAACAGGTTGTATTTTGTGGACCAAAAACTCACTAACGGATCCAAAGAATAAAATGCATATCAAATCCATAATGACAAAAACTGGCTGCTAACTAAATAATCAGGAGAAGAGGAAAGCATCCAGAAGAAGTATAACTTGTTTATATGAAGGGTACCTGTTGGGAGGTACAGATTCATTCCCACACTTGTCCCGTTGATTACGGACCTCAATTAGAACTGCACCCAGAGTTACAGTAAGGAAATGGGCTAGGCTGTGCACTTTCCAGCACAGAAGTATGGCAAACACTACTTTAATAAGATGGTCAGGTCAGCTTGACCAGTGCTAATCCATGTCCCTGGTACCACTCCCTAGAAGTAATAACAAGGCCATTTCATCTTTACAGAATTGTCTGGAAAATAACTTCTCATCTTCCACTAATAACAAATGTCAGACAAACCCAAGTTGAAGTACATGTTACAAAATTTCTGACTGAAATGCTTCAAACATGTCAAGACCAGAATTAGCAAGAAACCCTTAAGAGGCAATTTGACAGGTGCAAAATTTAAAGCCAATATGCTATCTTGACTGGGATACTGGATTAAAAGACCACTAGTTAAAAAATAAAATAAAGTCTAAAGTTTATAAGAAAACACAAATTTGAATTCTTAGCTGTGGAAAGTTTATTTTTGTAAAGTACTAAGAATAGGGAAAACTAGTTTAAGAGGTATATGGAAACTGCTTACGCTGTAACTTCTGTTAAATGATTCAAAACAAAAAGAGTACTTAAAAAAGGACGAGTTCAAAAATTATTACTAGTATAATGTGTTTTTTCTAAGTAATGAGAAAGCCAAATATATTTTAAAGATAACTCTCACAGTGGGAAAGAAAAATCAAAGTACAAAGGATCAGACAAAACAAGCACATTGAAATAAAACCACCCAACTTACATATAATTCACATTAATAAAGTTATTTCTTTTCTAAGATGTAGGGTTTCCAAAGAAACCTTCTTAATGGAAAATAAATATCAAGATATATTAAACACAATGAAATCCATAGCTTTGAGAAGCATTGAGAATCTTGTTTGAAATAAAAACTTAGATCAGTCAAACCCAACATTGCTTCTTGATCGACTAGAAGGTTCAGAATCCTGCCGGCATCCCAGCTTCAGATACCTCCCTACATTAGAAGGTGGTGAGCTACAGTTACAACCAGAAAGACAGAAAATAACATGCAAGGATTATGCTATTGGCCCAATCTGCGATTTGCCTTATTGGAAGATAGGTTGGTGACCTTCAGCTGCGAAAGGCAAGGAAGTCAGCCATCGGCACAGACTCAGGTCCCTCGTGACTGGACTAGTCCCTATATCTCCTAGGCTGTCATCTGGTTGTACTCACCGCTTCCTGTGGTCCACTGAATACCAAGGTCACAGATTTGGACTGAATTTATTTGCCTTGCATTCTTCTTTTTGTCACTCAGCCTTGACATTTACCAAAATCATAAGCACAGGTAATGAGTGACACCCCCCCCCCACAGCAATCACAATGAATCGATCTGATGGAGTATAGAATTTACGATTTTATAATTCCACATTAGTTCAATAACTCTTACACTTTAGGTTCTTGTACTCCAATTACAATAAGACAATGCGATGTGTAAGGTCACCTGCTTATGCGTATTTAAATTCTGAGGGCAAGGGGGGAGAAAAAAAACATTCTTTAACAGAAAAACTACAGTAAGCAAGCAAGTCCAAATAATGGAATGGAAGATTCGGGCATTAGAGGTTGCTCAACAGCTTCCAAGCTTCTTGTTCAACACCTTTGTAGGAAGTACTATAATGGTTGAGAAATAAGATGCGCCCAGAGTATTCTGGCTGGCTGGGGTGGCACTCGCCTTCACAAAAGGTCTGGTAGCACATGTCATAGGTCACTTGTTACATTCCATGATGAGGGACAAGAATTCTTGTCGAATTTGACCTGCGGTTTTACTTGCCTGTGAACTCAATCTACCTGTTCCCATGAACTTACTGGGTTTCCTTTTCCTTTGGAAACAATAGTTCCTTGAACCTTCAAAGATGAACCCCTCAGGAAGTATAACTTGAGTAGAAGGTCCAGGACAGCAGGCAACTGTGCTCAAGACTGTGGACTAGCTTCCAGCTTGGGGAAGCAATGACCAAAATCTCTGTTGCTCCACAAAGTGTTTTCTTATTTTTTTTCTGAGCCAACTATTCGCATCCATTTGTTGACATGCAGCCTCCACCCATCTGAAACCTTACAGGTCTATCTGTAACAAAAGACTTTTTACCCATCTATAAACTTGCTTTAGCTTTTACAAACCAACCCTCCACTAATTTTATGGATGAATTCCTGAGGGCCCAGGAAGAATCTCTCCTTCAGGGGGAGCTAACTAGTCCTCTTCATCAAGACGTGTGCTAACTCTGCTGATGGAGGTTAGGGGCTCTAATTAAGGAACGCAGTATAGGATCTTTCAGGGAAAATTATTTAGAAAGGCTAAGGGATAGCGAGACACAAAACAATGGGAAGGCAGGATATAATGGACAAACACTCACGAAACAAAATGGCAGCTCTTGAGGGCTGGAAAGAAGAAATAACTGGTGCTGTCTGTGCAGGGGTGAGCTTTCTCTGCTCACTCATAAAACCATATGTGTCCAAACCAGGTCCACTAGGAAACGTGTCCACGGGTCCACAGAGCGGGGTTACGGTGTAGTGTGTGCATGCCGGCTGACTCCATCGAGCTCCGGTACGCAGTCAGGTGTGCCCATTTAGTTCCAGTTCTTGAACGAATCTTTCAAGGAAGCACGATGCACAAGGGCTGCGTTTTCTTTATCTAGTAGCAATTAAGCTCCTCGTTGGAAAGGTCAGAACATTATTCCTAATGAATACATGAAAATAAAATGTAGTGATGCTTAAATATCAAAGATAATACGCTCTTCCTTGGGGTTTCAAGATATCTCTCACTGAGAACACAAGGAAGTGCTGGTTCCCAAGGAACATTTTTATGATGATTTGGCCTTAGTGTGAAAACAGAGCAGTAATTGCCTTTGCTAAATCCATCTACAAATGATGGTCACACGTCCGTGCTCCTGCGAAGGGTTGTTTAACTGACAGGAAATAGTAGAGGAGGAGCAACGGCTCCTTCATGTTGTCGGAAAATGTCGGAAGGCCTGATTGTGGGGCTGATGCTTGGAGCCTTTGCTGTGATGTGGCAGGTGAGAAGGACTTCCGGTCATTTCCAGTGAGGTCCCAGGGCAGGCTTAATACAACCTTATCATCAGAAGACTCATTCTCTATGTCAGTGTGATTGCCCCCCATCAATGGCTCACAGAGAGCTTGTCTTGCCTGATGGAAACATACCTGTCTGAAGACATTAACGCCTTATCCGTAATTGAAGACAGACAGAGGCCTTCCAGCAGCAGTTTCATAAGGTGCCTACTACCTATGTTTTCCTATTTGCCATTGAAAACCCTTCACAATGCCCATAGCCACTGAAACCCAACTGCTTCAGTTAACTTTGCCAATTAGGTACTGCCTTGCTTACTGGGCTTAATTGCAGCCTGTAAGTTGATACCGTTCCAGTCGCTGCAGGAAATACTTATTATTGCATGTTTAGCTCGGAAGATTCCAAATGTTTTGAAATAAGTGCTGCAAATTGAAACCCATTCCCCTCCTCCTCTTTGCCCATCTCCTATTCTTCCTCTTCCGTCTCCTCCTCCTTCCCCTCATTTTTGTTCTTTTTTTCCTTGCTAAAGTGTATAACACCCCAAAAACTCATTGCAGAACCGTTCCAGGTATTAATTTTCAACAATTGGTCCTGACTTCCGGGGGCTATAAAAACGTCACTGTCTAGAAATATATAGCAAAATCTGAGAATTTGCAAAGGGTCGAGAGAAAGGAGTCAGGGTTAGCTCCAAGCACAACCATGCCCTTCTTTCTTTGCTGAAGAATTCCTCTTGTCTTTGGTTTAAAAAAACAAAACAAAACATAAAACTTTAAGGAGAAAGTTTAAATGAATTTAATTGTTCAGCTGTCTTCAATACTGATTATGGAACATTTTTTTTTCATTTCTTAATTGTCAAAGTGATGCACAGAGGGGTTACAGTTTCATACGTGAGGCAGTGCGTACATTCCTTATCCAACTTGTTACCTCCTCTCTCATTTCCCCCCCTCCCCCTCCCACCAGGAGTTGTGCAGTTGGTTTACACCATGTAGTTTTGTAAGAATTGCTGTTGCATTGGCATCTCCAGGTGCAGCCAGGCACCGGGACACCTGGGGTGAGGGGGGGCTGTTGTCTTGCTGGGGTCCTATTAAGGGCCTCAGTTCCTGCTGACCTTGCCAAAACAAAACGTGAGCCCAGTGAAAGTGAACAAAATTTACTTCAAGAAAAGTATCCCAGAAGCAGGCATCCCTCCACACTGAAGATGGTTCTGAATGTCACCTCTGCCCCCGGAGTGTGGTGAACTACTTGTCCAGCTGGAAAGCTGGAGTTGACCTACACAGGTTGCCTGATTGATGGCCTTGAGCAAAAGTCTCCGGACAGTGCCCAGGGCGTGAGTTCAAATCCCAGGACTGGCCTTCCCAGAGGAAAACAATACATACTAAAACATTTACAATGGTATTAGTGAATATGAATCAATAAAATAATTTCCCAATTCCAACAAGGGATTTGTGTTGCTTGGTTATTAGCACTTTGTAAAATAACTAACATAGTAGATATTTACAAAAACTATACCTAGACCCAGGGCTGGTAAAAAAAAAAAAAAGAAAAAATCTGTGAGGAGTTACTTATGATCATTACTACAGAGAATGCAAATATATAATTACATTTTAAAATTATATTAGTAAAAGATGAAAGCAACCTAAATATTTAATAATAGAAAAGGACTGAATAAATCCAAAGTAATGAAAGCTTTCTACTCATTAAAATTCGGTCTCCAAAGACATTTAATGTTATTAGTATCATGTTTAGAGTGTAACATTAGAGAAGAAAAGTGCCTTGAAAGAAAGTACACTGAATATACTTCCAAGTATTTTTTTTAATGATAAGTTTGAATAAAAAAATGTTAAGATACCATTTCTGTTTTATGGGTTAAAAACAGAGTAGGTAGATACACTAGGAGACAGAAATATACACAGACAGAAGGATAGAAAAATAGATGATAAATAGTAGAGTACTTTTATAGTTGCTACGGAAAATGTTAATAATTGAAATACTTTGGAATTTCTTAATTCAGAAAAATTAATTTTAAATGAAGCAGTTTTACTTGCAGGAAAGTATCTGAACAAGTCAATTCATATTTTATAACCTTCCTTTCAATATATTTTACATCAATTTAGAAAACTGTAGGTAAGTAAATTCTTAACAACTATTTATTCCATATTAATTTTAAACAAACTGCACATATTTAATCACATGCATACAGATAATTAGATAAACAAATCATACAATGAATGAGAATATTACCAGATAAAAAGTTACTTTGTAGGGATCACCTATTAATTTAACCTATGCCCAGAAATTATAAATGTCATCTCCTGTATTAAATATTCTATTCTCCTCCCTCTTTCTCTTACTTGTCTTATTCTCCCACTATGATTTCTGGTAGATGTTCCAAGCGAGACAAAATTGATAGCCTCAAAAAGGTTATAACATGCACATGAACAATTATTTATTTTATTATAATTTCATGTAAAGAGAAATGTGTCCAAATTACTACAAAAACACAGGAAGTTGTTGTTGTACCATGTATGGGGAGTTGCTACCCAGGGTAGAAAAGCCTGAAACGACACTTAGCAAACACATGTGAACCTTATATGTATTCTGAGAGTCAGAGTTCTGCCAAAAGAGGGAGAAATTCTATGCTTCCATCACAAAGAATGTTTTTGACCCATTCATAAGCACATGGAAAGACTTAAATATAATTATATTACGCAAAGTGAGCCAGACCCAAAGAAACATAGAATGTGCCTATAAATCGACAAGTAAACACAATGCATGAGGAAAGACCAAAAAGTATTTCACTTTGACATGATAAATTAAACAGGATTCTAAACATTCACACAATGAGACCAAAAGAGGATATTCTTAGGAGAGGATCACAAAGGCTCAATAGCTACATGCATAGGATCATGAAAAATAGCAATGCTTATCAAAATGAACTCCAAGAAAGGGAAACAAGAGGGTTTGTGTTATTTTGGTTTTTGTTTCTGCTTTCTCTTTTATTGCTCTTTTTTTTTTTTTTTTTTTTTTTTTTTGCCAGTCCAGGGCCTTGGACTCCGGGCCTGAGCACTGTCCCTGGCTTCTTCCTGCTCAAGGCTAGCACTCCGCCACTTGAGCCACAGCGCCGCTTCTGGCCGTTTTCTGTATATGTGGTGCTGGGGAATCGAACCTAGGGCCTCGTGTATCCGAGGCAGGCACTCTTGCCACTAGGCTATATCCCCAGCCCTCTTTTTTTTTTTTTTTTCTGTACCTCTTGTCTTGTATGTACGTTTATCTATCTGGGAGAAGGCAAGAGGAGCACAGAAATGGGGGGACAAAGAGTGAACAAATGCAGCATTGGTACTCAATAGACACTGTGCTAAAAATGAGCTGTAGGATTTGTGGCGAAGGAGGGTCAGAAAGGAAAACCCTGGAAGAAAAGGAATGGAGAGGTGATTCTGCACTCATTACCTGACTGTGTAACTGTAACCCCCCCCCTCTGTATATCACCTCTACAATAAAAAATAAAATAAACAAGTAAAAAAAATAGAAGCCAAATAAGCTTTGAAAAGCATTCAGCATGCCAAATAAAATGAATCACTAATTGTGTACATCACAGGAAATAATGAACTTCCTATCACAGATTTTTTTTTGTAGTCAATTTTTATGAATATCCTCAAGTGGTTGTACACAGGAGTTGCCATTTAACAAAGCAGTTTGTGAGCACAATGTCTCTTAATCAATGTCACCCCTTTGGTATTCAAGAAATGTCCTGGCTTTATGTGTTAAGTCCAATAGAAATGATGTACAATGCTTTGTGCTCTTCAAGTTGGGTGTGATGGGTGAAAGGAAAATGTATTGATTTGCTGGGATTCTGAAGGAGAGGGCACACACCTAAACATTATGAATTGCATACAAAGCAAAGGTATTTTCTTGTGCTCACATGTAACAAATATGTCATAAAATTTTCTCCTCCTCCTCCGTCTCCTCTTCCTCCTCCTCCTCCTCCTCCTCCTCCTTCTTCTTCCATATATAATCCATGAAATTATTTTGACATGTCTAGGGAAAAATTGGGGATCATCATATTATTAACTAACTCATCATATTATTAATTAAAATTAAATGAAAAAAAAGACCTGAAATAATTTTTTCCAGGCTTTTATTTCCATCAAGCTGTAGGAATAAGAAATGGTAATGTACAACTTGTTGGAATTCAGTCCAAATGAAAGTAGTTATTGTGCTCAGTATCCAATCACTGGGTAAAGTTGCTTTGCTATGACGTCATGATCTCAAAGTTATTTGTCAACCGCTTTCTGTATACAACACTTCATGCACTGCTTCAAATTCTGAGAGTCCTGTGCCTCAGGAAGCAAAGCAGTATCCGATTTTCTGGAAGTGGAAACAGCCTCAGAGAAAGAGCCAGAGCTGGGGGGAAGGGACAGCAGAGACTAAATCTCCAGTAAGACGTGGCTTGTCCTATGTCCTGCACTGTGGAATCATAGTAATTCTTCTACATAACATTTGCCATTCTTAATAAGGGTTAATCTATTTGCAACATCTGTCTTTATGTATGCTAGGTACATCTGCATTCCGCCTCTCAGATGAAAACAGGAATAAAACCCTGAGCATATTCTAAGCTCCTTACGGAAATGGGTTAGGCTCACTGCCTGGCTGTAGAATCATATTAGGAAGTTAACATTCACAGCAGAATGTCAATTCAGCTGCCGAGTGTCTGAAATGTAAAACATATGGATCATTTTTATCAACAACACAAAATATTGGCATTTCACACGCTCATTAAAAATGTCAATCATAAATTAACTGTGATGCCAAAAACTTGCTGGAGACATCTGATATTTAAGAGAGAGAATTTAAAAAGATATATGAAGCTCTGTGTCTCTAGTCAGGCAATAATGAAATGAAAGCTGAGATTTTCATTTAGTTCTCTGAATTATTTGACTTGAAGGGACAGAATATTTCTTTTTGCCTTCTTTCTCTTACATCATTATCCCTATATTTTCAGAGAATAAAATCTGATGGTTTAACAAGCGAGTTCATTTGTTCATAAATATTTATAGATGTGGTGGCAACCATTATGCCAAGTATAAATATAAAACATATGAGATAATAAACCTGCTTTTTTATTATTTTTTTCACAAAAGAAAGGGTGAGAGCCAACAGCCCTAGATCAACTCAAAATAGCACTCAGCATTAAACCTCTATTTTCTTACTAATAACTATATCCTCTTAGGCAAATTTCATCATCTGGCAAAATATCCATATGCCTGTTTGTGAAATAAGGATCATTACCATGTGCCTGTGTTTTAGAGCTTTCAAGACAACAACCCCCAAATGTTTTCAAAGCCCTAGCACTGGATATGATGACGGAGGGTAGCTAGAATAATCAGGGTCATCATGTTCTTGCTGACCATCTAATTCCTGTGAAGGGTGTCTATGTGTACAGTGGTCTAGTCAGGACCATTGGCCTCCCTGTCTCCACAAATGCTGGTCATTCTTATGTCTTAGGAATGTGTAGACTCCTCACAAGATTTTTAAATCACATCATGAGTAGACTCAGTTTACCGGGCATCACTGTAGAACCCAACATCTAAGTCCCTTGTCCAGCTGTATTTGGTACCTTCCATCTAAAGCAACTTTATCTGCTTCCACTCTCCCCATCCTAAATTTGGTGTGCATTCTTCCATGCACTTCCATTAGACTGACTTTCTTAGCTTCCACGATTCTTTAAAATTAAACAAAAATGTTTCCAAGCAGTTGTACAAAGAAGAGACGACCCCCCAAGTCAGGTTCTGAGCACACTGCCTCCATCTCAATGCCCCTTCTTCCTCCCTTCTCTCTTATTGCTGCCTCTCACATCTCTACCCCCACGTCACCCAGTTGTGTTGACATGCTGTCCATTGAATAGAATGGTGGCGTGTGTCCACCCTCCCTCCTTCCTTCTGTGTGACGTTTCCCCAGTGGAATGAGGATGTAGGGCATTTGTGCTTCTCGTGTGGCTTGCCTCCCGGTGGCGCATGTTCTGGTCCCCTCTGAGCCACTGTAGGTGACAGAGCTGCACGCTTCCTGGGGTTGGGTCGTAGTTTGTTATGTGTGTAGCACATTCATCTTTCTGCATTCTCCAGTCTTCGCTGGAGTTCATGTCAAAACCATGGGGAGAGACAATCTTCTCTACCGGCTTAGAATGGCTTGTAGCAGGAAGACAATCTTTGGTCTTGCATGTATGCTTATCTTTTTGGGGGGAGAGTAAGGGGGAGCAGAGAAATGGAGGGACCAAGGGTGAACAAATGCAGGAGAGACACCCTCTAGACACTGAGGTGTTAAGGGGGTTGAGTTCACGTGAAATGTCCTCACCACAATAACAATGAAGAATAAAAATAGATTATTTGGTGTTATTTCTCTCACAAAACATTATCAGTACACACTTTTGAAAGTCAGATGGGCTTCCTTTGGCTTTTTGTTTTAGCTTACTTTTGACTCTTACAGGACAATTTTCTCCTGAAAGGACTTCTGTGTTTAGTTTTTAATCAGAATGTCCATTTCTTTTATTATCTAAAAATTTGCATACTATTGGCTGAAAAGAATTATGACTATAAACACAAATAATTTCCACACACAATGCCTTCTTTTTTGTGTTAGGAATTTAGATTTTAGGATCCACCATAACGTCGTATTGATTTGATTTTGGTGGGGTAATACCTATTATTATCATTGTATACAATTCTGAACCATTGAGTCTCTCCCCTGCTGTGGATATAGATGTATCACCATTGTCTCACAATGGAAATGCTGCCAAATGATAAACTCTTTTTTTATAAGCACAACAATAACATTTTGAATTTCATCATTAGGAGAGATTAGAAATGTACAATCTAATTCCCAGGATTTTAACATTAATGGGACACTAGCTGCAATATTTACATTTTCTGTGCCAGTTTAATTAAGCGTATTCATTGTCGTGAATCAGAACGTAATTTGCACTGGGTTTAAATATTTCAGCATGGTGTTTGTTCAGAGTTTAAGCTCTGTCACAGGAAGGCCTCGGAGTTGGCTTTAACTCCAGCAACCGAGCGGCTTTGCGCTAAGGCGCGCTCCCGGGCGCAAGGCGACCTGGCTCTCTATCCGCTGACAAATTGAATTGCAGCCAGGTGTCACTCTGGGGAGTCCCGAGGCTTACCTCTGCCCTTTGGCCCTGACACTGGCTTGTGACACACCCGGGAAACGGTGCCAGGGGAACCGGGCAGCAGGGGCCGGGGAAACCAGCGGAGCGCAGGGGCGGCTTCCTACCCAACACAGCTCTCACCGCCTTCTTCCAGTCTTCTCCAAACCTGGAGACTGCTGCACTGTGCGTGTTTTGTTCCGTCCACAGCTCCCAAGCATTGGAGAAATAGCCAACGTGAGCTGGGATTCATTTCCACCACGAATGCATCTCCTTCCGTCTATTTTCATTAGGAATGCATCACTCTTAGAAAATGTGTATCTGAAGCACAGAGACAGAAATCAAATCGAATTTATGTACCAGACATGGAAATATTCCACAGTCTGATCTGGAGAGGAAAAAATGCAGAATAAGGAAGGCTAATAATCCACACAGCAGAAAGGAGGAAAGATAGGGGTCAAGGTCAAGTCTGAAGGTCAGCCCCAGAGCTTATTATGAAGGGAGAATGGCCAACAAGGAGAGAAAAGCTCCCAAGGGAAGCACTAAGAAATACCTTCAAACCATTTCAACCGATTCTCCAAAAAAAGACACTCTCCTGACACACAGTTAAGAAAATGTGCTCTGGTTAGAGAGCCTACATCATTCATTATCAGTGGACGTTTGCAAACTTCTGTATGATCAAGTATTTGACCAGTATGATTTGTGGATTTACTGACACTTAATATTTTGTTTGCTGATATTCCTTCTAAACATTTATTGATGAGCAGTGTGCCTTATTAATACACGACCCATACTTCTGTCAGAATTAAGTTAATGTCAAACTTGAGTTTGACTTTTGATACATTGGAATATGCCTCATATTTCCATCACATCTTTTTGTAAATCATGCTCTTTGGATAAAAATATGCACACAGTTTTCAAAAAGCTCAGCATCAAATATATTTAAGATATATTCATTTCAGTGATTATATTTATGTCAAAAATAATTAGGAAAGTAGGTTCCTTCTCCTTTTATATAAACATGCTTAAGGATAACGATAAAGTGAAAGATATGTATTTTAAATTTCATTGACCTGTTTAAAATAAATAAAAATAAAGTGAGAACAGTACAAGATTAGTGTTTAAGTCAGCACATAATGAAGTCTTTGCAACAAAGTCACTCAAAGATACATCTTGGCTATAAGTTCATCTGCCTTTCCTTCTAGATTAAACTTCGCACCACCTGCTGTGACTGAAGACCTCTTCATGCATAGACTTTATCACCCCTCTACTGTATTCTAATTCAGAGAGGCAAGATCAGCCTAAGGGGGAGAGAGAGAGAGAGAGAGAGAGAGAGAGAGAGAGAGAGAGAGAGAGAGAGAGAGAGAGAGAGAGTCTGAGTCACACCAAATGGATCCTCAATGACTTAACTGTTGGAACAATGCTTTAGTAGTTCCCCTTGAGGTGGTAAGTCAAATTATCGTTTGCAGTTTTCACAATTTCCTGACAGGTTGAACAACTCTACTTTGAGACTTGGGGTATTTAATAGATTTTGGAATAACTATGGCACATTTCACATTTTCTCTGTTTATTAACTAAAGAACGTATCCTGTAACCAGGGGATTAGAGATATCACTTGGAAGTCTGAAAAGCAGTTTTCCCAGGGAAAAACCAATTTTTCCTCTTCTTAATGCAAAAGTAAACCCAAGTGTCATGTGAATCTCTCTTCCAATTAATTCTTTGTCTCTCTATAATTAATGAGCTATAGAATGAAAAGAAGGAAATTATCTACTGACTATCCTCCTCTGAATTACCTTACCACAAAGATTCCATAAACACGATGACAGTGAAAATTAAGACTTTTTGATAAGATTTCCCTTTAAGGATATTTTGACTCACTTGCCTTTCAGGCACTAAATACTGTAGCAAAGTGTTTTTTGATCATGATTGTAATGAGTACTTGAAGCAGGTGGTGGATTGGGTGGGCATCAGGACATTAACACTTAGAATTTAAATATGTAAGGAGGAAGAACAAGCATAGCAGAGAGTTGTTTTTGTTTTTGTTTCTATTATTTTCCCACTTTTAAACCAGGAAGTGTAGTCATCTCACGGGGGCATTTGAATCTTCTGATCCATAGTCAAACGAGTTATCCATTGCGCCACTGGCCCGCTCATGGGGGCATTTGAAAGAAGTTTAAATTCCAGAAAAAGTGGAGACTAAGAAACTATGGATGCCTTGCCTTGTGTGGTTGATGTCTAATAGATCGTAGCAATCTAAAAATCGTGAAAACAGAACCGCTTTCACCACGCAGAGTGGTGGAAACTCGTTGAGGTCTCTCTTCTTTGTATCTCCTGGACTACTCAGGTCCACATTGCTAGCAGCAAATACCTGAGTCCACTACATTATAAAGACGGAAGGTCTGTTTGGACCCAGGACCCGAGCCTCTGGGGCACAATCAGATCCAGGAATCCTTCTGGACTGTTGGAGGAAGTTCTGAACCGGCATCTGTCGGCAAACATACTTGACTTCTGTGATCTTTCTTTTTTTTTTTTTTTTCACATCTGATTCATTCCTGTGCACATCTGAATTCAAATTCACATCAGTTTCAACTTGTGCTCCCCCTGAAGAGCAGCAGGGCAAAGTTATAATGACAGGAAATATATAGAATATCACCAGGACTGAAAATGAAGACGTACTATGCTATCATACTCTTTTCAAACACGTAGAATCAGCAAACCGCATGCCTTGAGAGCAAATGTGTTTCAAATGCTTACAGTGTTCATCAGATTTGGCTACATATATTGCTCCTTCTTAATGGTTACAAAAATGACATCCAGGGGCTGGGGATATGGCCTAGTGGCAAGAGTGCCTGCCACATATACATGAAGCCCTGGGTTCGATTTCCCAGCACCACATATATAGAAAATGGCCAGAAGTGGTACTGTGGCTCAAGTGGCAGAGTGCTAGCCTTGAGCAAAAAGAAGTCAGGGACAGTGCTCAGGCCCAGGACTGGCCAAAAAAAAAAAATGACATCCAAAGATATCTATGCAGGTTTCTGTGTATTCCAATTTCCTTATGCTCGCCAAATTTCAAGTCCTTAGCAAAGTAATTAACACTCGATGGATGAAAAAAACACACAGACTGGTGACATAGTTACTGTTTGCTTTGCATCCATTCATTCATCTACCCTGGCACACCTGCAAGTCCTATTAAGAGTCAGTTATAGCCATTGATTCCATTCTTTAATGTTTATGGTAAATGTTTTAATATTTGAGTTGCAACTACATAGGGAATGCACTGGGCTCAATTATATGTTAGACTTCCAAGGTTACACATCTTACCACATTTGGGAATTGTGTTCCTTTTGCTACCGAGTTGAAATCCTCATTTGGGACTGGTGGGGGTTGGTTACATCTAAACAACAGGACACGTTTTTCCACACCCCTTCCAGCTTCCAGATGCAAGGAGCCACTGGCTCTTTTCCTCCCGCTCAGCCCCTGAGCTCAGGGATGAGGCAGGAAGCCTCCAGGGACCCCAGTCCCACTCTTGGCTCAAGCTGCAGCTCTCCCCAATCTTCCTCTGGGGTCAAGAGGTGAATTGAGTCTCCCTGGACCTTTCTGCAACAAATAATACCCAGGGGCTTGCGCCTCCTTCAAGACGTTCTCACCTAAAATGTGGAGACATGCCAAGAGTCTCAGATCACCAGCAGCAAAGGGGGTGGCCAGGGCATTGAAGTGGGGAAGAACCATGGGCATGGGGTTCACCCTGGGACCCCTGCCTGCCCACCTGGAGAGAGAAGTGCAATTGGGAATACAGAAAACATTTTATATCCAAACATGATTTCCACAACGATTGCGATAGATGTAAAGAAAAGTTTCCCAGCGGTACATACAATTCATCCCTGTATCTCAGTGAAAGGTTTGTGGAGACTTTGTAAGAAAAGACAAAATGTTGTATTAGATAAGATCATCTCAGTAATTAACATGAAGATTTCCGAATGTTGAGGATTGAAGAAGGGGAGCAGCGCAGTCACGAGTCCAATGCATATTCTACACAATTGACGAGAGCGAGGGAAAGAGGGGCTGGGAGGAGGGCTGGGCTAGAACCATGGAAGGGGGGGACCTTAATCCCCCCTTAATCAAGGCGCTGTGTATTCACATGCCAGCTCCCTGGAACAGAGACTTAAAGATAATTGAAAAAGTATTGAAGATATTCAGTTTCCATGACCTATACAATGGAAAACAAATGATATGGATGGTCTACCTACAATTTCTGTGTCGAAACTCAGAAGGGTTGTTTTGAACTATACCTATGTTGAATTCTATTTTAGGGAACATCAGTCAAAATAATCAGTTAAATAAAAGATACGGACACTGAATCATGTGATGCAAATGTCCTCCGGGCTTCCGTGGATCATTGTGAATGAAACGGCCTTCCTATATCTGAAGCAGGAGGTTGTCGTGAGAAGGAGGTCCTGTCTTGGGGGGGGGGTGTGTGGCTGCTTGTTTCGGGAGATAATAAGTAATCCCGCCAATGATCATTTGCTTTCTCACACCAGGGACTTACGCCTGGAGGAATGGGGAGAAGGCTGGTGAGGAAGAGCAAGCGGGAGAAGCAAGGGGAGCCCAAGATTCTCTCTCTCCAGTCAAAGAGAAAGAGAAATGCGCATCTCCTGCTGCGGCCTGAGGATGGAGACCACGAGGTTCTCAGGGAAGCTTCAAGCGTCGCGTGGTGGGGGAAACGTGGGAGTTTGCTTTTGTTAAAGGCAAATTAAATTTTCAGCGAGTGTTCGAGAAGCTCTTTCTGATGAAGCAATCTATTTGATTAAGGATTCAAGGGTAGAAACATTAAAGCTGGCTTGTTCAAAGCCCATGGCTCCCTCAAAGTGAGCTTCGAGGAAGCACAGGAGTGTGGCCCGCTCTGTTCCCGCCCCGGCTCGTGTAATCCGTGTTTCACATGAAAGCTGTCCGACAGCCACGCTGACATCTTTTCTGAGGGGATTGGGAGAGAAGGGGAACGAAATCGGAATACCAATTGCACTGGTAGAAATCACCTGCATGTCTCGATTTTCTTCTTGATTTCAATGTTTGCTGTTTCCTTATCAAACTTCAAAGTTTCTGCTGGTTACAAAGAGAAGCACTTCCCTCCACTCTTACACAAAAGGATAAAAACCGTATCAGAAGACTGCATTAGCACCCAACAAGAGGTTGGGGCTAACGAGGAATAAATCACATAGGTGTTGCCCTGCTAATATAGAATAGCGAGATAGCACCTTAAAATCAGTACGCTGGACTCCCTGGGATTTTCTTTTTTCTTTTCTGTTGTTTTTTTCTTTTAACAAAAAGAAAGAGCTTTGAGGAGCTAATGGCTACTCGCTTAGTGCTGTGCCAGTTGCTTAGGTGCTAATGTCTCTAAATGGAACGGTTTTAAGTGCCTGACTATTTTGGGAACATTAACGCTCAAAAAATGCCAGTGTATTATTAGGGCTGCCGTGACTCACTATTAATACACCTAGTTATTAAACAGGACTTACTTTGGAGTTTTCCACTTTAAAAATTACTATGTATTTTTGGTATCTAATGCCTTGTTTCTCAGATCCCCAAAAGCATATTCCTTTTTTGTTTTGTTTTGTTTTGTTTTTGTTGTTTGGCTGTTCTTTCTGTAAAAGAATGCTGGAATTCTGATCAATTATTATTGATATTTTCCTCTTTGAAAGGCCATGGGAAATGAGTTTCTATTGCATTACCAATGAACCAGACCCCTAGGAAAATAGCGGTATTATAGTTAGGTTTATCGTAAATGCAAAACTCTAACTAGAGTCTCTGAAATGCATAGTCTTGAGTGAATTAACGAGTATTTTGTACTTTTCATTTCTGAAAAGGAGTTCTCTAAATTATTTATGCTTTCATGTGTTTTTAATGAAAGGAATTACAAAGCCTTGTGGATGCAAAATCATTTGGCCAGTAGGTGGCAGCATAGCTCTTTGGTTACTTTGAAGAAATGTCATTTAAAGCATTGGGGGGGAAAAAAGAAACCCTCTCTCCACAGGTAATGAAAAGAAACCATTTTTCCCCCATAGGCTGTATATGTTTCTTTTATTTTCACACCATATTCATGCACGGGTAATATTTAGGAATTCTCTTTGCAGCTGATTAGCAATCTGCCCTGCCCTTTCAAACAGATTCCGCGGCATGCGTGCTATGTTTACAGTACCATTTCCATCCCTCAATCATGATCCTCTGGAGCATAAAGGAAGATTTAAAAACTCCACATCACCTGTCTCACTTTATAGATTAAATACGGTGCCAGGGGTCCCCTTTCAGCTGCAGGAAGTTGTGGGCATCGAGTCCGCTTTGGTGAAAACTGATCGGGGCCAAATCTACTCTAGTGCAAATGTTTGAGAGACGGAAGGTTCTAGACAGCTGCTTATGTTTTATATCTCATCTGACGGGGTGCATTTTCACGTCAATTCCCTCCCTCCCACCCGTTCTCTCTCCTAGGCCTCTGGAGTGAGGAAAGGTAACAGGTAAGGTGAAAGTATCACAAGATGGCCTGATTCTCGCTCAGTCTTCTCAAGTCTTGCTCTGACAGTCTTCAACAACGTTGCCATCACCGTTACTCCTTGTGGATTCTTTACCCATTTCCTCCTTTTGATCTGCCACCCCCCCCCCCGCCATGTTTTATTGAAGTAAGGAGACTGGGGCTGTGCTTCCCCTAGATAGTGGCCCCTTGATTTCCCTAGATGGTTGGCTCTTATTTGTCACTTCTACTATGTCTAACTGTCCTCATCTGGCTTGCCGTGCTCATGCCTACCACTTCGGTTAGGTTTAAATCCACACACCTGATCTGGCCGTGGCCCATGTAAGCTTTGTGCTAGCTGCACTGGGGCTGCTGGTCTTTGAGACAAGAATCCATCAGCATCAGCAGCCCTCTGCTCTCCAATAAAGACTCATCGTTTGGCTTCTTCAGTGCTAGCTTCTCTGTTCCTCGCCACTGAGTTCCCTCACAACATTAGCAATTTTTTTAGTGACTGAGTTTGGGTATCAATTTATTAGTTTGATTCTTGTTAGCTCAGAATATAATATTCACGAAATCCCAGACCTTGTTTACTTCTTTATATTTCCAATAACTGGAAGAATCCCAAGCAAATGAAAATAAACCAATAAATTAAATGTTGGCTATATCGCACTTAATAAAGTCTTGTGTATGTTAGGAGGATGATTTGAAAGGAAGGAAGGTCTGAGTATCTGGTACTATCGGCATAGGGTCTAATTTCCGAATCATCTGACCTGTTTGTGTTTTGCTTCCTCCTTTCTGTTAGTCCCCGATGACCCTTGCGTGTGAAAATACACGAACTTGTTAACAGGGCTTCTTGTTTGCTGTCTTCTGCATTGCTGCTTTTCTTATTTTAAAAAAAATATAGGATCATGTAATCAAGTACTTCATGTCAGTAGTGGATACCAGCCTTATTATTCTACTGACTTTGAACTTTCATACAGAAAAAAATAAATAATACATGGTTCCTTTAAGCTTGAGGAGTAGTTTTGATTGTGCTATCATCTGTAACAAGAAAAATATATAATGTAAAAGAGTTCATTTCATACTAGATGTTCTCTTTTCTCTCTAAGTTCTATGACATGGTCATTTTTATTAGGAAGAAATGAAGCTTTCTATTCACAAAGACCCTTGATGAACAAGTTAATTGCACAAATAATGAACTTGTGTTATGACTGTGTCACCAGGAATCAAAGAGAAAACTCTCATTATTACAAAAATAAAAGTACAGGACAACACTGGACAGTCTTCACTTAATCACAAGCAGTTGATATTACTCTATATGAACTGTCCTTTTATTCAAATGATTTTTTTAAAAAGATGGAAAAAACCTGGATGGACACAGTAGGTCATTCCATACCTGCACAGAACTCGCTCGCTCTTCAAACAGCGCTTGGGGAAACAAGAAACTACGCACATCTCTAAAATCCCTCTGTCTTGCCCTGAAATAGATCTGGGTATTTTATGTTGGAGTGCAATCCACCACTGGCCATGGGCCAAAGGAGGAGAAGAAATAAATTGGACAAACGAACCTTACTCATACTAATCCCCCCCCTCCAAAAAAAAAAAAAAAACAGCGGCTGAAATTGGGAAAGCGAAATGAGTTCGGAAGGATGTGTTTGGATTCCAGGAGCCTTTGCTGTCTGTAGTGGTGTCTGCTAGTCCTGTGGAACCCGGGACTCCAGTGTGGGGAAGGGAGAGGGCGGGGGGGGGGCATTGGCCACCCGTCTGCTGCTTGCTCAGCCACAGGAGACTGTGGGCACCCCATTCTGAAACATCTCTAAACACAACACGGCAAGCACCTCCTTGGAACCCCTCCATCACCCCCCGCAGGCAAGTCCAGGGTCTCAGGCTCCAGGCCGGGATGACAGGGGATGCTTCAAGACTGAGGGGGTCAGGAGAGGTCCGGGTGTGGGTGGGCAGCCCCAGAACCCAAGACCCCACCCCCACCCCCTCCTAGAATAGAAACATGGAAGCCATCAGGGGTTGGGCCGTTTGCTGTTAAGAGGACAATGTGATTACTACGCTCACATCAGGTCTGGTAGTGCCAAGCACACATGGGTGGCGTTTGTTTTTAAACTCGATTTTTCCAGAACAGATCTGCAAGGACATTTTCCTGGCTCTCCTCATGCCAGTGGATGCTATGGATGGCTTGCTGTGACTGCCGCTCTTCTTCCAGGGATTGTGAGGCTCTGGCAGAAAAGAAGCCAGCCATGGTGCTAGTGTACAGCTGATGTCGCTTTGACCAGGACTGGTTCAGAGAACTTCCCGATGCGTGTTTCCTCTTAAGGATCAGATGGGCTATGCATTGTCACCGGGGAAGCGCTCTGGGCTGTGTGAGCGTCAACGTTAATATTAAGGAAATAAATACGTTATTAAATTGAAAACTTGTCAGAACTCCTTAATTAACTTGCAATGTCTACTTATTTCCTTACTTTTTATTTATTTATGGAGAATTTCCCAGTCGGGACTGGAGCGCACTGAGATATCTCGAGAACACCCTGCCTGAGCTTCCCGAGTGCTAGGACGAGCGGCGCGCGTGGCATGGCGTGCGTGTCTTCACACACGCTTGGGATTCAAGTGAAATGGTTCTAAATGTTATGCAGAGATCCTCGGCTTCCTAAGTCGCTGGTTGCCTCTTATTTCCTATGGCAGTAATCTCACTTCTTTGATAATGCCCATGGTTGAAATAAGCCTATTTTCCTCATACCAAATAGACTGAAAGCTACTTAAAACAGCGAGACTCGAGGAAAGAAGAAAAGCAGAGCATCGTGTCACAATCCTCCCCAACTGCCTTGCTTTGGAAACGGCCCTAAGTGAAGGTTCTTTACCTCCCTAGCTCCTCTCATTGTCTCCCCACCTAGCCCCTCATGTCTTTCTCTTCCTCCCTCCCTCCACTTCCCCCTTCCTCTCTCCTTCCTCTCTCTGCCTGCCTCCCTCCCTCCCTCCTTCCCTTCCTCTCTCCGTCTGTCTCTGTGTCTGTCTCTGTCTCTCTCCGCTGAAGACGAATCTCAAGGCATTGCCAGTGCTCTCACACCGACCTCCCTCCCTCCCAGGCTCATCTTTGTCATTTTATTTGGGGGTCAGTCTTGCGCCTTGAACTCAGGGCCTGAGCGCTGTCCCTGAGTTTTGTGCTCAAGGCTCGCGCTCTGCTTGAGCCGCAGCTCCACTTCTGGCTTGTTGGTGGTTCATTGGAGAGGACAGTCTCACAGACTTTTCCATCCGTGCTGGCTTTGAACTACAATCCTTCGCTCTCGGTCTCCACATGGGAGCTTTCTGTCAACTTTCTTTTGGGTAAATCAAGATGCTCAGGTCATAAAGTCAATAATAGCACCTTACAGATGCCATTCGGTATGTATATTATTTTGTTCTGTGTGTTTTTAACATTTATTTTCTCTTTACGAAAAGACTTCATTAAAATACATGATGCTCACCCATCCTCTCTTTGGATGGCCAGTACTGTGAGTAATTTCCATGTAATTCCACCATGCACCTACACCTGTCTTCTCAAATATATTAAGTGCATAGTTGTATATGAAATATTGTAACGTAAGTAAGAAGAATGGTGAAAATAAATACACTATATGAAATATTAGAGTTTTTCTATTTAAGCAGGAATATATATATATATATATATGCACATATATAGGCTATAGAATGTATACCTAGAAAACCACATTGGCACTTACAGTAACACGAAGTCCCTCTTCCTTCCTTCTGCATTCTCATTCTCCAGTCTGACTTTTTGAGTTTGGGGTAGAAAGATTACTTAAAGTCACTTAAACACATTTTTACCTAGCCATGTATTATGACTATTTTTCAGATCCATGTCCTTGATTGTACTTCAGACACCCGTGAAATTCTAGAAATTGAGAAGATTTTTGTAGACAATATTGGTACCTACCGTTAAGAGATTTTAAGCCAATTTTCTTGCATAATGAGGTAGATGGTAAAGTCAGGAAACTAGATTTTAAATTATATGATTATCATTTTCTTTATCTGACCCAAAATGACCCATTTAAATGCATCATTTGAGAATAAAGTGCATAAAGTGTCACAAAGCATTTATATATATATATATATATATATATATATATTACAATTCTCTAAAACCTACTGATTCTATAAAAACTACTTGAGAATATAATATCTCTTTGGGGTCTTCTTAGGAAATAAAGTTAATTGGTCCTGCAGTATTGTAGCAGAACTACTCTGGGAATTAAAATAGTTAATATAGCCTTACAAGGAAAAAAAATTCTGAATTGCTTTATGTCCTTACACAGATTGCTTCAAATAAAGAAGAATTTAGGCCATCCCTCCCTAGTCAGTAGCTGATTTGGTTCTCTTTCCTGGCATTTTTTTTTTAAATGATATATTTACTCAGCCATTTCATGTCGTTCTATGATGCTGAAGGGGTAATGGATGCTGGTGACAGGGCATAAATCGCAGCTTATGTCAAAATGTAGCAACGTGAAACAGGAGGATCCTTGTTATCATTCTGTGACCTTTACTTTCATATTATTCATATCAGTCTGCCCTTTATTTGGGGGAACATGCTGCAAAATGCAGTGCCTGCCCTCCAATCATATTTGAAGGAAAAGAGTACTGTTAGCAGATTTAATATTCATCTGAAAGTCATTGTTATTCTTAACACTCTTGTGTCTGTTCACAAACGTACAAGGAAATATTTTTTTCTGTGACTTTCCCCATTTGTAATAATGATGTTCACTTTGCTAATGTGTAATTGATGTAGGATAGGTTGAATCACTAAAGACAAAATAGTGCCTGTAAAAGAGATATTCGGATAGAAAGCTGTGTTTCACTTTGAGAGCACAAATATTTAATCTTTTGCAAGTGGAAATATAGATGGCAGAAATTTGCTCAAGGAGATCTACTCATTCTTTTACAAATAGATAAAATGTTTTGCTGCATAGCAATGCCACTGCTGGTTTAATTTTGCTGCTCACATTATAATCTAGACATTTAACACATATAAATAGGTTTATTTATATAATTCATGATATTTAATAAGAACTGATAGCACAGTTGGAGGCTGACATTTTAAGTAGAAATCTATGCTAAGTCATATACTCTCCATCTAAGGGCATTCATGTAAAGTGGTAAAATATTTGTTCCAAATTAAACCTCTCCGAATAAATAAATCGCCCATTAGTTATTAAATTACTATTTTTTCCCCAAACTTATTAGGAGTTCTCTTTACAGCAGCCTGTTTCTACGGAGATCAAGGTAGAGATTTTAATGTCAAGCGGAAGCGCTCAGTTATCCTCCTCCGTCCGCGCTCACCCTGAGCAGCCGTGTCCTCCGGGCGGCCAGGAAGGGCCGGTCCCTCGGTCCACAGCCTCTGCTGAGCTGGCGAGCAGAGCGGCGTGCAGCTGGGGGGGGGGGGGAGGGTACGGAGTCGGAAGCAACGCTGGGTGAAGTGCAAGCAAGCATCCTGTATCCCGCACAAACGAATTCGCCTTCGCCCAAGAAGGAAGGTGAAATCCAGACTCCCCTGACACACCAACACCCAGAGGACTGACTTGAAGATGCTGTGTCCGTTTACAAAAAAAAAAAATGAAAGAAAATTCCTTAGGTAAAAAGCAAATGCCTGGTGGGAGCAACTCAAATTTAAGGGAAAACGTGTGAAAGAGACAATCAATATTCCTAACAAAATTTTCAACTAAGAAATACAAAGGAATTTACTTAACCTGGTAAAGTTCCCGATGAAAGAAATGTTAGCCAATGTTACGTTTCACAGTGAAAGACGGTGCTTTAGTCAGGAAAAGAAAAAGCATTTTCACTCCAAAATACCTAAATGCACTCAAGTTCCTGACATTTTATTGTACTTAATATTGTATGTCTATGTGATAAATATTAACATTGTTTCTTAAGCATCATTAAAAGGAGCACCAAGTGTGTTCTAAGCAAACAGGGCACTTGAACCAAATTTATAAATGTCACTTTAGAAAAGATACTAAATCAACAAAAACAGATACATGTTCCAGGAACTAGACATAGTATCCACATGCCATACTTATTTAAACTTTTTCTCATCCAGTTATGATAGACTTTTGACCAGATTTTATATTCTAGCACCACATAATCTTTTGAAGACCCACGAGCAATTTGGTTTACGATTATGTGTTATTTGATGAAACGGGGATCCATTTAGATCTGACTTTTTTTTTTCTTTCATTACTTTAAACCCAAGTAGAATAGACAGAAAAGATAATGAAACCGAGGTGGAAAAGACCACAGGGCTAGAACGAAAGTAGGAGATGTGATCTGTAATTATCTATCTATCTATCTATCTATCTATCTATCTATCTATCTATCTATCTATCTATCTATCTGTACATATTACATATGTATATGTATATATTATATATGTATATATTACAGATCGCCTATCATATATATATATATATATGTTTGTCATTGCAGACTATATCAACGTCCGTTACGTATTACACCATACACATAGCATGTCCATACCATAATTATGTTGCATGTGTGTAGTAGGGGAATGGCATAGATGGTCATGTATTATGCTTCTATACACATACTTACCCGTGGGAGCCGGAGTAGGCCCAGCACTCTCCCCAGGAGCGGGGCCCTGCAGCGTGGGGCGGGTGCAGAGGGGGTCGGTGCAGGGCGAGCGCGGTGCACCCCTGGGCCTCCGTCTCCTTCGCACTGGATTTTTGTCTTTGTCTCTCGAGTCTACTGTGACTTCTGCATCCTCACTAACTAAGCGACTTTGGCCGAAGCAAGACCGCCCGCGGGCCTTCCAAACCCCATGGCAGCATTTGACCTTGCCTTCCTGCTTTCAAGGTCACTCGTCAGGTTTCCTCGCCCGCCGGGCACGCCTGGCCCCAGGAATCTCTCCATGCAGCGTGCGTCCCGGTGGATGCCTGCTCCTGGAAGCATTCTACTCCCGTCTGCGGAAGGTTCTAGTTTTCCTCCCTAGGGAAGCTTTCCCCGCAATGTTATTTATTGGCTCTATCAGCCAAAAGAAAAAGGAGAACATTTTTGAAAGAACTCTTTTCATAATGAGACGAAATCCATCATATTGCAGGGAATTTCCAGGAAAATATACATATAAATCTTCTTCGTCAATCACACAGGATGAAACTCTTCACTCAGTGAGCGTGGACTCAGCTCATTGAAGGCTGTGTGGCAGGCGAAGTGTGTGTGTGTGTGTGTGTGTGTGTGTGTGTGTTGGGGGGGAGGTCACCCCCACTTCATAGCAGACCACACCTTGATCTCAATGGGACTGAATAAGTTCTCAATCCACATGTGTTAAACCGAAATGTCTGCTTACAACCATAACTAACTCACCAGCAAGCGATGGCACCCAACAAGGCTGTGGACTACTAGACAGAAATCACTACAAAAGCATTCGCATTGACATTTCAAAACTCTAACACAGTAGAGGCAGAATCGTTTGGGGGACCCCAGTGAGAAATTCCAGGCCCCCAGGCTCTGCTTTAGAGCTGACCTTGGTAACAGTTGTTTGAGCTGCTGGAGGTGAAATCCGGCGATAGACAGCGGCTGGTGAGCTACAACCTTATTTTTAATTTTTATCTGATTGCAACGGAAACGCCTCTTCACTATGAAAAGAAGTCGTCTGTGACAAACAAACGCACCAAACTGAAAAACACCAACCTAGGAATGCACAAATGAAGCACAGAACTCCTGAACCCATTGGAGGGATGGCATTTCTTAATAGAAAGAGATGTTAGATGATCAAGGATAACGTTTGTTCCAAACAAATTATGGAGTTTTATAGGAGATTTTTTGATTCATGTAATCATGAGAAAGAAAAAGAAATTATGATTATTAATGTCAAATAGGAAAGGAGGAAACTATCAATATTAGATAGGAATACTGAACATATAAAACATGAAGTAAATTTGGAATTTACATAGCCATTTTATACATATACACACATATGTATATATAATTATAATGTATAAGCATAATTTGAAAATCATGTAGACAGAGGTTTTATATGTATAGGTAAACATCTATTTATTTGTATTTGTTTATTTGTTGTGGATCTTCACCTTGGGTTCTGAGTGATCTCCCTGAGCTCTTTTGCTCAAGGCTGGTGCTCTACCACTTTGAACCACAGCTCAACTTCGGATTTTTGAATGGTTAATTGGAGGTAAAGCATCTTTTAGGGACTTTTCTGTCCAGGTGGCTTTGAATGTGATGCTCAGATCGCGCAGCCTCTTGAGCAGCTAGGATTACAGGCGTGAGCCACAGGTGCATAACTAGATCAGTACTTACAAAGAGAATCTAGAGAAAATAAATAGGGTAGGCTCAACCATAACTCATGAAGGTAGTCCCATTGCTAACCTTTTTATTTCTAGCCTTGTTGTTTCTAGTGGATTCTTTTTTTTTTCTTTTTGGGATGGGATACAGCTCTGTCATTGTCATTGTTTAAACCAGTGCCTTGTGCTTGCTGAGAAGGATCTCTACCCTTTGGACCACACACTGAGACATTTTTTCCTTTGGCTATTTTTCAGATAGAGTCTTGTGCCTTTCCCATTTTTGCTTCGGAACTCTCCTAACAGCCTTGGCCTCTGAGTAGCTGAGACCACAAGCTCTCCACCGCACCCAACCTCGTTTAAATTCCCACACGGAGCGCTTGCTCTCCTCTTGTAGCGTTCACAAAGCAACATTGGTAGGAAAGTAAATAAAATGCAAGTGTGGAAAAAGTTTTATTTCCAACAACAGTCAGTACGATGAGATTCATATATTCAGATATGCCGTGCAGTATTAGGAGTGGCACACATCGCGCAGTTCATGGGTTAAAGTACATGATGTATGGACTCCACTTTTGAACCTCAGCTCATTAGGTTACTGACTCATTCCCAGACTAGATACAGCGTTTTCTCATGGCTAAAAATCGATGCCTTCACAAAGCAGTGCTTGGGAAAGTAAAAGCGAGAGAGTGTATATTGTATTCTGACATTGCCTGCTACGTGGTAGGTTAATAAATAATAGTCACGCAATCCACTAGGAAGTGCTTGTTGAACACCTCTGTCTAAGGAGACACAAATGAGATGTGAGTGATTTCTGTCTGTAGAGTTGGCCATCTACACAAAGAGCAAAGGCTAAAATAAAATAAGAAATGTAAAGAAAACATAAAGGTATATTAGAAACCCAAGCCAGTGGTCTGGAAAAAACACGAATCATTGGCTGTGTGAGAGACAGAAGAGGGAGTCGCTGATGTGCAGAGCACCCAAGGTTAACTTTGGCCTCCCTGTGAGCTCCTCTTCTCCCAGCTGCAGGGCCTCTCCCTGTGTGCTCAGGGGGGCCGGCCCAGGGCCCACAGGGAAACAGTGAGCAAGCTCTCTTTGGCTGCTTCTTAAAGAGATACTGTCAGGGCTGGAGCAGAGTCACGCTCTTCGTGCCTTTATAGCATGCTCATTGCTTAAGCAACCACTCCATCCATATGCATCTCTGATTTGCTGATTTGGGCAGGTTGGACATAGCCCATTCATGACCATCCTTGATATACCGAGAGCTCACAGAGACAAGGCAAGCTGTTCACAACATATTGGTAGACAAAGCTATGTGCACATCTATACATAGTTTGTGAAATATTAAGCACGCATATGTCCGTGTGCATATGAATTTTTTTTTTTTACAGTACTGGGGTTTGAGCTCAAAGCTTTGTATTTGCTATGCAGAAATTCAGCGATGGTAGCCATGTCTACAGCTCTTCTCATTATTCTTCAAATAAGCTGGCAGATGACCTAGAGGACAGGCACCCTGCTGATTTCTGTATACCTAGGATGGCAAGCACAGTCCACTGTGCCTAGCTTTTATGGCTTGACATAGTATCTTGCAAATGTCTTTTTCCTGGGCTAGCTTTGAACGGTGATCCTCTTAATCTCTGCCTCCTATCCAGCGAAGCCCAGTAAAGATGTGCTGTGCTCTTCACCAGTGACACTTTAAAAATAGTTTTAGTTTTTAAAAACTTTATACTAATTACATACTGTTTTCTTTGTGCCTTCTTGGAAAGTAAAACCTGTATGTTTCTTCTACAAGTTTTAAACAATGTGGGGGTATGGAGAAGTTATACTTTATTTTAAGAAAAGCAGTTTAGGAGCTATTACATAATCGTAAGTTTGCATGAATCAAGCCAAAAATAATTCAACTTTTTTTCTATAGAAAAAAACAAGATTATGACAATGGGAAAAGCATCAGAAAAATGTACATTTAGCATATGCATCTTCTACAATGTACCTTTCTCTAATAATACTTTTTTATTTTTTATAAATGAAATATAATTTAAACTTGACCTTCATCTTAGAAATTTGCTTTAGTTAATTAAATTCTAAGGGCTGAGTTGCCTGGTAGCACTTTTCTGAACTTGAGCTGGTCCAGATAGTTAACAAGTTCTTACATGCTATCAGAGTAATATATATATATATATATATATATATATATATATATATATAATTGTATTATTGGTATATATGTATATATTTAGCTCCAATAATAATGAAGGTCAAGGTAACTGTGCAAATGTTATTTTTCCCCAGGTAATCCTAATGTGTGTAAAAGAATAATGCATATTAAAATAAGTACCTTAGAAAAAAATAGAACATGGGTAGCCTGGAACTTTCTAATTTCCAGCTACCATGACACTAACTGTGGCAAGGTGAAACCACGGGGCAGACTAAACCCAGCTGTCTACTGTTCACATTGTCAGTCTTGATCATGCAGAAGTTCATCTTCCGTGCACTGCTGTTTTAAGAAACACAGTTGCATCATCGTACATATCAGCACATGCATCCCACAGTGTGTTACCCACAAGCCTCTGCTAGTATTTCCAGTATGAAACACCAAGATGCTTGGAAACAAACCTTCATTGATTCAATGACTGTGTACATCTCTTTATTACACGACTGTGTACATAGTTTATTACACTACTGATGAATAATAAAATGCCTTTAAATGTATAGAAATCATTTACTCTGATAGCACCTCTAATTTATGTAATAAATATCACTCTCTGGCACTTCTCAGGAAAAAAAAATTCCCAACTGAACATTGCATCCCAATTAAACAGGCTCATGATTCTCTTCCAATAACCCAAAGTTTGAGAAATTAATCACAAGAAGATTCATCTTAGAATACTTGCTCCAGGTCTACATCTATAATTTCACTGGGTTAAAAATCCAATGAAGGAATGCATTTTTCAAATTTCTGTTATATGGCATAATAAGTTCTCTAAATTAAAAATAATGTGGAACAGAAGGAAACCTGATTTTTGCTTTGAAAATGATCAATAATTGGTCGTTATCTATGCCTTTAACTTCTGATATTAACTGTGGTCAAGACATAATTAATTTGCAAATGAATGTGTTTCGTGGACATATCCAAGTATTGTAATGATGATGACAATCAGTTTACTTAAGGAAATGTATGCCCTTGGCTGCTAGAAATGTACATCACTAGCAAATCCATTTTTCAGCCTTTTATCATTTGCATTTGGCTTTTTAATAATGATCTCACATAAACACACGCAATCATGTCATTTCGTTAAAACTTTGCAAGAAGTACAAAATCGGAATTTATAATAAGGATCGATTAGGGCTATGCTAGCGTATTCGTCAATACATCAATTCACAACCAGCTCGTCCTTAACGAGCAGTGTCTATGTGTTTCTAGTCTTGCACTTTGAGAAGGAAAAGGTGTTTCACAGATGGCCCAACGCTGAACTTTACCACGAGTGACATTCATCTTGTGCCGGAGTCTGCAGACCAAGCCGGCCAACTTGGCAGCTTAATTCCACATTAGGATAATGCTGGAAGGGGTGGTCCCCGTTGGCTCTGCGGGAGGAGGAGGCCTGCACGGTGGCGCTGGCCTGTGAAACTGTTAGCTATAAATTCGGAGCTGGCATTGTGAGCTCCTTCACTTCGAAACCAGCTCCTCTTAGCATCCCGGTGCCAAAGGAGGCGAGGTGCCCCATAAATTCACCTGTCTCGTTACGTTACTTTCCTTGAAAACATTTGGCAAATACTCAGGGCAACACAAGGCGCCTTTAAAATGGGTTATGTTAATCTGTAATTAATAGGCTCATCTATGGAAAAGGCATGGGCTGCGTTTTGAATTAAATATGTTTGTTTCGGAGCAGGGGGAGTGTAAGATCACCAGGACAGGAGCTCTTACCTTCTCGTAACTATATTTAAGGACTAAAACCCAACCGTCCTACATACTTCAGTCAAGACAAATTTCTACAGCACTTTCTAAGAAAAACCCACAACGACAGCCTCTCCTGATTGACTTCGTGTTTGCAAAGCAGCGCTCACCCTCGCTGCTCAGCGGTGTGCTACTTGCACGGTCCATGTCCGGATTTTGCTGCTCCCACCAGCAGAGGGAGGCGGTGGGCATTTCCCCCGCCTCTGGGCTTTGAGCAGGCTCCTCCGGCCAGAGGCTTCAAGCATTCAACCACAGACCCTGCATAAAAGCCGCACCTTTTTCTTCTTAACTCTCTTTCAATTACTATTTTTATCCTTTTTTTCCTCAATTAAAAGAACTACATAAAAATGCTAACATTACCATAGAGACCTGGCCTGAAGGAGACAGGTCCAGCTGTTTGTCATAAATGGACTCAGTTAGTTGATTGGCAGATATAAAGGGGACATCGTTTGATGTCTTCTTCTATACATATATGTATAGGTGAATGAGACTGGGCAGACAAATGGATGCACCTGTACTGAATATCAAACACTAGCAATGAGATTTTGTAAAATAAAAAAAAATGCCTACCTTGTCTTTCAATATATGGAAAAATGCAATGCAAAACATAAAAGACATTGTAGAGTTTCTTTCTTTAAGGGTCATACAATATTCTGAAATTAGCTGTCCAATGAAATCAGCTACTTGGTGGAAGGACAATCAATGATAGGAGGACAAATTAAATGTCTCACTAGAGGCCTGAAGTCAACATTGGAGAGCTAGGGAATCTGGCACAATCTTTACATTTCCTAGTTAATTATCTTGTAGATTTTCAAATGCAGGTTCTATGATAAATTCCCCATAATTGCGCTACAACTCACATTACACCATCTTTCAAGCTTTAATAAGATGATTATTTTCTTAACGTCCAAGAACCAATTCTCTTCAGAGCTAACAGGCTATCAATGTGTACTTAGTGCTGCAAGTTGGGAACCGATTGAATGAAGTCCAAGGCCTTGCTTGCAGCAGAGTCGTTTTTCTTGAGATCAGCGGGAAGATGAGCAAAGAAAACGTGAATGAATCCATGAAAATTCATCATCCCGCTGAGCAACCAGAGAGCTTGATTTATGGAGGCTCTGCCTCTACTCATCGTTGTTTACCAAGGACAGAATTATAATTAGAACCAAATAAAACCGTTTACGATAATTTTCCTGACAACTACAAATCTGTTACTAGTTTGAAATGTAATGAGTAAAGTTAAAGGTCATCCTGCTGTTGTAATTTTTATAGTTTTGTATGAGGGAATTATCTCTTTAAAAATGACCCCTTCCCTTGTCATGCTTGTAAGTTAGTGGGCATAAAATGCATAATTTGGGCAACCTTAAAGCACAAGATGAATTTTTAAAGGACACAAGATTATATAGAGCAAATGCAGAACTGTGATGCAGGAAATTAAAGCAAATGAGACAATTTTTAAAAGTTGGTGCTGTTTACTTTACTTTTTATTGACAATTCTGGCACTGAAACAAATACACGGAAGACAAGACAAATGTGCCATTTTCTTAGTTCTTTCCAATCATTTTCCAAAGCGATCAAGTAAGGTCTAAAATGAGGTTGAGAGAAATGAGAGAATAAAAAGTGAAGACGGTTGGTATAAAAATTTGCATCTGTCCAGATTCCACTCCTGTAATTTGAGATACAAGAGGGAGCAGGTGGGAAGTTCTTTCTCCTTGGCGGGAGGAGGAGGGGGCAGGAGAAATAAACCATAGCTGAGAGGCTTCAGGTGACAGAACACTACAGACCCCCAGGGACCTCTAACTATGAGCTAACAAACGAACAAAACAACTTCCTGTGTACCCCAGTTCTCTCCAGTGTTTGTTACAGGAACACAAATGTGATTCACACAATCTCTGCATTCCTTTTCCTTCATTTCCAGTCATTTCCCCCCTAGCTCAGTGTATACATATGTATATATGTATATATATATACATATATAGTTATATATATACATAACATATAATTGGTATATAATTTTTATACATAACGTACATATTCCCTCAATTTGTTCATACTGCCACTTAACATATTTTTCCTTGTTGTTCTAAAGCCTCTCTTTGCCATGGGCATCTGCATTTCCTCTATAGATCTTACTTCTACCATCTCCCTGGTTTTCTCTCTATTTCAGTCTGTCTCTTGACAGGTCTGCCGTGTCATTTCCTGTAGAATCTGGCGATGCTCTTGTGAAATCTGCACACAGGTTGAAACAGAATTTAAGGTTTGAGGGAGTCAGGATATTTTGGTGAGGACCTTAAAATATCAAGGTGACAGAAACAACATTGCTTTTCCTGGCTCCATTCCGGCCTTGGTGGCTCCGGGCTGTGGCACCATAGAGATGAGCAGGCACGCGGTATCACAGTATTATTCGATGTCGCCTAGCTGTGAGAAGGTAACCTACAGCTTCTTTGTGTGATCCAAGAAAACTCTGGGAAGCCTATTAAAAACCCATTCGGATTCTACAGGAAGCTACAGTATGTTTACGACCCAAGATGGGAACTGGAGGGTCAATGAGCAAGGTCATATCTCTTGTATCTTGGTGGTCAGAGAGGAGAGATGGTTCATTCTTGCATAGATGATTATTGATGCTTTCTAACTATCCTTTCAAAGCCTTTAAAAAATTAGAGTACATCTTATAATAATATAGGATATTTGTGTTCTATTTCTCTTAGAAAAGAAATGTATGTGGTTGGTACACTTTAACAGTTACAACATCTTTAAATTAAATCTAGACCTTTTGCCACTGCTCAATTTAAACCCTAATTAATTACTCTGCCTTAGTCAGTAAAAAATCAGTAACATATTTACAAAGCACCTTTTTAATTAAATTTTTATAAAACAAGATTCTTTAAAATGAAACCAATTTGATAGTATTGTATACACATTAATCAATGTTGCAAATAATGATAGCTTTCAAAAGAGAAAATGCTCCCTGGGTCAAAGTCACGAGCTATGACGCAAGCTCAGTCAAGTACTTAACATATAGCTATCAAAATTAACATGAGAGCCATATAATGACATGGATTATTTTCTATGTTGGTAATCATATCTCCATGTTTTACATATATTTACATCGTTGCCAAAAAATAGTTCAACATAAATCAGATGTTGTCAAAATACAGATGTTTGGGAAATTCTGTTGAATGACTTGGCACTAGAGAATCTGTAATTCTCTTTCACAATCATTGTATGCCCTGTGACTCCAACTCCAAGACATAAAATTCTGACAGGGAGGTCATTTGCAGATGAGGCATAGCTATTTATGTGATGATCCTTTAAAAAAGAATCCTAGTGCTCACCAAACAGAATGATCAATTTCCAGTGCTGTGAATGGGTAAACTAGACTACAATTGTTGAAGATGGAAATATCCATTGGCTACTGTCATATCACTTCTGTTCAATCATTATCTGTTTATTATTTGCTATAGGGAATACATTATGCTCTCTCTTAAGGAGCTATGCTGGCTTAACCCAGTATGTTTAACTACAAAGAAAAGTAGCAATAGCAACTTGGTACAATCTGGAACTAAAGTTCTTTCATCATTTTCACATTGTTCCTTAAAAGTATTTCTCTAGAAAAGAAATTTTAAGGAAATATTTATAGATTCGGATTTATTTTCAAATATTTAGTATTTTCAAATATTTAATAAAAGAAAAAAAATGAACAGGAGTATGTAAAAAAACAAAAAAAAACCCTCCCATGTCCATTATATTAACATAGTTGGTATTTCACTCAGAAAAATATGAATTGTATTCATCAAAATTTAATGTAATAAAATTCCTACTTTGTCTAAACATAAGCAAATCCTGTGAAAGGAAATTACATAATATTCTGGGGAAGTCTTAAGAGTTCTGAAAAAAAAATTGAGAAGTTCTGCAAAGTATCGCCATTGATTTTGGATTTTCTCAGATTTCCTCCTCTATTCCTTTTTTTGTGCCCAGGGGAAATAACCACATGGAGGCAAGCATCCCATATTTTAAGGTGGAGGAGGGAAGACTGTGTGTGCTTACAAGAATTACACTAAATACAGTGAAGCTCAGTAGCAGAATTTCTTTTTTTTTGCCAGCATGTTCCACCACTGAGATTTGACCCCCAGCATTGCATGCAAACAGACAAAATATTTTAAATAGACAAAGCAATTTTTTAAGCTTTTAAGTAGTTGTACAAAGGTGTTCCCATATAACAAAGCTTTTGCATACACTGCAGCTTGATCATTTTCACTCCTTTCACCCATCTTCTCTACCACTCAATCCTAGAGAAACTGGAAAGTGAAGAAGTGGGGGGGGGGGGCGGTGGGGCTCACAGACTGGGAATGGAAAGGCAGAGGCCAGGAGGCTGGGAACGCAAGCCAAGTAACTGAAGATCCCAGCAAACACCAGGAGCTCAGCCAAAGGCAGGAAGGGTGGCCTTCCCATTGGAGCTTGCTGCAGCCTGAGCTTAGACTAGGATACATCACCCCACTGGGGCTGGGATCAGGGCAACATCAGCAAGCACCAAGCACAGAGGAGGAATGGGAGGGGGGTGGAGAGAGAGAGAGGGAGGGAGGGAGGGAGGGAGGGAGGGAGGGAGGGGAGAGAGAGAGAGAGAGAGGGAGCATTTTGGTGCTGGATTGCCTTTAATATAATCACATTTTTCCCCACCATGGACTTTTCTTCTTCCCTCTAAGTGATTCAAGTCGAAAATTAATCAATTATATGGGTCACTTTAGCAGTTACTTACCTCCCAAGCTCCACGCTCCTTGGCCAGGTAGGGGGAGGGCAGGGGCAATTCCTCTATGGCTCCTGGTTGGTTCTCACTAACTGGAGTTTTGATGATTAATGCCACTCATCAGGAAGGCAACTTCTTCCTCATGTATCTTAAAGGTCTCCTGCGGCTCCCAGCAGTAAGTACTAATTCAGTACCCTAGCAAAATTAACAGCAGGAAACAAACCTTTGTAATTTTCTTCCTTTAGAAATGGCATTGTTCATTCACTAAAGGATGGCTGCTCCTGCTGTCTTTGTTTCTGCAATGAAAAGTTACTTTCTTCCTATCAGTGCTCAAAAAGAAAATCAATCAAGATGAACTTACATACAATTAACCAGTCTACTGATAGAGAGAGAGACAGAGAGAGACAGAGAGAGAGAGAGAGTGTTCCTTCTACATGGAGGGCAGGGTTCCTCTGGTAGGGCTTTGTGCTAGCCCTAGGGGAAGCACTGGATACCTTTGTTTAGTCCACCTTGAGGTGGTCTTTGGGAAAAGTGAGAAAGTGAAATGTGCCACTGGCTTCTTCTTCATTTTAAAGAAGAGGTTTCCTTCCCACCCCCACCCCCCAGTAAAATAGTTAATATTAATATTAAATATCATTTCTTCATAAAGTTAGGAACCTTAGTTTCCAAAGGTGAATTAAAAGTTGTACCCCACAAAGCAGTGGGCTAGCTGTGCAGTGTGGGGTAGCCGTCAAAAGTCCCACCGGCCCTCTGGATAACACGAAGTCTATCCAGCAGCCGGACTGCACGCGTGTGCAATCTAGATCACCCGAATCCAAGAACTCAGCAGCTTGTAGGACGTAGCAATTGCTGTGAAAACACAAAGCAAACGAGCTGGCTTTTCTCTCTTTAATCCTAACACTCCAAGTAAGCAAAAATTTAAAAATAAGCAACCAGCAACATAAACAAAACCCCATTTCCTTAGAGGGATGTTAATAAAATGATCAACCAGAAGCCATTTCATACAAACACCACTAGTAAGAACATCTCTAAGAACAGCAAACGTACAACCTTGAGCGAGCAGAAGGAAATGAAACGGCCTTGGTAAGCGTCAGAAGGAAGCACCGAGCTGAAACTGGGTGTGTGGAGGAACCCCATCGCAGCGTCCTGCCACTGGGCTTGATCGTCGAAAAGTCGCCTGCACTTCCAACAGCAAGTGAGCTGAGGAGGCGGGGAGAATGGCAACCCGGAGACTGGAAACTTCTGGAAAAGAAGTACTCAAGTGGCAGGAGGGAAATCTCCAAAGGAGTGCTTCACCACACCTACTTGGAGTTAAAAGACCCTGGGTTCTAGACCCACTGTTGTGCACGAGTTAGTGGCACTCAGCAGCCTCATTCGCCCCCACCTGTACACAGGTGCCGTGGCACCTCCCTCCGCTCCAGAGCGACTGAAAGCCTGAGATGTGCACCCGCAACACCGGACAATGCGCTCCGGTTGAACTTCCACGGATTGTCTAGTGCTGGCCTTCCGCTCAAGTAAACACAGCATGGCTATACAGTTCAATGACAACTCTTCCCCGTCTTTGGCACAGATGTGAACCCTGAACTGAAGAGGATGAGTGGCCCACGGTAAGCCCTGCCTCACTGAAATGGCGTCCTCATTGAACAGTGCTCTCAGCTGTGGCACGAGGTGCCGCTCCTAGAAGCAGCCATACATAGACAGTGAAGTCTACGGCTTGTAGAAATCAGTTCAGGGCAACAGCTCATTGAGATTTCTAGCTCCTTCATTAGAGAAGCAGCTCTCATGAATAGCTAGGTCCACAAATACTACTTTTTGTGGTGAAAAAGGTATTGAACTTGAAATCGGTTAATTCCATTCTAGACTTTTGTGCTTTGCTTTACATAACAAAATGTATGAGAACATTATGGCATGAGTTTAGAGAGAACTATTGTTAGTAGAATTTGACTGCTGGGTAGAAAGGAAATGGAAGCATCATTTAATGACAACACATTGCCCAAAGAACATCATCACAAAATAGGGAACTGTGGCTGTATTTGATAAATATTTGTAATAAATAAAAGGTATGCATAAACATCATGTTCCCATCTTCATATTTTTGAAAATGGTACCAAAGGAGACAACTCATCTGAAGAGATTGGTGATTTGTTGTAATGCAAATACCTTGCTAAAGGGATGTTCTAGACTCCCTGTGATAATATTGGGCTATATATTACTCGTTGCTAAAAAAAAAAAAAAAAGAGTATGAAATTGTACAATATGATTTTAGCTCCCAGGTCAAGAGCAATGATGGTTCATGAATTTAAAAATGGAAAAAATGAATATTTTTGTTCAGAATTGACTTCCATATTTTAACTACAATTTCTTGCCCATAAGTAGGTAATAATGATAGTTCAAGGCACAAACGAGTTTTACTGCTGGTAGCCAAACAGTTTTTAAGAGTTAAAAGTATCTACAAAGATTGCCAACAAGAATTCTTTTAGACTGAGTAAAAGTGACTTGCTATTAATATTACTCTTATTTCACAGAGGCCCTGTCGCGTTGAGCAAAATGGCATGAATGAGGGTCTAGCTGAGATTACTTATTCAAGCAAGCAGAATGAGCAAGGGCGGGGACTCATTCTTCATTGCCACTGTAAGAAACAGCTTAGAAAATTCAGTCTTGGTTCAGTGTATTAAAGTCTATGAATGACTGGGCAGGCAAAATTATAGTCCACTAGGATAATTATAGTTCCCAGTCATATCTAATGGGATCTGCATAAATCAGGGTATTGTTTGCCACGAAGTGTATTTATACTTGTCAGATGATTGTAATTGGACATTTACAAAGGACCATTTCAATTTATAAACATGACTTTTAAATGAATATTTATAAGGCACTTGTTAAAGAAAATAAATTTACTCAGGTAATTTTGAACCGTGGTTTTACAACATGTAATATACAAGTGTCTTTTACTAAGGAAACCTCCCCTTAAAAAATCTGCTGATGATAAAGCTCAAAATTAGATAGAGATAAATAGGATCCTTTCAGTAGTTCCTAGGGAAAAATATTTCATAGTATCTATATATCACAGGACAAAAAAATAAAACCAGCTTGACTTCTAAGCTATGGTACTAATTAGGAGAAAGGAAACAGAATACATTGCCATGTAAATATATACCAATCCCTGTACAACCTAGATAGATCCTATATTCCAGTGCCTTCCAGAAGCATGGAAAATACTTTATTATGAACATTTTTCAGATCTATGAAGAGCTACAAAGCACCTATTTATTTCACTTTGAATAACCCCATATTTATTCCCATTTGATTTCTTTTAAATCTTACTCATTGTTTCTTCTTCTATTATTAAATTAGCTTTACAAAATAGATTCTCTTCAAACATCTTTTGAGTATAATGAGTACTAAGTTTGGAGGGTATAACATTGTCAAGATAAGGGCTAATTCCCTAAAATCTTTAACTAGTAACCTGTTCTGGGCCTACTTCTCATAATCTCTTGCTTTATGCATTGGGCAATCTCAGTGGAAAATGCATACTGTACTGTATTCCAAGGACTTGCCCCACAGCATGCTTCCTCTGTCGGGATTCCACTGAGCTGGGCTAAGGGCATCCACAGCTAAGAAAAGCGAGCTCGCGGGGTCTGAGCTTGTGCTCTACCTCCCTTCCAGAGTGCTGTCCTTAGTGCACTTCCACCTCCTCTCCTCGGATGGATCACCCAGGACTGTGCTGAGCTCCTGCTGGAGGCCCACCAACCTCATCATGAACACAGAGTTGCTCCAGTCCCCCGTGGAGCAATTCGTGGTTGACAAAGTTTATCCTCCCTCTCAGCTCCCACCAGGAACAATGAGTAGAACTTGAGGAGAAAGTCGAGTAGAACCAGGGATGGGGCTCGCTGAACTCTGACACTTTAGATGCCTCAGGTAGGGGAGAGACAGAAAAGAATTGTATAAGAAACTGTTCCATCAGGTTAGAGAAAGCCGTGTTGATTTTTATGCCATCATTATTTGTTACGATTTCAAATATTTGCTATGTTGGTGTAGACTCTGACTGGTATCTGGCCGTTCTTCCCAAATTCTGCTGGTGGCGAGCTAAGCGCCCTGGAACTAGATGTTAAACTCTTTTATCCAGGTTTTAGTGTATGCTTCGTGGATTTTGCTGCCAGGAATTGCTATTTTTATTTGTGTTACTCACATTGTCCTCTGACAAGCAATGTGCATGCAGAAATAGAAGAAACTGAACTAGAAGAAGTTTCTGAAACAGAATCCTGCAGCTCATGGGTTGGGTAATTGATTTTCCCTGTAGTCAATCCTGGCAAAAGTCCAGGTCACCTAAACCCAGCACTTGCTTGCAAACAATTTCAGTAATTCTCTCAAACTTTTTCTATGATACTCCCATTGTCCCTATTTGAAAATTCAAATAATCAAAATGAATATTCCCATTTTGATGCAAAGTAGCATTAACACTCTTGTCCAAACACTGTGCTCCTCACTGCAACTTAAAACTGTAAAAAATAATGCACCCATCTATACATTATTATTCAACTTTTGACCTTATTTTTCTTAACTAGATATTTTGTGACTATTATGAAAATCTTAATGTAGATGAGTCTCTTTTTTCCCCATAGTGGCACATTGAACTGATAGTTTTGACATTTTTCTCAAAAAATGTATTCATAAAATGTCATCATAAATTCTAATTTACAAATGTCCTACATTTTGATATACAGTTCTCCCAGTATGCTACTTAGTTATGCTACTTGTAAAATACATTTGCATGTCATATGTGATATTTTTATTGATGAAATGTATTTCTGTTAAGAGAATTGATTGTCATCAGGTTGAGATTTCAAAAGGAAAAATCAACCTCTTCTAACTTAACTTTTTCTGAGAAACAATTTTTGAATAACAATAGTTAGTAAGATTTGTACACTTCCAAAATGGAAAAAAAAATCAAAGTAGCACATTTCAGCAACAGTCTGTTAGTAATTTTAGAAAAATAACTTTAACTATTACCAATATATTTCTGAAAGGAATGCATGGGATATATGCCCCTATTAAAAAAATATCAAAGATTCTTGTTTATGGAGTTCACAGAATGGCACAGACACTTCTCAAAATTTTCTATGACTTGATAAGTCTCTTAATGAACTAGATTAAAATAGCAATTAGGTAATTTACAAAATCATGCTCTTAGTTTGCACAGTATATTAGAAGCACTTACAAAAATCTAGTCTTTTAGGAGCAAAGAAAAGAATACCTGCCTACACGCAGAAATTTTCATTGCTAATAATTTAAAATATGAAGCATCAAGTACCCAGCTCAACAACTCACCTACTCAACTCATGATCATGTTTCGCTTTAACCTATTTAAAACCCTAAATATTTTCTAGCTAGTACAGTGACTCACACTGTAATCTTGGCTACACAGGTGGAAGAAATGGACCACGGCTCAATTATGAGATTCTGTCTGGCAAATCGCTAAAGCAAACGTCACTGAAGGTTGGCTAGAGTGGTAAACTTTTTGCCTAGAAAACCCTTGGTGGGAGGGCTTTGGATATAAACCTGTGCTTCACGAAAAGCATCAAGAGCCACATTAAAACGGAAGGAAACATTTGCAACTCTCCTTCGAGGAAACTCAACTCAACGTGCACCAGTGTCGGACGCCTTTCATCTCTGTTTTTTTCTCTCTTCTTTTTTTTTTTAATAGCTCACAATTTGTGAAGTGTTTTTTTTTTCAAGGACAGAGGCTTGATTTCAGGGCCTCACACTGTAAGAATGCTTAATTTGAGAGAAAGAATAAGGATGTTACAAAGCCATATCCTCCCTGTGAATTTTCTTCCCCTCTTAGGCCACTCCATAAACTAACTTCATCGTGTGTAACTAGGTCCCATGGAACTTTCAATTTACCACTTGGATATCTGAAACCAGAACGCTCTGAATAGTACACAAAATTTATCATATCCCTTTTTGAATCTTAAAAGTTGCTTTTTAGACATTTAATTCTAGGTAAAATTGAATTAGATATTAGGATTTTTATTATTTGACATTATGCTTATATGTACAACATAGTTTTTAGCCTTTGATCTCTGAGTAGCTACCCCCTGAATAACAATACAGAAATCAGTTCCTTCCACATTAAAATGTTAGTAGAAAAAGGCAAAGTAATTTAGATGTGGGGTAGAAAGCTGTTTAGTAAAACTCCATTTTTCTTAGCTGAGAATATTCATGCCCTGTCAAGAATTTGGGATAGAATAGTTAATATATTTTGCGTACTTAATTTCTGCAATCTTCTGAGGACTGACGCTTATTAAACAAGTAATTAAGAAACGTTATGCAATTACATTTATCTTACATTTGTATATGATACTTAATTTAAAAGATCTCATGGTTTTCATGATAGATGTTTCAGAGGAAAACTTTAAGACACAAGTCTGTAAATTTAAAGTGCTTCAATTCTTAGGGCAGCTTTGAGTCACGTGAGCTAAATATAATTATTACCACGATGAAACTCAATTAGGTTTTCCTACCTCAAATTTATTGCTCTAAATTTATACTGGAAAACCTTATGTTTTTAAAGTATTTTTTTAAACCTGCATAGAAATATAGGCAAAGCCTTGGGCTGTGTCTAAACTAATAAAGCTGAGCTCATTGAACCCTGTTTTAATGACAAAAGCATTCAAGTAAATTGTAAGCTCCTCTGGCTCAGAATTAACTCAGAGGACTACAAAAATAATTTCAGTATGACAATTAAGTTTCACAATTGTAGGTCATTTAAGTATTGAAAGGAACCGCTGTTTTTTTCTTATTTTTATGAATTGAGAATCTCCTATACACATAATTGTAGTTTTAATCATTCGGTTAATGTCCTGTGCAAATCTGAGGTAAAGGATAACAGAAATGCCAAGGTGTTTCCTGACTGTCTTCCCTTGGGTTTCTCAATTCAGTCTCTTAGAATTTGAGTTTTTCCTTCACGGCGGCTTGAGTCTGTTTTGAACTTCCCCTCCTTTTCATTTGGATCTTGGGGCTTTTCAAGAAGCCTCAAAGCTGCTTGTCCCCAGCAATCCACCCTTCCTCAGTCACTTTCTTATGAGAGTTTCAACACTTTTATGTCAATCTGATTTTCAAAATCTCTTTTAAGCTTTCCTCCCAGGTTTATGGGGGAAAAAGAAAACCGAAAAGTGAATAATACGGTTCTAATTCATCTCCACACACACACACACACACACACAGAGGTGCACACTGACACATGGAAGAATGTGTGTGTGTGTGTGTGTGTGTGCGCATCATTTAGATTCATATGCATTCCCTCTGTTCTCTAGAAATACTAGAGTATTGTTTACTTCTGACAAATACTTCCATGTCATTCTTGCTGTGTTTTGGCCCTTGGAATCCTAGTGCTTAAAGAACTTTTTGCTCTTTCTCTCTTCCTCAGTTTCCCCTTTGCCCATATCCCTCCCTGTGTGTTCAGATCTAGGAAGAGCCAATTGCTAACACAACTTTCTCACTCACTCATCCACCCATTTTCATCTGCTTTGTATTTAGTCTGTTCTCTCTGAATTAGAATCTGCTGGTATATGAATACAGGCCAGCAGAGAAGATCGCCAACAAACTTATTCGGGCTTCTCCTCCTCCTTAGGTTTCTGTGGAGGAAAAGGTCCCTGAGCACTCAAGGAAGAAGAAGGAGGTAGGAAAAATGTGATTTCCTCCAGGCCTGTATGCCTTTCTGAATTAATGAACACGATCTACAATGCTCGCGATGTAAAAATCCTCCCCTTGTGTCTGCCTTGTTCGTCATTAATGTGGTTGTAAGGAGCACACAGCCTGCCGTCATTTCTGTTCCTTGCTCCCTTGAAATGTGTGATTCCTGGGGCGGTTTTGCCATGTGAGCTTGTCTCCTCGCCTGTCTTGAGGTAAGTCATAGACTGTCAGCCACTTGACCCACCCTTGTCCCGCCTGGAGAACCTCACTCCCTCCTCAGTCTGTCCTGGAGAGCTTTCAGACCAAACACTGATTTTTAGCCGTATGGAAAACAAAAATAGGCTCACGTTTCATGCTTATTTTCCTGTGTGATATTTACCAAAATCTTCTACATGCAATTTCTTTATTAAATGTAAACTGTAAAAGTTATTTTCAGATTGTTTTGCATTTTTTTCTTAAATATAAAATTTTACTACCCAACAGTAGTCAAAAGCCAGTGTTCTCTTGGCTCCTAGACCTCATTTCAATATATAGCATAGTAAGAACCAATAAGAGCAACTTCATACGTGGATGTTCTCCAAAACCTAGCCAACCACTACAGTTTTTGTGTTAGAAAAGTAAATGTATTGTTCCATTTACTTATGATTCCGACTTCTTTGGGAGAGGGGATTTAATGCTGAGCCCATGATTTCTCAAGTCAACTTGCTGAAGACATAAAATATGAGAATTTAAAGATGTTTTGAAATGAAATAAAACAATGATTTTTATTTATTCTGCATTTCCAGAAATCCTTCAGAGTATCAATACATCTGCTCCCCTTTAAATTCCCTTTTAAGTATAAGATTATATCTCTAAACAGCCTAAAAATAAGCTTCCCTGATCAAAACTCTGTCTTCCCCTGATATAAATTCCTCTTCTCTTTAGTTTAGAAATTCTGTGTCCATTTATTTGCTGTCTTGATTTTGTTATACTGATATATTATTTCCTCCTGGGATTTTAATAAGCCTAAGAATGTACCTGGAGAAGCTTTATTCATCTTTCAAATGGACTTTGAAGTAAAAACAATAAACACTGATTAAGTAGGAAAAAAAAAAGCAATGTTTACAATTGATTCTGGAAATCCATTGTCACTCATCATTGCTGGAAATCGGTGATGAGACTGTTTTTACCAAGCCTGCTGATGGTCCTTTGTTCCTGCCCCATATTGTGTCTTCCATTTTGAGATTTCTGCTTTCTACTTCAGAGCCCTTATTTCTCATTCCTTGAAGAATAGTTTCAGCATAACATTACTAGAATGTTCAGGCCCTATGGTTGTAAGGTGGCGTAAAGAGTGATTTTGTCATGTGAAGGCATCGGGGGTAGAATACCACTCAGTAGAACTAACTATCGTCCACGCCTCTGCCCTTTGCTCCCTGACCCCCTATACAACATGCCAACCCACAGAAGAGTGTTTGTGCCTGGAAATCTCTTCCTCATTTTCATATGCTGTAATTTTTTTGGTAAAGTGCTAATAAATAGAGGAAGATTACAAAGTCAATCGTGTGTATTTTACTCTGGTGCAGAGCTAAATGAAGTCAGTACAGTGAGATGTTGAACAAGAATTCTTCTTTATCGCTGAAACCCACAGGAAAAAAAAATGCATCTGGCGGAGCTCACAATTTTCAACCTGAAAGGACAAGAAGAATGACAGAGAGCCCGAGGAGGCGGATGATTTCAATACCAAGTGGTGATGAAAAGACTGTAGGGAAACTGATAAAGTCTTCAGTTATTTTTTATTAAAAATACCCTTTCCTTTGTAATCGCTCTTTAGAAACGACACGAGGCGCAGACCATCACAGGTTCGCGTGCCACCGCTCTGAAATGATAATTACTAGACACGACACATAAACGCGCACACAGTTGCTATCCCAGCTACCACTTGGTGTAAGACGGGAGAGGGAATTAGGAATTCGAACCTGCCCTGCCGATCCTGTCCCTAAGACAAGGTGCCCAGATGCGACACAAAGCTGGAGCCAGGAGCGCACTTCCCAATCACCAGCCGGGCCCCAAGTTCAAACCCCATCACTCCTCAAAAAAGAGCAAAACGAATAAAGTACACCCCACATGCGTGGGTTGTCATAATTACTATCGCCTGGGTGTAGAAACTTACACCTTTAACTCCATGACCCTCCTGTCCCCCCAAAAGAAGCTGGGAGTGGGTTCAGACCTGGAACCCCAGCTGTGCAAGAGCTGTCAGCCAGAAGATCACAATTCGGGCTGGAAAGGCCATGCCAGCCAATGCTTCACGAAAGCATTCCAGAAAGATCGAAAGAATGAAGGAGTGGGGAAGCCACTCAAGGGGTATCTTCTGTGGCACAGGACTGAGACCTTGGGCTCAATCCTCAGCTCTCATCCTCTCCCCCTCCCCGCAGACAAACAAACAAATCCGTAAAGGATCAGGGGTGTGGAAGGGAGGGAAAGCTGTGCAGGAAGGACTTGAATTACCCCCAGGTGACAGAGTTGACGTTGCCTGTTCAGTGTTTGACGTGTGTTGTTCCAGAGCGTAAATCTCTGTAGAGTGGCAGTGTTGGTGCTGGGGGAAGCTCTCCCCCTGCAGACAGTCAGCCCTGGAGCACCAGGGAGGACAGCAGCATGTCCTCTGAGTACTTTCTCCTCGGCAGAAAACCTCACAAGGTGCAGCCTCTGCGCCACTGCGTGGACACCCCCGTGGAATCACCCTCCTTCCTAGACGGGAATCACCCTCCTTCCTAGACTGGGTTCTCCCTCCTTCCTAGACGGGGAGCACCCTCCTTCCTAGACTGGGTTCACCCTCCTTCCTAGACGGGGGTGACGGGAATTTCTGGACGTAGGGCCTGAGTCACAGCAAGCATTCAAACGTTTCACTTCGTCCTCCCTGGACAGTGTCAGGACACTTGGCGACAGTGATGCGCTCTCCTAAGGAAAGGGCGGAGTGAACGCTTCCTGAGAGAGATCAATGACTCTGTCCATTTTCTGCTCCCAACTTGTAAAGAAGGAAAAGCGAAAGCTAACTACACGATTATCCCCTCCTGTCCCTCACCCATTACTTCTGAACTTTGACCTTCTAATGTTCGTTATCTTTTTGTAATGCAACAAATTGAAGCCATTTAGAGATACACACACACACTATGCTTTGTGACCAAATGTCTATCTTAAAAATACAGTGTTTATGTCTTTATTTAAATATCTAACATATAAATGTCTAATTGTGACATGAGACATTTGTTTGGAAAGCCCAAGGTGTTTTTGAAATGTACTGTATCCATCCTAAGTGTAAGGACCTGTCAGGTCCCGCTAGGATTCGAGCCGGGGTCTTCCCCCTGGCTCTACACTGCCCCGCCTCCAGTGCCCTGTGGAGAGCGAGTTATTTGGGCACAGGTTCTCGCCTTGAATGTGGGGCGCATGCCTGCACTGCCCTCTGACTGCTTGTGTGTGTGGCTCGGATTTCGGGCACCGGCCGCCACACTCCCCTTTGTTTCTTGGAGATGGAGTCTTTGCCCCACCCGGCCTCGAAGTGTGCTGCTCTCCATCTCAAGTCTCCGGTGCCAAGGATGAGCCAATGACCCTGGGCAGAGAGGATAATGAAGACACAGAAAACCTAGTTAGAATGCCAGCACATCATCGCGCTGCGATGCGTTTGGGTCTGAAACAAGTAAGCTCACTCACCAACAAACAAGTGAGTAGACGAGTAAGGAAAGGAAAGGTCTCCTTCTGCAAGGACAGTTCCTAGAGGCCAGGAGGTCATCCAGCAGCCTCGCTGTAAGGTTGCCGAGTCTGTTCCAAGCCGACAGAGCGAGCTTCATTAAGGAACAGATAGCATGCAGCATGCCTGCCTGATGAGAGACATCATCTAGACTAAAATTATATTCTGCAAGAAAGTTGCTGTCCCTGAATGACTACCCAGCGTGAACATTCGCAGATTGAGATGAAGAAAATTATAAATATCCAATACACTGGGCATGCAGCTGGTAATGTTCATTGGGAACATTTTAGAGGAATTATACTGCCTCGAAAATGCTGACAAAATCAACATTTCATATTCCTAAAAAAAAAAAAAAAGATAAGACTGTTCTGTGACAAAGTATGATTGATAAGCCCATTTACGGAATGTATGGTTTTGGAGTCCATGGGTTTCTTTTGAAATTCTCTAGCTATGCCCTCTTTTAGTTATTTTTAATGACGGTAAGTTGAAATCATTTTTTACTTTGATGGAGGAAAAAGTGATGCTAAGAAACTATTTTCACTCAAATTATTTTGGCTAGATATAGACAGTTCTGCATCTTGAAGTCTCAGAGGATTACATTTTTCCCCTTCTGGTGAGTCTGGCGGAACTAGAAAAAGTGCTGACACAGTCACCTGACTATCTAGCGAGTAAGCTTAGGTGAGAAATATCCCCCCCCCCCTTGGTACCCATTTATCTTCTAATTTCTAATGAAGAATTCTTTAAGACAAAAACAAAAAGAGGAAATGGTCTGTAGAGTAGTTCCTTGATAGATGGCAAAATCGTCACTCTTGGCTCTGGTGCTGTTCAGTAACTTGTAGAATGGATACACAGTAGACCACAAAAAATCAGACAGAGCATAAAAGAAAATTAACTATCTTCATATCACTGAAATTCAGAAACTTCACTGTTTCACAGGAAATATAAGAAATATGCCTAAAATTTCCATCATCATAGATGGTATGGTACCCTCATAGTTTGCAAAATTTGGAAATATTGGAGAATACATTATCTAACTATTTTGGAATCATGCAGAACCAATAGCAACATTGTATTCATAAGACTACTTATTAGCCACAAATTAAGCCATACAACTTATCGCTGCTCACTAACATTAAGCTGAAATATTTATATCTAAAAATATTAAATGCTACATTGATCAAGACGCATAAGTTTACATGTTGAATTGAAACTGCAATATACCCACTTAATAATAATAAAAAATACATTTTTATCATCTGACATTTTAAGAACAAAAGTAGACCAAAGAACAAAGTGTAAATCAAGAAAGCAAATACAAATTTCAAAAGGAAAGTAAACATCAGCCACATTAGATTAGTATAAAAAAATTAACACTAATACTACCTGGGCTTTAAAAATTTTAAGACATTTAAAAATACTTAGTGGATCAAGTTATATTGAAGAACCACATTGCTAATATCTGAAACAAAGAAGGATATAAATTCTATAAAACTTACCTTAGCAAAATAATAGTATGATGTGAGCCACTGTGTTTCACCTACTTCATTGAACCTGGAGTCTCTCTCTATACACATGGGACTGATCAAGAAACATATGTGAATGGATTCATTTGGGCTTCAAACGCTAGAAGGCTCAGGCTCAACGGACTCTTTCCATAAGAGGTCCTATTTTCAAGCCAACAGGAAGAGTTGTTTCCCGCCATGCCATGACCACTTTTTCAACGGCGTCATTGAAGGTGCAAGCTCTTCATTTGGTTCTTCTCTGTTCATACGTCCTGGGCGGCTCAGCCCCCTTCTTCTTCCACGTTGCCATGGCTGTGGAAGCCCAGGACGTCTGTCTTCCCTGGCAAATGGCAGGAGGCAGACTTTCCTTCCTTAGGACTTGCCTATGACCTAGTTTACCTTTCACCGCAGGGTCCTCTCCTTCTTCGTTAGGTAGATTTAGGTCACGGAGATGCATCTAAGACAATCACGGTACGGAGGAAATCACTGCATGTTTTATAATTAAAGAATGCCCAAATTTAAAATATTAAACTATGTTTAATACTTTAGTATTATTTAACATTAAAGTAGTTAGGGAAACCATCCATTGCTATGATTTCCATTTGAGTGATTGTGTGATCTGCCTAGCAATCTGGAGTTAGGTCATTCATAAGTTTTATTGTAATGATTTTATTATTTTACCACAGCTTTTTCCTATGGCTGTATAAAATTTTTGGTAATTTCTGTGGCAGGTTTTTTTTTTTTTTGGTACCTAGAGCTTTTATGTTATTACAGCATTAGATACAGCATTCAACAAATGTATTTTTTTCTTAATTGATGAGGAAATCATACACAAAAAGCACCCGCACCACAGGTTTAACTTATACATAGTGTATGTAGATTTGCACAGGCTTGATTATTAAAAGTTCTTCATTGAAACCTCTAAAGTACCATTTAATGGTAACTGGTACCATTTATCACAATAAAAAAATTCTTAAAATTTCGACTCATTTGATTTTAGACAGTGACCCAAATCATTTCTATCAGTTACTTAAAATGTGATTCATTTCTCCTTCAACTCAAAATGAAATAAAATATAATTCAGAAACACTTCCTCAGGAAAGAAAAGAATTGTTGGACAAATGACCACTTAAATACTTGGTATCTGGGCACATTAAGGTCTCGCCTGCCCTAGAAATGTGAAGACATAAATGAGACAAATTTCCAAGATGAAGTGAAACTGAAAGCTCCTTGCAAAGAGCAAACCAGCTGCCTGGCTAAATTATAAAACCAGAATGCGCATGGCATCCTCCACCAATAAAATGGGAATTATACCAGCAGCCACTTCTGTCAAAAGATGGTACTGACATAATGAGATAATGTCGCATAAGTGCTTTCCTTGTCTGGATGAAAGAAGATAACTTTTCTACCTACAGTAAAGAGGAGACTCAGGTTCATCAACATTTCACACTGCTAACTGTACCTTCTTTTGAAAAATGATGCAATTTAATATAATGACTCCTAAGCTCTCCAACTAAGCTTACTATGAAGCCATATTCCTCAATGATAAAAGCCTGGCCACGTAGCTGACATTGGTGAATGTCTGCACAATTATCAATGCCTTCTGTAAGATGGACAAGCACATTCAAAGGCCTCTACTAGAAGGCTGTCTATTGACATGAACACCCTTTCAGCAAATGTGTTTTCTTAAGCAAGGCGTTTCCAAATGAGATGGCATGTATTAATAAAAGTCTATTTCTTAAAGCTGTATTTAAGATGTAAAATCTTGTTGCTCTTTGAAACGGTTGCTGGCTTCGGTCCTGTAGAAGTCATTATTGTTGTTCTACCCAACTGAGAAGCACGAGTAGAACTTACTTACAATTGAATTGGGTCATGAAGCTATCTTGAACTGCCAAGCTTTACCTGAAGTTTGATGAAGAATAAAGTAGCAATGTTGTCAGTGTTTGTCTCTTGTGAATCTATTTTTGTTTCCCTTTGGAGTTAAAGTTTGTGCATGTTTTTATTTTTTGCAATGCATGGATTTATGTAAGGAGAAATTAATTGATTCAATTTTCAGGGAGAAGAGGGACAGAGTTAGGGCACATAGTGCTATAGCGATTTGGGGACACTTCTGCCTTTTCTTGGCAAACATATTAAGTATTCTTTGGCTACCGGGTGTACTTTGGCTACCAAGGATATGCAAATGCTATTTAAATAGGAGCTTGTTCTACAACAGTGTAACAACTAATGCATTGTTTATCAAAATAAATACAGAAAGTGGTAGGATATTTTAGAGGGGAGGGCAAAGGGGGGATGTGAATGAGAGGAGGAAGGTGAACACATGAAATCATTATATTCAAAGGACATTATGAATAAATGCAACAACATAACCTGAGGATATGGGTGGAGGGAGAAAATGGAGGGGAACGATGGAAAAAGGTAATACTGACCGAGAAGTATTGCACTCTGAACCTGACTTATGGAATTGTATCCTCTTTGTGCAACTACTTCTTAATAAAATTTTTGAAAGAAATATAAATGTTATATATGTGAAAATAACATTTTAAAAGAAGTCTCAGAAAACAGTGTAAAAGGAAAGCCTGGATTAGGTTATTATTTGCTCTACTTCACTATGCTTTCTGGTGTATCAGAGATCTCACCAATTTATTAAAACTCAAATAGGAATTGGACGCATGCTCATATATACTAGAAAAGCATGGCATGGAAAAGGTAAGTGAATTTCCCATCTTTAGTTGTAATGTTGCAATAATCTCCAGGCTGAAAGCCTTTATGCTTCATGAACACTCTGGACCCTGCTAATGTATCGTAAAGTACTGAAAGGATTTTTAACACATATTTAATTTTGACAGATAAATTATGATTGAGTTCTTAAGACTAGGACTTCGATCTATTAGTAGAAAAGTGTATTAATATTTTCACTTCCTAAAGGTATGATTTTAGTAGATTCCATTCCCACTCCAGAGAACCATGCAATTAAAGTTTTATTTCTCAAAGATAATATGCAACATATGGATTTAGATTTCGCATAAGCATGTGCAATATTTAATATATATGCATATATATATTTAAAAATAACCATTAAGTGTATTTCTTCTGTTTTGTTTTTATAATGGTAAAAATAGATCTTATATATTTTTTTAGAAATCTAGTCATACAAGGTGATAAGACAACCCCAAATAAAAAAGATAGAAAAGATAGAAAAAAGATATAAAAGTCTGTCAATGTCCCGTGGACTGTCATTCTTCTGGGTCTCAGTGTAATGTTCATGTCTTGCATGGAAAGCAGGCTTTGCAGTCAGGGAAAATAAAATGTGGGTTACAGGACTTTTGTTATTTACAAAAACGTCCTGTTACACCATGCCTCACAATATGCACGAAATAAAGTGTGATTTTCCTTGAAGTGTTCAAATAATAAAGATCAGTTGTTAAATATCTTCACAGAAGGAGAGGCCCAGTCCTACGTGAGTCCTCTGCGTCTTCAACTAAGCCAGCCTGAAAGCAATGTTTATTTAGTGCCCCTAGGGTCAGAACTGCTCAAATCCCTGCTCAGATGAGGACAGGGAAGGGATTCGAGAGGCAACGCTGAGCTCCAGTGTAAATCTCGGAGCATTTTGACAGAAGCACGCCGGTTCTGACCTTAAGTCCTGCCGAATGCCTTGTTCCTGTGAGAGGAAACCTCTCCTCTGCTGAACTGCTCAGGATTCATTCCCAGCGCGCCTTTGCTTTGCGCCACTCTATCTGAAAATATATGCAGACTGAGTTGATTGACAGTCCTCTCGTTACCATCTCAGGAAGGTGGAAACCAGAAAGGCTGCGGCTCCAATGCACTGACAGCTGAGTGCTATACAACCTAATTCCTTGGGTTCCTTTTTTCAATCTCAACTCATTGTCCCCAGGGGAAAACAAATAATGGTGATTATAGAAGAGCAAAGGAATTCAGCCCTGAACAAGGTGCAGATATGAAAAGTGCAGTCAACAATTTTCTGTTCTTCTGAAAGGAAAGTAAATAACTTTTTTATTAAAGTTGTTCTAAGATAGATGGCTGATAAGATCCTAATCTTTACCCAAATTCGTTTTTGGAAATAGGAAATATTTATTATTTATTTTTTAAATTAATATGATAACAAATGACTCCTGAGTAATGTATTGAAAGTATGTCATAAACTGTCCAAAGACTCACACACACATATGTATATGTATATGTATATGTATATGTATATATATATATATATATGGATAGAGAGAGAGAGAGAATAAGAGCTAAACTGATGTGCATTTCACACCTAGAAAGCAAAGCATCGACCAATGTGATTTAATTAGGCTGTGTATATGTGGAAGCATTCAAGTAACATTTCTACCTCTTCTTTACTCTATTAAATGTAAGTACAGAAGTATGTGTTACGGCCACATTACATTTTCCTCAAGATGATTCTCGATATATTCCGCCCGTAATTCATTAAAATAGTCCATTTACTATGGTGATATAATCCTGAAATGCCTATTTCAAATTAAGTGTGCGTCTTCAAAAATGTTTTAGAAAAGATCTGGGAATCTGATGATAGCCTTCACGATATCATTTCTCTGTTGTATCTTGAAAAGAAATCCTAGAGGCTGAATGTCGTGGCTCAAGCCTGCAACCCCAGCTACTTGAGAGGCAGAGAGCAGTGGATCTTGGCACGAGGGTTGCCTGGGCACGGGGGCCGGGATGAAATCCCGCCTGGGTCAGCGGCTGGAGGTGTGGTAGCCCGAGCCTCTCCCTCTAGCTACGGGGAAAGCCCATTGCCTGGAAGTGGTGCTACAAGCCTGTCATTCTCCTGACACAGGAAGCCAGAGGCAGGAAGACCATCAGGCAGGAGCCCCTGAGATAGGAAGGGAGACCTCGTGCTCTCATGGAAACGACTCCATAAAGTCTGGTGCGGTGGCTCGAGGGGTGGAGCACCAAGTGCAAAGGTGCAAGTTTGAATTCGAGTACTGTTAACACACCATGAGGAATTGCCAAACCCATCTAAGTGACCACAGGTCAGAGCCGGATGAGGACTCTGGGGTAGGGCAGCGGGCGGTGCTCACACCTGCTCGGGCCTCGTGGGGCAGGTCCGTCCCTCGCCCCTGCCGTCGGAATCCCAAGTGAATTCGAATCCTCGGCCTTAACAGGTTTATTCGATTGCTGTTCACGAAACTCAGAGATACCAACCATTGATTGGTGGTTGTTTTTTTCCTTTGAGAAAAGCGAGCAGGAAACCTTCATCACATAGAGTGAGATGCTGTTCCTCATCTTGCACACGCTTGGCCAGAACAGCTTTAAGTGCATCTGCCGTATGAGCTGAATGCGCTACTCGTTGCTTGGATGTTTTAACATCCTAGAATGCCTCCAAGTGCATTTTGTTTAAAAGAATGGCACTGCTATTAAAAGCGTGCAGGTCGTGGTGGATGAATTTCATAGGACATACTCATGGCCTGCATGCAGGAGATTTCATTTGTTTTCAATAAACTAGCCTTTTAAAATCATCTCTGCAATGAGAAACGTAAGAAAATAAATGAAATACCTTTTGACAGTTTACTTCCCTTAAATGCTTTTCTGAGTTAAGTCAATTAAGGCCTTCATTTCTACAAAGTTAAGAAGAATTTATGCCTGACATATTTGCATAGGCAAGGTTTTAAAGAGTAACATTTTGTCCGTGAGTTACATCTGTGATTCTCTTATTTGTGATGCTAAAAAGGAGGTTGACTTTTTTTTTTAAAGTATTTTCATCTCACAAATTTGGCTTTGAAGGTTTCCTATTACCCATCCTATGTATATAATATAAAAACATAGAAAGGAAAAGTAAATTGAGTCTACAAATATTTTATTTGCTATTAGATAACATATATTCATTTTACAAGCACAGTTTAACTTGTTGACCTATAGACATCTTTCAGTCAGTGAAATATCTTCTTATAATAAAGACCTTTTTATTTATTTATTTATTTATTTTGCAAAAAGAACACTTACTTTTTTTCTTTTTGGCAATGTCTGGGTTGCATAAGTTAGCATTTCCTGCTGGGATGAACATTAATTCAGAAAGAGTGATTGACAGCTGCTTAGGTATTCAAAAGCCAAATTGCATAGATCAGACCAGATTGACTTCCTTCCTTCCCGATATTCAAATAGGATACTTCCCTGATACCTCAAGAGGTTTCTGAAGACTGCATGCATTGTTTCAACGGATAATTGCTCATGATGCTTCTCACCTTCTACCAGAAATGACAAGCGAGCGTTTTTCAGAATATGATTTCTCTACTCTTCGGAGAAAATGCATTTAAAACATCAGAACAATAGAATATTATTCACTGTGATTTTGAAATTAGAAATATACCTCTGACCGTATTTTCAAATATTATTCATAAATTGGCATTTAGGGCATTAAAGAATAAGAATAAGAATAAGAATGGGGAACACATTTGGTTGAGTTTTTTTTGGGGGGGGCTTATTTATTGTGCAGTCATGTTTCTAGTCACTTGGTGTATTTATACAATATCCATTTAATTGGTGCGTTTTATATTTCATAGTGAAGGAATAACTCGGCAGGCCTGGACTGACAAGCCAGGTTGCTTTCAAAGCGAGGTTTGGTATTTGTCCAGCTCCGGGGGGATTGCGTCCTAAGCCCTGAAAATAACGGGCTCAATGTGAACGTTTCGTGTTGCTAGTTCCCGGGTCCAGACCACGTGTGCTGGGCCCAGCGCGCAGGTTATGTCCGGAAGGAAGCATGTTCTGGGCAAGGTCATGGCGACCTTGACGGAGGCAGAGGCAGGGTAGGGAAGGTCAGCCACAGGTCTGGGGCAGGGCTCCTGGTAGGTCAGTTAGTTATGGAAGCTCAAGGGCTATTCAGAAGGGAAGCTTGTCCTTTGGAGACAAACTCTGGAGACAACTTTGCATTAGAAAACAACAACTTCAGGCACACACATTTCTATCCAAAGCCATTGGAAGGACAGGAACGGTCCTTCCCCAGGAAGAGGACGTGGTGGGCCTGACACCCAGCTGCCCTCTGCCGCCTTCTCCCAAAGGCTGCTTAGGGCTCCACGCTTGGCCTCTTTCAGTCCACACTTTGCATGGGGATCGTCAAGAGCCTTCCATGATTTGTCACTTGCTACTCTGCCCATTACCCAAGCACTGTCCAAACCAAACATGATCAGATTTTCAAAGACAAAAGAGGGAACATGACTGAGCAGACTCGCCCTCTACATCTAGTCAGTGGTCATGTCACAGTTGGCTGGTGAGGGTCGCGAGATTTTTATTATCATTATTTTAAGGAGTTGCACAACAAGTTGACATTTAACAAACAAGGCATCTTATGAATCCATCTTGATCAGTGTCTCCCCTTCCGACATTCTCACATGTACCGCTCCTAAGCAGATTTAAAACAAAATATTTAATAACAATATTTTAAGACATATAGAGGGGTTATACCATTACATAAGTCAGGTAAAGAGTACATTTTTTTTTGGACAGTGCCACCCCTTCCTCCCTTCCCCCCTCCCTCCCTCCAAGTTTTTCCCTCCTGACCTCCTCCCTCTGCCAGTGGTATAGCTCATTTTCAACTCATGTCTAGTGAGTAGCACTGCTGCATTTTTTTTCACCCTTCCAGAAGATTTCTTGAAAAGAAAGAAAGAAAGTGCTCAACTCAGCTCTTTGGCCTCCTATCTCTCTACACAGAATAAGAAATTTTAGCAGATGTACAGGGCAAGGGGCAGAGATTTATTCAGTAATTGAACACAAAGAAGAGATGGATCTTAGGCAGGGACATAAAGTACAGGAAGGACGGGAAACACCTAGGTCACAGAGCTGTGATACTTAGGAGAAATGGGTGGCAAAGCCCCAGAAGCATTCCTTAGCATTGGGGGGTCTCCTAGGCCCCTGGTGCCTGTCAATTACACCTGCTGCCATCTTGGTCTGAATTGTCATAATGGAAGCACCATTAATGGTGAGAATGGGAGGTCATTGTTCTGTTCAGCAAAGTAACATGAAGCTTAAAGAAAAGAAAATGGTGTCTGTGCACGTTCAATTAGATTACTATTTGCTCATGCTGTGTTCCTTTACCTTATTTCTGAAGTCCAGTGTATTCCTTTTATACCTCATATCCGTAGCCCGCCATGTTTCAGTCCCATCAGGAATGGACCAATGCACCCTAAGTAGGTAGCCACCATCAGGGAGTAAGAAGTTCTTAAACATTTTACCTCACATATTCTGATAATGTTTGGGTATTACAGAGCAGACAAACATTTGTAATTTAAAAAATTCAATTTAGATACAATTTACACTCAAGAAAACTATTTCATGATTGTCTTAAGTAGGCCAATTTGAAACAGAACTGAAAGAATGTGACAGTAATTTCCTTTCACCTGTAGGTGAGAAAATGAATTCCAGACAAGTGCAAGCTGTAAATACAGAGTTGCTATTGATCCAAGAAAGATATGTCTACATAAAATCTCTCAACTAAGTCTTAGTTCTCTGTTTACCATATTCTGTTGATTACCAGCTGGCTATAAGGGTCCCAAACCCAAGGGGATTATGGCTTTGTGATTGGTGAAGGCTAGTGTCATTTCTTAAACGTTATGAAGCATGTCTTGCAGCTCACAAAGATGATCTTTACAGTAGAAGACTGAAACTGCCTTCTCTTACCTTCTGAGCTGTTGAGGTCTGCTTGGAATACCTCTGAGTATGGTGACTCTCCTTATGTACATATCCACAACAATGCATTTTGTCTAATGACTAAGAAATTGAGGTTTACAATTTGCAAAATCTATTTGCTGGAAATCATAATCTGTTACTAGAAAAATGCAATGAGCACTAGTGTACAACTCTCTCTTTCTAGTATACTCCGTTAAACAAATGCTGTAATGCAAAAGTTCCAGAGATGTCTTCATGCACTAGCACAAAACGTTTTGTTCTGGAGAGTCAATGATTTAGTTCTACTTCTGGAAACAGAAAGCACTTCAAGTCTGCAGTGGAAGAATCCTCTGCAAGCCTCTGTGTTCATGACTGGGTCCTGAGTGTGTGAAGGAGATGATGGGAATTCTAGGAGCTGAATCCTGCAGAGGTCTTCTGCTCATTGGGACCTAAGTTCCTTAATGTGAAGTTGAAAGATGAAAAATAACTGAATAAGTAACTAAATTAGCTGAAAGAATACAGGAATTACACTAAGACTATGTTAAATAACTGAAAAGCAGACTATCCTGATAAATAAAATATATGGCTCACTATTAGAAGATAACTTCTTAAGATATCATTCTGGGCTGGGGATATGGCCTAGTGGCAAGAGTGCTTGCCTCGTATACATGAGGCCGTGGGTTCAATTCCCCAGCACCACATATCCAGAAAATGGCTAGAAGTGGCGCTGTGGCTCAAGTGGCAGAGTGCTAGCCTTGAGCAAAGAGAAGCCAGGGACAGTGCTCAGTCCCTGAGCCCAGGTCCCAGGACTGGCCAAAAAAAAAAAAATAGATATCATTCTAATTACCTTTAACAAAATAGTACTATGAATTTTTCATTCCTGTCGTGTGTGTGTGTGTGTGTGTGTGTGTGTGTGTGTGTGTGTGTGTATGCCTTAATGCAGTAGGATGGTCGGTCACTGCTCAATGTGGTTGTGATCACCTTTAGAATATCATATTTTGCAGAGCTTTGTTTGGCTAATTTTACCTCTGAATTAAATGTGGGTGCCTCTTTTAGGTAACATGAGGCTAGTGAAATGTTAAATTCGAATTCAGTTTGGGGCCATTAATATGCTTATTATTGAGCAAAGACATATATATATATAATATATATATATATATATATATATATATATATATATATATATATATACCTCCATTCCACAGCTGTGCTCATTGGACATCTTTAAAACAGTGTCCTTGTGGTCACTAGCATTTTCTTCACACTCCTTCAGTTGCTCAGAGGAGTGATACCTTGGGAATCCTCCCTTATGGACATCCACTTTCTTGACTTTTGTGTTTTCTGTCAGTGTAACACACACCTGACTTTAATCAACTTGATTAGAGGAAGGGCTGAGCATTCATTTCATGGTCACAATGACCCCGCTGCTCTTGGGCCTGCACAACATGTCACAGAGACTGTGGTTCAGCATATCGGCTTCTCTGATGGCAGCCAGGAAACAAACACGGAGCATGGCAGTGACCTCATCACACCACGGTCTCTGGCAGCTAAGTCCCTCCCACCTGGGCCCCCACACTGAAATGGCCCATGGCTTCCCTAGAACCGCACAGGCTGAGGCCTGGGACTTTAACCCATGGCCTTTAGGGGAATTAATCACAGCGCAGCATTTCTGTTCATAGCCCGCTATTATTATTAGTTATCATTATTTCTTTTCCTAAGGATGAGTCTAGATTCTTCTCAACAGTGTCCCCCTGGAAAATCTGGTGCCACATGACAGATCTGGACAGATGACCGTTTGGTCCACTCATGTATGAGCGGAACTTGAACGCTGATGAGTATGGGGTCGTGAGGAAATGGGATTGGAATTCACTTGTGTGATGTCTGGGGCTCTTCTAATGGACTTATAGCCATTTGTATATTTTCTTTTATAAAATGTCTATTCATACGTTGTTCTGATTTTTTTCAAATTCTGTGTTGGCTAAAGTTTGAGCTGCGTTCTATATTCGAGATAGGACATTTACTAGCTGTGTAATTTTCAATTATGACTGAGAATCAGCCCTTTTTTGTCCTCATTTCTGGAACAAGATAAATGGCAGGGAATAGTATTTAAGAACAATAGCACTGTTCTTTTGGAAATACAAAGGGAAGAATTTTGCTTATGTTTATAAAAAGTGTTAATGTCATGATGCTATTGATAGTCAAATGGCATAAGTCCGCTCAACAAATTTGTTGGTACCAAAATCAGTAAGTTAGGTTACATATATATAACTATTAATTTCAGGATTATTCTGATGAGTTTCAGACATTAACTCTAATAAATGCTAACAAGTTAATCATTGTATGTATAACTTAAATCTCTAATTAAAGAAGTGGAATCTGATAACTTACTTTGGCGTTTTCACTCCTCCCTGGAAAAAAGACTTCAGTTTGACCTTTTTTTTTTTCTTGTTCATTTTCTTGATCAATTTCTATGTTCATTATACACCTTATCGCTGTCAGTTTTAAAGAACTGCATAATTTCTACTTGCTCTCATCTCTGCCTGCCTGCTCAGTGTTTGGAATTGTTTTCACTGGAAATTACCAGTGCACACTTACTCACAATAGACCAAAAGGAGAGACATATTGCTTTGGTGTGTTCTCTTAACTGCGGCCACCTTTCACTTAACTAGAAAAGGCATTGAAAGAACGAAAGGGGGTTCTAAAATGTTAAATTAAGTTTTTGCTATTTTTTTTATCATACTGCTGTGGTTAATGACGTAGTATGTTGATTGCTAATAAAACCATCTAATGGTCCACACAGCTGCATACTTATCAGCTCTAAGTGCAGCCTGGCAGTCAGCAGTAGCTCCATGATAACCCTCCTGCAGAGACGGGCACTGGAGTGTAAGGTACTCTCCACCAGGATGCTCCCAGCTGTCAGTCTGCATACAAAGAAGATGACCCCACAGTGCTTCCAGGGGCAATGGAGCCCGAACCGAGCCAGGGCAGCCCTAGGCTGAGCAAATAAACAAAACATTCAAAACACAAGCAAGGTCTTGGTGGGTGCATTCCCTTGAAAGATGTCTGTAAACCTTTCTCCAAAATATCATAAATAGACGCGTCGGATTGTTATGTCCCTTTAATAATATATTCTCTATATTCCTAACATCAACGTATTTTCTTCAATTAAATGTCTTTGTAACTAGAACTGGAATCTTGCTTACAAGTTTTGTGCACAGTGAAGGGTGGCATTGATAGGTCTCTGCAAACAAGGTGTGCTCACTGTAGCTTCCTGATGCATCATTATGCTTGGAAGAATTATATTATTTGTTGCCTTCACCCTGAATGGGGGTTACATGTGTGTACAAATTTTACTATTTGAGTACAGTGTGCTGTATTAAAAACATACCAGATTTGCTTTTCTATTACTCAGCCAAGAACTAAAAAGCAAAGTGTGCACTTTGAAGGAGGAAGTGTAATGTGGAGAGCTAAGTACAGCCCGACTGCTGTCATTACTGTCTCCCTTTCCCCAGGGGTATAGAATAAGCACAATTTGCTCACCTTTCCTTTACCCTGAGCAGAAAATCTGATGTATTTCAGGCATCTATTTTTTTTTTTCCCCCAGTCCTGGGCCTTGGACTCAGGGCCTGAGCACCGTCCCTGGCTTCTTTTTGCTCAAGGCTAGCACTCTGCCACCTGAGCCACAGTGCCACTTCTGGCCATTTTCTGTATATGTGGTGCTGGGGAATCAAACCCAGGGCTTCATGTATACGAGGCGAGCACTCTACCACTAGGCCATATTCCCAGCCCCTATTTCAGGCGTCTAAATACCTATTAAGGAAACGATGGACCATTTGGGCATTCTGGATCCTTAAGTTTCCCCTTCCGCGAGTGGAGCAGGTGGCTTCCTCTCCCTGTCTCTCGAGGTGTGAAGCCGGTTGGAGCTCCCTCTGCCCACGGCCCCCTTGGAGCTGAGGTCCAGCTCTGCTCCGACCACCATGGCCCGTGACAGAACCCCGTGGCCTGGTCTTCACTCGTGTCCAGCCAGTTTTTAAAAGGAATGTGGTTGGGCTCATGGAGACCATACTGCTGTGTGGTTTTCTGTTGGACAGACGGTGAGTATATTCTGAATCGTTGTGGCTGTTGTCATTTACTGTATCTCAAACCATGTAGATGTTCGTATGAAAAGAGGAGATGGAAGCTCTATAGAGGGATCTGGGCAGCAATCTCCCCCAAGGTAGAAAGCAGAGTACATCAGTTGCTCAACGGGTCTCCAAGTTTAGATACTACCATTTAGAAAACAATCCCCGAGTAGATATAATTTTAATAGAGATTTGCACATAAATAACATATAACAACATATAAAGCTCCTATTATACCAAAGTAAAGTCATGAAAAGAGTGATAGAAAGGAGTTTTCCTTTGTCTGGATGACTGATGATTTGACATGTATAATGATGGCTAACACAATGAACACACTTAGTGAAGAGTTGTTGAAAGTCAAATGTGCTGAACTGAGAGTCCTTTTTCTTCTATGTCTATCAGTAGATGGATTAGGACATTTTAATTAGTTCCACTGACATATAAAGCCTCAAGACTATGAGATGAGATAGAGATAAGAAGTTCATCAGGTTAAAAAAAAGAAAAGCTGTGAAATCAACAACAAAAAACCCCAGCAACTATTCATAGATAAGCTCATAGATAGATCCAGGCAGGGATATTTATAGATAAATCTGAGACTAAGCTAACAGAATGTTGCTCTAAACGCTAAGTCTTTGTGAGAGCATAAACTATATACTTAAGAAGTTTCTTTCCTAGAAAATGTCCTGCCAGGGTCCCTCACAAACTGTCTTGTGATTATTGAACATGTGTATGTGGATCACAGTGTATTACTGTACTTTACTTAACCATTCTTCAGTTACCTTTTGTTCTGGAAAAACATTGTGAAATCCCTCTTGGAGACTTCCCCTTTTTCACCTTGTAGAGGACCATCAAGGTTAGAGAGAAATATGTTGAATTCATTCTTAGCTAAAAAACATACTTCAAGTGTTAGGCTCGTGGCCCTTGTGATATTAGGAGCTCAGGTTTCTGCTTAATCACTTAATTGCACTAAGAAGATCCTCCAGCCCCCCCACCCCCAGGTCCTCTCCATTTTATTAAAGAAATGCCAGAATTTTCCTTTTGTTGACAACTAACAACTCAAAGTTAGAGGGGAAGAAATGCTATGTAACATATACTATGGAGTGGAGGTAGTCGTTGTAGTTTAAAAATAAGGCACAGATAAGTGTGGCTTATAAGCTAGAGAGAACTGTGGGTGTGCAAAGGTGTGCACTGCTTCGGAGAATACCTTTGGATGGTGTCATGTCTGCTGAGATGCTTGCAATAACATAAACGGACCTGAAAGCAGAATGGCTTCCTCCTTCGGCCATTGTAAGAAATAACACCTCTTTCTCTGTGCAGTGTTTGACTTCAAAGCCCTCAAGTACAAGATCAAGCACTGTGGATTGATCTTTCTCCATAAAAGATGCTAACGTAAGCAGAAAGCTGTGGTTAGTAGTCTTCTAATAAAACCCAGGGATTTGCATTCTTTCAATTCTTGACCATTCAGTCTATCTTGACTTCACTCACTTGTATTTGTCACTAAAATACTGTTGTTCATAATGAGCACTTAACGTTCTTTTATGTATGTAAGTTCTTCAGTTACTGGAAGTATTTAACCCAGTATCTTTAAAATGGATTTCCATCTTTTCCCCAAACTTTTCAGTTCTTTCTACAATTCAAATGACTGTAGCATACCCAGGCTAATAAATCCATATATTTCACTCAGACATTATTTTACTGATTCAGCAAGCAATGAAAATCCATGTGGACAATGTCCAAACAGAGTTATAGTTCTCACCGATGTTATTTTGGTGTGCGTGCTGAGGGCATGGAGGAGAAACGCTCCCCTCAATACCTGGCAGGAGAGACTGTGGGAGAATCTATCACCCATCTCTCAGGAGAATGGTGAAAAGGTCAAGAATTCTCTCCCACTTCCTTTGTCAGTGGTGAGAGGTTGGCAAAAAAAACCCAACCCACTCTACAGTTAGAGCAATTGCTCTACTTGGCAATTTTGCATGTAGTATATAGGCTTCAAGACCTGCATTAATTTTTTGACAGTGCTGTAAGAAGCATGGAACAATAATAATGCACATTTATTCCTATTCCTTCTGCTAATGTCTCTAAGTGATTATGATTGCAAAAGAGAATACTATAGAGAATTCAAAAGTTTATGAAAAAATTGAGATTCTTTTTGTTTGTTTCATAGTGTCAGAAATCATACTGTGGATCTTCTTTCATTCTGCTTGCATCTTTGATTAAAATGATTGAGAAGAAGAGCCATGATCTCTCATTCTGGTTTACAGTGAGAAGGTTTGAGAGGGTTAATTTTGATTTCTTGTTTTTGTAGAAAAATATGCTGATTTTTTATTTACTTCATCCAACCTTGATCTCAAGTAACAATAGCAACAACACAAAATATCTTTACCATTACGTTGTAAATGATTTGAAGCAGAGCTTTGCCCCTTGAAGGAGACGGTGAACTAATAAACCTTATGCAAACAATTTGATTCTAAAAGTTAATCCTTTAAATTATACCCTCTGGCTAATAGAAGTTAAAATTTTGGAGTCGCAAACCTGACCCAAATGCAATTTTAACAATTTGTTCAAAGGAAAGAAATGATCTCGTCCCTCAATACACTTCCTGCCACATGAAAGATTTGATTTGATAAAAATAAAATCTAATTTTGCCCCAGATTTAAAGTTCGCAAGTCCCCCTACTGATTCCCAAAACTCTGATGAAGTCTTTACTTCATTTTTTAGATGGGAAAGAACAAAAAGCAGAGGGCCCCGAGCTGTACAGACTACTAAAAATCTTTAATTTGTCAAACCATCCTGTGTCCTTTCATTGCTTTCTCCTATTGTTGTTCTAAAGTGACTTCAGTGTTGATACAAAATGGGTGTGGAAAGAATTTTGTTATTTCTTTGATTGTTCTTAAAAAATATAAAGCTGGTAATCTTGCAAGTTCCTTATCTCCATTTTATTATTTCTACTGTTTATACAAAAAACCTTATTTTCTTTTATTTTACCCATCTGCTATGCAAGATATTATAACCACTAAGGTAGTTAATGAAATTGCAAATTCAAACCTGATCCAAACTCTTGTATTTCCAGACCCATCTTCTCTAATTTCTAGAGAATGTCTACCATTCCATTCAATGATATACAACCTTTGACACAGGTTAGAGCTTCTGAAGTTGATTTCATATCTTAATCACATTTTTGATTAAAGACGTGTAATTCACACTTTGACAATTAATGTCACCTCTTTCCACCCCAACACTTCAAATACAATTAAAACACTCTTCCTTTCTACTCCCCTGGTGCTGCATGTATCTCTCCCAGCTCCTGTCTTCTGCCTTGCACTTCCTCTTGATTGCAATTATCACATCGTGTGAACATTTTTAACCGTGCCAGGCTTCTGAGCACAGGAAGAATCTTGAGTATTGGAGCCATGCCTAAATCATTTGTGCATTTCCATTTGCTAGACTGTAATGTATGCAGGTCATTTAATTACTGCTTCACGCATTCATTCTGGAAGGAATGAATGAGTCATCATAGCTATCACTAGCTCCAACAAGAATTAAGGTGCTCATAGGTTATTTGCCAATTGTACAAAGATGGGATTTAAATGTTTATATTCTTGGTTCAGAGACTTTTAGCTCCATCTCTGCTTCATAATCAGTTAGCTAGCCTAAGAAAAATCCATGTTTAATCCTTAGTTTTAGAGTCTAATCCGTCATTTTGGAGTGGTCTCTGCTAATCGTGTTCATTTGTTTTACTTTTACTCCTCATTGTTAGTGCATGGTTGGGGAGAATATCCAATCAATAACTCGAAAGCAAATCTCACTGAATAATTGTGTAAGTTTCCGGATACAGTAAGACACACATACAGGTGTGAAGGCTTTCATTACATTTTCGTTAAAGGTAGCATGCCGCTTCGACAAATGTTCACATTGTTTTGCATGCAAGTGTGTTTCAGTTTAACTATCTCAGCAAACCTTTTCCTTAGCTACTCACTCTTTTGGATATATAATCAAAGCTTGAGAAAATCCTTCACTAGCTGTTGGTGTGGCTTTGCCCATCATCGCATTCCCGTCTTGCTATGTCTTTGGAAGTCGGTGTCAGTGCGCATGGCAGGCGCGGTGCCCAGTGCGGGCGTCAGGAGGGAGTCCAGACCCGGCTCCACCCGCGCTCTGCCTCGACGTGGGCTGTGCTTCAGTGAACTGTGCGCTCTCACCCTGGACACGGCTCCACGGGGCCCGTGATGTGATTCACCCAGCGCCCGGGGGCAGCTTCGCCTTCCTACAACAGTGAACTAAGATGTGGCTGTCATGATCCGTGCAGGCCGGAGCTTCCTAACACCGTATCCCGGGAAGGGCCTGAGTAACTTTCCACGCGGTGCAGCTCGAGAGCAGGAAAATAAGAAGGGATGCACCACGGTGACCCCGGAGACCCCGCTGTGGAAGGCTGGCGCCCGCCTAGGCGACCCAGGGACCTTGTGCATCCCAGGACAGCCTAGATGGAGCCCTCCTCTCCAACCACCCATCCCCCTGTGACCGCCCTGTGCTAAAACCGCCATGGTCCCAGGATGCTTTATTGCTGCATGCTGTGGCCACAAGCTAATGGCTGTACTTCGTTTATACTCACTTAGCTTACCCGTTTCCCCCATGCAGTTATTTATTATTCTGCAATGGATTCATAGTTGATTGACTTTTTCATCAAAACCAGTCTCCCTCCAGCATTGTCATTTTCTTCTTCAATATGCAGTGGGGAGGAGAGAGGGGGGTTTGTCCGAATGTCCGCTTGTAAGCAGCGGGCACACTTGGAGAGTGAGATTCGGAGGCACAGCCTCCAGGCAGCTGTGGTCAGGATGGTGGCAACTCCAGTCAGCATTCGGGGTCATTTCCCAAGCATCGCCAGGGCCTGGGGGCTGGGGGAGCCTCTTGTCACCATTCAGCTCTGGTCTTCTTCATGCTGGGCTCCTCTTCCTGCATCTCCCATCGGTCACAGTCCCAACGCTCAGGAAACGCAGCTGGAAACGTGACAATGTTCCTTCTGCCAAGTCACGGTGCTGTTTTGGTTTGTTTGTTCATTTGTTTTTTTTTTCTGAAAGGTGCTGATTATTAAATGGTTGTGGAGATCACAAGGAAACTAAATGTTTCCCATAAACGTTTGCGTTAGCCAAAAAGACTCAAGATGCCAGTTTTTCCAAGATTAACGCCAAGAGGAAAGTCCAGTGGCTGACGAGAGGACAGTAAATGCTTACAGGTACAAGTGAATGTTCTTAAGACATGGGCAAGGAACCCAACTCAGAAGGGATCCACTCTTAATCAGTATGATAAAGACATTTTAATATCATGTCGCGAGACGTAGACGTTCTGTGTAACAGTCTGCAAACAGGGGCTTCTTTAATTGGGCTGAAGAGAACTGCTATTTCCCTATAAATGCCACACTAGCATTTGTAAGCTTTGTGGGCACTGGCGAGATGCAAGATCTTTTATTTTTTATTTTTTGACACTGCAAAACAATGGCCTGAAACAAGCATGAAAAGGCCAAGATGTTTATCTTCCCGGCCTGTGGCGGAGGGGCTGGCCAGGCCTGTCGGCTGGGGCTGATTCCTCAGTGCTCGGTGGCAGAGTTCCTTCCCTGCGTGCTCAGAGCAAGGCATCCTCGCCTACGGGTGCTGGCCACAAGACTTCCCGAGGATGGACAAGGAAGCTCGGAACGATGCTACCTTATTAAACAACTTCCTACTCCCTAGAGAATGTCTTAAAAATAGGGCGCCTACCTAGACCAAGACAGCATCAGTCGGATGCATGGAGAATTCTAGGAGCTGGACAGAGGCCACACACCAGCCAAGCTGCGTAGAAGTTCAAGTGAGCGGGAGGAGGGCTGTGCAGAACACGATTCACCGCATTCCTGTCATCCCCAGTGTATGGGAGGCCACGTTTGGAATAATGGCATTTTGAGGTGAGTCTGGGTGAAACTTCACCGGAGCCCAACACACCCAATAAAGAACTGGTGTGGTGGCACATCGCCACCATCCCAGCTCCACACAAAGCACAGATAACAAGGAAGGGCTGCAGTCTAGGCTGGCCTGGGCGTAAATGTGAGACTGGATTTTGAAAGAGATCACCAGAGCAGAAGAGGTCAAGCATGTCACCCAAGTGGTGGGACAGTTACCTAGACAGCCAAGGATTTACAGCCAAACAAAAGTACGGAGGGGGAGGGGGGGAGGGGGAGGGGGAGGGGGAGGGGGAGGGGGAGGGGGAGGGGGGGGGGAGGGGAGGGGGGGAGGGGGGAGGGGGAGGGGAGGAGGAGGAGGAGGAGGAGGAGGAGGAAAAAGCAAAGGATAGCAAAGCCAAAACATATTCCTAAAGTAACCCACAGTGTCCTTTGTCAAGTCGTTTCACATTGTCCTGCCCACAAACTCGTTTCTTGCATCCGCAATGCTCCCTTTTCCTAATGGATTTTTGTCAGTTTGTGTTTAGAATGCAAACCTTGCTTCAAAAGAATTAGCTATCAATGCATCCTCTGGGATTGAAGCTCTTTTATTTTACACCAATTACCTAATAATGAAAAACTTAAGCACTGTTAGAAACCAGTGGGCAGATCTTTAATAAAAGTTTACAGAATATAGAATTATTTAGAAGGAAGCTGAGTCTTCAAAGGCAGATATAATTTGACACTGGAGAATTTCTTCTTCCAATTTGTGTTCTAGTAAATATGCCTTTACCCCCCTGAGGGGCAAACACTTTGAAGGAAGGGGCAGTTCCTCCTCCCTCAGGAAAAATTCCTCCCTGTGTCACACCTGCTCAATGCACACCTTAAATTGCATGCCTATGTCTACCAATGAAAGCTAGTGTCATTATACATCATTATGGCTGAAGGAGTAATATTGAATATTATTTTCAAATTTGAGTAACATAACACATTTCAAGCAAATGTATGTTTATTAAACAAAGATGATGTTTAAATATTTTTCATTAATGACAGCCAACAGTACTTGTTTCACAAAATATATGAATCTTATATTTAGATATTAATTTGAAAAAAAACTGTCAAGCACTATATTTACTATTCAAATGTTCAAGCCATTAGCCAAGGCTACAAACATGACATAAAATTGGGGAGGGGGGAGTTGAATTTACAGGATTTTTTTTTCATTCATTGTTGTCTCCTGTGGCATTAGAACAGGGTTTGAAAAGATTTGCAAAACTGGCAGTATTTCCAAATGATTACCAATAATTGGATAATTCCATATATTTTGTAATTATTTTTTATTCTTGCAATTTTTTCAGTGCTTCAACTTGTTAAACTCTCTCAAGATATCTGCACCTACCAGCAAAAGTTTTGCAGACTGTTATCATATCTTTGTATATATCTATCTTTCCTCGCCGATGGAACACTAGCTTCTGAAATTTCCAATTACCATATAAAAATTGAAGTTCATCTTAATGTCTCCTTGAGGCATATGGTAGCTAGGCAACCTGTGAATGCCCCGTTCACTGACTCAGGGTCAGCCTTTACTCTATTTAACTATTTATTTACAGCCTGTCTGGGTAGATGCGGCTCATGTTGTTCAATGTAGAGACATAGTAATTAAAATCAGTATACCTGTCTTGACTCTATATTTCAAAACTAATAAGAATTTCTCCAATGAAGCCAACCTCTTCCACATCAGTACTTAGATTACTTTTACTGTAACTTTACTACTTTTCACCTAGAGATGAATTTATGGTATTAAACAGTCACTATGTTCATTATAGCCTCTATTGTAATTCAGTGAAAATTGATTTGAGAATATGCCTAGTAAGAAGGAAAGATACAGGAACATTGAAAATGTGGCAGGCACCATGGTATTTCTACCGAAATACAGAGAATTTTTATTTATAAGAGAGAGGGAAACAGATTATATGATTTTGTTGGTTAAAAATTTCATCAGAAAATATAGATTTTGTCCAAAGGTTTTATATATATGGATATATATATATATATATATAATTGTGGGGAAGATTTATACACCATGACCTTTATTTTGAACATGGATTCTGAACACAGCTCAAGGATTTTCTCTCTCTCTCTCTCTCTCTCTCTCTCTCTCTCTCGCACACACACACACAGGGATTTGATAACTATTCTTAGAGAAACATCTAAGATGTAAACTAACTCTAAATTCACAAATAAGATATGTGTTCTTCAGTTGAAAACTGTATAATTTCTGTGTTTGTAACAAGGACTTTCAGCAGCATACCTGAGCTGCGGGTGAATTTATTCATCTATTGCGGCGCTATCTGCACAGTGCTTGCTCACTGAGTCACCGTGCAGTATGTATTGGAAAACTCAAGGACTAAAGGCACAACGAGCTCTTTCCTCACCGGATGCGCTGGGGGCGAGAGGAGTGGAGAACCTCAGATGGATTGCAGGGACGTTTCACACACAGCTCCCTTAGTAGCATTGTGTCCTCGTCCTTCGGGCTCTGAGTTTTTACTTTCCATCCTTTTGACCTCATACTGATGAGGGCGTCTACTGTGGTTCCAGTCAGACAGAGAATTACAGATGCAGAGGGTGACTGGATGGCTCTGTCTCTGTCTCTCTGTCTCTCTGTCTCTCTGTCTCTCCCTCTCTCTCTCCCTGTCCCCCCCCCTTTTCTCCTGCCCCCTCTCCTCCCCGCTCTGTCTCTCTCCATTCTCCACGCTCTCTATTCACTGAGAGTGTTGGAGAAGAACAGCCCGGAACCTATATGGTAGCACAGGACTCAGGAGAAGCCCTCGTGTAACAAAAATGCTGTCACCAAGACTAGAGATTCTGGAATTGTGATCGTGAATTTTACAAACTCAGAGCAGCGAGAAATCAGGTCTTCTTTTGTACAATCCACTCGGTGTGTGGGATTTCCATCCTACCAGCCTGAACAGACAGGGGCTTGTCCCCTTTCTTATCGTAGGTGAATGTATGGAACAATCTAGAAAAACAAAAAGGAAGAGCCCAGGATGTACCGGAGGTGCAGGGATCGGAAGCCCAGCGAGCACTTTCGTCTTCCTCCACTTGGAAAGCTGATCGTGCTGTGCCTGGTGTAGAACCTTCTCTGGACGGTGACCCGGCCCAACAGTCTGCGTTACTTGAACAAAATACCTGATACAACTAATGGAGTAAAGGAAAAGGGTTGTCTCAGCTTTGAAAGCACAACTTTCAGGAAAGCTTTGTTCCAGAAAGTTGAGCCCATGGATAAAATCTTGAACTATGGACATGTTTATCAGGGAAACAAAACATCTTTAAAACATATAGTGTAAAATATGTAATAATAAAAAGACACATTGCAAATCAGAGTCTAGTTGTCTTCTTTTTAGAGTATAGCTGTCTTCTCTTTCCCCTCCTCCTCCTCCTTCTGTAGTCAATGAGAGGAGCGAGGGCCTTAGTCCCATTGTCTGAGCTGTGTGTGTGTCTATCCCACAGACAGCAAAGCCTCCCGTCCGCTCTTTGGGGATTCAGAAAATGGCATCGTGCCGTTGGTTGCTGGACAGGACTTTTTGGTCAATGCAGAATCTCACACAAACTAAGGAGAATGTGGCACTGCAAGTTATGAAACAACATTTAACATAACGATCTCCTAAAGCTGACAGGAATTCACACGAAGCGTTATTCTGTTGTTTTTTTCTTTTAATCTGTCATGTGCCTTTTATTTTCAGTACACTCCCCTCTCAGAGTTGTTGTGCTTTGTCGCTGCCTGCTTCTTCCCTCATCGATTCCTATGTTTATTGCTCGGTTTGCCTGTATTGTATTTCATTAATGGCGCCAATCATACAGCAAGAATTTGTGCTTCTTCTATGCAGCTTTAAGAAGATTTCAGCTCGTTCGCTCACTTAAGTGTCATTACAGCCCTGAGAGATAGAGATTTTTATTCTCCATTTAATAGATACAAATGGATTCCTAGGTTTCTGTTGACAAGATCTTACTGATATTAAATTGCAGATGTTGACTCGAAAACCAAATTCCATCCTTAGCTGAAACACTGAAAGCACGGTAACAGCCTAAAATTTCCTTATTGATTTGAATATAGTTTATACTTTGCCTACTGTTGGATTATAAAATCGGCAGCAGTTCTCTGAAATGCGGACATCATAACATTGTTATTATTGTCTTAAATACTTTGTATTGATCACTTTGATTTTTTTTTTAATTTTTACTTTTCTTCTGGTAGACAAAGAGTTTGGGCTTAGCCAAAAGGTGAGATGGGGAGGCTTCTCCTCCAAGCCTGAGAACTGACCTCCGTCTCACACATCTCAATAGAGACCCACAGCTAAGAGAAGAGGAGCGAGCAAACAGCGATGGCTCTTCATGAGCAAGGAGGGAAGGGGTGGAGATCAGCCTATCCTGTTCATCTCCGCGTGCTGTGGGGAGCAGATGATTCACTTCCAAAGGAACAGTCTTTATCACCTCCTAGGCTAGGTTGTCAGTGTTACTGCATTGTGCTGACGGACACTCTGAGTTCCCACAATGCTAATTGACACCCCCCTTTCCATGTCAATATGAACATGATAACTGTTTCCTAAGGTCACCAGCCGAGGGGCTGAGTGAGGTATTTGTTTGTTCCTGTCGTGATGCAGATTCTTGATTGACTGATGGACTGTGCGGATGTCACCCACAGAGCTGGCTGGGCTGCCCCGGTGATCCAAAGGCTCTGGGGTCCCACAGTTTTGCTCCAGCCTCTCTTTGCAAGGTAGGGACACAACATATGGTCAAAGTTTTACTTTCTAGCTGGAGTTAACGTCTTGGAATACTTTGTCAATGAATCAGTTCATTTCACTTGAAAAGTGACCTCCACTTTTGAAGTGGACCCCATGAGATGATTATTTCCTCAGAAGAAAAGTCCTTCCTAGGCCATCTTGTTTCAACACAGCTCCTGGGATTTGTGCAGTGCAAGATGAGGGGTTTCTCTGGAGATAGACAATAAAGAGTGGAGTTTTAAGTTGTATCGGAAACAATGTTAAATTCTGGAAGAGTAGACCACCCTCTTTCTTACAATGTGCGAGAATATCATTCTTTGGCTTGCTGAGGTTCCCTCCGAGCGGTTAGCTCTTTAATTGCACATTTGCAGGAGCGTTTACGGATAGGCCTGCGCCCGTAATTAGAAGTGGAAGCAGAAGAAAGGTAGCGGGAGCAGCACTCAGCCAAGCACCTGCGCGGTGCCTTCGCCTCTGATTTTCTCGGGAAATGAGCGGAGTAAATGTTCTTTGAGATCGACATCAAACATCATGTGCCCACTTGAGAGCTCACGCGTTACCGGGAGCTCGCACGGAAGTGGGGGGCTCTGGGGCGTCTGTGAAGTCCCGGGAAGAAAGGCCCACAGGCAGCCAGAGAAAGTTAATTTTACTTAGAAGTAAGTCACTGGATTTGGTGGCAGCCAGGAAAACAGTTGCTCTAGCAATTTCCACAGCTAGTAATTAGTGGAGGGAATGAAGCACCAGGTTCAGGGGTAGGATGAAAAGGGACTTTGTAAGCTAGTTGACAGGAAGGAGCTCTCAAAGAGAGAAACTTTTGAGTAAACAAATACATCAAAAGAGGTGGTTTTTATTTCCCTGAGATTCAAAAAACAACAACTGTTTAAACCTTCCCTGCATGGGAAGTGAGTACGGTGCAGTCCTGTCTGAAAGGAGCTGCAACAAAATGCCAGGAAATGAGTGGAAAAGCCCGTCGTACCTTGAGCACTCGGCACCTGGGAAGGTGCCCTGGCCGTAGAAGTGTCTAGAAAGGGCAACCGTAAAGCTGAGGAATTTGAACTGCAGTGAGTTTGGTGTGTCGGTGAACGCGGAGAGCTGCGTGTTTTGATCTGCAAGTTTCTATCTGAAAAAACAACGAAACCCAAAGGGGCAAAGGATGTGCAGCCCAAGGAGTAGAGTGCACACCTAGCAAGTGTGAGAATCTGTGTAAACCCGGGTGCTGACACACAAAACTATGTTACTTTGCCTGCCACGGTTTCATAAACTGCACCTTTTTCTATGGTTTGGGGTAATTTATTCTCATTACTACTGCTTTCTGCCTTTAAGGTCATTGTTCATTTCCTCGTGACTCACGTCACACACGTGTTTGCTTAGATTAAGCCTAGACATGTTCTTCTTCCTTTAGAAACATAGTTACTAATCAGAACTACACAGGACTTTGTAGAAAACATGAGCTCTGTTCACATAGGAAAACATTTCTATTTCCACATGCACCCTCAGGTTTCTCTTGGCCAAGCATTCTCCTCCAGTTGAAATCTGTATAAACCCTATGTATTCTATTGACAAAACTCCCACAGCATTTGTCAAACAACCACTATATGCCATGCTTTTTAATGCATAATTATAGCTCCATCTCTAGAAGATGGAAGAAAAATAAAAATAGAAAAATGTAAACAAATAAATTCAATGCATTTCAAAGGGACCAGAAATGTACTTTACATACTATGGTTTTTAAATTACCTATCTTTTTTATCTACATGCATAAATGGGTTACCATTCAACAAATCAGTTTATAAGTACGAGGCATCTCAATTGATATCACCCTTTTTACTTACAATGCTTTATACATAACTGGGAACAAATGAAGGGGAAAACTGAAAGACGAGGCTGTTCTATTGTGGACACAGAACGCCATCTGTTTCTGCACTACAGTTATTATGAAAACAAGACCTACATGAATATAGAGGAATAACAGTGAGTTTATGTTTGTCCATACGATAGATCAGTAGATAGAAGTAGTAAGGGAAGGAATGATGGGTGGCTGAAATACAAGGTCATAGAATTATATGGGATGCAAAGGAACAACTGTACACATTTTTAAGGCTCGTAATTCCACACCAACTTTGAACACGTTATGCCTACTTTTTGAAATCCATTCTCTATTATATCAAAAATTAAGGTGTTTTCACATTTTATCATAAAGTTTGTATGTAACGCAAATCAGAGTTGACTTGCAGTTGGCTCAGTAACATAGTACACGTATAATGACACAAGTAACATTCCCTAGTGAGGTAACTAAATTTTAGTAAATTCAGAAGACATCCGGCCTTTGTGGACATCTTCTGGGGGAAGTTTCTCTAACGTCTAAATCAGGTCTTTATTGAAAACGTCGAACGGTAAAGGCTAGTCTCAGATTCATCTTTCAGGAAAATCAACTCAGAGGAATAAGTGAAGGTAGAGTCAAAGGGAACAAAAGTGGCCCCCACAGAAGGCTCTTGTAGCACTATTATTGTGAGCCATGTTCTTCTTCTTTTTTTTTTTTTTTTCAATCTTCAAATTTTATAACACTTTGGGGATTTCCATTTATGGCTCTGATGGAATAGCTAATAGAAACTCAGCGCTCTCACCAATTAGAAAGCCAACGTAAAAGTGGAAATGAATTATGTTTGAAGGCATTGGAGAACGGCCAAGGCAAAGCCTGAGGAGCCAACATCTCAGACGAGCTCATTAAAATGAGCCTAACACTCTTTGCACTGTCTGAGCCACCCACGGCTCGGGAACACAGTCTATGGGAATGAAGCTCAGAATCATAGCCCAGTATTAATCAGGCTGCTGACCCTGGAAAAGAAAAAAAAATTCTCCAGGCTTACCAGGAGAAGGGATTGGTGCACATTGATAGGAGGGCTAAGCCCGGGACTGAGTACAGATCTGGGTGGACTAAGAGGACTGGAGAATTTTGGAACGTCTGATGTCTGGATTGTAGAGATCTATTCGTGTCTGGAAGTGAGTAAGGCTAAGTGTTTCACTGGGAGGCATCATCTAGTTTCAACACTTAAAAAACGATATCGGCTACTCATTTAAAATTGATCAATGAAACTAAAGAAAAGCAGGATAAACAAATAGATGAATGGGGCTTTGGAGAGTGGAGTGATTAGAATTAGGTTTTTATCCTTTTTTTGCCAGTCCTGGGGCATGGACTCAGGCCCTGAGCACTGTCCCTGGCTTCTTTTTGCTCAAGGCTAGCACTCTGCCACTTGAGCCACAGGGCCACTTCTGGTCTTTTCTATATATGTGATGCTGAGGAATTGAACCCAGGGCTTCACATATACAAGGTGAGCACTCTATCACTAAGCCACATTCCCAGCCCCAAGAATTAGGTTTTTAAATTGGCTATGAAGAACACATTTAAGAAGGTGACAGGATGTGGAATTTATTCAAAGAACTGATGTGAAAAATAGTCAAACAAAAATTCTTCTAGAACTTGGAGTCTGAGTACTGCTGCTTAGCTTTTTCACTCAATGCTGGTGATCTACCACTTGAGTCATAGCTCTACTTTTTGGGTTTTTTTTGGTTGTTAATTGCAGATAAAAAATATCGTACTTTCCTGCTCAGACTGTCTTTGACACGTGATTCTGGGATCTCCTCCTCCTGATTACCCAGAAATACAAGTGTCTGCTTCTGGCTCAGACAGAAAGTCTTGAACTGGAAAATACAATAAGTCAATAAAGAACTTGGTGGATGGGATCAGTAGCATTTTCAGAAAACAGGACCTGCAAAGAGTTGACCTGCAAAAAGTGTAATAATACAGAAGTGGACAGATGCAGCATTTGAAGAGATAAAGACCGAAATGTCCACAGCAGCCTAAACTCCTGACACCATGGATTTCAAGAAACCCCATGAAACAAGGAGAACAAACACGATGAGCTCAGGCCAGCATAGCAATGTGCAACTACTGAGAAACAAATTCAAACTGAAAAGTAAGAAAACTGCACAGAGTTTTGTCTGTGAAGCATCCACACGGCAAATGGCCAAATGCATTCAAACAAATTCTCTTACCACAGGAAAAACAGAAATGACATGTATAGGGTAAAATTTCTCCTTTACAAGGAATTAGTACTTCAAAGCAACCTATAAGTCAAAGGAAAAAAAAAGAAAAGGACTTCAAAACTATAGAATCCTTTGAATGTAGTGATTGTATAATTATAATTCTTACACTTTCAGATAATCAAGAATGACATATTGAGAGCAAACTTGAGTAAAGATGAAAAAGTTTTAATCAAATAGGCACCAAAATATAAATAAAAAGAAATGGACTTCTGGGCTAAATTGGTTTAAGTGTGGGAGCGCAAAAAGTGATTAAATCCTTACACCATCACCACCGTAACTATTCACATCAATAAAGGGAAAAAATGTTCGCCGACTCAGATGAAATAAGACCTTGATAAAAGTTAATTCACACGTATTGTTATGGGAACTCTTAGCACAGTAGACACAAACACAACGAATAAAAGTATCATTACAGAGGTGGCCAACAAGGTAGTTCCTAAGACAGGACTGAAACATTGCTCTGCGTGGATATTTATGTGTGGCCTTCTCTGTGGGTTTGGACGGCTTTAGGTCCAGGGGGCAGCAGCTTTTCTTCCTTCAAAGACTTTCCGAGGGAAGGCTCCATTATGCTGTTGGCTGAGGATGATCGAGGCCTGGGCTCCCTCTTCCCCGAGAAGAGGGCTCTGAAGAGTGAAGATAGACCTCTCCATGATGCTAATTGCGCTAGGCACTGAATCAAAATCAAAGAGACAAGGGGTGGCAAGGTGCGTAGCCGCGGCTCCAGGGTGACAGGCGATTCAGTCCTCTGAACTCAGTGTCAATTCAATAAAAGAGAGCAGGGCTTTGAGACGGAAAGAGTCGAGGTGCATTAATTCTGTCAGGCAGAATGGGGACTCTGTGGGCCACGGCTTCAAGTCACATCTTAGGAATTCGTCGTAAGAGCCCCGTTTCAGCGTAGAGCCCGTGACAGGTGCTCAGCCCAGGCCTGGTGTGGGCCTTGGCTCTCATCTTTCGGTTGACTGGCTTTCTGTCACCGTGTCCCTTAAGGCCTTCTGTCTTAGCTGAACGGCGTTTTGCTAGTCAGAAAGAAGGAGATGGAGTGAAGGAAGGGAAGACTTCCAGGCTTCCTTCAAGTGAAGGAGGAGTTCCTGCTGGGCCTGGAGCAGGCAGAGGAGGAGAGCACTCCAGCCCATCCTGGACCGTGTGGCTGCCTGCGGGAAAGGCTCAAGGCCGGTCACCAAGTAGGGCTCGCCGCCTTCATCCTGCTCTTCATTCCTCCCTGCACAATCAGCTTTTCAGTACCCGTGTCCAGGAGCAGAGGCACCCAGACTGCTGCTTACAGGGTCTAACGTTCCCGTCTTAAAAGATGAAGAGTTTTGGAAATGGAAGTTGATGAGGGTTGCACAGCAATACAAGTGGCTCTTATATCACTGGGGTACAACTTAGAAACCTGCACAGGATACATTTCATTCCAGGTTAATTTTCCAACACTAAAAAAAAGCAGGAAAAAAAATAAAAGGAAATTGTTAAGATCCAATCAACCCATAAAAAGCCATTCTTTCACTTAGGGTTTGAATATGGCTTGTTTATCTTTGCCTAGTTTCTTATGCTGTTACATTGTTGACTTGAACTCTTCCTTCTTTCAATTAAGCATTTCATAGCTAGAAATGTCTCCTTGTGCGGGGTTTGTTGCTATGTTTCTTCGGTTTTCTATGCTGTGTTTTCGTTTCCTTTCAAGCTGCTACTGGGCTGAAAGTCAAAACTGATTGTAATTTACTGCAATCAAACATCCAGGGTCTTCCCCATGAATGTGCATTCTAATCTTACAAATCAGGAACACCAGGCGGATCTTGCCAATGCGATTTCTGTGGAGGAGGAAGGGACCTGGTGCTTCCTGCTTTTTGAAGGCTTCACTTGAGGCTATGCCTGATGAAACAGCCTGCAATCCCACCTACTCTGGGACTCTGGGGACAATGACTCAGAGAGAGGACTGACCGTCCTCCTCCCCCCCAATACTGCAGGAAAAAGGTTAGCAGTTTGCTCAGCAAACTGGGTAAAACCAGGTGTGATAGTCAAGACTGTAATCCCAGTTACTCATTAGGCCTAGGTTGTAAATTCTTGGTCTGAGGCTACCGCAGGCAAGAAAAGCCCAGTTATTAATACTAATTAAAGATACTAATTAAAGAAAGAGTATTCATTTCCACTAGCTCCCTTTGAACGGCGTGTGTGTGCTCAGTTCTCATTAGGGATTTTGTTTTGTAATTACATCATCTCCTGACTACGGCAGCGCATGCTATCTGCATTTTTTGGTCATCCTATCAAAATGGCTGGACCCCAGGAAGCCGTGAGCCAGAGCCCCTCCCAGTGAGATCACATACAAAGCAAGATGAAGGCACCCGTGGACCACAGTGGAACGAAGCAAATGAAATGCTTGCGTTTCCCACTGGCGAGTCACGAGAGTATTTCCGACTTGTCTTTTTATATTAGAAATATATATATTTTTTCCATTCTCATCTTCTCCTTGAGCCAAACACAGAGGCCCACGCACGCTGTTGGGAGTGTGAAACACAGTAAAGGCAGCGGCATGTGTAGAAACATGAACGCTCTTGGGCGGCGGTCCACGAGCGCTCGCCCGGACTGAAGGCCTCGCAGATCAAGCCTGGAATGGTGGGGTGAGATGATTTGGAAATCTACGTTGGTGTGTTAGTTACCCGTGGCGCATTTCAGAACTTGAATCAGTCTGCCTATGTTGCAAGCTCCGTAACTTAAGAAACGGAAACCTTCGGGATTTAGTCGGTGCCTGGGCAGCCGAAATTTTTGCACTATTTTGGTGATGGTCAATACTTGTATTGATTTTCCCAGTGTCTTGTGAAAGTAGAGTGAAATGAGCAGCACAACTGGGTCTTTGTAGGAAATGTGTGAGGGTTCTTTACTAACTGAATGCACACTGACTATCCCCCCGACATGCACGCACGCACACACACGCACACGCAATATCCCAGTGTACTATTTAACTGTGTCCACCTGAAATGAAGCTCACTATGAGCAGCACGGAACATTAGAAATCTGACTTTAAAAATCTGGTGACACAACAAAATTATTAGGTGTCCAATGGTAACAGTCCTTAAATTAAGAAAAAAAAAGAATTCATGTAACAGACAGGAAAGTGTCTCTTATGCACAGTTATTTTCATAGTTTTATAGTATATAATTTTGCAAATATCCACTTTTAAAATTTAATTTCATGAGCTGTCACCCATGGCACGAGTCTTTCAACATCACTATAAACAATGTCAAGTCCTGAAAGGCAACAGGACAGAAATTTGGGGACAAGGACACTGGAAGTTGCACTGTGAGAAAAGGTTGTGGGGCTTGAATGGGAAAATTAAGTGGATGAGGCAGAGAGAAAGAGAGAGAGAGAGAGAGAGAGTGTCATGGGAGAATGGAGACACGGTACTCCACAGAAGTGGGAGGAAAGAGTGTGATAAATTAGGATTTGCAGAAATGCAAGGAAGAAAAAGAAATTAGCTAGTAGGAAATGAAGATTGCAGGAGGATTACAAAAGTATGAGAAAATGTAGATAAATGTGTGAAGTGTCAGGATACATTTTTAAACGTGGCAATAATAATCAAGATGAAAGACTTTTGAACATTTTTGTCAAAATAATATCACTAGCTGGAAATCACATTAAAGAGTACTCTTTGACTAGAATGGAAAGAGCTGTACTTTGTTTAATGAGAAGAAAAAGTGCTTTCAAGAGAGACTATTTCTCCAGGAAGTGCACAGGTATATTTGGTTCAAATACTTGATGCTGACGCCGTTAAGAAGTAGAAAATGGAATGCTTCACTGGGGAAAAATGTTCACTCTAATATTTCTACTAAGTGATAATTCAAGTTCAGGCAAGAACATAATACAGCCATTGTGGATGGAAAAAACATTTTCAGAAAGCAAAATTATAGAGTTTTATGAACCAAGTAAAGAAACCACAATAGTATTTACTGTCTTATTTTTTATGCAGAAGTGATTTTGAAAAAAAAAAAAGGTGTGACAGTTCAAGTTTCCCTGATTTTTAAGTAAATGGAAACTTATCATTGACTTTAAGATGCTTTTAACAATAGGTACTCGATGAAATCATGTTCCTAATGATAAATTATTAAGCATTTATTAAGACAAACCCTAGATTAAGAATTTATAGTAGAAAGTGAAATCAGCCATAGGCTGTCTGTTCTCAAGAAATTACAAAACAAAATGTAAGTGATCAAATCTTGCAATTAACTTTAGGTCCCATTATTCCATAGGCCTGTGTGGGAATCTGGGTCTGTTACAAGTTTGGGGAAAAGGAATGAAGAAGACAAGCATTGTAGAAGAACTGGAATCCCAGGGTGGGGTGAAGTTCAATCGAGGGTCTGTGAGCTTGCTTCCACCGAGGAGCCGCTATCTCAGGAAAAGTATACTTAAAGATTTGTAGACCGTTTGGGCCAAGATTCGCCGTCCACAGTGCAAATCTCAGAGTGACTTTTCAGTGTCTTTCACTTTAAGAAAGGAAAGCATTCGATCATTGCCGGGACCACATGAGTACATTTAGAGTTTAATTGTTAGTCATGTCTGCCCTATAGCTATAAATTATAGGATATTATTTCAGGACTCCATTAGAAACTCTCTGTTTCAAACTCATAGCTTCCGAGTAAGAGCTTCTCATTTGTTAGATCACAACTGGAAGTGGCTGTTTCGTAGCACTGACCATGGATGCAATCCCATCTTCATCCGCTCTGGTTTCAAACAACAGCCAGTACTAGGTATTTACCTACGGATGAGCTGACTTCAGGTCAGGCACTTTTAATGTCTCATCACCCCCGACGGCAATGGAATCTCAGCTATGTTTCAGTTTAAGTAGGAATGTAGCACCATTCCAGAATGCCAAAATCATGGTCTGGGGGGCGGGGGGGAATGCTCTCGATCCAGAACTCTAGTCCAGTGCAGGTCAGACAGTGGAGGAGACGGAGCCTAGAGGTGTGGAAAGAGATGAAGCAGGGGATCTGGACGATGCCCCTTAGGGCAGGTGGGGCGGGGAATGAATGGGACACAGCGCCTGGACACCTGCCCGGGCTGAGACACCAGGGCTGAGCGGCCATGCGGGAATCGGGACGTGGGCGGAGGAGTTGCTACCGTTGCCAGGTCTTGAGAGCCTGGGCTGGAGCCATCACTGGGGACACAAGTGCCTACCTCAGGGGCTCCGTGTTCTTCTGGTGTCCTGTTTCCCAGCAGCAAACACCAGGGACACCACCCATGGAAGCTAATTGAAATCGGTGGGGAAAGAAGCCCGAGAAAGGACTTGGGAAAGGTGAGTGGAAGAAAGTGTGCCAAGGGGAAGAGGAATGGAAAACACAGCCCCCTAGGATGACCTCTAAAGAGGGTCTGTGTTCTCAGTATAAATCACATTTTAATTCGTAGCAGTCATGTTTTCAGCGGTTGCCTATTTGCCAGAGAATTATAAGAGAGCGGTTTTTATCCCCCTTGGAGTTGTTGGCAAGGATGGATCAGGAGATGTTTCAGGAGCGTAAGAGCAAGAGCACGCATTCGGCTTTAATTTTCTTCTGCTCCAGTAAAGCATTTACCCGAACTCGGCAATGATAATGTGCCTTGGATTCTTGGTAAGGGTATTTTATTGGGGGCGGAGCCCATCCTCTGTATTGATTTCCTATCGCTACAAGACATGTAACCACACACTTAGCAGCTTCAAACCACATCCACTTTCTGTCTCTCCACTCGGCAGCTGGTGAGCCTCTCGAGTGGGTTGTCTGCTCTGGGTCGCACAGGACGACATCTGGGTAGCCATCCACTCTTGCCTGTGCTCATGGTTAGCCCAGCCCTTCTGCTGTGGTTTGGGGTGATGGCATCGAGCCCGGGGTGACAACTTCTCTTGGAAAGCCATTTGTTCAGTGTTCATACTACCAAGGTCAGGGTGTCAAATATTTCTCCTGCTTCAAATTGTTACCACACCGTCAGTACAGCATCCACCTTAGTTCTATGTGTCTGGCAAGAGACGCACTCAAGCGAGGCAGGATGCATTATGAAAATGACAGAAGTGTCCTCGAGTTAGAGTGAGAAGGTGGCTTGCAAGGTGCAGCCGGATTCAACAGTGCAGCAGGAGTCGTGTTTGTTTACGCGGGGTGTTAGTCTGAGGGGAGTAGGTGGGGGTGGTTTTTTGGCACGCACTCTGGCGGACAGATTGACTGCCAGAGGTAGTTTATGTAACAAATCTGCACCTGTGCGCGCCCGGATTTGTGACTGCTGTGATCAGCCCCAGAGAGACTGAAGAACGGGGCCGTCACTCTTACCCTGCGTCCATGCGGTGAAGCTGGGGTTCTGCAAGACAGGCAAACCTCATCTCCACACATGCTATCCTCATCTTCATCAGTTCTCCTTTGGTGGGATTTGTTTGAGGGGCCACTTAATAAGCAGTTTTCTAACCTCTGGTCCTTTCTGTCAGCCTGGAAAGAGTGTCTGGTGGGTGGATCCTATTTCCTAAAGGACCCTGGTAACCCATTTGTTGTCCTGGAAATTAAGGGCCTTGTGCTTTCTTCCTGCCTGGAAGTTTCTTCCCCTCTGCTCAAGACTAGTACTCTACCAGTCCAGCCACAGTCCCTCTTCTGGCTTTTTCTGAGTAGTTTATTGGCAATCAAAAGTCCCAAGGCTGTCCATTCATGGGCTAGCTTTGAGCTGTGATCCTCAGATCTCAGCCTTCTGAGTAGACAGGATTACAGGCCTCAGCCACCGGTGCCTAGCCGCCGCCTTTGATTTTAAATGATCATTTACTATCAATCTTCCATTCCTTAGAAATAGACTGTTGGTTTTGTAAGAAAGTATAAATTATTAAAAAATAATCAGTAAACTCTTAGCTTTCTATTATTGCAAGGAAATGGCAGTATTGTGTGATAATAAAATAGCAGAGTTCTTAAATTAGACATGTGCATAAAAACAAACCCTTCTTGTTGGAAACCCAAGTGAGTGCCATTAGCCACTTTAGTATCACAGCAGGTAACACAAATTATTATTGCATTTAATTAGCATCCTGACAAGTTGAGGAACTCTATACCAGCATTCAGATTATATACAGAAGGTGATTTGAAAGTGTTTCCTGTCTGAACAACATCAAAGCAAATCAAAGACATGAGCTCAAATCTCCCCCTTATTATCAAATACCTGGGGATCGTTACCACAAATGACAAGGGAAAAAATGCCAAGTAAGTGCAGCTTTTAAAATGATACTTAATTTTCTATGTGAGGAGCTTATTTCAAGTTTCATATGCAAAATCATTTTATTGTGGTATAGTGTTAGCAATTGTTCCTTTCCTTTTCATAGTAAATAAAAATGTATATAGTCTATAATCGTTTTAAAGTCATAGCATCTTTCAGTGCCTATCAAATACTATTACTGCTGAAATATATATCATTAAAATTTCCATCTCAAAGCTGGGAGCGGTGATATATTCTTGTAATCCTGGCATTGGAGAGGCTGATGAAGGCAGATTATAATTTCAAGGTTGGTCTGGGATTCAGCGTGAGTCACTGTCTCAAAAAAATGAAAACATTTTCCAGCAAAAGTGCAGGTTTCATCAGCAGAGGACTGTAGAGTGTCAAAAACTGAAAAAAAAAAAAGGTTTCGTGTGGACAAACAGCTCTAGCCTACCACAAACTAATAAAAACAGTAAAGACATGGAAAAATGCCTTTTATTTAACACTGAGAGCCCTTCTGGAAACCTTGTCTGCTACTCTAATGAGCTGTCTATATTTTGAAGTATTTACAAATGGTGTTAGTATTTACTAGTGGTGATTTATAAGTTATATTTAGTAGAACTATCTCACTATGCTACTTTCTTGGTCAGACATTTCTAATGTGAAGCAGAGTAAAATTTGCATTTGAATATATTCATTGCAAAGAAAAAAATTCTTGTTTTTTTATATTCGAAGTAAAGGGAGAAATAACATCAAGTATGCTTACATAGTCATATGGTTTTACCTCCCATGAACATACACATTTCAAATGAATATTTCCCTGGGTAGCTACAGGAACAATAATTAGATAAGGCTATTAAAAACAGAAACAACAGCAGAATTCTATAGCCCAGATTCAGGAGAGATTGAGACACATTGAAATCCACAGGAGATACATTTCTTTTTATTAGAATGATGTATAGCAACAGCTACTATTTCTTACATTTAAGTTTTGTGTATAAATAACTAGGACTATTCTCTATATCATGGGGAGAAAAATAAAAGAGTTGATACTCAGAAGCTTTCATGTTTAATTCAACATTTAAACAGGCTCTCTAAAATTACCATAATTGCTGTTCTTTTTTTCACAATACTATCCTAAGGACTGTGATTTTTAAGAAAGTACATGAATTAAAGAAAATATATTATGTAAGAACCTTAAAGGTCATTTCAAAGTTCTTAAAGCATGAAAATTTTTATTAGTCTTGAAGATCTTTCAGGATTTATTAATAAATATGTGTAAAGAAAATCTATATTTTTATTCTTCTCACATTCTCCCTCACTTTCTATATACTCCTTATTGCACCTTCAGATAGCTTGGGCACAGATTTGTTATCGACAAGTTACTTCAGGTTTCTGCCACCAGATTTATTCATTCCTAAAATAGGAATAAGCCAATATATATTGTCATTGTTTTGATGATCAGATGGTTCGATACAAGTATCGTATAGGAAAGTACAAGTGATACTTATAACCAGCTCTCAATGTTAATGCATAAAACAATACATTATTGTTCAAGTGAAATAAAATCCCCAGCCTTTTTCTTTATTCCTCCTCCTCCTCCTCCTCTCCTCCTCCTCCTCCTCCTGCTCCTCCTCCTCCTCCTCCTCCTCCTCCTCCTCCTCCTCCTCCTCCTCCTCTCCATCCCTCCCTCCCTCCCTCCCCCCACCCCGTTCCTCCTCCTATTTTGATCACATTTTTTCACACCCAGCTGACCTACAAAAATAAATTCTAAGCCCTTCTAGCCTAGCAGCAACCACCGCCAAGTAGGTAGGAATGCCCTCTGCTCCCCATGTGCGGTCAGCAGGGATTTTACAAACGTTCTTGCTGCGTCTTTTTGCTTCCAGCTTCCTTCAGCAGAAACCTCGTGGGTGAAACGCGCGCTTGCGAGGGGGCCGTGGAGACACGCAGACGGTGTCTGCAGACGTCCCAAGGTTCGCCCGCTTTTCTTTTGGCTACATAAATAATTCCCAAACTAACATTTATTGATTCTAAACGTTAAGTGACACCCCAGAAGTTTTTACAGAAATAAAAATCACTAGTGATTGCCAGAAAAGTAGGGTGAAACTCTGAAGATCGTACACAGGGTCTTGAGGGTGGCACGTGGAAAACTATACCCAGCGCACACCGAAATTATCCAGTAGGAAGGGTATATGGATAAGAGCATCTCTTACTAGATCCTTCCCGCAGAAACATATGCCCTTAAAGTATCAAGGACCTGCAGAGCAGAGAGGGGCCTTGCAGCTGCTCTGGACACACATTCTTTAAGGGGTAACGCTTGCCATTTCAGAAGGGGACTCAGAGTGTGGCGTCATCGTTATTTGACTACAGTTAGTCAGGACACAAAATCCAGTTCACAAAGAGGACCATGAGGGTTGCATTAGGCCGAGAAGGAGGCGATCTGGATGGAGGAGGCACTGGAACCTTCTCCTTTCTGTGCACTGGCAGTGCTTTCTTCCTCATGGGATAACAGTGGTCCGGAGCTCACAGGCAGGCTGTCTCCCCGCCCTAATTACACGGGACCAGAAGGAAGCCTGAGATCAGCCCCGCTGTGAATGTATTGAAACTTTACTCATACATTAATTTCAGATTACAAAAATATGTTTAATAGTATAATATACTGTATATATACAACATATATATGTATGTATTCAAAGCATAATTTAAGTTTGCATATCTGGCCATCATTTCTTCATGCATATGCAAATATATTTAAATCATACTATGTACTCAGGGATTAATTGCATTATCATCTTAAAGCTCTGAGTTAATTGCAGCCGTGTAGATTAATATCTAACCCTAATTGCAACAACCAACTTCAGAAGTGAAAACTCATTAAACGGAGTTGGGCGTAGGCAAGGTAAGCATTGTTGTTTACATCCCAGATCCTGTCTGTGCAACTTGAGAATGATTTTGCAGGTGGTTTGCAATGCTGCCACCAAGCAGCCCGTTTTTACCGAGAGCATACCTATAAATACAAATACCTCAAGACAAGTGAAAAATTCCCCATTTCTGACTTCTCGGACCCAGAAAGTGACACCCTATTCTCCCTGCCACACAAGGTTTTCCACGAGCCCATTTCCTTTTACTGAAACCCTATTACATGTCTTCATGAGTAGAACATGGAGAGATTAAAAAATAGCTATTTTTTACCTGATTAGACTAATGATCTGCTTAAATTATTTATGAATAACAACATGACTCAAAGCTCACCGAATCATAATTTGCTCAGGATGTGTCATGGAGTATATGATTCAGAAAGCACTACGTTGTTAATATTTTTTTTTTAGAAAACATTCTTAAATGTAAAAAAATACAGTGTTTTACTGAATTATTCTTAAAAATCAACTGAGTAGGCATATGGTTGATTTCTACTTCATGAGACACTATCAGAGTACATGTCACTTTCATGTCAATGTTATCACTTTTGACATGGGCCTACACAGTCCGCCTATGTAGATCCTAAATAAAAGCAATTAATTTGGGGGGAAGTGAAACGCGTTATGCTTTGTCAAAAAATAAATTGTCATTCTGAATTGAATCTGCATATTAACAGCTTTCATAATTGTCACCATTCAGGCTTTATATAGTATGCATTTCCAACTGCCTACAGCTTTTCTATTATCTAAAAAATGCAAAACTACTTTAGAGTCTCTGTATGTATCTGATTGCCTCAAAACCTATGAGGTTTCTTAGAATATAAGGCATGAATCATTAAAGGATTTATTTTGTATCTTGAGCCTTGAAAAGGCTTGGAATTCATTTTCAACTGTTGCAAAGCACGCTGATGTCTGGCGGGCTTTGATTCCAGCGTGCTCACTCCGTGAGTGCATTCGCATGACCATCACTCCACCTGATGCTCAGGTGGACAAAAGGAGACGGGGTGAATTCCTCCAGAGGCTTGCGTTAAACCACACCAGGGAAGGACCCTATAATGGATGTTTAAAAAACTAAAGCAAATGAGAAGAATGGTTAGGGAGCATGACAAAGGGGGTGGGGCGAGAATGACTGGGATACATTGGTCACATGCATGGAAATCTCAAAATGAAATTCCCCCTCGCTAGCTAATGAATGATAATTTTTAAAAACGACAGTAAAATGTATAAAACTGAATCAAAAGCTTGTCTATGTACTTTTCTAGACAATAAGTGAATACATTTTCTTGCACTAAGGTTTACCTGAGTTTTCTTCCTATTGCTACATAACATTACAAATGACTTGCCATTTACTACAAGTTAATTAATTTCTAAGGATCATACACATGCCATGTCTCATGAGTTCCTAGAAGCAAGATGATTTCTTGCTTGTTATTATTTTCCCAGGACCACATAGGATACAAAGCAACTTTCTAATGAGGCCGATAATTGTGTTTTGGTAGTGTGTAAATATAGTACATTAAAAAGGTAACTCCTTAACAGAAAAAAATAAGTGTCATTTGCAATCCCTGGAAAGAGATGGTGATACAATAATTCAAATCATTCCACTTGAAGATTGTCTTTGAAAACTCAAAGCTAAGCCAATCATAAAGAAATTCTCCCTCTAGTTTCTTCCAATAAACTGAATATTAAACTGCTCAGTATTCATTTGATGTTTTCCTTCAATACATTTCCAATGACAGCGAGTTTATTCTATTGACTTCTTTTTCATTCGATCGGCTTATTCTTTCCTCTATTGGCTTCTTTTTCCACTTTGCCCTAAGAGATAAAATGGCCCCTTTGGATGTCAGCCATGGTGGTACCTGCCTGTATCCCCAGTATTTTGGGGGGCTAGAGCAGGCCTGGAGCTTCAGAGTTCACAGCCAGCCTGGGCTCCGTGATGATTTGAGCAGTCTCAGAACAACACTAAGACCTGGTCTCACACGATTCGCTCAAACGGTGATGACCACATTTGGAATACAGATGTTGCAAACAAAATGATACAGCATTGCACTTGAAACAATGGGGGGGGGGGAAGAAACCAAAACAGTTAAAGTTCCGGCTTTGCAATTAAAATAAATAAATGCATGCTGTACACCCTCCGCTGGGCTAAAAGATGGAGGAGCATGGCCCAGCCACCGCATGGGTCGATGGGGTGAAGGACGGCCTTGCGAGCCCCAGTGTAATTCCATCGTGGTGAAAACTCGGGTCTGGGCACCGAGGGCGCACGGCTGGCTTTATTTTCTGGGCGCTCTCATTCTGCACAGAGGGAAAGACCTCGGCCGGGGCGCGCAGGTGCAGGGCACGGGGTACCCTACCCGCAGAGATTCCAGGGCGCAATTCAATTTTAGGTCTATATGTTCTCCTTAGAGGATGAATAATGAGTGAGAAAATAAATGTGGACTGGTGGAAATATACTACAGCCTGATAAAGAGGGCACCCTATCTGGAAAGTGAAGGGAAAAGCATACCTCTTAAGCATGATTTATTGTTGTAATATTTTAGGAATCCGCTTGGTATTTTAATAAGATTCAGGGAGGCGCAATGAATCCCGGCACAGACAAGGAGGAAGGGACGCCTTGGTGATTAAAAAGAGACGATCCCTGACCTTGTGATCACGCGCAGAAAGTTCCTAACAAGGGGGCCGAGTTTCAGGCGGTGATGCAGGCGGTGGAGGGGAGCGGCTGCCGTGGGGCTGGTGGGGGTCACAGGGCTGATCGCTGACCGCTGACCACTGACCTCTGACCGCTGACCGCTGACCACTGACCGCTGACCACGAGGCCTGCGGCGTCCGCATCACACGAACTCCCAGCAGTCATAAAGGCATGCGTCCTGGAGCTTTGCTATGTGTAAAGGAGAGAGAAAAAAACACCCCACACAATCACAACACAACACATTTATAAGGAAAGTGAGTAAACTTAAATGTATCTAGAGAAACAGTTTTATGTTTTTAACTATAAGGATGAAACCTGCCTGTGACAATTCGGACAGAAAAGAGAGGAAAGGAGGAAGTAACCAGAGCCCAGGTCTCTGTGATCTCCAGGACCGTCCTGAACGCCAGGGCCTCGGCAAGGAAGAATGCGTTTCGTTTTCATTCCCAGAACTCGCTCTGCTTCCCCAAATTCACCTTGTGCAGTCATCTCAAAGAGGACTGCAAAACCAGATTGGAAAACAAAAAAATAATCAATGAAATAAAACAATATTAACCAACAAAAGCGGGATGATCGGTGATGTCAGTGAACACACACGGTGTGCCATCTCCCTAAGATGAAGCTCCCCACATTTTATTAACATTCTAAAGAGAAAAACAGCATTCGTTTGCAATATTCCCCGAGCGGCTTGAAGCATTGATGCAGTGAATCAATAAAGCCCCGAGCCAGGGGGGGCGGGGGGGCGCCCTCCCAGGGGCCCCCGGCCTGGCCAGGGCGCGCAGCCCGCCCTGGAGATGCAGGTGCTTGTAGGACACGGCTCTCCAGGGTGCGCGCTCCGCACCTCATCTCCTCCGGAGGCCGCTTCTCCGCGGGGGCGCACGCGGCTCCATCACTTGGCACACCACACTTACTTTCTTCTTCAGGGACCGCTGGGTGACTGGGTTTTCCTGCTATCCCCGTGTTTACAGAGGTGAATCTCAGTGGCATCTGCACTCACACAGCAGGACTTGGAAACCTTTCTAAGGAAACATCAGAGAAGGAAGCAAGGAGGGAGGGGAAGTGAAAGGAAGAAAGAGGAAATGGGCGGGGAGGAAGGCAAAGGAAGGAAGGAAGGAAGGAAGGAAGGAAGGAAGGAAGGAAGGGAAGGAAGGAAGGAAGGAAGGAAGGAAGGAAGGAAGGAAGGAAGGAAGGAAGGAAGGAAGGAAGGAAGGAAGGGAGACTTCTTAGCTAAGCCTGGGGAAATGTTTCTCTTTTAAATTCTTTTTCCAATGCCATATAGTTAGCAATCATTTCCTGAAAACCTTACCATAACTACATGAGTTAGATGTCATATACATATTTAAGGTGTGAGTAATTAAACTTGGAGAAATAAAATCATTTAGTAAAGATTATTGAGTAATGTATAAAAGTCAGGCCAATAGATCTTTAACGGCAGAGAACATTATATTGACCTTTTGATGAGTAAATTAAGTGATTTGGTTTTGGCTATCAATTTCTGATTGTCCACTTTCATAATTTCTAAACACATGTGTTTACTAGTTATCAATGAGAGTTTAAAAGGAAATATTTCTAAAAGCACAATGATTTTGCTTACATTCTATGTAAATCAAATAGAAAAAAGTAAAATGAATACTTTTTAAATGAGCAATAAAATTTAGAAGAAATTCAAGCCTTTTGAAGCTATAAATAATTGGATTGCTTATTTGTCCATTAAAATGACATGAAAATGCCTATAATTATTATTAGTTTAGTAGAACTTCTCAAATTACGCTTCCCTTATCTCATTAGAAGAAAAATACTCTATCAACCAAGCATAATTCATTAATTTGTTATTATAGAAATCTCATGGTTGCTAGTCTTCAAGAGCTCCAATTTTAAATGTACACAACCATGGGAGTTAAGTTTTTCTAAAAATATTGGAGTGAATATGCTTGAATGTTAATTGTTTCAGCTCTTTCAATATTTCACTTAGGAGACAATTCAAAGTTCACTACAAAGATAATTATTAAAATGTATAGCTTAGATTTAGCCTTCCAGTGATTTGCTTCCCATACCTATGTTGAATTGTTTTACTCGTGGAGAGGAATGGAAAAATCAACAGGAGTCTCTGCACAGGTAGCTCACAGACTTTCTGTGAAGGTTTATATTCTGTCTTCATGGATGTGTCAGGATGACTGTAAAATATCAAAGGGACCGAGCTGGTGATAGTTGGAAAACACGGTTTCTGATGGAAGGCTATTGGACAGAGGGAGGCAATTAATCAGCCGGTGACTGTGGAGGACGAAACCCAAACCCAGGCACTGCTGAAGGTTATGGGAAGTGCAGTGGGACTGACTGAGAAGGCTAAAGAAATATTCAAGATGTAAAAGGACTTCGTGATGGATTGCATCCTGACTTTATGGTATAGCGTGTGAAATACAAGGGACGAAATAACACATTTGGCCCTTCCGCATAAGGTGAGAAATTTAGACACTCGGACCTCCACTTAAAAGTCACTGGAGCTCCGGGGAACGCTGAGGCACGCTGGAGAATGTCCCCAGTGTTCTGGCCCATGGGTGTCTCCTAGCTCGGGATTCTGCAGGAAGCAACCTTCCGCTCTCCAAATGGCGGTGGGAGGGAGTTATTCTTCTGGGACGTGTCCCACTTAGGACTGAGTGACAGAGGAACTATTTGAAGCATGTAGAGAACTAGGGTAGAATGCTAATCAGGGAAGAGTTCCAGATTGTACAGGGAAAGAAATTCACGGAATCAATGAAGACTAACATGAAAACGTGAACAGATACTGAGATGAGAGTCCAGAATCTGATTGGTGCACCCAAGGGCGCCCATGTGGTAGCCCCTAAGGACCCCTCCCTCCCCCTGTGGAGATGAGGTCCTCTTAGCCACTTGGATGTGCGCCTAGCGTTAGCCAGGGCAGAGCGGTGAGCTATCAAAGGGCAGATGCTTAAGGCCTGGTTTGAATTTAGCTGGTGCCAAAAGGGAGAGGCTCTGGACAGCAAGGGGCGCGCTGGAGAAAGGAAAGCTTTGATCAATACATAGATGGCTGCGATGGTCCTATCTTTATTTCCTTTGCTTCTGTGCAAGAGGCGTGTGTGAGTGCAAGCTTCTAGACACCATCCATGTTACAAGAGGCACTGTTGGAATGCCAACAAGCCAGTGCACTTGTGACACCTGGAAGCCAGGAGACACCGCACTGCGCTTCTCAGTTAAACGACGCGGTGCCTGGAAGAGGCTAGGAGGAGGAAAACACCAGCCTGTGTGGTGCTTCTGCCGGCGGAGGGATGTCCAGGAGGACTTCCAGCTGGGGCAGGGGGCTAGCCACACTCCACACAAGGACACTGGTGGGTGTGTGTGGACATCAAGGTCAAGGTCACACCTGGAGCGCAGAGGCCCCTTCCTTCCGGGTTAAACTCGGGGGAGGGCTACAGATGTTCTTTCTTGTTCTCTAGCTAGCATTTCATGCCCTACTTTATTCTTGCAATATTTGACCTCATTTATTTCTTTACATATTTAACTTCTTTTAGGCCTGTTGTTTTATAGTCTCGCTGTTAATTGTTCTGAGCTGATTTATCTTCTCTTACTGGGGCTGAGACTTCTGTTATCTCAGGTTTACTTCAATCTTCTATCACTTACTTACCTCCTTCTTCTTATCACCTTAGACTTTTCCTTCATTATTCCTTCTTTGCCTTATCTATTTTCCATTTTACTTTTAAATTTTTTATTGCCTTTTCACTTTCTTATCTTTATTCTCCCTGTGTTTAAGAAAGAAGAGGGTCCTGAAGCCCGATCTGTGACTCCTGGGGAGAGAGACAAGCAGTGTCTCTTTCCTGAAAGGGAGAACTCGGACCTTCTCCTGTTCCCACAGGACTCCCTTCTTGTATGGGACAGGACCGGCCCAGCTCAGCACTTCCGAAGGAGGGCAGGGCTTCATGGAAGTCAAGGTTGCCCTGGAGGAGAGCATACAACCCTCCATTCATGGTTTCCCACCAATCTTTCACACTGAAAGCTTTCTCTCTTATGGAAATGACTTTCAAATGGTATGTGGATTCATTCACAAGGGACATATTTAGACATCGCTCCCTGACCCAGCAGTAGAAGGACTGGGACATAAACAGGACAGGTAGCTGAAAATCGTGGAAATGTCACCTTTGGGGCTGATCCTTCCATTTTTGTGGTATTTATCCATTTAAATTTCTCACTGAGCCTAGCTGAGAGAAATGATGAGTTCTATTCTAAGGAAAGATTTTTAATATTTTCATGCAGCAACTCAAAAAGTGGCAGGATTAAATATTAGGATCTCAAATTCAATGTTCCTTATCTTTCACTTTTGAATTTTACGTCCCTTCCAGTTTGGGGAATGCGATTATTAGGATAGCAGATGTCATATGTGTGTCTAACGTTCAGTTCCTGAAGAAACCAGCCTCCCGTTCCGTGGCTTGCTTTCTGCTTTGTGTAGAACTGTGCTAGCTCTCAGAGGAGTGATATGGCCAGATAAACACACTGAGCAGATTACTGACAATTGTTTTTGGGCCTCTTAGTTTCAATATAAGCCTGGGTTGATACCTATGTTGTTTCTTTCCATTAAAATGGAAACTGTTGTAATGTCTTTACTTAAAAGACACTGCCATATTGTCGAAGCTATTATCCCAGGCATTTAGCTAGGAAGAAAAAAAAAATCCCTTTTTATAAGTTCTTTTGTTGTTGTTGTTGTTGTTTTGCTGTTTTGATAGTCTTACTATGTAGCCTAGGCTGGCCTCAAATTTACAACCCTCTTTCTACAGCCTCCCAAGAGCCCTCTGGGAGTGTCCATCTTGTACACAGCTCAACTGATCAGCTGTTTAAAGGGATCATGCATGTTGCAGTGCAATAACCTGTATAGTTATTTTCTTCAAGGTTTCCTTTTCAGTTTTTCAAAAACACCTTTTGCGGCAGGTGCCAGTGGCTCGAGCATGTAATTCTAGCTACTCAGGAGGTTGAGATCTGAGGATCACGGGTCAAAGTCAACCTGGGCAGAAAAGTACATAAGACTCCTATCAACTACTGATAATGCAGGAATGTACAAAGCACATTCTTGGCAGTTTAGGATTACACTTGCAGCAAAAAGTACAAATGCAGAAAGTGTGAAGATTCTCAAATGTTGGGCAATTAGAGCAGCCAATAACATTAAGCCAGAAAAGCCAGAAGTGGCTCTGCTGATCAAGTGGTAGAGTACTAGACGTGAGCACAGAGTGGCTCAGGATAATGCCTCAGACCTGAGTTCAAGCCCCTGGACTGGCAACACACACACACACACACACACACACACACACACACACACACACACACACATCAATAACAACAACAAAACTTTTGAAAATGATTTAAACATTTCACATGCGCCTATGTCGACAAATATGAAACACAGCTTGGATCCTCCTATAAAGTGGAATTTCAAGCCGGCTCTTGGCTCCTAGGTCGTAGTCTGAGATTACCATACAGAATTCTAACAGTCATATAGACAGGTACTTCTTGGCTGATTTTGATAAGCATTTGTCATCCCTTCGTTATATTTTCAGGAATTTATTTTAATACGTTGTCCTCTTTGTCCTTTGACTTCTCAACATTCAAAACAGTTCCAAGTAATTATTTCTGCATCAGCAACACTACTCCCCATGTCAACACACTTGTCACTTACAGACTAATGTATATGACATTTCAGAGATACTTGCAAACAAGTTTTTGAGACCATAGAATTAAAGCTTTCAAATTGCATGTTTTTTTTGTGGGGGAGGGGGGCGAGAAGGGGAGATTGATTCATGAATTTAAAAGCAGGATATAGTTTTGCTTTATCATGACCTGCATTCCAGATACAAACAATATTAAATATTCTCTTCTTCTAATGGCATGCAAAATACCTTATTATACCAACAGAAGAATTTAATTTCATTAGCTACTTATTTTCTAAGAGTATCTCTTATGCTTAACATCCTCCCTTCAGCAGCTTAAATGAAATGAAAAAAAAAGTGGGCTGTATAAAAAACAACAGCAGAAGTGTTTGCAGGTGCAATTCTGCTTAATGCTATTGGCTGCTCTAATTGCCCAACATTTGAGAATCTTCACACTTTCTGCCTTTGTACCTTTTGCTGCAAGTGTAATCCTAAACTGCCAAGAATGTGCTTTGTACATTCCTGCATTATCAGTAGTTGATAGACAAATAAAGCCTTTTATGGATTATATTTCATTTCTTTAGCTTCCTTTCCTGATGGAATACTTTTATTACTGTGGTTGGTGTTTGTTTTGCTTCGTTTTACAGGTTTTCAACTCTCTAGCTTATGAATTTTTATTTATTTTTTGCCTGCTGTGTATGGTAGTAGTGAACTAAAGTAAAATGTTTATTTAGCATACAAATCTGAGTCAGAGCTGCAGATTTGTACTAATTGTAGAGGGATGGATAAATGAGGCTAGTTTGACCAGTAGGTCCTAAATGACTTGCATGAATTCCTAGTCTCTTTTACTCTTACATTTTTCTTTTGTGTTCAAGGTTTCCCATGATAGTGACAAAGTGTCACTGCTGAGCACATCTTGGTCAGTTCTTGTTGTGCAAACCTTGATGCCTTGTCTGAAAACATCTCTACATGCTATCCCCTCTTCTTTCAATCCACAAACAATTCAAGCCTTTGATTTATTACCCATGAATTGTTACTTCTCAGTTTGTACTCCCATGCATGTGCCCTGAGGGTCCTTCTAATGTGTCTCCATCAGACATTCTGGGTAGCCCACCAGTAGATTATGTATGCCCAGCAATACCTTCATTAGTCTCTGAAGATGTCTGAAGATGTTGCAGAAGATGTCAGCATTGTTAGGATCTATACTTAGCTTTATTTCTCCTCTCAGTGGTTACCATCTTTCCGCAACCTCTCAAACTCTCATTCCAAACTTCCTGCCATTGTATACATGGTCTTTCTTCCTTGGGATATTAAAGTGTGCGTTAGATATAAAAGCCATTCAAAGAAAAGAAAGATGGGGTATAAGTCAGGTTGACTTGATTCCATTAAAATACTTTCCCGTGCAAATTGTCATGCAGAAATCCCTTCATGCAAGTAACCTATGCTAAATTGAAAAAGCCAACATAAAACAGGCTTCACTGAGGGGCAGGTACCAGTGGGAAAAGAAGTGAAAATGACAAGGGTGAATGAATGTATCATTGAAGAATCTCGTAGACAGCATGAAAATAAGACAATGAAACCTGTTAAAATTATTTTAAGAAGGCAGGGTCCGGGAACGAGGGGGAGAGATGACTTTGTTTGAGGCACAGGGTAGGATTGTGAGGGAATGTCACAGTAGCATTCACCTTTGCTCAATGAATACATGCTAGCAAATAGTCTTGAAAATGGTTGTTATCGAATTAAATTCTCATTTATTTAACAAATACATGTTTTAGTTTCCCATGTGTGTGTATTGTACAAGAAAGAATCGTTTCATCCCTATCCCTAAATTATATTCATGCACGTAAGTCACGAAATAGCTCCAAGTGTACTTGTAAACTCACGATGCTGTGTCTATACTTTGCTCTTCCTGTGTGATTCACTTTGATTTTCGAGAATGCAACGAACATTGCCTCTCCCTCGACCTCCGTAATATAGATGGCCCAGTCATTGCACGTCTTGTTTCTGTGTCAGATGTTCATCTCATACCACACCTATTTCGAGAGGAATAATTATTTTAGTCTATATTTCTCTCTCTTTCTGCCCGAGTTTTGCCTTCTGTAAATAAAATGGTTTTTCTTACTCTTTTCCTTTTTCTATCATCTTGTATAAGATCTGGCATTACAAAGGGGGGAAAAATCAGTCAATCCTGGGCTTTCCTCCTGATAAAATGGAAAATACAGCACATCAGGCAATATATTTTTTTAAGTCTTCAAATTATTACCAACTTGAGGTTACTGTGTATAGAGTTTCTTACATATTTAAAGAGCCTTTTCTTGCTCACATTCCTTCAATCAGTAGCAACAATTATTTAGAGGTGCAGAAACCACGTTGAATAATTCATGGTGCCCTACTCACCTCTCAGAAGCTAATTACCTGATTTCCATGACCTTTGTATATGTTTCTATTTGATTTCGTAGTCGATTCAACAGATGCTTAGCGAGTGGCCACTGTGAGGAAGGTAATGTGGTTATTTAATTAATGTTAATTTTTTTAGCTAACATTAATTATTTCTCCCACCAGAGTGTGATGGCACTGGCTCTTAAAGTCCCCCTGTGATATTATGCGCGCCTTCAATCTCACACATAGTCACTAAGCACCTCCAAGCTGGCAGTGCATAGGATGAAATAGTTGAATGAATCTCCATCTTTGCCCTTGAGAAAACCAGTGTTCTACAGGGCTTGCTCTCCCATGCCCCTAGGTACTTTGAAATACTCAATTATAAATCGCACACATGCCTTGTTGTTTATGTCACACAATTTTAATGTGAAGAGCAGTATAAAAGTTTTGCAATTATGCAGAAACCGTTTACGATTTGCATGAAAAATTGGGAAAAAAGTAAAATTCATTTACCATTTGCCATGTGTCAACTATTAAGCTGTCCGTGATGCTGTCACATGGAGGTCACAACACAACTGTGAGGTCATCACTATTGCTGCCTTCATTTGTATGGCGAGAAAATGTCCATTTAAGAATAATTAGTAATGTGTCCTCGATCTTAAGGAAGTGTTTGGGAGGATAAGGATTCAAACAAGTTCTGTCAGCCCATACAACCTGAATAGCTGTTTTCAGGGCAGTGTTCAACCGCCAGTGAAATATCTGGTATCAGTTATTGGATTTCTGATACTTCTCAATCAGAAAGAACCACACACAACTTTAGTGATAAATTATAAATACTTATTTTGTCTTACCAAAGAGCTTCTGTTTTGTGGAATCTCTTCTAGTCTCCTACCTCATTAACAAGGTGTACAACTTTGACAACAGGATATAAACTTTGCTTTCATGAGGACTTTCCTCACCTTCAGAATAGACACCTTTGCTAGTGCGAGCCAGTATCTGATGATAGGTATTTCTTTTCGTTTTTGTGGATGTAATGTTTCTTTCCCTTATTCAAGGTAAAGTGTACGCATTTGATAGTAGTTTGAAGAACAAAACACTTTCTGGACAGAAGCCCCCAATAATTCTGGAAAATAGCACAAATATTTCTTATTTTAACAATGAACGATCGAAGGAAAGGAAATGGCTACTTGATAATGCACAGTCATCATATTAAATAAAAGCACGTATGTCTGCATCACCAACTTAGCTTGGAAAGGGCTCTCTGTGCAGATGACACTGACTCCTGGTTCTCCTGATTCTTTTTAAGAACAAATCATTTCCAATAAAATGAGTTCTAGATTGTTATCTAAATATTCAATACCAATGACATTCCCTTTTTTCCCCCCAATTGTACTAGCAGGCCTGAAATTTGTATACATCCCTACTTTATTTCTATCTTCATTGCCTCAGAGAACAGAAGCTCTTGTTAGCCACAAATAGTACATATGCCTTTACTTAAGGGCATCCTAGATAGGTAGTCATATCTGGAAAAGGTTATTCTGATCTTTACTTTGAGTGACCACAATATGGAGGTAGGAGCTGGCTGAACAAAACAGGAAATATTATGGAAAGAGGAAACATGAACAAACAACATTGATGTTAGGTCTAAGAGTGCTTTGAATGAGGGTCATTGGATAATAACCTGATGACTGGATGAGCAGAACAGATCATCAAATTGGAGACTGCTAGAGGAAGTAGAACACGACCTAGTTACAATAAAGGAAATGAGGTTTGTGTTTCCATTAGCTCAAGTTTCCATTTTACAGTGGGCGTGAGGGCATCTATGAAGAGGCAACCCCAACTGCACACAGGCCATGGCCTACTTGCCTTATGTCTCCAAACAAAGATTAATTGTAACACGTTGGGCCCTGGTGCCTCACACCTGTGATCTTGGAGGCTCGGGAGACTGAGATCTTCCAGCATGGGCAGGAACGTGTGTGAGACTCTTCTCTCCAATTGACCACCCAGAATGGAGAGGCGATGCACTAGCCTTGAGCAAAATGCTAAGAACAGCACCCCTGCCCCGAGTTCAAGGCCCAGTATTGGCATACACATGCGTGCACACACACACACACACACACACACACACATTGAAAATGAAATGAAAGTATAAAAACACTTCTGACACTGTCAGAATGATACTCTGAAAATGAAATCCAAAATGTGACAGGCTTTTGAAAACTTTGACATAGAGCCATTAACATCCTACTTGCAATCTCTCAGCAGCCTGCATTAAGGTCCCTGAGATACACACATTATACACCTGAGGATATACACATTAATCCCAGAATGAAATTAACAAGGGATGAGATTTGAGAAGTTTAAAAAAAATTAAACACTCTGCTCTTTTGTCCACACAAAAGCTTATTAATAGCTGTGAGGAACCATATTTTCACATGAATTATTTAGTTGGTGTCTAAAATTCATATATTGTCCATTATCCTAAGTTGCACATCACTGACTTAAAATTAGGATGTGACATTTTAAATAACATCCCCAAAATGTTACAGTAAGTAAACTAATATGTCTTTATTAGTCCTTGAGAGTCAGTTCCAAAAGCCTTTAGATTCTGATGAAAATTATGCAAATTCCCGAATACTGTCATCTTTATAGTTTATGTTAATTTGACATTAATGTTAGCCGCCTATCACACTAACAATAATCCATCGGAACTAGAAGGCTGGAATACCAATTACGATCTGAGCGGTGCCCAGCCTTGAAGCAGGTTCTCGGTACCAGTCGATATAGATATATGTCAGCACCCCAGGAATTGCAAAGATGCATCAAAGTCTTTCAAGTAACCAGTCTTCTTTGTGCCACGGAGCAGGCCCTGGTTGACATATTAAATCTTACGAAGAAGCCAATTTATATGGAGAACAAAAAGAGCTGAAACAGAAAAAAAATGAAGTTATTCTCATCTATTTAGAGGCATATTAATCATGGTCAAGTAGTACTTCTGTGTTAGAATCCTCTATTTGCCAATGAATTAGTTGCTTTTTATTCAATTTGTTGGTGAAGAAGGAAAAATACTAATTGATACTGTTTTTTTTTTTTTTCAAATTAGTTTTTTCCCCCCTCTGCCTCTTTTATTCTGGCTGCGGAATGTGAATTACAGTATTTGATTCACAATGAAACTAACAGGGTTTTAGAGAGGAAAATGACTTGCAATTTACTATGGGCTATTACTCGGTGTCACAGAAGGAGTGCAAGTTGGAACCTATGATATTTATGCATAGCTTTCCTTATAATGATGATCTTATTCTTTATGTTGAACTTAATCTGAGTACCGGGTAACTTCTTAAACCATTTCCTCAACTTCACTTTTGCCTTATACTATGTGAAATAAGAAAGCAATAATCACCAGAATATTCTAGGTTCCAAATTTCTTTAAAATTATTATGATGGTTATTTAATAATAGTTAAATAACTATTCAATTTAATGCTTATTTCACATTTTTACACATTACTTCATAAACTTGCTCAGATTTTATGCATGCATTTGTGTGTAGTTTTTTTGTTATTCTTGTTTTTATTGTAAAGATGATGAATAGAAGGGTTACAGTGAAAGAAGAGAACACACCCAAATAAATAAAATTATTTGGGATAGAAAAAGGGGACATCATCAGAGAAAACAAGCAAGATTCAGACATTATAAAGGGAAACTTTGCAAACCTTATGTCAACAAATTGGAGAACCTGGAAGTAATGGAAGAATTCCTAGATAATATTAATGTACCCAAACGAGACCAAGAAGATTTAATCCAATTAAATAGACCCATGACAAGTAATGAATAGAAATGGCAATAAAAGACCTCCCAACCAAGAAAACCCTATGGTTTTACAGCCAGATTTCATTAGGCCTTCAAAGGAGAACTTACTCCAATACTCCTCAAACTCCTTAATGAAATAAAAAGGGAATGATCACTACGAAATTCATTCTATGAAGCCAGGATAGTACTCATCACCAAATCAGATAGGGACTCATCAGAGAAACCGAACTTTATTATTCCTAAAATCATGCCTAAGGTAAAGTGTCTTAAGGTAAAAGTCAAGATTGAATCTCTTTGGTAGTCTCCACCGGACTTCTGATAATCAAAGTTCAATATTCTATGTGCAAATTGTGACACAATCATGAGAAATTATGATAATTCATCCTCCCTGTGTCCTCAAAGTGCAATACCTCATGGTGATGTGTGATATTGCAAATGTATGCCCTGACTGTATATAAGAATCGTATGCGAGGGACACAATATTGGAACATCCCTGGGGATGAATTCCACTTGATCAGCGTGCATGATATGTGTGGTTAGCTGTTGGGTTTCACTGACCAGAATTTTAATTGAAAAGTTTTGCATTGATATTCATTAAAGCAATGGGTATGTAGTTCTCTTTCCTTGATGGGTCCCTATCTGGTTTTTGGATGAAAATTATGCTGTCTCCATAGAATGAGTTTGTTAGTAACTTTGCCCTTTCAGTGTTATTGAAGAGTTTGAGAAGTGTTGGAATGAGTTCTCCTTTGAAAGCCTTATAGAATTCAGCTGTAAATCTATCAGGTCCTGGGATTTTCATTACTTGTGATGAGTCATTTTATTTGCTCTAAATCTTCTCGGTTCCATCGGTTTGAGTCCACCAATGTTCTCTAGGAACACCTCGATTTCTCTCACATTCTCCAGTTTGTTCATAAAAGGGTTCACAAATAATTCCCTTATGATATTCTGAATTTTGCTTGTTTCATTTGTGATGCTCCCATTTTCATCTCTAATTCTATTTATTTGTGTGAGTTCTCTTCTTAGTCACATTTGCTAAGGATCTGCCAATTTCATTAGCTTTTCAAAGTACCAACTCTTTTTTTATGTTCTTTGCATGTTTTTTAAGTCTCTAATTCATGTGTATTTTTATCTAATTTTTATTATTTCTTTCTGTCTTTGGCCTGGAGTTGGCTTGTTCCTATTTTTTAAGGGGCTTGAGGTGCCTCATTAGAGTATTGATTTGAGATTTCTCCAATTAGCTGATGTAGCCATTCAGAGCTACACATTTTTTTCCCTCTGGCTATTAGTTTGCTATGCTCCCAAAGAGCTGGTATTCTGTGTATTCATTTATATTAAATTCTATAGTTGTTTGAATCGCCATAGATATGATATCATCCCCCTCAATGGACAAATGTGTCATGAAAAGGCGGTATGTGTGCAATATAGAATTCTACTTATCTATGAAAAAGAATGATGTTGTCCCATCTGCAAGGAAACAGAAAGAATTGTTAAATTTACCTCAAGGAATTAAGCCAGACCCATAGAAACATAGGTTGCATGGTTTCCCTCATTTGTGGCAGCTAGAATGTTTCTGTAAATCTACAAGTAAACACATTGGATGGTAATCTATATTATATATACATATATGTTATATAGTACATTATATATATGTAAATATTGAGACATGATAAATGATTCACACTTGTAGGCATTCACAGACAGTGAGACTAAAGGAGGATATTCCTAGGAAAGGAACAAAGGGTACAATACTTATATGCATCTGATTATATAAAATGTTGTTTATCCACATGAATTCCAGGTAATGGAAATAAGAATTTTTTGTTTTTTCCCTCTGGGGCTGTTCTTTGTGTTTCTTTTTAATTTTCTTGGTTGGCTTCTTTGTCTTTAGCTGGGTAAGGGAAGCACAGACATGGGACGAAGGGTGAGCAGATGCAGCAGTGGTACTCACTGGACACAAAGCTTAAAACGAACTCAACAACTCGTGGGTAGGGATGGGGGGGTTGGAAACTGGAGACATCAAGGGAAAGGGTGACCTCGTCCTAAACATGTCAGACTCGTAGAACTGTAACCCCATCTGGGATGATTCAGTACATATATACTTATAATATGAATAAAAAATGCACAAAAGAAAAAGTAGTTACTCCTTAGCAAAGATCCACTAAGGTGCTAAAGAGGATTTCTGGAAGAAAGGTTCTGCCATCTTCCACATCCTTCTTTCCATTGATAGATTGATGGATGCAGACTGATTGCACAGAAATGGGTATTCGCGTTACATCTGTTATTAGCACACTATTATTCAGAGTCTCAGAGAACACTTTTACACCTGTAAACAAGTGTTTACATTTTCCCCACTGCTCAAAGAATTCTTTTGACTGATGCATTGTGACACAGTAATGGACATCATGATATTTTCTTCCTGAAGAGTTCCGTAATGCACCCCCAAATTTAGGAAATTTACATGTACAAAACAATATTATTTTCCCAGCTGGTGGAATGGAGGCTAATTCTCATCTACATTAGCTATCTTCTTCTTAGATTTAACTTTTAGTGTGAATATTTTAGCATCATTTCATTGTGCATTTTAATATGGGAAACTTGCATCTGACCAATTTTCTCTGTAAGAGTAAACTCTGCTTCTGATGGATGGCTCTGTTAGTGCTTCTTCGCAGAGCAATTTGTCAGAGTATTGAGGATTTTGATTGAACCCAGTGATGATACGAATGTATCTTTCCTCTCCTTTCATAAAGGAATGTCAGAAAATGGTCTAAAGCCAATACTGCCCAGATTTAGGGCCAACACAAAGCCAGGGGGACACTGCTGACATTCACTTCTCCTATAGTTTTCAAGGTGGCAGAGAATTGAATTGCTTCAATAAATCATACATTGATGTGCATCTCATAGAACAATGAGACATTAGAGGCTCGGTGAGATTTGTCCTTAATTATTCTGACAACAAGAATCTCTAACATATCTAATCTTCTCTCTTTTGGAAGTATAGTTTAGGTCTTTTCATAGTCATATATACTATTTCACAAAACCTTGATGGTGGTAGAGGAGAGCACTAGAGAGCAATCTTTAAGAATAACATATCAGCCCTTATTTCTGGGGTTATATTGCCAATTATTTGAAGCAGCAGAAACATCATTGCTATTCCTGAAGATAGCCGTAAAGATACAATAAAAGCTGATGGATTTTTCAATTATAAGATTGATTTCAAATGACAATGCAAGAAAGGTTGTCTTTCCAAGGGATGAGATCATTTCCAGTCATACTGGGTACAGTCAAAGTGGCATGGAAGTATTATTTAATATAACAATGTAAGAGAAAACAAACCAAAGACACTTTTATTGAAAAGCACAGAAATTGTGTTGGAGGGGAAATTTGGAGAACCACTCTTTGCCTTCCCTGTACAAATGTAGATTTCTTGGAAAGGCACAGCAATAGCCTAAGCACGTCCACATTTCCTGGGTTCTTGCTTCAGTCTGAAGAATCCTTCAATTTCATGAAAAAGATGTGTGGATCCACCTTCTCTATTGTCCTATTTAAATGATGTCTTTTCTGGGAATGAGATAAAATATTGGCACTTGCTCCTAGGGGTTCTGGTTGCCCCAACTGTGTTCTTCTGAGGTCCCGCTTGCTCTTTCTCCTTCTCACATTCAGGATTACAGACTCTGCCCTGGCTTTTCCGCAGCTCTTCATGTGAGTTAAGGGGTCTCTGCACCCATTTCAGCGCAATTCTTTCTCACCATTGGCACCCTTGACTAGGCTAACCTTGGGGTCACAGGTTGCTCCTCTGAACACAAAAATGACACGCCCCTATATGTGTACATCAGATTATATTTGTATTGCCCATACCACTACCAGCAGGGATATTTATGAGTTTATAAAGACATGTCCATGCCTGCTAAGAATGGACATTATTAATGCCTTCAATCTTGATAGGAGACCTGGTTAGTTAGTAATTCATAATATAGTTTATTATCCAACCTAGCTTCGGTAAATATTTATACCCTATTTTGTTCCAGGAATAAACACAAATACTTGACCTCTTTTTAAAGAATAAAACAAGGGGACATGAAATAAAACTAAGATGGAAAAAAAAAACTCAATGAATTTTATACTTATGCTTTGGGGACTTATGTGTATTATGTTTAAAAGAAATATGTGCGAGCCAAGAAGGAAAGAAAACTAATCAATTTAATTAAAATTGGAGGTGTTGATGAGTTGGGAGGAAGTAAAGCATGAGATACAGTTAACGAGCCTTCTTATGTAGTGGGCAGCATATCGCTTGGTGTGATTACTTCTGCAGGATTTCACTGCCTTGTTGGGAGGAACATTTTGTCGCCACTGTCCAGGCGAGCCCTTCAGGATTGTGACGGTCAGAATCTGAAGGCAAATGCTCCATCTCAATGAGCTTTGGTGGCATGCCCGTGAGTACGTTACACTCCCTAGCAAAGGACTTGGCCAGATTGTATGAGGGGATTGACCTTAGTCATACAGACCCTTTGAAAGCAGGTGATTTTGTCTGGCGAGTCGCATATGCAACTTTGGAGCGGTTTCTTCATGGTTAGACCCACTAGTGCTGGACTGAAGACGGAAAGGGCCAAGGGTGTGGCAATGTGAACAACTTCTAGTACCATAGCCTGGCTCACTGCAGTGACGGAGCAAAGGGGACCCTTCCCGCCCCAGCTGCAGCACCCACATTCCCCCAGCCACTCTTCTGCAGAATTCTGGGTAAGATTCTGATCTTACTCCTGCAAGACCCTAGAAGAGAACCCGTCGGAGCCAACCTGCTCTCCTAAACTACAGAGTTTTGACCCACAAAGGCAGAGTTGATTTATTCCACCGTCTTTGGAGGCCAGCAGGCACAGGCTGCCCACGGCAGTGCCCGCGCAGAGCCCAGTGTTGGAGAAGAATACATCCCCATGGCACAAGTCCACAGTGTGCTCAGCCTGCTCATGTTAGACACTTGCCCAGGAAGGTTCACAAAGCTCTCGGAATTTTTTGAATCACATTTTGTCTTCCATTTTCTATGTAAGTAGGTCAAAATGACTGACCATGCATCGTGTTTAATTTCTGTGATAGCAAATGATCTGAAAACCAACCGTAGAACCTTGCAGGCCGGTTTACACTTGACCAAAATGATTTACGCATCCTAATCGGGCATGAAGCTTCTAGCAGGAAAACAAGTAATGCAGGGTTACACTTAATATTCCTTGTGAGAGTATTTCTTCTAGTTGTATAAACATGAGCATACCATGAGCAGTCATCCTTCAACAAATGCAAGGGTACCGGCCTCAGGACCCCTGAGGGGGGCACAATCATTGAGGTGCTGCGCGGTTCTAAGCGGGGGCCGCAACACGCAGCTTCCACATGCTTTACATTACCATCGATGGCCAGCGATGGCTATTGTAACTGTTGCGTACATGGTTCTTAAAATGTATGGCTCGGGGACTAAGCACAAGGAAGAAAATCTGTATGTGTTCAATAGACAGAATATTTTCTTTTTCACGTACTTCAAGGTGTGGTTAGTCTGTGAATGTGACTCTGTTACTTCTTTTGTCCATGTCCAAAGGTTTTATTGAAATTGCTGAAGTAGATAACCACGGAAGAAAAGCCCGCCTTGAAATACTTGTGCTACCGGTGTACTCCTGTCACTGGAATATGTATCATGATGATTTGGGGGAATAATTGACTCTTGGCCTTTGGGAGAAGATCAAGTGCAGTATTTGATCTTATGATTTTCATCATATGGAGAAATAGAAATTTGTGGTTTGACTATCAACTAGAAAGGGTTTCAGAGACTGAAGATGGCAGTCGGGCCTTTGTTCAATTCCAAGACACGTTGTAAACCACAGGGTTGCTATATTTTTATTTTGCTGTACTTTTCCTTTCTGTAATGAAATAATTTATGGCCTTATTTCTTTTGTGCTTTAGTGTGTGTGTGTGTGTGTGTGTGTGTGTGTGTGTGTGTGTGTGTGTGTGACAGACAGAGAGAATTTATTCTCAATGATATTCAGGGCATTTAAAGTGGAAAGCAGCATTTTATTCTATTCCTGTCTCAATTGCCAAGAATTGCTCCCTTTTACTGAGAACCTTCTATGTGTGGGCATTTACACCACAAACTCTTTCACACTTTTCAAACAACATCATGATCAAGGCACCCTTGAAATCACCCTCTGTTGGCTGCAGTCTGGGGCAAGGGTGTTGGAACAAATTGTGGGATTCATACAACTAACACATAATTTGGGTTATTTTAGATGCAGACCCAGCGGATTCCACCATGCTTGCTGTTATTATTTTTTTCTCACTTTTTTGTTAGTATTCTTATACTTAGAAAATTATTTTTCTCCCTTTAACTTATATTTTAAGACATTCTTAAAGTAGTTGTACAACGAGGTTACCATGTAATGTTTCAGTTTATGGGGACAGTGCATACCATTGGTTTAGTATGACGCGTGTTCCGTGGCATGTCACACCTGGACTGGACACCACGCTCTGCACCGCCTGCTTGGAAAATGCCACTTGTGCTTTTGAAATGCAAGCTCTGCATCGGGCAGTCCCGTGTCTCTCCAAGCAGCAAGCCGTGTCTCCACGGTGTCTCCACTTCAGCTGGCGTAAACTGAGATCCAAGCAGTTCACGTGCCAGGGTCAGAGCCTGTGGGTCCAGCCACTTGTAAGAGAATCGACATTTATGGAAGTTATCCATGAAGATTAGGCCTCATCCAAAATAAATATGGAAAAACGATTGAGACCGTTCTATTTGTGGACAAATATCCTCATACAGCTTCAATAAACCCTTTAAAAAATAGCAATGACCTCGAACGTCAGGAAACAATGGTGGAGAGCTGCATTCCGTGGCGAACAGGACGGCACCTACTTGATAAATAAGTGATATTTTCAGTAACTGAATTTTCACATTTTGCATTACACTCTGCCTTGCCTTTACATCAGGTTCAAACAACTTTTATTTTTGAAATATCCCCTACTTCCCCTCCCACAGCTCTTCTCACACTTCAGCCCACTCTTTAATCTCACTCTTTCTGCAGACCGAAACTTGAGGCTCTTTGCATTGTGTTTTTTCCACTGCTAGAAGTGTACATTCTCAGGTCCTATGCACTGATACTTCATTTACATATCACCCCTGATAACTATTTTTCAGCATCAACTATCACCTGAAGATCTGCATTATTTCAGACTGCTTCAAACCATTAGGAAATTAGGCTTTAGATTGACCCTTAATGGCATGTAATAACAAACTCCATTTGTACATTGAATATGATGATATGGTCTTAATAGCAATGCTTAGAGAGACAATAATTATAAAGTGTGTGATCTGTGTTAGTTAGAATCTTTGCAATTTGCTTATGGAAAATGGAGGTTAAATCATTAACCTTGGTGTTTGCCTCAGGATTGTAGATGGACTTGCTTAGTTGTGAATAGAATCAAAAATGAAAGTTATTTGAAAGTGTAAAATTCCACGACTATGTTACTAATAATCTGAAATATTTAATCGGGTTTCCTAAGTGAAACAGTTGTCATTGGAATAGCGAAGTATTGGGTTGGATGTGTGGCTCAAGTAGAAAATGGGCTGCCTAGCAAATGTGCAATTTTCACTTCAACCCTGTCTGCTCATTTTCCCAGTACATTTTATCTCTAGTGGGTCAAATTTTTTCCTTCTTGTGAACCTGAATACTATGGATCTTTAATATTCACATGCTACCAATTAACTCTAGAATGTTCATAAGTTGTAGAATCCCCTCTCAGATGTTCTTTCCCCCATTTGGATCATTTTCTAGCCTTCGGGATGTCTCTGGCCTGTGACTGTACTCACCAACCCCACGTGGGTTGGTGTGCTTGGCTTTCTCCTGGCTTGGCTGTGACGGCCCCTGAGTGAGGACTGAGAGGGTCAGGGTTAGGGTGTTGAACGCTCTCAACGCGGGGGTAAAGACGTGAAGTCCTCAGTGTGGTACTTGGGGAGGCGATGGAGTCTCTGCGGGGAGGAGCTGCGTAGGTCCTTGATGGCACACTCGCCAAGGGGACCTTGGGGACCCCAGCCATCCTTTCCTTCTTGACTTTCCTTGCTATCATTCTCATTGCTATTAACGTTCATGAATCGGACAAGGTGAGTAGCTTTATTATGACCTTCCCGTCGCTGTAGGCGACTGTATACTTAGATCGTCTTCATCCGTCACCCCCGTCTCTCATCCTCCCTCCCATTCTTCCCAAACAGTTCTCCTTCCAATGTCAAGGCTTTCGTGACGCCCCACGTGAGAGACAGCACAGCGGGCTCGCCTTTGTCAACGTGGCTTATTTGCGTCCCTGACTGTCTAGTCCTCCTCTCCCTCCTCTCACCCACCAAGGTCGCATTCTTTAGAGCTGCGTGGTGGCTCCGTGTGCAGCCATGCAGGTGTGCGTGTGTGCTATTTTCTTAATTCGTGAGGTCTATATTCAGGTATTATGTACTCGGCTAAAACTGAGTTGGAAGTTGCAATCTTCCGAGGGGGAAGGCTTGCCTCTGGTGGCTCCCTCCCTCTGGGCCTGAGGAAAGGCAACCTTGGAAGTCTGAGGCAGGGTCTGCTCACCTGATCGCAGCAACAGCAAGTGTCTTCTCTCAGTGATGCTTTTTTAATCATGGATCTACATTAGGGCTGAGGTACATTCGTCAGCTTTAGCAGAGAAATAACACCCGAAGAAGGATGGGTTAGCTTGAGGACAGGCAGCAGGTCGCGTGATTGCGAAGATTTACCACTAGTAATCACATTAAAATATTACTAATAATGTGGGAGAGAGGAAACGCTGTAAACATTCTAGAAGTAGGTGAAAAAATAGACAAATAGGTTGGATAGGATACCCTTTGAGATAAAAGTATTGAATATTTTTTAGGAGTTTCTCAGGTTGAATAACATCAGGTATGCAGTATCATGGGAGGGTTTCAAAGAAAAACAAAGTTTGTTCTTTTCGGTATGAATAGTATCTAAAATACATATATTTTAAAATGAGTAAGAAAAATAACCTATGAGCTGATGGGCTGCTTAGCCCAATATAAAGAGTTCATAGAGTTTAATCCTACAACTTGTCATATATATGCTGTGGTTCTCGTGTATATAAAGCACCACCAATCTCAAATTCACCTCAAAATCTAAATAAAATTTTGCCTCTACATAATGGTGGACCTGCTACTTTTTATGGACTCAGAGTTGTATGATAAAATTACGTATGATAACTTTATACTAGATGTCAGTGTAGGAGATGTGGAAGAAAACCCAAAGACTATATTCTTCATCTCCTTGCGTTATATCAAAATCCAGTCTGCCATGACTTGGAACATTTACTTTAGCATCCGACTTCACCACGTTGGACACATCCATGGAAGCGAGAACACAGATGTCAATCATTGCTGCACATTGTACTGTGTCCTCTTTGGTGCCAAATGGAGATGTCCTATTATCTGAATTTTTATAATTCCCCCAGTTCCACATAGGTCTTTCTTCTTGCACCGTTCTGTAAAACCTATCATGTTTCAGAGCAAATTTAGGAGATGCTTAAAGAGATCTGAGAGACATTCCTCCCCATGGACTCTGGCTCTGCCTTGGAGAGACAAGCACACTGCGAGGAAAGGCAGTGTCTTTGGTTCAGCATTCAGGATGTGCAGCCGGAATAGGCTAATTCAAAGTGACAGGAGAGTTTACCCACACTGAGAAGTTAAATGCTCTGGAATTTTATTTCTTGTTTCTTGCTTGATTTGTTTAAGAGTAGTAAATTTATCTGGGCACTGGTGTCTCATGCCTATAATTCTAGCTACTCTAGAGGACGGAACCTGGAGGGCAGCGGTTCAAAGTCAGAAAAGTCTGCAAGACACCATCTCCTATTAGGCAGTGAAATATAGGCCTGGATGGGGTGGCTCATGTGGTACAGTGGAAGCTAAAGTCTGGTTAAAAAAGTCTAGGTGCATCTGTCATGGTTTTATGTGGCAAACGTGGATCATCTTTATAGGTGATTTAGAAATGAGAAGAGAGGAATTAATGAGGAGACTGGTAGTGGTCTACGGCCCCCAGGGGGTCCCACTGGGGGAGCCATCTCAGAGCCCGTGGGGCCACCCGTGTGCCCTCAAAGAAAAAGGACTCAACTAGGCGGATGGGCGTGCAAGAAAGGCACCAGGTTCACAGACACACCAAAGAGCAGGATTCAGGGTATTGTCCAAACCTCCCTGCCCCACACCATTCCTGTAGGGGCATCATGCAACTATGAAGGTCGAAATGGGATGTTTTCATTCTAAATTTTGTTTTGAGAATAGAATCCGACATCTGCAGCCACCTTTGGGTTGCGCTCTAGCGGCCCGGGTGCTGTAGGAGGGAATCTTCAGACTTGGCGCAGCATTCTGCCCCGGCCATTTGTGCTTAAAAGAAAGTACATGTCTATTTTACTGTTAAAGTACCGATTTCTGTGTGTGTGTGACAATTGTTCTTGGATCTCTTTTTCAATAATGAAGAGACTTGGCACTAAAAATGGAGTGGAAAATTATGTGACGTTACTGGTAATCTCTAGTAGTACAAAGTAATCCCCTCCGGGTTTACTGTAAGTCAGACTCCATTCCATTTTTTTCTATAAGCTCACATAATACAGTGGCATTTTTTTTCTTCTTCTTTTGAGGTCATTTTCTTCCTTGAACTGGGTACCCCAGCCTGGCCTTAACCTCCCGATCCTTCTGCTTCACAAGGGGGTTCAGGCCTGTGCCATCTTACCTGATACAAGAAGGATACACGAGGGCAAGTGCCAGGGTTACTCCTTGCACACTTGCAGGAACAGAGGAAGAAGCAGTGCAAGCAGCTGGATTAAATATGCACAACTGGTACCCAGTGGATCCGGGATTCTGAGTCCGCCAGCCTGTCTTCATAGCACAGAGCCTTCCATGCTTACCAGGCTTCAGTTGCAGAGGAAGGTACTGACATACCGTGACACGTGACCGTGCCTTTAAATCTCTCTATCACTTACTATGTTAAACCACGACTGTGGACCAGAAGCACTGCCATTTGGGTTTCAAATTGAAGAAAGCAGCACCCTAATTGCTAACAGATAACTTACCCACGGAACTATGAAGAGAAGTATGAGTGATAAAGGGGGACTCAGTTCTTCCGTAGACCCTCGAGTGTTTATCACCTCAGAGATGTCTCCACAACATCTCAATCATCATTAAGATTCGAAGACTTTCATCCTATGTGTTTATTCTAGTAATTTTGACTCATTTTTAATGTCTAGAATTAATGAGCATGCATTTTTAATTGGGGAAGATAACATAAATTCTTAGCAACAAAAATATTTTAATGTGTGTTGAGTCTTTAAACGGTTCCAATTGACCTCATCATTTTAAATTAGAAATTGGATTCTAAACCTAAGCACAGAAATGAATTTTAGAAATACAAGCCATTAATTACATGAGTATATAGAAATAGAAGAAAAATACAGTAACAACCTAAATACCAAGCGATGTGAAGAGTTGAGTCAACGCTAGTATTTCTGCTTGGTGAAATGTCACACATTCACTGAAATATTTCCTAAAGGAAAGCAATAAAATGTAACATCTGAAATAAAAAAAAATAGCAGAAAGGAGAATATGAAGACATTTTTAGAGAAAAGCCTTCCATAAATGCTTTAGCTTGATACTTTCTGAATATTATCAATGATGTGTTGGGCCATTAATTTCTTTCTCTCGGTGTGTTTATATGAAATCTTCCCAGAGAGATGATAGCTGGCTAGCACTGTAGATGGGACGGATTACACTAAAGGCCAGCCACAGTCAGTTGAGTTCCAAGGGAGCACAAAGATTTGGGACTTGCTAGGTGCAATGGTTATATACAAGTTGAATTTTCAGGATATTTAGCTTTCAGAATACATAACGCTTTGTCCTGTTCAGCAAAAACAATTTGTCCGGGGAGGTCTGTAGGTAGAGTACACAAAGTTGGTTTACGTGGGACCTAATCCTGATGACTCTAATTATTAACTATGCCTTCCAGATTAATCTACTAAAATATGCCCATTCCTATTTTCCTCCTCCAGAAAGTTCACACCATCAGGTGGAATTCCCCGCAGTGTTCAGTATCGGGTACGATGTTAGTGGTAATGTCAGATTCACACTTCAGAGGTCTCTAGATGAGAGCTAAACTACCGGTCTACATACATACCAGGTAGGGAGAAAGGTCGCCCACCATCTCCTGAATTCAGAAAAGCTGAGACCAGAAGACTGCACCTCAGAAGGGAGAAGCTAGAGGGATCACTGATGGGTAAATTACAAATGACAAAAGGCCCACCCTGAGTTCCGATTTGATGTTGGGATAATAATATGGAGAGGCTGCCGAGGACATAGAGACCACGTTGGAGAAGTCTCTAGAAGGACTGTATCTGTGGCCAGGTCATTGTTTAACTAGAAATCTGATTCTAAGCATAAACACAGAAATAGTTTTATTAAAAAAGAGTTAGGAATTGCATAAATATGTAACAATAAAAGAAAAAAATTAGAAACCAGCTGAATACTAAGAAAATAGGAGTTGAGTAATTGTAGTATTATGTTTTTGTGGAAAATCATATATTCACTGGAGTATTTCTTAATAGTAAGCAAGATCTAAGTAGAGAGTAAGTCAGAAGGGAATATGGAATAGGAAGTTCAGATTTGCATATAAAGAGAAAGGGCAAACTTTTTCTAAGTCTGTGTTATTCTGTTACAGCAACAAAAAGCACTGATGTAAGTAATAAAATACATTTCCTTTTTCGACATATTTGGGGTTCTTCCATTAGGTATTTTAGTTCTGATTTCCTTATTGTAAAATACATTAAATGTTGGGTCCAATAAAGATTATCTTTTTAACGTCTGAAGCCACTTGCTTAAGATAAAATCTTGAATTTATTTATTACTGTTATAACCAAATTCCCTACACCATATCTTTATATATATATATATATATGGATATATAGATATGCATTTCTTATTGACTAGAGGAGAAAAGTAACTTTTGATACTAAGTAACAGCAACTAGAGTAAATCCACAAACATCAGAATTAGTAAGTACTTATATCTACCTTCGCCATGAAATCTAAGGAAACCTTTCAGTTACAGTGATATCTTGTGGATAGACTGATTTTTCTTTTTGATGTAAGTTAGACTACCTATTAGCACTTTTGTGGGGAAGGGTTGCTTATTGTGTGTTAAAGCAAATAAAATGAATCATGCTCAGGGGAAGTGAACTTTAGTTCTGGTGGTCCCCAAAGTGTCACCATGAAACAGGACTAGCCCTGTTCAATTAGGATAAAGGTTCCCAATAACTGCTTGACATTTTTGAAGGCCAGATGCACCATGTCTTTGTGAAGCAATAGACATTATTAATCCTCCATGAAACCATCACCTCTCACGTAGGACCACTCTGCTACGAATGGATTATTTTTAGTGGATACTTTATTTCCTTTGGATTTTCCCAGATAATGACCTGGTAGCCACATGTACCATTTATGGAGGGCGGATGGGTAAGCAATATTTCCATTATATCATCGCATATGACTGAAAATAAAAAAAAGCAATTTTAATACAATTGCTAACTTGACAAAAGCAGGGATTTGGGAAATAAAATTTTCGAAGAGGAGGAAATACCACCCCAGATTAGCATCTGATAATTGCAGATTAATGAGTTCCTACCCCGTAGGTACATTATGCTTGCAATTTTAGGTCCATGATGTGTTTATTTCACAAGAGCAATAAGGGTGGAAGTCCCACCAGGACTGAAATATAAGAATTTCCAAAGCACTGAAGACTTTATGCAATTAATTGAACCTCAATATTCTACTGATCGAATATGGAGCTACATTAACTTTAAAATAATTCAATTGGTAGATGCCCCAAGTTAGAAAAACACTTGACATCTTACCATCAGGTTGCCTACCATACAAAGTTCAATGCAGTCCCCAAGATAATCCCTTCAGTAAATTTTTCATGTAAAAACTTGGAAATCACAAGTGGCTCAATGGTGGTTTTATTAATAATAAATGGAACCACTTTATAATCGGTCCCATGTGATGGTATCAAACAGCCATGATAGATGGGAGCAGCGGAAAAGCCAGTCCAGATGCCTCTGAGGACAAATGCAGGCCTGGAGGGGCACTGGGAGGCGTAGGCCGACATGGGCCAAGGTTTGTAGGAGATGGGCAATCCCTTCTCCGCAGGGAGGATTGTTGCAGATCACTGCATGTGCTTACAAACCCATGCCCTGCAGTAGTAAGATGGAATCTGAAATATCTACACACATTATTGGGCCAGCAGAAGCAGAAGCCAACAAGCAAAAACGTCCTCTCTCCTCTAGCACCTGACACTGAAAGGCTGCTACATGGAAACCGGGTACTTTCTGCTCTTTAGGAAACCAGTTTTCTGACAATTGCATCAATTCAAACCAAAAAAAAAATGGAGCAATTTCCTGTTATTAATTTAAGCAATTATAATATCATAGCTCATTCTCGTGGTCTAGGAGATGAAGATAGATGCTACTCCAGCCTCCTTTTCGCTTCCTCATGCTCAGTAAGACATGGTGTCTGGGCAAACTTTGACTTCCATTGTTACCTTGGTTTGTTATGGACATTTGTCAAAAGTACGTGTCATTTAATTCTAACTTTTTTGTTTTAAACTGGCATGGTTTAGGGTACTTTTAGTCCCAGCTATTCAGAAGACTGAGGCTGAGGAGTTTCTTCAGCTCAGAGTCTGAGGCCACTCTAGGAAAAGGAGAATGATCATGTTTCTTAATTTTTGTGTGCTAGTTCTCATAAATATTTGTAGCTCTTTCCAAAAATGGATTTTTAATAATGGGATTACATCTCATAAAAACCCAGGATTTTTAAAATTAGGATTAAGTGGTAAGTGTGTAACTTCTCAGCAGTTATTTGTTTATTTGCAAGTATTGATATATTTATTTTTTTTTGGACAGGGTTTTAGCCTGTGTAACAGGCTAGCCTCCAACTTGGGATCCTCTTGCTCCACGGTTCTGCAGGCTGATCTTTCAGGTGCAAACCAACATTCTTCCTTGAATATTATAACTTCTTCCCTTGCACATCCAGCGGAAAAACAGGTATGTGTATATTTCTTTTTCCCACAGGAGGAAAATATGAATAATGAAGAATATTTTTAAAAATCAACGAACAACAAATCCTGGGCTGCTGTGAGCATTTCTGTTGAAGAGCTGCCCAAACTAGTCTAGTGGTCTTTAGATCTTAATGTTTAAGTTCTGAATCTATGTATCTGCTGGGTTTATATCTGCTTTGTTTTCTACCATTTCTACCATTTTCTACCATTTGCCCACATTTAGGGCAGGAGTAGAAGTAGAAGGCATTGTAAATCATCTCCATGGCAAGGTTTTCACTTACATTTGAATTTGAGCCTGGATTTTCTCTATGCAGCAAGAAGCTCTCCACACAAGAAAAAGAGAAAGTAAAAGGAATGGTTGATTGAACATTCATCCATTCCCTGCTTTGCAGGAACATAAATGGACTCTGCTTCAGTTTATGCACCTACTCATTTTCTACTTTACAGCAGCTTTTGTGCTAAGAAAATGTCTGAGGAACTTCTATCTCCTGGGAAGAAAAGTATGCTACATGTCAGAGTTGCGATTGTTAAAAGACTGTAATATTTTCAAAAGGGAGGATTCAAGGTCAAATCAAAAGGCTAAGTCCTCTTACTTCCCAGCGTCTATTGTTTGCATTTTTCTTCTCTCTATTATAATCATGTCGATTTGCTAAAAGGTTATGCAAAATAAATTAGGCTTCTCCAACACTGACAGCTCAGCCACAGAGAAATTCTTTCCTCTATTTTTTTTGCACGTTATATGTGAACACCTGCTACACTTTTAATGAGCTTTAAATTATACTTTACACCCGTGTAACAAGAATGGATATTGCTCTTTAGTTATAATCAAAGAAAATATCGCTATGACTTGTTGCTAAGAGCAACAGCTTGTCAAAAAAATGAAAGCAAGAAAAGGATACTTCCTCCAGTAACAATATAGAAAGATAAGGCCAGGTTGATAGATGCAAAGTGTGATTTATAGATGGAGCGTTATCGGTCATTTAAATTTTCTTGTCTTCTGTGATTTGGGATGAATTTGTCATTGTTCTATGGCTAAGCCTCTTCTTATTTCCTCTCCTTGCTTCTCACATGCCAAAGAAATAGGATGCAGATTTCCCATGGTGCTCTCATAGTCTCTGACATGTTGAAATAGTAGACTTGGTATGTACGATCTGAAGAGCCTTTCCCATTTACTCAAGCTCCACTTATCGTTTGGTTTCCTTTTCAAGGAGTTGTGGAAGAAACACCAACATTCAAAATGGACCACAGCAATGGCCCTCTTCTAAAAGTCAGCTCAGAGCTCATGGCTACTCCAGAAGAGCTTCTTCCCAAATCCCGAATGATTGAATGCCCCTTGCTGAGAAGTAAGAGGGAGGACGGGAGACTGAGGCGAGGAGATAGAGCTGAGCGGAGGGGACGAGGACAACGGGGCAGGGAGATTGAGGCCAGGCTGAGCTCTCCTGAGCTGGGTTCTGCCTTGGGTTTGGGACAGGCAGGTGGTAGGACAGGAAGCTTGTGGTTTTACTGAAGGCTCCAAGGCCCGTACCTGTCAACATTGGTCCTAAGGACAGGACAAATAATTCCATGTAGATTCAGTTTACTGTGTATTTGATTTTAGATGGAGGAGGAACTCACCATCCTAGGACAATGATCTCTCAATTTAAAATGCCTTCTGAATGCTAGGAAACTAACACATGGTGAGATAAGATAACACCAGAAATGAGCAAGAGAAGGCAAGTCAGCTAGTGAGGGAAGATGGAAATGAGGAGAAAACAGAGAAATACGGCGGTGATACTTTATTGTATATTTCCACCCATCTATCATCCCTATAACAGTTTGGCAAACATTGGATGACTTATTTGGCAAAATAGCTGACAAAAATGCCATAGTTTCAGGCTTCAATTTCCACATTTCTGTAATAATGTTTTTTTTTTTTTTTTTTTTTTTTTACTACGGAAGGGAATCAAAATGCAGTAAATAATCTTCCTTTCATCATGTGTTTCCTAAAATAACTTTTACCTTTGCCATTATAGGTACACATTTCTCTACTCTCTTTTTCAAAAAAAAATTTTAAATGGCTCATTAAAAAGCAGAAAAAGAAATGCACTTTTTCCTCTTATCATCCATAACAAAAAACTTCAAAAAAAACCGCTTAGTTCCAAAGCTCCTCAATATGCAAGCTATCTATTTATACTAATTATTGAAGCCTCGAGAGACTGCAAGCCAGAGATAGAATTCTCAGGAGAAAAAATACCACTCTGTGTGGTGTGTGTTGACTCTCCTGCAATTTGCCACTTCTGCTATAGCAGCTTCAGAAAGAATATCATATTCAATATTTTAATACAGCTATTAACAATAACTGAACATAATAAACCAACAGCAACAATAATACATCCATATCTATTTATTTGTTTAGCTACGGTGACATTGTCAAGTATGCAAAATATACCCCAATCATTATGGCTAGCTCTGAAATGAAGAGAACAGAATACAGAACATTGAAATTAGTTCTTAATATTTCATGGGACTCTGGAGAGAGTTAGATTTCAGAACGTGACTTTTTCTGGGGCCATCCCACTCAGGGTAGTTTTCTTTTTTTTAAATGTTTTTGTACGTTGCTTCTGTCTGTAATCCCTGTCTTCGTGCTCACTAAATGGTACTCGATTCCTCCCACATGCTAGAGCTGCAGTTCAAATGCAATTCTGTGTCAAACGTCCACTTTGCTAAATTCTATTTATATAGGATGTAAAATCCCACAGACCTTGGTGACTTAAGGTGAGGTTTATAGCCATCTTCATGACAATATAATAGCATTAGGGTTTATTGATTTATTAATACCTGTTGGGTCGCCAATTTGTAAACCTAAAAATGTTACTTAATTTTTCAAATGTACATTTTGGTGTTGATCAAAAATTATTTCGGATATAACTTAATTAGTTCCTCTCATTTATTCACAATTCTATTGAACACAGTATACGATTTGTCTCTGCAGCACGGAAAGGATTTTTGAAAATTGTTACTTGCAGTGCTGTGATGAAACCCAATTCCTTTTGGGATTGGCAGTCACTCTACCACTGAGCCCCGTCCCAAGCGAAGAGAAGACGCTTTGTGTAGAGTGGAAAACGAATGGACGGACAAGGGATCATCCCTTCATTGCATTAACACACATACAAAGTGGTAGGAATGCAGAAATACAGGAACACCGCAGAGGGGAGGACTTGGAAAGAATGGAAAGAAGAATGCTTTGTCTTGGTCACTTCTGTGTCTTCAACACCCAGAGTACTGCCCAAAACATGAACTATGATTGACGTCTCCTTGCAAACATTCTCTACTGCAGCGCATGTCTCTGCTGTAACCACACAGGCCTGGTTGAGCTACCCTACATTGACGTGGTCTGTAAGCTACTTTTGGGAGTGTGGAGAGTCTTCTCAGTGGACTCTCTCCCGTGTCTCTGAGCAGACACACAGCTGAGTCCCCGTGTTGGGGACATCTGATCAGCCGAGTCTCCCTCTCTTACATCACCTCTCGTTTGCTCACAGCTCCATCCCACGGTGTGGCCGGGCTTCTCTTTCATCTGATAACCTGTCCATGTCCCCAAGCAGAAACGCCCATGCGACTTCACGGTAGATTCTTCCAGGAAAAATAAAAAAGAAAAACAAAAACAAAACCAGGGGCCACACGAAGTCTCAACAGTGTCGAGCACAGGGAAGATCTTCGTGTAGCTTCTCCGTGTGAGAAGCACCGGCAAGCTCTGCGCGTCCCGCCTTCTCCCTGGGACCAGGATCTGGGGGTCCCCTCCTCTATGGGACTTTGAACCTAGACGTTATCTGCATCACTGGGCAACATGAACGTTCCCATGAATCCCTTCCTTGAGGAACAGAACATTTTACTACATTTTACCCCAGCTGGCCTTGAAGCAGGAGCCTCTGAATCACACAAGGCCTTTAAATATCTCTTTTCTAGGTGAAAAAAGAGACTTTGTGAAACGAGATTGTTACTTCCACAACCCGCCCCCCCCCCCCCCAATCTTAAGTGTTTTAAACAGATCTTTGGAAATTGCCCTTGCTTCGGAATATATAGAAGTTAAGCTTTATTACCAGTTAAGGTCTCTCACTGTAGTGCACCTGGAAAGTGCACGCGTGTGTGTGTGTGTGTGTGTGTGTCCCTTTCCTCTCTATCACCTCACTTCTCCCAAGCACTTCTTTTTCTTTTGTCAGGTAGTAGGGCACTGACTGCCATTATACAGATTGTGAGTGAAAATTTGAATCACAAAACTCAAAAGGGAACTATAACCGTATACTTTTCTATAAATGATTTTATTTTAGACCATGAGCAACTTTTCCACACAGTGAAATGAAATTAATCTAGACAGTTCAAGGCTCATCTTGGCAAAAGTTAAATTCTCTTCTTTTTATATCTAAATTTTATGTCTCTTAAAAATTGTCTCCCAGTAGTTACAAAAGAGTTACCATTCAACATGTCAGTTGTGGCTCAAATGGTGGAGATTTCCCCAGCAAGCTCAAGCTCAAGCTCCCGAATTTAAAACCTGGTGTAACCAAAAAGCAAAGAGAAACAAGGAACAAGAAGGGAAGAGAAAAGGAAAAAGGGAAAGATGTATCATTTGTTAACAGATGACGCATGTGAAATATTTAGATTTGTTTTCTATGGAAAGGTAACTACCCACATTCCTTTCATTGCCTTTGTCTTTCCCTCTGGAGATGTAGCTAGATGTGAGCACAAATGTCTGCATCTTCTTCTGATCTGAAAAAAGCAAAGAAGACAATTGAGGGCCCAATGGGTTAATGTAGACGTTTAAATTGTATAGCATGATCTCAAAACAGCAGAAATGCTGGGATTCTATGAAAGAAAAACCCAAATGCATGTGTGCCAATGGCCCTATACTTTACTGGGCATGTTTCTATTTTTGTATGAGGGAATGTGTTTTCCTAATCATTCTTGTTTGCCCGTTCATTGAGCTGTTCATTCAATCCAAACTTCAGCATTTCTCTCCATAAGAAATTCTGAGTAATTGTGATTAGTCTCTCTGCCCAAACATCATTTGGTTCTTATTTTCGATCTTTACAGTGTTCCTTTTTGTTTGCATCGTAGCTCTTCCTTTAATGTCTTGTGATTCAGACCACTGCCTTTGATGTAAGTCATTAATGCAAGGATTTGATCCATTTATACCGAAAGTCTGAGGTAGATTCACATTGCTTTAATGATAAATGTCATACCATGGGCATTTAGTGGGAAATTCTATAAGAGTAAAATGAAGGTATTTCAGTGTCTTTGCTTAGAGAAAGGAACAAATTATGTTTGCTTACATTTGTGAAGAAATAGGTCCTTGGAAGAGAACTGTGGAAAATCAGTATCTAGAAAGGGGGATTGTTAAGGAAGTGGTAGGTTCTTGCTACAGCCATACCAAGACCCCCTGAGAATCCTCTTCTCCCCCTGACCACCTTCTGATGGAACGAGTCATAGTCCTCCCAGACCATAAAAGGGCAGGTGGTCTTCTGAGGGGGTCACACGGTTAACCAGCTCAGTTTGAACTAAAAAATATCAGCATACATAAAAATTAAATAATGTGGGTGTGTTCATGAAGCAACACTTCTCAGCACCTTTTTCCAGACCCTAGGCCACTCTTCTTATTTTAACAATATTACTGTCGAATAATTTAAATCCACTTAACGTTTTAAACATTGCCCAAGGTTTCCCCTTAGGACCCATTTCTCAGTTGTAATTTCTTATATCATCGCTGTTCCGTTTCACTCCCTATTATGATTATCTGCCAACCAGTCCTTGTTGGAACCACACACAGGTTCTTTTCTTTCCTTTTTCTTAAACTTGTGTTCCTTTTCTGTTCCAGGATCTGGTCCAGGGCACCATATGCATTTTCGTGCCCTGTCTGCCAGGAGTCCTGGGGAGGCCGGCCCGATCATTCATTACCTTGACAAGCTGGGGAGGCGCCCGGGCTGGTGTAGCATGCGGCCCAGGCTGGCTTCTAAGCGCGTTTAAGACTGCGTTCCTGGACTGAGAAGAGACTATCGTGAAGGGGACGTTCTTTCTGTGATGGGGTTAGTAGACTAGGAGACAGAAAAAAAAATACATGAAGGTCCAGAATCAGCCATTAGAACCAGAACGTAAACACTGAAGAAGGGAAGCAGCTCAAGTCAGACAAAGTCACCCCTTTGTGGGGAAGGGACCCTCCGAAATCCAGTGGCCAGAATGCGGCCTGGTGCGGCTGGGGCTGGAGTGTGGGTGGGGGCAAAGGAAGCAGGCCATGGGAATCTACAGTGGGGGGTGTACAAGGCATGATTTTGGATAATACTACAGAAGGGGTCGTCGCAGCTGAGTCACGGCTTCTGCACAACCAGCGTGGAATTGACCACCGGGTGCCTGACCTTTCCTATATCTGATCAATGCCTATTTCGTATGTCACCAGCTTGTATGAAAACCCAGGGTTCCTTTTCCCTTCTCTTCACACTTCTTTCTGACACTCGTCTGGTTTCCATCCCCAGCAATCCACCCCTTGACCCTCTCCAGAAAGTGGTCTTGTTCTTAGCGGCACAACTCGCACCCTTCCTGCCATTTTGCTTGAAGCTACAAGGCTTGTGCATGTCTATTTGAGTTCACGCGTTGGGTTCCCTTACACAACCTGGATACCTAAAGAAGCTACTGGGACCGGCCTGTTCTGTGAGGCCGAGAACTGTCAGTACTTTACAAACGAGAAAGAATCGGCCCATGGGAAGCCAACGGCCTGGCAAAGGACCCGCCGATGCCCTTGTGTGTGCTGTGGACCCCGATCATGTCGACACCCATTTTGCCAAACCAGGCAGGACCTGAGACTAAGGACGAGGCGATGGGGGTCTGAGTGACGCTGTCTTCTCCACCAGCTGCCGTCCACTGGCGACAAGTGGAGCGCCATGCGTGGGGTCTGGGGACCTCTCTCTCTCTCTCTCTCCTGCACTTGTCTCCAGTCCACAGTCTCTCTATTGTAGGGGAACCATTCCTTAAACATACTGCCTTTTGAGATGCTCCTCGCGGGTGGAACTCAAGAGTCTGTGATGCCTCACTGACATCCGGAAGCTGAGGAACCCCACACTCCTCATCCAATGAGGTTCCTTCCAACCCCCCCCCCACCCCCCCAGCACAGACCCTGTGATCCAGCTGGGCGCATGGACATTCACCAGCCTCCACGCTCTGTTCCTTGTGGTGTTTTGTTTCAGTGCCAGTACTGGGGCTGGAAGTCGGGGCCTTGAACTCTTAATCAGCTGGTGCTCTGTCACTTGAGCCAAGCCTCCAGTTCGGATAATTTCGCACCTCTTTCTGAAGGCACATTTTCCAGCTGTCCTGCTTCCAGGCTATAGTTTTTCCCTCCTCTACTTCAGTTTCCAAAGAAAAGGACTCAGTCCAGATCACCCTGAGAAGAGCCCAGGTACCAGGCACCGAGTGCTTCCTCTGGAGGGGAGGGGATTTGGCTCTGTCACTGGAGATCGTGCACAGGAGTTTTCGGGTTCTACTTAGGTGCTCCGTTCAGCTGTCTGTACCACTATGGGCTTATGTATATTCACTTTACATATTGAGTTGTAATCCAAATGTGCTCAGACAGGCATGCTATTGAACAATTCAGTCTGGCCATGAGGGTCTCTCTCATCAGGTCTTCTTGTTAGTCATTCTTTGTGGTTCTCTCTCTCTCTCTCTCTCTCTCTCTCTCTCGGAAGGGCTAGAGTTTGAAATCACAGATCTGTGCTTGCTGGTAAGTGTTCTAATTATATGGGTCATGATTCTACCTCTATTTTTTGCTGTAGTGAATTTTTTATAGAACCTTACGTGTTGCCTGGGCTGGCCTCTAATCATGATTACTCTATCCATGCTTTCTCTATAGCTGGAGCGAAAGGCCTGAGCCTCAATATCCAGTCTTTTCTATTTTAGTGTCACCTTCCCTTTCCTCCCAATCTCATGTCTATATTGCCTAATCAGATAAGAATTTATTACATTTGAAACACTGGATTCCAATCTGATATATGACTATAAAGAATACTTTTCCAGTTCTATATTTAAATTTTTGCAAATCTACCTTCTATCATTTGATTACTTCAACAAATTAATTTGACACAAGAGGCATTATGAAATTACATTTACTATGCTGGGTTAGAGAATTCACAGAATATATAAAAAAATAAGCTATCAAGCCATCTGTCAGAGAAATCTTGATACTTGCAAGCACTTTCCCTTCTCTGACACTTGTACGCTCTCCCACTTCTCATATGCTGCTGGAGTGTGACAGGTGATTAGATCTTCACCCATGAATTCTGAGTCCCACATGCTTAATATATCACTTCAGCTGAAGTCATGTGTAGAGATGGAAGGCTACCTATATTTATACAAGGGGCTATTTGCATATTGGCAGCTTATATTACCAGCAGCCCACAGAGAAGGCCTCAATATGTCACTTGCCTTTGAAAAAGGACATACTGCTTTAATTTTTCCAATGGAGCATGAATATTTTTATACATTGCCTAAATTTAAGTTGTCCAGTCAGTGTCAAATGGAATTTTCTTAACCGTGGGTTAATAAAATCAAGGCCATAGATACCCATATCTGCTTTCTTGATGCTTTTGTTTATAGCCTTCAGCTATCCATATTATGTATGGAGCATAAAGACACCAATTGGTAGGCTAACGTGGCCCCAAGTTCTGAATTCTAGCTCAAAAACCGAAAGCCTCTCCACTGTGCAAAAGAGAAAATAATCTCCTGACATCATTACTGCGAGCAACTCAAGCCAGCAAATAGCACTCAGAACATTGCTTGGCCCAGTGTAGATATCTGGTCTTTGCTGCTTTCTTCCCTCAGATGTAGATGATCCGAAAATCTTACTTTATGAATATAACCAGGTAATTTTATTTTTAATGTGCATTAATATTTTATGGTTTAAGTGTGAGTGGGTTAACCTTCCTATATTATCACCTCTCATTTGACCAGCTACGTAGTATTTTTATGTAATAGACTACAGAGTACTGGTATAAATCCTCATAAGCTAAAAGTCATGTTGTACATTTTCTACATTAAAATCCATGCCTTTATTTGCTCAAAACATTAAAAAATATAGAAATATTAGAGTATGATGTCATTTGTTGCAGATCGTAAGTAAACTATACATGATCAAATACTGAGCAGTACCTCCGGCAGAGGCTGATCTTTGTCTTAACCCTGCGTAAATTTTCTCACCAACCCACTGAGAGAACTCAGTGCCTGACCTCTGGAGTTGGTCGAGAAGGGAGCAGGGGAAAGTGAAGGTAGTTCACATGCTATCAATTAACTGATTCCCCATTCTTTTTTTTTTTCCCCAGTGCTGGAGTTTGAACTTAGGGCTTTGCGTTTGCTATACAGGAACTGTACTTATTGATCTCCACCTACAGCCATTCCTGCTTTTGTCTGATTTTTTTTGTCTGATTTTCAGGTAGGGTCTCACGTTTGCCTGGCGTTGATTCAGTCTCTGTCTCTCCTCACTTCGCCTCCCGGGTTTCTGGCGTCATGAGTATGCACCACTACTTCAGATTTTTCTCTTAAATGAAGTTTTGGTTTCACTTCCCATTACGACTTTGCTACCCCTTTCACAATTCAAGTTTACTTTGCTGTTCATTTGCGTTTGACCTTGCCTCTGGAAGCCCTCGGGGCGGCCCTGTCGATTTTCCATCTCCCCAATCAGCAACCACTGGAAACCATCGGGTTTCCTACAATCTAAACCGGGAAGGAGTTCACTTGACCATTGCAGAATCCTAGAAGGATCAGAACGGTTTCCATGTGCACACACATTCACTGAGAACTATTTTAAATAGTGTGAACATGCTGAACTATCACAGTAACACCTACTGCATGTGTTGCCCACACATGCTTCCTCTATTATTTCCTAGAACTTATGAATATGCAAAAACTCTAAGCATATCATCCGCCTAGTCTGCTTAAGACATTTTTTTGGACTACTGGAAAATTTCAAATGTTGTATAACCTATCAGTATCAAGGCAATTTGCTGTTACATTGTAGAAAATGTAAAGTTTTCAGCCCCATTAAAGGATGTCTTATTAGTTATTAGATTTGTAGTGTCAATGTAGAATTACAAAAAGAAAAAAAAAGCGAAGCCTGAGAATGCGGAAGTAATATGTGCAAACAAAATTAACAAAGTATCAATGCATTCTTTCTGGTTATGTTTAAGACAGCTTTACATACGAAAGCTCAAAGTTCACACCACATCTTCTTGTGGATAGAAAATGTGGAAAAGCAAGGAAAACCTTGGACACAACAAGTAACCATACACACTGCCATTTAATCGTCTTTGCTTCTGTGGGAAATAGAATCTTCGGCTTTCATCACAAATTTTGTGAAAAGAAAAATTTTTTTCCTAAATAGAAGGAACACTTTCATAAGCACGTTATGTTTAACAATATGTGAAAATTCTTGTTTTCATTTCCCTGATGATATTTAAGAACAACACAAAAATTACCAGAAACTGTAAGGGTTCTTGATGGAATTTGGCATGAAGTCTTCCTATAAAACAATAAATAAATGAACTCCTATATCTTCTACTACGTCCTGAGCTCACATGGACACACACAAGCCCCGTGAGCAGAAATGATGCCACAGAACTTGGATTAATTTGATTCTCAGTCATTGTTACTACAACCACGGATATAACCCTGAATTTCTATATGCCTTCAATCCAGAAGGAAAGGGTGCATCTTAATTTGTGTGGCATTTTTAATTTGCCTGATTAACATTTGCCTCTTTTGAATTATAAACAAGTTTTCGTAATAACCTTGTGATTACTGTGTGACTTTTCCTAACTCTAAGTGGCATGAGGAAGAATGCGATGTGGAGTGCACTAGAATGTGACCTCGTGTTAATTAAATTAAATTAGACTAGCTAACATTCTGGAAGTCACTTACAGAGAAATTTGAGATCGTTTATCTTTCATGATGGTTATAGACAACCTGAGATCTCTATAACTCTCCTCACCCCATTTTACCGTTGAGAAAACTGAATTTTAGTGATTTATGGCAGTAACCAATCACAAAGGGTAGATTCTAAGTCCTGCCAAATCCACAAGGCTCTTTTCCCTTTTGTACTGTACTTATTTATTAGAAATAAGTATTTTATTACTGGACAAACACAAGCTTTATGATCATTACATCACATTAAACTTGAACCTCCATTGTGTGCATACATACTCATACTATATATGTATATATTTTTATGTATACACCCAAATATACATATACATGACTATATGTTTAATGTATCACCTAGTTTCAATTTTCAGCTGATTTTATATTTGCTTAACTTGTTTTGATTATTTTTTTTACTTTCCCCATGTTTGTACTTTGATTAAATTAGATTCATCTAGGCTATTAATAATACTTCTCTAAAGTTTTTAAATGTAAAAATCAGTTTTAGAGCTGAGTTGCTCTTCTGATTTGTGAATTTTCCCTTTCCAGAGCGCCCAGCCATATTTTCAAATAGATGCCAGGGGAATTTTAAAACTCTCTAAGTATACAAATGGAAATGTTCTTACAATTTCCTTTCCCTTTTTCTTTCTTTCTTTGTTTTTTTTTTAAGTTATCCTGAATTATTTCTGTTTTCTTTGGGGATACATGTTCTCTTTTATTTGTGTTTTTCTCTTTCTTTGTTCCCTCAGTAGGAATTAACAAGTGCTGGCAACATCCCCGATTCTCCGTCTCCACGATGCTCGCAGCGTGGGGCCACTAGTCGGCTTTCTGGGATCATTTGGATCAATGCCATCGCGTCTTTAATTTCTGCTTATCTGGCACTTGAGAAGTTCTCAAGGCCCTTATTTATCCAGCAGGCACAATTCTGATACCCTTCCAGCTTGAGGACCATCTGTGACCAGCAGAGATCCCAATGCCATTGATTTCCATTTCCTGAGAGAGGGGTGTGGGGAGGGAGGAGGGAGGGCCACGGAGAGAGAAAGAGGCAGAGACAGAAACAAAGAGACAGAGAGGGACAGACTCAGAGAGAGACACACGGACACGCAGCGGAGATTTTACACTGGCCCCAAAGAGCTCATTGCCTATTATCAGCACATCTTTAGAATCATCCGTCATTGGCATAAACCCCGCTCTTGCTTGAACTGAAGTCAGAATTTCTTGCACCAATATTTCCTCTGGTGACCTCTCGGGCGTGAGTGCAATCTCATTTCAGAAAATCATTTCTGCCACACTCTCCCGTTATGCCTCAAAGCTAACCAGCTTTCATCTTCATCTTTAGCAGCTAGTAGGGGACACGTGGGGGTCGTCTTGGCTGGCTCTCTGTCAACCCTGCACCCACACGACTATTAGAGTGCCAGGTTATTTCAGTATTTCAGTTCCTAGTGTCCACGAGATTGCGTCCGCAGTAGCCTATTCGCCAACCCCTCAGCCTCCTTGACTTCGTTTCTTTCTTCTGCGTTTTATTTTTGTCCCGCATGGGACCGCAGGGCTTAGCACATGTTAGAAATGTGCTCTCCCAACCGAGCCTAGCTCCGGGAACGGTGTTTGGTTCTCATTTCACCCCTCACTTAATTTAGACCTCTAGAATCAGCTCTGTGTTCACCGTTAATGGCGGTTCCTATAATATGGTACCTACAAATATTCCACAGTCCAGTCACATTGGACTGCATGCCTGAAGAATTATGTGATTATTGATATCAATCCATTGTAAAAATAGAAAATAAATTGAGCAGTTTAAGGGAAGAGTTAAGCAGATGACATTCGTGGGTGGCAGATATAAGCCAGCGTTTTTTCTTGTGCTTCATTTCTTTCTATCTTTCATTCTTTCTTTCTCTTACCTTGCTGCCCCCTCCGGAATATGGCCAAGTTCTTTACCTTACTTTTCCAGATGACTTAAGAGTGAATAGCTTTTCCTCCTTTGCATTTCCAACGTCACCTACCAAATTCTACCCTTCAACTGACCACTTGCCAGTATATGGTAAAGTAATGACAATTCCACATCTTCCCCTACCATTTTCACAAAAGCCAATTTCAACAAGTTTCCCAGATGCTCTGAATAAACTGCCTGAATGAGAGATTTCTGCCATCCCAGCATTTGTCCCTCAGTATAGATTCTTGTTTCCAGCCACAGTCCTTTTCTGGAAACCTGGCTTGGACGGGGAGCGCTGCCAAGGAGACTGAAGGTTTCCTGGAGGTTTGCGACCGTGTGTGAGCAGGAGGCTGGTGGACTGCTGACAGACACTGTAAGAGCTGACGAGAACCTCCCATGTGCAGAATGCGTGTGCAGGTGCCGGGCTCTGTCTTCCACGGATCTTGAAGCTGCCGGCATCAGGGGGTCCCGGCCCTCCAGGACTGAGGAGCCAGCTGCGCCAGGACCTCCTCCTCTTCCTTCAGAGCTCAGATTCCATCAGGGACGTGTTCTGAGGCTTCAACCTGGGCAGCTCCTCAGTTATGGTCACTTTCTGGCTACCTGAGGGGTCATGATCGCGACATTGCAAGACCCTGCCTAAAGCAAAACGGAAGAGAAAATAACGCCCCTAGGCAAATATATTACTCGCTGACTACACAAATAATAATTGTGTCACTTAGGTTTTATGTATATTCAAATTCCCCATTTTTATTTTCACCAAGGGGAGTAGCATTTGTCTTCATGGAAATTCAAGTAAGTGAAGGATAAAAACTGGCTCTCTCAAAATATATTTTGAGAGGGTCAGTGGGAACCGTATGAAGTTTGGCTTGCTAATATTGTACTTCAGTCTTTGGAATCATTACCTTTTTATAGCATTAATTCGATTTTGGATTTTAATGTTTTATTTACAATTTTATTAAATTTATAGATCTGATTGTTCTATTATAGAAATTCTTTAACATTTAAATTGAAAACGGTGTTCTGGAATAACTTAAGGAGAGTTTCTTGGGCACTAAATACTCAATTACTTTGTACTTCCTGGATAATCAGTTACTGGGAAGCTTGGAGCAGTATGTATTGATCGTCCTTTTTTCTTTTTCTACTATTACTTGTCTCCAAGTCTAGCTGACTTCTTAGGGAAGTTCTCAAATTATCTCATCACTGCCTTTCCTCGGAGGCCCTTGCCACAGCCTTCCAGCAAAGCACGATTAGTTGTAATCATTTGAAGACTGTTTTGGATTTAGAGTGAGCCAAGAACGAAAATAGTCATAAACTATTTCGGTCATAGGAGAACTCTAAGCTATGTCTGAGCTGGTGGGTTTACAATTCCAGATCGGATAGTTCCAGAGAGACAGAAGTCATTTCTTTTTTCTTAAACTTATGTTTTTCCTTTGGTTTATAACCTGTTGTCACTGCATTTGGTTTGGTACCCAGTGTATTGTATATACATTTGTCTGAATTGGGGAAGGGAAAGGGGAATAACAACATGGTGAGACAAAGGACAAAGGAGGAAGCATGGAAATGCCTACTCACAAAACACAGTTGCAAATGAACTGTAGAACTTGGGAGGGGAGTTGGGGGGGGGAGTGGGAGAAAACTGGGGGAGGAGTAACAATGGTCAACAAGAAATGCACTTGTTACCTTATGTATGTAACTGTAACCCTCCGCTATGGATCATCTTGACAATTAAATTAAAAAGTCCAGTTAAATGGAAGACTAATCTTCACCTGGGAACCATATTAATCCTATTTCCCATGAAGGAAGTGGACTGGTAAGATGCAGAAGAACGTGCCTCTTAGGGCTTCAGTCTGAGAGACCTCCCATAGAAGACGCAGGGGAGGCCTAGCTCCTCGTTGCCTGCCTGGTGGGCAGGTGTGTGGCAGCATCCACTCAGGGAGCTCCACGCAGGGCCTCTCTTCCTGGCCCCTGCATTACAACCTCAGCACATCAGCTGCTCCGTTGACCTCTAAGCTGGCGGTACCTGTGGCTCTCGTGACCTCGAGGTGCACAAGCAGAGGTTAGACTTGTTATGGGACACGGAGGTGACTAAGCAAGGTGATGAAGAGGGGAGCACACTTGAGTTTCCTGGGGCCCAGACTGACACACCTGTGGAGCAGTTCTTCACTGTGAAGCTACGTCGGGGGATACAGCCGTGGGTGCCCGGGCCAGGACCTCAAGTTGACCCTAAATGTCATCCCAAACCACCTGCATTTGCTTATTCCTACTCGGCGTCCTCCACTATCCTTCTCCAGTGAGTGAAACTCTACAGAGGGAGCACGTTTTATCTGAGCCTGTTGAGTGACTATCCCAGGGGAGGGAACCAAGGTAATGATTACTGAAAATTAGACTTTTCTACCTGCCATTACCTGGCAATAATAAAGAACTGATAATAAAAGTAGTCTTTTAAGAGTTTGTCACCTGGTGATGTCAAAGCAAACAACATTGACATAATGCTTAGCACTTATTCTAATTGCTATTTATCCTCAACTGTCAAACAAGACAAGCTCAGTTTCAGCATCACTTGGGGTAAACTGTACTGTTTAACATGGGTGTTTAAATAGTGTGTTTACTAGAAACAGTTCCTTCCATGGTTGCTACTGAAGGCAGGATGCAGAATTTGTCTCCCACTCTGGCGTCTCTGTCACTATCTCCAAGCATCAATTAAACTTTCTGTGTTTAACCTTTCCGGATGATGATGGAATCGTCTCAAGTTAACAGCCACTGACTCCGTGACCATTGCCTAATGTGTAACTCCTACTTCGAACTCTTGTAGCTCTGTGTGCTCCCAGTGTTCATGCAACTGCTTATTGCTAAAGAGATAGACAGATAAACGGCAACCCATTCCAACTTTTCATGAACAGAAACAGGGAATGCTGCACATCCTTTCTTCTTTTCAGCGTCTTTTTTTTTTCTCTTCAACCTTCTTGGCACTGCAGGAGAAAGCCATGGGTGAGGATTGCTCCAAAAATGATTAATTCTGCAGCAGGAATAGCAGAGGTGAATGTGTCCTATGAAGCCTGTACTCCACAGCTCAAACACACTCTTCTGATGGGGTAATCTTCTTATTGGGTGCTTTTCCCCTTTCTAGCCCTGCTTACTGTATATATATATATATATATATATATATATATATATATATACATATATATATGATATATATGTGTGTGTATATATATTATGTGTGTATAATCACTCTATATATATATATGAGATCACAAACTTGTGTCTTACACGTTAATATATAAACAGCACATTCAGGATTTTTCTCATTTCTGACTCTTCAACAATTTCATAGAGAATATTTATTTTCATATTATTAACTTATTTTTTTTCTTGGTGTCTGACTAGAATTCCATTGAAATGAAGCAAAAGAACAAGACGTTTTAATAAAGTAACTTTCAAATGAAGACTGAATAAAATAGCGTTGACAGAACAACACATATTAAGTACCAAATACAAGTCAATAAGGTCTAATTAAAAATAAAATACAAGCCGTACCACAGCATGCAAGTAAGGTTGGAATTAATATTGCTAGGATGTGCAAGAGTGAGATAAGGTTTCATCTCGAGAAACAACAGCAAAGGGCCCTTGCTTTCCGTATCCAGAGGAAAATACTTGGAGAATTTCCCGAGCACACGTCTTCCTTCTGCAAGTAATGTAATGTTCTTCACTCATTTTATCACCTTATTGTATTTACAAGATTTACACTCACCAAGAGGCAAATGCATTGCTTCCTGTAACAATCTGACAATTTAATTGTTTCATATACAGTCTATAAGTGATATTTATGGAACTTGTACTCTATAAACTTACACTGTTGCCTTAAACATCATAGGCAGCCTTTTCTCCTACCACACAAAGGCCATGCATCAAGTATTATTCTTATTCTTCCCTATGAACACTAATTATAAGTTTAATAAAATAAATATAAACATTATTGAAAGACATATTTTGCACACATAATTATTTGCTAAAATAAGGTCTTAATAAATTTAAAACAGTATGTAAGCTAAAACATTAAAATTTGAAAAATAATCTTTTCAATTTTTAATACATACCAATTCACTCAGTCATCAAATAATTGTTATAGAATTTTTCAGTAAATCAAAGACTAGCTAAGTTTTTTTTTTACCAAACATTTACAAAGTAGAGTTTGATAATTCATGTGATGTGATAATAATAAATACAAGGCAACTGTAGTGCTTAAACATATTTTGAATGCTAACTCCTTATTTTTAATATCTCTACCTGGCTTTAAGTTTTTCATTATCTTTTATCTTAAGATCTTTGAGTAAAATCCATAAAACTTCAAAGATAGTATTTAGTCAATATTTTGAGAGCATTGAAGATTGTGGAGTGATATTTAATGATGGATTTAAAGCAATTTTTGACATATTTATGACTTCAATCAGCTTAAAGTTTATCTGCTTTTCTGGAATAAAGCCATTTAGCTACAAAAGATTCAAGCAGTTTGAAGATTACCAAACAGTATGTGTTCATTCAGTAATATAGCTTAAAGTGTTCCAATTGTTTGGGGAAAGCCTCTGATATGTAAAACTATCAAAATACTTCATATTCCATAAAAGAAAACATAAGCCTTTTTTTTTCTTTGCATTTGTTTGTATTCTTCTTTATATCTTATTATGCTTAGCCGAATAATGCTAATTTTGGGAGCAATGCGATTAACACTTTTGAATCATGGTTTCATCAGATTCCTGGTTTCTGGTGATCTTTTAAAATTAATGTTTTACATTGTTCCCAAGGTTTTCATATTCAATGAGCTATTAAAAATAAGAAATACAAATATGCAAACATTTCCCCACAAATCATTCTTTGTCACCCAAACTGAGGGTTCTACATTACATGCTTTTAATGTTGTAATTAAAGTTAACGAAAGGAAATCTTCTTTGTTATCAAAAGCATTAAAAACAAATCACAAAAAGTTACTGTTTTGGACTAAGCTTCTATATGAGGGGCCAGTAGACTAAATAAAAATGGGGAAAGGGGGATAACTTAAGTTATGACACTAGTTTTAATTGTGTGGCTGAACTTCAGAGAAATCAGAAGAAGAAAGGCAACACAGATCAAGTATGCCAGTTTTAACTGGCATGACAAGGGCCTTAATCTTTATGTGAAAATAAATTGCACTGAAATTAGCTGAGATTCAAAAATTGGTTATTTTCCTAATACACTGCTTCCTGAATTTCCTTTGAAGGGAAAATAACTAATCAATCTACTTTTCTCTTTAGTTTTGCATTCTTTGTTTATTCTGTTGGCTCAGCCTACTGGGATATCTACTCTAAAAAACACTTATTCTTCACTTCAGAATCAAACTAAAGTAATTCAACATCTTTTGACCAAGTTGCAATTTCATCACGTGACAATGTCTTGGAATTTTCTGCAGATTAGAAGTTTATGATGTAGGAGAGTGGGTGGAAGGCAAGATCAAAGCTGGGATTGTACATGCATAGTAGAAGCTGATGGAAGTTTAGTCCTGCTACTCGCAGTCTTTGAACTCATTTTACACCGTGCAAATCAGAGCTAGAACTGCATCCAGGGAGCATCAGTTGGAGAGATTTATATTTTGGGAAATATAATAATTTTATATTTGGAGTATACAGTCAGGTGTGTGTATTTATCATGGCCAAAACCACCTTCGAATAACAACTATATTCAGAAATCATACTAGAGTGACCAGAGACTAGAAGACCACAATTATAAATGGAAACACAAAGATAAATGTAGTATGATGTAGTGTGTATGTGTGCATGCACAAGTACGTGTGCACAGGCACACCAGCACTGAGGCTTGAACTCATGGTGTGGGCCTCTTTGTTTTCATTGTTCATTGGATATGAGTTTCACGGATTTGTAGGCCTGGGCTGGCTCCAGTCCAGCACCTTCACTTCAGAGTATCCTGAGTAGCTGGTAGCACACGCTCCTACTCCCGCCCGTCTATTCTTTTGACTTCAGCTGTAGTGAAGTGTTACGCATGGCAGGAAAGAGATGGGTAAGGAGAGAAGTTCTCCTTGCTTGGAATAGGCCTATCTGGTCAGGAGCAAGGGAAACACGTCATCTCAGCGCTATAAGTCATGCATGCATGCGTGTGTTTGTTTAAAACAGTGGCCAAAATCTCAGGTACCTGAAGAGAGCTAGAAATAATGGAGGACCTTCACAAGTACATTTTAAAAAATAAATATGTTTTCTTGGGAGAAAATAGCTTGTGCAATGCAATTGCTCTAGGAAAATAATTTCAGCCAATCTGAATACAGATACTCCCTTCTCGGCAGAGCTAGGCAGGGAAGGCCTCCTCTTCCGGCTCTGAAGAGGACAGGAGCTGCAGGAATAACAGAATAACCGGCCCACAACAGATGTGCCTCGGGTTTACCATTTCTGACTGGCTCTGATTGGGGACGTGGAGGCATCACTTCTAGTCCCCTCCGAAGAGGGCAGCGCGGAGCAATCAGGACATAACGGGGACAGATGGGCTTTGACTCCTGAATCGTCTGCATAATTAGATCTGGAAAAGTTCCTGTAAATTGTCATTAACCCAATCAATCAAGAGAACATAGCCTGTGTTTTAGTGAAAAGCATCTTCACTCTCCAGTGTTTTGAGCATGACCAAACTACATTTGGTTAGCTTTAAGGACATTCTATTATCTTTTAGTACCTAACTAAAGAATATTAATTTCAAGTTCCAGTTCCATGTCACTATAAGAAGATTTCTCTAATGGAATGCATAACACGGAGTTTAGCTCCTACTAAATCAGTGGTTCTCAAATATTTTATTCATATCATAGCCTTTATAGAAACATAAATATAGAAACAAGTCACTGTAAATCTATTTCCCTAAACTAGAACTTATGAATGAAAATTATAATGTAGAGTGGAAGAAGAGTTTGGAATCCCTTAAGGAAATTCAATTCTGAGGTTGGAGGTGCAGCTTGGGTAGTAAGTAGAGCAGCAGCCAAGGAGTCAAAGTGTCAGGTACTTCTAGTTCTGTTCTTAGACAAATAAATAAAGAAATAAATACAGAATGCATTCAGAAATTTCAAAACATTTCACCATGCACATTACTTTTTGAAATGAAAATACAAGTTGTTTTCTTTATTTAAATTACAAAGAAAGAATATATGTATATGTATATATATATATATGTATACACCTCACAGGTTTACTACGTCAAGTTATGCTCTGTCCCTCCCCCCTAAAGTAAAGTTTTCTTGGATGTCATCACGTAGAATTCAGAGTGCAGTTGTCCCTGCTGCTCTTCCCTAGGCTGAAAGGCTTCAGTGCTGGGTCATAAACAAGCGGAGCCAAGCACCGGTGAGAAGAACTCTCCTGTCGACAGGAGCTAGGAGAGTTCTAAAGCTCAGGACAGCAGTGAACGCAGACAAGCTCAGAGCTATCAGTGTTTGCAAGGTATCTCATTGCTTTTAGCATGAAGAAAAGGAATTCGTTATTTCAAGTCTGTCAGAAATAAAACAAAAATTAATGGCTTGGTTACAAGTTGCCCTGTCTAGGTATGGTCAGGGCTCAATAATAATGGTCCGGTTTAATTAAAGAGATGATGTGATCAATATCTGCTTCAGAATTACTGGAATATTCTTCTGGTGCTTAAAATCCGGAAGACATATTTTGTGAAGAATGCATACTAAATGCAACTTAGAGTATTAAGTAACAGAGAGATTAATGATAACTGTAAAACTATAATCAATAGAGAATAGATGTTGGGATTGAAAATAAGATTTTATGTCTTGTAAGGAAAAGGAGAATTTGATTTCCAGTGTATAGGAAGAGTGAAGATACAATCATATCTTTAGCTTTTCTTCCCTCTCATATATGAATGAAGAATAAATGACAGTTATTTTAATGCTGCAGATTTAAGATCAAAGTAATAGATAAAATAATGGACAGCATTAATTCTCCACTTGACTGGTCCCTCCCTTGAGTTTGTCTGCAATTGCCTGTTTCTTGGGGGGGGGAATTTAACTCTAAAAATATTTATGTAACACACACAGAAACCTATAATTATATATTAAGTTTTCCATTTCCATAATTGGTACCAGGTCAAAGGTAAGAGTTTCACTTTCTCACTAATGATTATCTATTGCTGTAGAAAAGTTCAGGTCATGACAAACTTTAAGTGAAAGGCAATATTCATAAACAATAAACCATATTTTTAAACTAAACCACAAGGCAATGTAAGGTGGATTTCTGTCAGTTTCTGTATTTCTTTTTCTTGGCAGTGCTGTGTTTAAAATGAGGGCTCTGTCCTTAATACGGGAATACTATACTGCAAGAGCCACAGCGACAGCCCTGTCTGCTCTAATTAGTTTGGGAAGGAGTGTTGCTTATTTTACCTGAGCTAATTTTGACCAGGACATGCTCATTCTGAAAAAAAAAAAAATGAGTATTTACAAGTATGCTTTTGTAACGTCTAAAGCCTGTTTCCCATTCTACTGCTCACTATATAAAAATATTTTGTATTCTTCTCTGGTAAAATTATTACATGATATCTTTACTTTTTCAGAAAGTATTTATGAGAAAGCAAGCCATACCTGTCTTCAAAACCAGTGTTTGTTTTTCTCTGTCACTGATATAATTTAATATTTGTGGTTGAGATTTCAGTTTTTCTTTAATGCCTATCTACCGTCTGTTTATCATGATCAACCTACCTGTAATCTACCCATCTCTTCATTCTTGGTATATTTTTGGTACACCATTGGCAATTGATGTGTCAGTCGTGTGTCTCAGATGATGTGTGTGCAACTAGCACTTTTTGTAAGGAGAATCTGTGCAGATGAGCCCTTGGGCTGTTGCAGGGCTGTTGTTGTGGCTCTCGGAATTCCTTCAGCTAGCTGAAGATCTGGCCCCGCAGTCAGAAGTTCTCTGTTTTCCTAGCTGAGACTTTCCCTTCCCTTGCCTTCTGTTCTGCACGCTCTCAGATCTAGGAGAGATTGTGAAATGAACTCCAGTGCAGGTGCCCTCGGCCCTTCCGCTCCTTCTTGGGCTTTCTGTCCAGGGCAGCGGGCTCCACGCAGCATCACCGTGGCCCTTGTGGGTGCTACTCAACCAAGGGGAGAGGGAAGGGGACAGGGGAGATGGGGAGGGGGGGGAATGAGGGAGGAGGTCACAGCTGGATAAGAAATGTACTCACTGCCTTCCATATAAAACTGTAACCCCTCTGCACTTCACTTTGACAATAAAGAAGAAAAAGAAGAAGAATATCTTCCACCCAAAAACTCAAGAGCCAAATTCTTTGCTAGTGTGCCGTATGTAGGATAACATATAAAATCTTAGGATGGAGCTCCCGGTTAGAAAGAAAATATTCAGGTATTTTGAAATTGCAACCGAAGTGTGGAAGGTCCAGCAGAAGCATGTCATTAGTTCTCTTACAATAGCTTTGGATGGGTGGAAAAATTATGTAAGTCCATCCATCCTTTGTACCCCAGTTCTAGCTGTTTGTTTCTGGTGCTTTACAGAGCTTATATATGTATCTTATAGACAAAAAAACAAACAAACAAGCAAACCCTCCTCCAGCAGGAATCCCAAAATTTATCCTATTTCTACCTGTTAATTTCATCACCACAGACATCATCACTGCAGACATGAGTATATAATTTTATTTATTTTATTCTTTTACAGAAAATAAAGACAAAAATAGTCTGGCCAAAGGAGGGCCAAGCAGGATTCCTAATAAGATGCAAGGATGCTCCAAAAGATACTCTGAGAGAATGATTTATACTCAATAGTATTATTGATGTCCAATTTTAAAAATATTTCCTGTAATTGCCACTAATTTTAACTGTGCCGTCCTCTATTATAGGAAAATATTTCCAAGAAGCATTTCTATGAATGCCTTCAGCTTGTGGTTGGTGGCATTGAGTTTGTTTATTTTTTTAATCAAGTGTTTACGTATATTTTGTTAAGGAAAGAAAAAGTACTAGAAATGTTCAGTACTTAGGTATCAGTGTGGATTCATGGGTTTTCAAATAGAAAAATACCAGAAGTCGTTAGGATGTTTAATGTAATTAATTTCAATTAACTCTGTGGAATTCAGATTAAGTATTATAAACATACTGAAGAAAGTGGATTGTAATGAGATTAATAAGAGGGCTTTTAATAATTACCATTTCCTCTTGTTTCGTGGCGCGGGGTGAAGCCTTTGTTCCCAGCGTCGTAGCTGGCTTGCTGGTGCTGCGTGCTAATTCCACGCCTGTGCACTGCAGAGCCTTGTGAGCCACAGACAGTGTTTTGAGGCCTTCAAGAGACGTTGATCAGCCAGTGGAGAAGCGGATTCCCTGTCAGCCACGAAGTATTCCTGCCGTCACCGGTGATGGTTAATTTTATGGTAATTTGATGTTCAGTCTGCATCCATTCACCTTTTCCTAAACCACGCATCATCTCCAAACACAGGACAAAGACAAGGGCAAGGTGCCGCTCCCAGAACATGATAAAAACTATTTCACATGCCACTGGAAATGATTAACCCTTTCTCTACCACCGAGAGATACGAGCTCAATCGTAGGCTTTGTCTACTCTCCTTACTCTCCTTCTTGATATCTCTAAAATGATGTTATGAGGCAAAGTCTACAATACATAACGACATAATGCCTACCTTAACACATCTTATGTCTGGTGGGAAGGGGAAAGTGGGCAGCGAATGCAAGGGTATGTTACACACACACACACACACACACACACACACACACACGTATTATTAGCACAGTAAGGAAACACACTAAGAAGATCTGGCCCTCGTTTCTGTGCCTGGCCATGTGGTCACAGCTGTCTACCATCCAACCTGCATTCCTCTGCTCAGTGAGGATCTCACCTGCTTGTGGTTCTTTCCATGGTGGTGTTAACTGAGTCTGAGTCTTCATCTCTGAGGGTCTAGGTCATTAGTACTACTGTCTAAATTGGGTCACTGGCTTTAATCAAAGGGCACAGTATTTCTAAGAGACACCCTAAGGGCTCTTTCTTTCTTCCTTTGTAGCTTCAGTCTCAGCCCTGGGTCTCCTTGGGGCCTTGCTCTTTGCCACTGTACCCGGTTTTCATTCAGGCCAAGGTTTAAACCAGCCTCTCCTCACAATGCACAGTAGATATAGGCAGGCACGAATAGAAAATGCCGGTTGCAAAATATGTACTTGATTAAAATCTTATGGTGTTCTTGGCTCTGTATTAACATTGCACCTTGTAGTGGTTCTCTTTGTTTCAATGCACGCTACTGGGACATCCAGCATTGTCTGGTGTCTAGTTTGGCTTTCTTTCGTGTCTCATGGGCAGAATGCTATCGAGAATGTGCGTCAAGTGGAGTTGGCTCTCCCAACTTGTCAGAGCAGGCTTCCACCAAGAGCTACACCCACCCAGCTCCGATGGCAGGGAGAATGGGGGGATCGTACTTGTGCATGAGTTTTCCACAGCCTTGCTGTCAGGATTAGGGTCCACTTGGAGTGAGTCACCTGGAGGGCAGATAGTTTTCAATACCTTTACTGTACAGTAGTTTGGAATTTTATCTGTGTGTGAGACTTATGAATATCTTAATGGGAGTACCAAAGAGAACAAAGCAGAAATTGCAAACAGTATTCCAAACTATCAGCAAAGTTACTTTGTTTATGTTTGAGGAAAACAATATTGAACACTAAGGGCAGGTACCTTTTAATTGATAAAAATCACCATTTTCCCCTCATGAAAGCCTTTTCTGTTTCTATATTGGCAGTAAGGGGAAAAGAATAATTACTTCGAACATGTGGAAAACCAAGAGAACTATGTGAAGAGGAAAGGGCGGGAAATCATATCATTTTTTGGTAGTGGGTTTTCTGGTAGTGGGTTTGTGTGGTTTGCTTGCTTCGCAGATGTTGTACTGCTTGAGCAATATCTCGAGCAGACCTTTTGGTTGGCTATTTTGGAGATTGGGTCATGTGACTTTTCTGCTTTGAATCCTGATTTTCCCAATCTCAGCCTTTTCCAAATATTCACAAACAAATAGAAAAATATATGCACCCAAGAAAGCCATGATAGATTGTTTTTTGGTTATTGTTTTGTTTTGTTTTCCAGGGTTCAATCCCCGTACTTAATAGAAGAAAAGAAAAAGGAATCAATGCACACCATCATGTTACCCTATTTTATCTGAGAGGTTCTCACTTACTGGACACATAAAAATAATTCCATTCTTTAACCGCAGCACATCAGCCCTTCAATTTAAATATTTAACTATGTTTATCATTTCAGTGAATTATCAGACCCCTTAATATAGACATTTCCTCCATCTCCACAGTCACTGTTATTTCTGAACAGAAGGACATGTTATGTTCAGTGCCGTTAAACATGACTCTTCCTCCTGGAACCCCTGTAGCTCTGCGGGAAACAGTGAGCAAAAGGCTGGAGAGAGTCTGACATTCTCACTTTTATAGACAGTTGATCTACTAAGATAATCATACTTTGATAGCATTAATTTGCATGATACTGATATCACAAATCAGAGCTGTAACTGCGGGCAGCTATAGGTGTTTTATTGAAAGCTGGAGGAAATTGGGGCAGATCCCGTAGTAACATAAATTAGTCAGAACCTTGGAGCCACTGGTCTATTTTAGGAGTGAAGGGATGAACTCTTTTCCTAAGAATTATGTCACCTTAATTCAGTAATTTGCTCTGCCTCGGGGTTTGCATGTATTTTAGAGATACTGTAATGAAGCATGTGAGCATTCATTTAAACACAGAAGTCCCCCAAGAATAGAAGACATACCTAATTCACAGGAAATGCTATCATTCTCAGAATGTTTCTACAAGTAAAGCAAACCCTTTCTAGCTAGGTTAGATAAGTTATTAGGAGCATATGGGAACGACATGGGTAAAATGTGCTGAAGAAATCATTGAAAATTAGGTCATTCTCAAATGAATTAATAAAAACCCAGATTGCTTACTAATTCAAGGACCAGAGGGCGATTCCCTGTCTTTTCATCCCGTGTTCTCTGGCTACAGTTTCAGTCTTTGAACTCTATGTCATTAGTAATCCAATTTAAATGCTAAGAAGGGGATTTACAAATTGAGATAATTTTGTTTGTCTCAGAGTCATCTGAGAATTTGTAGAACTTGCGTATTTTACCATTGTAGATGAAGTAATGAAGGCATTTTTATGAGATGAAATATTTTTAAAGTTGTGATGGTCAGAACTATCCACTTTTTTTATTATAAACTCTTTTAAAGCTATATCTGTTCATTGTTTTTTGCATCATAGGACATGCTCCCTTTTATATTGCACAGGACTGTTGTTTCACTCCAGGCCCACTATAATTCTATGAAATTCTGTACTTCTCTCTCTCTCTCTTTCAAACTAAGAGAAGTAAGTGGAACATACCCAAAGAGCCAAGATTTTTGAGTGAGGTGATTGAAATTGAAACACTGGTCTGTCTTTTCATGTGGTGTAACAATGACTTTTTTTAAAAAAAGTCAACATTACTTATTCCTTACAATAATGGACAGCATACATACAAGTTGAAAGAACATGCCTATGACATTTTTATTATTTATTTGTTAATCCTAAAAAATTTTCTCTTCTGTTCATGGGTAACAACACATCTGTACTGGAAACAAAACATGTATTTGCCCTATTCCTGTTGAATTTATATTAAGTGCATATGTATTCCTACTTATGTATTCTCTCATTATGACACAAAATATACTTTGATTCAAGTTCTGAATTAACTGTCATCAAGTTGTAGTTAAAATTTTGTTTTTTGATGTTAGTCAAAACTGACTCATGGTTTTAGAGAAAAAAGCTAGTTTTAAAAAGCACATCATATCAGACAAGACCATTAGGAAAGTATGTTCAGGTTATATAAAAGCTGTCCAATTCCTAATTCACGGTCAAAGTGACCTTTTTAGCCTGGCTAGAAAAAAGGATCGATATTGGAATTAGAAAAAAAAATTAGGACATGTCCATGTGTTGTAAAGATTCAAGTAGAAAAAAATACGAAAACCTAAGCCTGGTATTTTGACTTACACTCAGGTAAGATGATGGTCATTTTGTGTAAGTTATTCTCACTAATGTCATTGTGGTCTGCGTCTGTGGGGTCAAGGAAAAAATGTCAAAATGACTGGGCTACGTGCTTTCTTCCGTCTAGTTTGATACATTAACTGAGTATAGAATATGCTTTCCTGTGAGATGATATTGCTAAATGCTACTGGCCATAAAGCTTGGGAAGTTTAAGATGAAAATTCCTCAGTCTTCTCTAAATCACATGATGATCAGAAATTATTAAGGTAATGAGTTTTTTTACAATGCTGAATCCAGGTGATAGATCAAGATCATTGATACTTGGATTTCCTCCAATATACAGAACTTAATAGGAAAGCATTGATCTAAGACATTGTTATATATAAAACCTAAAACAGTGTTGTTTGCTGAAAAAGAATAACATAGAATTGAACAGAACACCGGAGCAGGAAAACTGTGTATTCAATCTTTTGTCTACCAGACCAAAAAGGAATGAACAATGATACTTTTAGTTTCATATCTCTGTTGACTCATTGTACCTATCCGCACCTATATTAAGCACCGAAAATGCAAAAAAAAAAAAGATTTTAATTCTTATTCATGGTAAAGTTGCTTTACGTTTATTTACTTTTTTATTTCACTTGTCTTTTTCCAATTCATTCTGCAATCTTCATAGTTAAGAAAATAGCAGTCACGACTCAACTATGGTTGCTCAATTCCAACACCTGGTGGGCAGGGGTTGGAAAGATAGGTAAGTAGATAGAAGGATGACAGATGGCAGATAGGTGGGCAGAATTTGTGCATTGACACATATTTATAGATATACATATTTGAAGGTGAGTGATAATATATTTCTGAAACATAATGGGATATTTTCGATTTCACCGTCATGAAAAATACTGACACTGTATCCTTTTAGCTGACATAAGGAGATATTTTTTCTTATGCGGGTAATCTTTCTGCACTATTATTTTAGGAGAATAGTCCTATCTAATGACAGACTGAAATGGGCATGCCAAGAAAGCCGGTCTATAGTAAACATTGTGAACAGGCACCTTGAGAAATCCTATTGTTCGTAATGAAACGAGTGCAACTGCTTCCACTCTATCTACTGCCGCACCACGTAACACCTGCCATGTAGCGCTTTAATTTCTATTCTTAAACTTATAATGATTCTAAGAATTGATTTTGTTGAACAGTTTGTTTATGGAAGTGGTGGTGTCTGCCAAATTAAACCATTTCTATGAAGAGTGCTCATTTATCTTCCTTGGATTTCAACCAAACACATTTCAGAGATAATGACATAATGTAACTGCAAAACTTCCAGTTGACTGGCATAAGGTTTCGGTAGAAATATTCCATCTACGTATACATTCAGATGCATATCTATATCCATATCTATTAGGCACACTGCCCACTTCTGAAGACTCTCTTCCCTGGAGGGGAGGGTTTCTTCCTGCCGGAATCACTTGGGAAACTTGGAGAGATGCCTGGCTCTGTCCCTAGAGATGCAGATTGAACTGGCTGCGGAACTTGATCCCTTTTACTGACCACTTAAGCTCTCCAAGTGAGTTTAACATCTTGTAAAATGGGGAACCCCTGTCTTAGTGTTTCAGGAAGGTTTGGGAGGGAGGACGATGGTCGTGATTCCCTAAACCTTCCTTTAGAACAACGGTCTAAGCTATGGGGTGGATCTTCTTTGCCCATACTTTAAGTGAAAAGCTTTTGATGGCATGAGTGTATTACGATTTGAGTATAATAAACCCATTATTCAAATTCAGGATTTGAATGTATTTTCAATACTTTAGTACCTAATCCAGAAAGCCGTTGGATTCCAATTTTCTGCTTCTCCAGAATACGGAGCTTTCAGTGCTGGGATTCACGAGGCACATTTACTAATATAGATTGAGAGACAGGAGCATGCTGGTAAATACTTGACTGCCAGCTCTGTGAGTAAAGCCGGGCTCCGACGGGTAGCGCGTGGCCATGCGTGGACCTCAGCCCTGGCGGTACGGAAGCTGCCATCGATGTCAAGAAGCGCCGAAAGCCTGGGAATGTCATCACCGCTCGTGTCAGGCTGGAGCTGCCACCAGCCATCCCAGTGCCAGGGAGGTGCAGATGTCTAGCCTTATGTGAAATATCAAACATGCTTACAAAGAATATGTCGATTCCCCCTCCAATCCACACACTGACACCAAGATGAGTTCTAATTCACGGGGAGGGAAGAAATAAGAGGTTCGGAGCAGACTTTACACCTCGGGTCACACCAGAGAGCTGCCTTCAGCGTGTAATTTTGAGCACTAACGACATTCAGGTATTACTCTCCCTGCCGTAGATTCATGATAGTGTCTCTAACATGAAAGAAACCGCATTGTCCCACAAGCATAGAAGAAGGCAGTAAATCAATATACAGAGTGCGTTCCGTGGCTGATACGGGCGATGGAGAAAATAAGAGTGAGATATGAAGGAAATCAGTGTTTGGGAAAGGAAGCTATTGTAGGTGGTTCCGCAGAGGAATTTTCTGATAAGTTGTGTTTGAATTAAGTTTTGTACAATTTATAAAAGGCAGTGAAGCTGTACAACCAGCGCTCTAAAAGGCAAACGATCTGCCTTTAGACCTGCGAACTGTGCTAAGGAAAGGCTTTGTGGAGGCCAAGTAAGGTTGCAATGCTGGAGAGAAACGGCCAAGCTAGGGTTGGTATTATTTTGCTTACCACACCGTTTACATCTGAAGAAGACATAGGTATGGAGACACAGAAACTCGGCTCAGTACTCTGTGGAGGTTTGCAGAGCAGGGCAGTGCTCTCTGTGGAGGGAGAGCGTTATGAATGGTGGCTTCATCATTACAGCTGTCATGGGCTCTTGGCTGAGCGGGCATCACTGCTTCCGACGTGCCCAGCCCGGTCCCGGGCTTGGCTTAGGTCCTCAGGGCCACAACGCATTCCTCTCTGGTGGCAGGGAAGGGAATGCAGGGGAAGAAACAAAGGAAAGAAGAAAAATCAAAGACGCTGAGTCAATCCAATGGGAGAGAGGAAACAGACAGGAGTCTCGGAATCAAGGACCAACTGGAGGTTAATCGAGAGACTTCCCCGAGCTCTGGGCTCACTGAGGGACATCAATAGGAAGGTGAATTACCCTGGCTCTCAATAGCATGAATCTCATCCTTTAGTCCATAAGATACATTAGCCTTTAAAATACGACTTAGGAATTAGAGAAACTTCAAATGGAAAGGCCTAATGCCAGGAAAAAAATCCTTTGATCTAATAGAGAAATAGAAGAGAATATGCATCTTTTTAGTAATATCGCAGGGTTTTGTTGAGAGCAGAGCACGTGGGCCCCATAATGGATCAACATCATGATCAAAGTACAAATCACTTTGTGGGCCCTTCACTATAAAGTGCCTAACTGCAATTTTAACGTTTCCTCGTGTGTGTGTGTTTGTGTGTGTGTGTTTGTGTGTGTGTGTGTGTGTGTGTGTGTGTGATCGTCTACCTTCTTATGGATAGGCTTTAAGTTCTAATACTTTGAATGAATGTCCATATTCTTGGCTCTAGTCAGGAATATACAAAAATCCTTGTCATACAATGATCCAATCTATGCCTTGTTTGGATGGTTTTGTCTTCAAGGCCTCATAACCGTGGTCCTTAGTGTAATTGGTTTCTTCCTGCAGTCTAGGGAGGTGGAAGGTAGGTAGGTAGGTAGGTAGGTAGATGATAAGTATAGATAATAAACATATGATGATAGGTGATAGAAAAGATGGAAGAAAGAGAGAGAGAAAGGGAGCAAGATGAACTGGGTGAGATAATCTCACGTTGTATCCTGGTTGAGATATGACACAGTACAACAGATGCTAATTGTATTTTTCCACTCAGAAATGACAGCAGGAGAGCTTTGTGGAGCCTGCTGCTCATCTCTTACCCTCTTGTATGTGTCCGATTTTCCCGCCCTTCAAGTTTGCGCTGGACTGCTGTTGAACTTGTTTTCAAGAAAATAACCTTAGCTATCAGCATACTGATACTGCATCTTAAATATCTCTCACCTGAAATACTGATTGATGTTTCCTTTTCTTGTTGCTGCTGTTGAAGAAAATGAATAGATCGGTACAGACATATTGATCCAGTGCCAATGCATACATACGTTACTGGCTAAAAACAGTGTGTGCCAGGCATGGAGAAACATCCCAAACAAACATCCCAGCCTTCGGACGTATTTTAAGGACCGGTAAGGCAGCGTGAGAAGACAGCATTGAAGGGTGACTGCGAATGCTAAGATCTTAGTTCCCAGATCTGTGGCCCAGTCAGAAAAACCTAATCCCCTATGGTTGATGAGGTGTCAAGCCTGGTTGTTGTATGATGGTTGTATCTCACATGGGCAATCCTAATGAGTTCATGGCATTAATATTTACATACCCGAGATTGACATATGAATACCTTAGCCTTGAGCTTTTGCTAAAAACACCTACTTGAAGTGAATAGTTAATAGGCTAACTACAACAGAAAATCAAGATTTTTCTCTTTTTCCTTTAACATGGCAATTTAGAGACTGTTTGCTTAATCAATTTAATTATTTCTTCTTAGAATGTCTTACCATTGATTATATCTGCTTTTCTTAGTTGTCTGACAAACATATGACTATAATAGACCAAAAAATTGAACAGCTAAATCCTTTAGAAAAATAAAATGCAGCTTCAGCATTGACAATCATTTGGGAAGGTAAACCTGTTGCAAAGAGCCTCGGGGCATGGGCCAATTAACTATGTTTAAATTGCAAAAATAAAAATAGGTAGAACATGAGAATTTCAGCTATCACTTGATGTCTTTAGACCTGAGAAGCTAAGTTTTAAATAGACCGGGGGGTCATGCCCCCCGAAGCACTCTGTTGAAGTGTCTGGAGCGGAAGAGGGTAGGCGACCCCAGCTTGATCAACCTGTCCTCTGGAGGGAAACTGGGCTAGGTGAGCTCCAGAGTTTTGAAACTCTGACCTTGGGTTTTGCTGAAAGCTTGTGTGTGGTGAATGTCTGAAGCATTCACACAAACCGCCGCGTGATGTCGTGTTATTTCACTGAGAAATGTGGCATATTTCTGCAAAAAAAAAAAAGGCAACATATTCTGTCCTCCTTAGTCCTAGGATTATTTTCCCTGCCCGGATGAATTTGCACTCTTAAGAATGTGCAACTCTATACTTACACTCACAGGTTTATTGAGAGATAATTTGTGAATGAGTAATTGATCATAATCACTAAAATTATATGCGTTTTATGCGTGCGAGGGGACTAACCTGTCATTGGGTTGTTCAAGTCTGGAGAATTTGAGGATTCGGGATGATAATTGAGTCAGGTTTCTTAAAGGTAGCAGTGCAATGAGTTGATACATGGGACTGAAGAACTGTTTCACGCTGAGTTACTGAAGCTACCAGGCCACCCTCAGGTAGAAGGCTCTACCAGAGTACATATCACAGCCGCAGGAAAGTATTGACATCATCATTAACCAAAAATTGTTAGTCACCATATCCTTTCTTTGTGTCATTGATGAAATGAAGCAGAGCCATGAGAGATTATTTTAATAGGCTGTGCTTGCCCCTGCCAATCAAGCAGGTCTGCTGTAGGTGTTCCAATAAGAATGACAGGAAACTGCACACTTAAAATGGCACTTCATCAAAAGAAATCAAAGCACAGTACCTTTGCTTCTTTTGGGGCATATTTATTTTGACAGTACTAGTTACCCTTCTTGATACTCCTCATAGGATTTATTTTATGTGTTGAATTAGATGTATCATATACTTTACTATCATGATGACTTGAGATATCCCAGGGCCTGCACAGTAATGGCCCTTTCATAGCATCCTGCGGAAGAACCAGTGTGCAGAAGCCCAGGGCCATGTGAATCCTGTGGAGTTGCTTCTTGGATAATAATATCCAAACACGATCAAGGCCATTCTACAAAACTGTGTGCATTTGCCTTGAATTATGCCCATTTCCCCTTTCATTATCATCCACACTTTCTTCATAATTCCATACGCTGTTATGCTCTAGGGGCTGATGGCAGAAGCGCAAGTCCCGATATCCCATACAGATGGAAGCCTTGGAATACCCGGACACCCTCTGCGATGTATGCATAATGACTGGACCCAGATTCAGATGTGGAAGGAGGAAAGATGGGGGCATTATGCACCGAGTGTCGCTTTGGGATGGTAAAGTTCCAGAACCCAATCTGCAAGGGAGGGCAGTGCCTCCTCACGAGTGCAGACTGAATCGTGTCTCAGCCATAAGCTGTCTGTGACAGAAGTGATGGAGGAAACTAGCCAAACAAGTAACTGTTACTTTTTGCCCTTTCCATCCTATACTATGATTTCCACAGAAGAACATGTCTCCGTAGTGTACAGTGTTACAAAGGGAAAGTGAGTCAGTCCTTGATTTTTCTTCCTAGTCTCCCAACCTCCACCTGCTATACATGTTCAAAACAAAGTGAACAGACCACACATATAACCTTGAAGAATAACAGAGTTTATGCAACAATTTTAACATGACTAAAATGTTATTCATTATAAATAGTCACTCAAACATGATCCATTGTAATATACAAAGGCATATAGTGTTCATAATTGTATTTAACATTATATTTTAGTTTGTTTGATATGTCGATTTTATTTGGCAGGAGATCCCACAGAAATTGAAATATAAGAAACACTAACATCGTGTTGTAAATCTGCAACCTTTTCGCTTGTTTTATTTTATTTTGGGCGGGGTGGGGCTAAGAAAGTGGTATTTTAGTGTTAATGCTGGAAAGGGCATCAGTGACAGAGAACTCCTCGTCTTTATTCTCTGGAGCCCAAGGCTCCTCGCTGAGAATAAAAATAGGATTTTCTAAGAGCCAATGGCTCAGCACTGAAATGGTTAGAATGAACTCGATCTCCAGCTTGCACAGACTATTGAGGAAGTCTGCCTGACCTTCATCAGCTGGAAATAAGTAGCCAAACTGTGCTCAGTGGTTTTCGAGTTCAGAGGCTGGGAGGTCTGGGAAACACATCTGGTGTGATGTTGCTGAAGGAAAAGAGAATTTTTCCCACTGGCCTCAGTAGGGACGGGCAGTTATTGGAAGTGCCAGCTTCCTGATCACGGGCCCAGGAAGAGCCATGCGTCCCAGTGACCACGCCTTTGTCCAGCAGAGCCAGCGTTCAACATGACCTCTGAGGTTACAAGGGAGGAGCATGGGTCGCACGTGCAGGAGGAAGAACAGAACCCAGACACTAGACTGCCTGTACTGAACTAGCTGTTGCAATGTAACGGTAACAAAATAGCATGAGTTCCTGAGGAGTATCGAGGGGGATCTTACAATCATGACAGAAGTACTGCAAAATCTCCATAAAACAATCGAAAGACTGACTTGTCAGTATGTGTCATGAAATTAGGAGCTTGCCTCTCATGAAATGAAGAACTCCAATCACAGACAAGAAGCGGCATGACATGGAAACCATAAGAGTTTTAGGATAATTTTTTGTGATCTATCATTGCACCATTAATAAATTACAATATCAGTTCCTTTTATACCAAACTAATTATGGAAGAGGAAGGAATAGATCTATATTTCTCCACAAAACTATGTGGCAGAATTAAATCAGACCTAGAGAAAAACACAAACTTCAAAATTATGGCACTCAACCCAGATATAAGCTTTTAACTCTTGAGGAGTGAAATATAGTGTTAGCTACAGAAAATATGTTAAGCATGGGTCTCTGATACTTAGTGTTCTTATGTGGGTAAAACTTTACAACCTTTGACCTACACTTCCCCAGGTATTATCAAATTATGCCAAGTTCTGTTCTCTAAACCATGAGATCAGCATTTCCAGATATCAAATAGGAGTGAAATGTGGTTCCTTTTTTTTTATGTTTAACTTATAGGTTATATAATCCTAGTATATATATATATATATATATATATATATATATATATATATTCAAATGTCTGTATTATCTTCCTTTTTCATCATTCTTTAATGATGTCATACAAAACACCTTTTCTTTATTCCCTTTTATTCTTTTTCCTATTTTCTTTTCTTGCTATATATTTGAAAAAAAATACTCACTTTTGAATTCGCACATTATTCTTCTTGGTTAATTCACTTACAGATGTCTTTTGTTAAGTTTTCTATTTTTCTCAATATATTTCTTTCTTCTGGCGAATAGCAGTTTGTTACTTTCATTTTTGTTTTATGCCAGTCTTTACTGGGTTTCACATTCTGGACACTTAAACTATTCCATCCATTTTGTTGAAATGTTCACTGGGTTTTCTAGAATCTTGCTTAGCTTTTTTGATTTTTCAGGATGCACCTTTCAAGGTCATGACCCCAGTAACTGCCATTGGCCACCGATGTCCCGCTTGTGACTTTCCCTACCCCACTAATGCCTTCCTGTTACAAATTTGTCAAGCATTAATAAAATTGATTAGGTCAGAGCCTTCCTGATCAATTGTCCCTGGAATTTCCCCTAAAAGCACTTGCCAAAAATTGCTTTACTAATCCACAGATCCTCTCTTAATCCAGTTAATTTGACAATCAAGATGAGGCAAGGACTAATTCTCCTTTCCTTGTTGAGCTTACCTTCTTTTAGGATTGTGTATCACCTGATACTACTTGCCTTTTCAGGATTTCTTTGTTCTTGAGAAGGTATTTTTTAGGGGATAGATGGTCAAATTGACTTGTTCCTGAGTGTTAGGTGTGTGGGCATGAGGACCCCTTCCTACAGCCATCTGTCATCATCTGCAGATCCTTTCACTAATAACTGTTGAAGATAAACATGACTTCTCACCAGTGCCATAAAAGCTAGTGTTGGGAATAAGATTGGAGTGGAGACCAAAAACTCAGTGTCCATTTTCAAAAACAGATGAGGAATAAAGACGATGGGCAATTGGACTGTGTGTGTAGGATAAAAAATAGGCAGCAAATGTTGCACTTTGTTTTTTGGCTAATACTAGGCCTTGGACTCAGGGCCTGAGCACTGTCCCTGGCTTATTTTTGCTCAAGGCTAGCACTCTGCCACTTGAGCCACAGTGCCACTTCTGGCCATTTTCTATATATGTGGTGCTGGAAAATTGATCCCAGGGCTTCATGTATACGAAGCAAGCTCTCTTGCCACTAGGCCATATTCCCAGCCCAATGTTGCACTTTTCTTTTTTCTTTTTTTTTTTAATGTTGCACATTTTAACTGACTAGAAATAGCTATTAAGTGGAACAAGTGCATGAGTTCCCGAGGCTGATGAAGTGTTATGTGTCTTGGTGAGCCATTGGCTTTAGCAACAACACCAAGAAAGCACACATTTTTGGACCCAAGACTTCTTCTCCCCCAACTTCTTTTTGCAATGTCTTCTGTTAAAAAAAAAACAAAGGGTCTAGAGTTACTTTATTTCCACTGTGTTTACATTAGTAAGTAATAAATAATCTGGAAGGAACCTGAATGTCCATTAGGAAGACAAAAGTTAAAAATCCTTGTGAAATGTTCGCATGGGGAATTACTGCAAATGCAAACAGAATTGGATTTTGCACATTCCACTATATTTGGAAATAAGATGCATGTTTTTGTGTTGTAAATTCCACGTCTGAGAGACCTGTGGGCGCTTTCAAGACTCCAAAAGCATGTAGCAAGGTTGTCTACACTATGTATTTTCTTTCATTGGTCCCTGAGCTCTATAGAAAAAGTGACTATCGGATAGTCTTTTCTACCTTACATGACTGTAAAATTTTATAAAATGTCATCCCTCAACATTTCCATACGGAGTTAGCACTGGGAGAAAACACAAGCATGTAGCTGCCTTTACATTTTCAGACTTCCAACCAAACCATGTATGTTGTTGGTTTGTAGCTAAGAGAAAACAATAAAAGGGTAAGGTTGATCAATGGACATTGTACTAATGAACTGACGTGTTCAATTGAAATCTATTTTGGACTTAATACTTAAAAACAACACGAAAAAGAAAAAGAAAAGTTTAAGTTAAGTAGTACAAGCCTGTGTAAGAAGAACAGATTGCCATGCATTAAATGTATTAATATTTATCAGAACAGAATGGTGACGTCAGTACTTACCCTATTTCCTATAGCAAGAAACTTGGTCTGATTAAAATAAATCACAATCGGTAAATGATCAAGAACTTTCATGAAATCAGTCAAAAAACCTAACCTTTGTGATGATTATTATTTTTTCTTCTTTCAAATCTACATTTACAGGCAGCTGAGAATTTCTCGTTGGTGTTCGAAGGAGAGGCAGACTCTGTACGATTAAGTCATCTGGATGTTTTCATCTTCATTTGAGCAAAGAAAACAAAGCTGACTGTTACTCAGTGGGAACCAGTCTTATTCACTAACTATTGATAACCCCTGAGAAAAATAATTTGAGCTTCTTTCTCCTTTGGGTGGCAGCATTTGGGTGTGTGGAAGGAAGAGAAGAGACACTCGCAGTGGCTCATTTTCAAGCAAGTGAGAAATCAACAATGCTGGCTGGGGTGCTGTCATTAGCCCTCTCGGCCTTCCATCCACCATTGTGCAAGTTAGGATTGTATCTTCACCCACAACCAGAGACAAAGACCCTGCCTTTCCTGGTGATTGCATCTCACAAGGAAGGCTTTAAAGTGCTTCAGAAAGACACTCAGGAGTTGTAGAGGATGCAGAGAAATCTCAAACTGAAGAACACAAAGATTCATGCACGTAAGCACTTTGTCTTAAATGCTGTAGCAAAGGGAGGTTTAGGGTCCCACGGCAGGAGAAGGAAGTGTCAGTTTTTGCAGGTAGGCATTTTAAGGGGTTCAGTGACAGCCCAAGTTTAAGAGGAGGTACAGTTTTCAGTTTGAGTCAAGATTGGCCTTCTGGACTGCGCTTTCCATAGGAAGCAGCCAGGCCTGGGCCCTGTTCCTATACTAGGGCCCCAAGGAACATCATCATGTCCTTGAAGCGGTCTGTGAAGGTGACTCAATGTCGAACTCAATTTTATGTAAAAGTAAGCCCGAATTCTGTAAAACTCGTGAGTATTGAATGTTCCGACAGAAAGCATGCACTCTCTTAGGATTCTTTGTTTATTGGTCCTACAATTAATTTTCCCACTAGTCTTTTACAGTCTCTCTTCTTTCCCTCTTTCATTCCAGAAGTTTCAGCAGGTTTAACAAATGAATTGAGGTGAACGTGTCAGCGTTCAGTCCTTCCCTCTCATTAGGCTAACATGCATTAGACTGCTATTGTTAATCCAAGTGTATAGAAAGACAGAAATAATTCTTTTTAAAATGCTTGTAAAATTAAACAGATTTGAGCTAATCATCTCATTACCATTCACTGAATTGATGCAAAAATGAAAGTGTTCTAGGCAAAAAATATTTAGTAGGAACATGTATTGTAAAGTCCAATATTTAAATACCACTTGTTGATTTAACATTTGGGTCTATATTTATAGAAAATATCTAAGTGAGGCTCTCTAAATAGCAGAACAATTTTTGCATGTTAACTTAATTGCTTCAAGAAGTGGCTTCTTTAAGACAAAAGAGAACATGTTTAGATATAATTAGGAACAAGAAATCCTTCAAAACAGCAAAATGATAATAATACCTTTCTTTCAGTCTTGGACAATAATTTAGCTATTGTTTTCAGCCATAAAATTAATCAGAGAAAGCTAGTGAAATAGTTCTTTCTCTTTTGTATTTCCTGTGGTCAGAAATCATATCAGAACAGATAGAAGTTAACAGAACTGTCTGAAGATGAACTGTATGAATTCAGCTAAGAATTGCTTTTATTTTTATGATATTTTGCATGGAATTTCATTTTACAACAAAATCCATGTTATTAAGTTCAGCATATTTATTTTGACTATGATTTTATTTTTTATTGTACAGGCAATGCACAGAGGGGTGACAGTTACATAAGTCAGGCAAGGAGTGTATTTCGTTTTGAAGTATCTCCCTCCCTATTCTCTCCCAGGTTTTCCCTGCTGGATCTTCCTTCCCCCAAATTGGTTAGTTCATTTTCTACAGACGGTCTAATTAGTATCACTGCTATGTGAGTTCACCCTTTATATCCACCATTTCTGTGCTCCCCCTATTTCTTATGGTAACATGAAATCATGTCATTTTACTAAAGTTCATATTTATTCTTGTTGTTACTATTCTATTGCACTGTACTATTCTACTATGTTCACTGATGCATATATGGTTTTTGTGTTACAAAAGTGACACATTCTAGTAAGTGCATATAATTTTATCTTACACTATTTCTTTCTAGAATAGAAACTCAACCAAGTAATCTAGAACACCTATGAAGTATTACTTATCATAAGTATTTGTGACTCCATGGTACAGCTATGTTTTATTTATTCACATACATTCTGTGATTAGACAACATTTCTTTGTGCTGTGAACAGTATTGTGTAAATATACAGTGATATTTAGCTATGTTGCTGTATATAGTGCTACTTTGTCTTCAATTTTTTTCCAGAATTATTCTCTCATTTAAATTTGTAATAAAACCATTTAACCTTATTCTCTTTCTATTTCTTTTCTGATTCAATAATATACTGCACACCCGCTACAAATGTATAGTGATACAATTTAAAATTTTTAAATAAAATTTTATGACTGTTGGCATGTATCTAACTTGTAGGATAAATACTCTATACAATTTAATAATTAGAGAAGACAAAGCAATGTGTCCAATCTTAAATATCATGGTAATTAAACTTTCCATTTATAGCATTAGTATTTAAAAAATGTTGAGCTTATTATAATTATAATGAAATATTGAACACAATTATATGAACTTTAATAATTGATATTGGTGTATTCTTTTTTTAACTCTATGGAATGTAGTAAAGAATTAATTGGAAGAAAGAAAGGGTTCATCCTGGGAGGTTAATGCTTTGAAAACGATGTAGAAGACATAAAATCTTGGGATTGTTTTAATTTGACCTTGAACATTATGAACGAGGACTGTATTTTATGCTGATTTTACTTATTATAGAAAACTTCTAGCTATTTTGGAAGGTGATATAGTTCATTTTAATGACTTTCACGGCTAGCTTAGAATGTGCCAGGGTGATTCATCTCAAATCTTAAGCATTACTTTCAGATGCAACCATGAAAATAGTAAAGATGGTTTAGCAATGAGATCTCTTCAGGAAATATTGACTATGTTTCTTTTTAATATTTTTATTATTATTTTAAGTACTTGTATGTACACAGGGGGTTCAGTTCAACATGTTGGTTTATGAGTACAATGCATCTTGACCAGTGTCACTCCTTTCATACTTTTCTTCATCTTTTGGAAATGTGCACAAAGTGCTTTCCTTCATGTATGCATCAACCGACACCGGTAGTGTGCTAGTTTAGAGTCTCAGCGAACGGCCCAAGGTGTCAGTACTCTCAGGAAAACTCCTTCAGTACACACTTTGCCCTTCTTCTCTTCATGGTGCTGTTCAAGCAATGTCCTTCAAACCATCTTTGTTTAGGATTCAAGTTCAAGATGGGTTCCAAGGACCAGAGAAGGACATCTTGAACTGAAGATCTTAATGAGGATGATGAAACGCTAACAGCCAGCGGCCATCGCTGCAGAAAGGAATGACAGCTAGGGATGGTGGTGATCGTGCGTGGGGGCTGTGACTGGACTCAGGAAGTGTGAGTGGCCAGGCGTGCCGAGCCTGGGCTGGAGCAGGGCTGCGCTTGGCTCCTCTTGTGTTTGGGCAAAGGCACAGGGTTCTGACTGTTCCCCAGTACGTGGCCATCCCATGATCCCATCAAAGCACAGGCTGTGACCCGTGAGGATGCGTGCTACAAAACTGCCCTGCCTCTGCTCCCTCACCCACGAGAGCAGAAGAGACTTCTACCGTGCCGCCAGAATGGGCGGATGAGGCTTGCTCTTTGCTCTCGTGTCAATATAAAGTATATAATCATATAGATAGATAGAATATATACATTGTATGTCCATATATGTGGATATATGTGAATTAATCTATGTGTGGATGTACACACACACACACACATATATACAGTTGCATGAGTAATCCTTCATCTCCCATGACTGCCACTGCAGAACCAGCAGCCCATGCCTATTGGATGTATTTATGACAGGAAATAAGTATGAATAGAAAAATTAATGATTGCCCAGAGAACTAAGTGCACAATTTATAAATCAGTATAAATAGCACCTTTCCCCCTTTTTCAACATAAACATGTCACCTCCTCCAGTCGTACTTATTCATCTAGGTGGCGTGTGCACTTTAATATACAATGTAATATATAATATATTCGTAAAATATGTTTCTAATTTAACATCAATACGCGGTACATGGTATTGCATGTTACACAAATAAGTGTATTTTGGATGCGTATTTGTGTAAATGTGGGTGGTCAATCACATTTACCCAGCAGAATTGTGAGTTCCGAAGAAAGGATGTTATTTTGCCTTGTAAGAGGTGTTATCCTAAAGGCCTCCTCGACTTGCGCTTCACAGTCACTGCTGTTTTAGCTTTACATTGCCGTTTATTTTAGGCATGAGATTGTTTCCCCTTAATGCTCCCTCAAAATCATCTTCATGCCTAACATATAATTTTCTTTTTTTTTTTTTTTTTTTTTTTTTTTTTTTGGCCAGCCCTGGGCCTTGGACTCAGGGCCTGAGCACTGTCCCTGGCTTCTTTTTGCTCAAGGCTAGCACTCTGCCACTTGAGCCACAGCGCCACTTCTGGCCATTTTTCTGTATATGTGGTGCTGGGGAATCGAACCCAGGGCCTCATGTATATGAGGCAGGCACTCTTGCCACTAGGCCATATCCCCAGCCCCTAACATATAATTTTCACTCATTAAACTCAATGCTCAATCAGTCAAAGTAAGCCGTGGGTATCGATGACTATCAGAACTGGTGCCCACCTTGTGAATTATTCAAAAGTTTAGTTGCATTCAAGCCGCCTGACTCTCAGCATGACCTTCTTTCTGGTTTGTCTGGCGACATCTGTCTTCGTAGTTCGGAAACGTGGAAACACCGAGTTGTCTGCTCTCCTATGCAAAAGGACAGGCCTGAGGCCTCTTCTACAATCTGGAAGCTCCTGGGCCCGCCTTTCCAGGGCGTTGGCTTGCTGTGGGATGTGCCCATCTCCTGTTCGCGCTGACCCCTGTGGGTGAGGAGGCCTCAGGGGCTTCCTGGCGCCGCTTTGCCAGTAGCCCTGCCTCTCCTGCCCCATGGTTTCACTCAGGGTTTTATGCTAAGGAACAATGCTTCCTTTATAAATCTGAGGTTCAGAGTCCCCGGCGTTCACCTGCTTTCTGGGCGCCTGCTGTGTGGTCCTGCCTGCTTGCCACACACCCTTTGCAGGCCCTGCAAATCCCCACGGGCCCTGAACCTGATGGTTCCATTTCTGATTTCCGGAGACCCAGCAGTTTTAAACCCTCTAGGATACGATTTTCCATGGGGGATCCAGGAAGTTCCTGCTCAAAGGATTACACTGGAGCAGTGGGAACAGTTTGGTGGTTTTTTTTTTTTTCTCCTTTCTTTTAAATTGTTAAACGTATGGACAGATAGACCAGGCATTTTGAGAGTATTGAATAATGGAAGCAATTCTTATAGCTGAAATGATAGTTCCTCTGGGAAGTCTTCCCTGAATTATTATGTAGAGTTAAGTGCATTCTTTTCTGAGCCCACAGAACATCATTTTGAAATGTCTACTAAAAATAGAACCTCTTGCATTTTTATGGTTGTTTGATTATATGCCTGTAACCAGCATGGGTGGTTAGAAGTCCCAGGAGAACTGAGTCTGAGTTTATACATCTTTTGGTCTAGTGGTTACTGTATTATAGGTAATCAATATGCTTTATTGAAATTATGAATGGAATCAAGTTCTTAAATGTTTCTTTTGAGACTTACACAGCCACTCTTACATACTATTTGTATTAGTGCATTTTTGCATAAAAATGGCATCTTTTTATTTTAATCGCCTCTCATCATGTACAGCTTTTTGAAATATCTATCATTGTATTTAGGTGACTGATAGCAACTTCCTTTGCAGGATGGTACACTCCAACAGTTTTATGAAGTCTCTGTTCATGTATCTTTCCTTATGGCTTCAATTCCACACATCAAAGTGGGAAGAAAAGAATACTTTATTCTTTGCCAAATGGTTGGGGCAGTCAACAGCTAGTACAAATTTGAGGAAGAGAAAAGAATATAACACATTCTACTCCAAACTTGTCAGTACTTGATGAGAAATCAGCAAGTAAACTTGAACAAGAGAACTTGCACAGTCAATTAAATACATGAACCCAGCAAGTCGTATTTGTTTCTTCTTCTGTTTAATAGTTGCATAAAATGATTTGCTTTTTTTTTGTTTTACTTTTTTCACCTTTCTGTCATTACTCAACTAAACTTCCTAGAAAAAAATAGTAAAACAAACAAACACAGTTTTAGCAGTGGTAGCTTGAAGTAGGCGATTATAGATTGCAAGTCATTTCTCGATTTCTTGTGCAAAAATTCAATTATGGAGGATACAGTGTAGCCCATTGGGGCTTGGAGAATACTTCAAGTACCAGAGAATGCAGAAATCCTGCCTGGCAGGGGTAAGTCACTGCATCAAAAGCCCAGTACTGGATTTACATATAAAGACCCAGGTGGCTATCTCAGTATCTGACTTATTTGCAATTTTAAATTTGTTTCAATAGTATACATTCAAAATGTCTGTGATAATTTTTTGTGGAAGGCAGCAAATAAATATCGGCACATTGTTTATACCTAAGATAATTCCTGAATGGTACCCACTCTGATTGTTGCTGTTACCGTTGAGTAACATGCTAGCAAATGTAATAATTCCTTTAACTCTGAATGCAAGCCATGCATTTTCAATTAATAGAGGTCTAGGTCAGAATGGAAACTGCCACTAATAAAGAAGACCTGGAACATCAGTCTATTTGCATAAATGCCTCTCCTTGCTTTTAATTCAGCGATGGGCAGACCTTGCATTCTCCTCCGAAGCACGAAAATACAGCAGGGTGACAAATGGTACCTTCCCTCTAGCTTCAAGGGAAACAGTACAGTTGTAAGCTTTTAAAATATGTGATCACTCCTGGCCACATTCATCCAGCGTTACTTTAAATTAAATAGAAAACATTAGATTCATTCCATTTGATGATTTTTAGCCCAGTAACCTTCGGGCAGAATTGTAAATTAAGCTCTAGCTTCCCTTCAGACGGCCATCCATTCCTGGAGGCTCATGGACACGGGTGTGATTTAGTTTTAATGTAGTGGGTCACTCGGCTGAGATCACATGGTTTGTTTGCGCACCATGTTCGGCAGGGGTTCACCTGGGAGGATGAAGAAATCGATACGCAGAGCAGGTCTTCCGCTCCTTCTCTCCCCAGCCCCGAAGGCTGGTTGCATTTCTGCTTCTTGGAGCCTGCGGAGAAGGTTGGAGCGGCTGCTCTGGCTTCCAAGTCATTCCGTGTCCCCGGGAAGTCATCTCTCCCGGGGGCACAGAACTGCGTCTTTCATCACCCTGCATCGGTGGTAGTGATTTCCTTCTGCCCACAGTTGGGGCTGCATGCTCCAAGGCTGCGGGGGGGGGGGGGGGGTGGTGTTTTCTCTTCACGCGTGCGTGAGACACCAAGTGAGAGGCTCACACCACCATGCTCTGCTCCCGTGGGCGGTCCCAGGAAACCCCCGCTGGGCCTCAGGGGTAGTGACTTAGTAATACTTGACAGATACAATATTGCTAGACATTTTTAATGGGGTAGAAAGCATCATGAATTCATGGATTGTTTTCAAGCCACCTGCCCTTTCTTTCTTTTTTTTTTTTTATTGCCAGTCTTGGGCCTTGAACTCAGGGCCTGAGCACCGTCCTTGGCTTCTTTTTGCTCAAGGCTAGCACTCTGCCACTTGAGCCACAGCACCCCCTCTAGCCGCTTTCCATATATGTGGTGCTGGGGAATCGAACGGAGAGCTTCATGTGTAGGAGGCAAGCGCTCTGGCCACTAGGCCATATTCCCAGCCCCTCCTTTCTTTCTTTGATGGGTTCCTTTTTATATCGGTCCCAAACCTTACCAGGTTCAGCACACGCACAAGGTATTTCTTGATCCTTATCCTGATCATGGAATAACGTTGTATAAAAACTCAGCCTTCAAAAGAGTGTTTCTTAGGGGCTGGGGATATAGCCTAGTGGCAAGAGTACCTGCCTTGGATACACGAGGCCCTAGGTTCGATTCCCCAGCACCACATATACAGAAAACGGCCAGAAGCGGCGCTGTGGCTCAAGTGGCAGAGTGCTAGCCTTGAGCGGGAAGAAGCCAGGGACAGTGCTCAGGCCCTGAGTCCAAGGCCCAGGACTGGCAAAAAAAAAAAAAAAAAAAAAAGAGTGTTTCTTAGAAACCCAGGGCCATTCTGAGGGCTTCTGCCTATGGAGAAGGCGTTCTGGAAACGTGTCAGGCAGGCACCTTGCCGGATAGGTTGCTCCCTCCTCACGACCACCAGCCGGCCCTCCAGGCGACCGGGGGACCCTGTCAGGTGCCTGCCTGCCCCCAGCCAGCCGTGCCTCTGCCTTCATCAGCACGCCTGGGAAATGTGGAGGCCCACACGGCCAGAGGCCAGGCTCGAGGCTCCCTCTGTGTGATCCGCCAGGCTCGAGGCTCCCTCTGTGTGATCCGAGCAAGTGTGTGCTCTCCCGGGGCAGGAAGGGCCCACCAGGGGGAGAATCCAGGCCACAGACTCCTCGCGCTACCGCTTTCGATTTTTCAGTGGTATGAACCGATACAAGAGATGGCTTAGAAAGTATTCACATGCTCATCAACTGCAACCCTGTATCCAAAATTATTTCATGTAACCTTCTTATTTTTGACCTATTCCTTAATTTTGCATAATTCTTACAACCTCTACAAGTAGAGTATCATTTCAGAGATATAGAATGTTATAACATTTATGAGCAAATAATAAAAAGTGCGCTTTTTTAAACCCTACTTCAAATATGCCTAGGTATTTAAGTTAAACAGTTTATTAATGTAATCACTCTCATTTTATCACTAATTACTGAGCAGATAATTTTGATATTCAAAGAGAGAAAAAGAATTCTATAAGTTTTCTATTCATTATAGTTGCCAGTCAATATTTTCTCTAAATCATGAGGAAAGTGAGGATTTGGGGAGAATTTTAGCTTCCTTTTTCTTTTGTGTGTCTAAAGGAGAAAAGGAAAGACCCGGTCTGATAAAATCATCTCTCTGACTTCTAAATCCCGGCAGGACTTAGCTGGGTGTTGATGCGCATACCTGTAATTTCAGCCTCCAGAGGCAAAAGGATCACAGGGATAGAGACAGAGGGGCTACATATTGAGACTGTGTCTTTAAAAAGATAGAAATAAAGAAAAGAAAAAAATCACTTTCTTTTTCAATTCCAAATTGTTTTCTCTACATGATAAATATGTGACCTTTTTGATATGTGAAGCACTGGGACCGAGAATGGTGAGCGGAAAGCGTCTCCTCACACCATGCCTGAGGAGAAGAGGGCAGAATGGGGAGCTGTCCTTTCGACTCACTGGCTTCTCAATCCACTGCTGCTCTCACGCCCTCCTTTCAACCTGCTGACCTCTCCTTTGGTGGGGTGTGCACTCTCTGCCAGCAGCTGCCTGTCTATTTCTAGTACACCGCAACAAAATCCTCACCACAGGGGGGAAACAAACTCATGACTACAGGAAACCCGGTGCATATTTGCTATTAGAACCGAGCAGGCTGAGCCTTCGTTTTCTGACTAGCTTGAGAGAGCATGCCAGGGTAGTGTCCTAGCATGGGGAGCTGTTGCTGCTCTCCCCCCCATCCCCCACAAGATCTCTCAGCTTCGAGGGTACAAAGAGGACTTTCTGTTGCCTTATAGATGATATATTACCCCTTGAAACCATTGCAATCCACCAACCTCTTGCTCTGCAATCCTCACCACCTTGTCTTTGGTTTGAATGCAATTTCGGTGTCTCTGGTGGCACCATTGCGACCATGTCTCAGACCTAACCATGTGAACTTTCGGTGTGATGTATACATGGCTCTTGTGAGGATTCACCTCAGAGGACAGACTGTGTCTAGGACGCTGGGGAAATAGCATCGTCTATCCCTCAAGGCCAGTGCGAGGGTGTTCACGGTGAGATGGGGGGACCGGGAGGCTGGAACCATGAGCTGACCCTCAGGCCAGCCCTCACTCTTCCAGCTTTGGAAGCTCGGGACAATACGCTCCTGTGATATGAAACCTGTACCCGTGCTTTGATAATGTACAATTATTTTGGAAATGAGAAATGTTCTGTGAAAAACCCAGCACCATTATCTCTTCATCTTGGCTTCCAATCACAATCCCCCCACCCGGGATGGAACGGCAGTTGGTGGGTGCACAATGCCGTTCCTGAGGTCTTCTCCTCCTCACAGGTTGGATTCATGACTTTTTGTCTGGTGAGTTGAAACATACATTATGGATGCACTTTTCCTTACCTTGTGCGTGTCTTTCAAATGGCTCATTAGACAGATGTTTCTAAGTGTGCAGAAGCACTTTTCTAAATGAATAATATCTGTCTTGGTAGAAATTCTGTCTACCAGTTCGGGTTTATTGCCACTAACTATTCCTTAATCTATTTTTCTTTTAGTAAAAGAAACATATACAAAGTCTAGATCATGTGAGAATGAATTTAGTCAACTCAGGATTCTTTTTTTTTCTGGAAATTTAATAACTATGACTTCTTCCCCAAGTAAAAAAAATGTGATGTCAACATTATAATAAATATTTGCCTAGCATAATCTCCTCAAATAAATTTTTAATGGCCTCTGTCATTCATTATTAAAACATCCTTTTGACTATCCATTCTGTGCTCCATCATCAACAGTTGTGTGCAGTTTTCTTCTTACTTAGGAAACTTTTGATACGCAGTCATAAATGGTTTCTGAATAGGCTGACCCTATTTCTGAATTCTCAGCTTTCAGTTGGTGAATTATCTATCTTCACTTCTTGATGATAATGCTCCTATTGTACCTACAGAGCTGATTTTAGTTGTTCATTCTATCAGTTTCATTAGCTCACAGTGCAAAGAATAGAGTCCTCAAGAAAATCACAAAAATGACTATATTTTTACACAAACATTTGTGTGACAGTCTTCTCTCTTCTGAAATTGACAGCATATTTGCTCTTTCGGTTTTCTGCAAAGTTTTCAGTGTTTAGAGTAATATCTCACAGGAAATAGTCATTTAATAAATGCTTCATTGACATTGGAGGTGGCCTCAAATTAAAATTGCATATTGGACTGTAGTTGCCAGTTTGAGAGCTATTCTGTAAAGACTCGATTTCACTTTAGTAGTTGGATACATTTTTATAAATACTCCTTAATTCACATGTCATAGAATGACAGCACATTTAGTGAGAAAAAAAATTCTGCATCATTAATAATTTTGTGGAACCAAAAATAAAATTAGTGATCATGAGGTTTGCTCGCATGTCTAAAGATTAGAAATTCCTTCTCTAGAGTTTGGTCTTTGAGTTATCTGCAAGCACTTCATAGGTCTCTTCTGAGGAAAATCGAATATCAATGGCTTCATATACGATGAGGTTTGTTATGATTGGTTCACCTTTAATGTTCCGACAGCTTAATAACTAGGTGGCATTTCTTTTTGGTTCCATAATGCTGAACAATAACTACCACTGAAGTTTGCATTTGAGATGTGGTATTAAGAGGGAAGATCTGCCTCAGGGCAAATTGTAATAATGCCATAGCGGAAGACACGAATCAGAGAGAGGGAATTGAGCTGACACCTTTTCATTTCAGGGAAAAACCAAATGCATTCATTTTACTTCAATGATAAGGTAGATTCAATTTGGGATTAAGCTACACAGGGTGTATAATGTGGATTTCCTTTTTAGTAATTGCGGTGCTTGTGGTAGAAACGTGTGGAAATAACTTGCAAAATGGCCAGAAAGGCCCCCAGAGATTGTCCTATTTTAGGAAAGCAAACACCTTCTTCTACCCTGCAGATTGAGTTTGCATTTTGTTCTTGTAAAACCTGTCTCCTTTGTTCTCAAAGACCCTGGAAAAGGAAATTATATTTTCCCTCAATTGTCTTCTTCAGCTCTCTTTTTCTTCCTTCCTTCCTTCCTTCCTTCCTTCCTTCCTTCCTTCCTTCCTTCCTTCCTCCCTTCCACAGTCCTTCCCTCTCTCCCTCTCTCCCGTCCTTTATTTCTCTCTCTCTCTTTCTGTCTGTCTGTCTGTCTATCTATATGTCTTTCTGTTACAGAAAGGAATCTTCCACCCTCCCTTCTGTTCTTACTCTATTAATTTATTTATATGGAAAGAATTAACAAATCAACCCAGAGCCTTATTGTTTAAGTAAAATAAGAAAAGGGAAAATCATCTGTTGTGAGTTCTTACACAAAGCACGCAGAGTTTACTAAGTTTACATTTTTAATCACACTGTATTGCATTCAATTTTACTCCAGAAATGCAGATTCTATGCCATGATTTCCCACTAATTTTGTTGTGCAACGTAAGTGTCCTAGTAAAATGCTGTCTCTACCCAGTGACACATTCAGTTGATATGTTTTTACCTGTTATTAAACAGGTAAAATCATTTCTAAGTGTTATATCTAAATTTCCAAATAGAGTTCTCCTTCCATGGTTTCCACGCTGGTTGTGAAAAGACATATAAACTGTTGTGATTTTTCCATAGCTAAATGAGTGGCCCGTCATCATGCTCTCCAGTGCAATCAGACAGGACTCTCCCTTTTGGTATTATTTAACTTGAAGTTTTTCACATAATGATTAAGGATTGAAAAAAATTGCATCTTATATTAAAACTGCTAGATGCACAGCATCTTCCCTTTTATTTCAGAAGATATGTTGAGGAAAGAAAGCATTCTGTGCACAAGAATATAATAAGTTTTCTTCTATTTAGGAAAGGAGAGTATATAAGGAACATATTGAATATACCTATAAAGAAAAATATACAGGGGAAAGTAAATTGCACACCAAATATGAACTCTATTTTGTTGACTTTTCACAGAGTTTTAGGATAGCAATTCTGACATTGTTTTATTGGAAGTTCTGACTGAACAAATGATTAAGTTGTCATAATACATAGGAAATGAAATCAGCTCCTCACGATCAGAAAAGGAGCTACAGAAGAAGGGCCCCCCACAGAATCAGATGTGATCAGAGGTATCAGCATGAACTCATGGGCTTAGAGTAAAATACATACAGTAGACATGAATGTCAGTGTACATGTTTGGACACATACTGTTTTCCTGTATTCTGTCATGACATACAGTGAAGAAGTGGGACTAACACAGCTGAAAGAAAGCTCAACAAGGCCCAAAGAACATTCCGACCTCCTGCTTGATTTCTCTGATGCCTTCAGAAGCTTCGCTGGAGCAGGAACAGGTAAAGCAGGGGTGTCCACTGTGTGTGAGGTGTGTCCTTACACAACCAGGAGCCTTGACGTGCACACTGTTCGTAGTACAAGCCAAATGTTTCAACAGTCTAGTGACCTGACAGAAGTACACCTTTAGAAGTAATAATCCTTCCTAATGTCTCTATGTAAACTTCTAAAATCTGTGAGCTCAATTTGCTCGTGGTTGAATGGTATTAGTGCATTAACAGTTGGAATGGGGGCTGCATTGAACCTTGTGGTGTAAAAGTACCAGAGGGGCAGTGTAACACAGAAGGGATTTCTGTGACTGATGATTGTGATTTGTGAAAACACCTGACACATTCTCTCTCTCTCTCTCTCTCTCTGTAATCTCTGTATGTGTTTGTGTGTGTGTGTGTGTGTGTGTGTGTGTGTGTGTTGAATTTGCATCCATGTGCTTACATTTTCACCAAGACAAATAGATATTTTAAATGATGTGGCTTGTGATACATATTTTCAGCTAGAAATCCATTGTTCTTAAGTGCTAAATGACTATATTTGATAAGTATTCTAATTCTTAAAAAATAGCTGAATAGTTTTCATGTGAGTATCTTTAGCATTGTCTACAATCTTGAGTAAAAGTCTTTTGATTCTAATCACCACAAGTTTTAGGAGTAATCAATAAATGTAAGGACTCATAAAGTGAATATTGTTTAATAATGGAAATGGAAATTGCTCACCCTCTCTGTGTCTAGAAAAGCCTTTATAATTTTCACTTAAAACTTGAAAAGTGGCTTACATTATGCAGTCAGAATGAAAGAAGTAAAACTAACTTTTATTTAATATTACTTTTATAAAGCAACACCGAGTTATTCTATAATATACTGTTGACAAAATAAGTTAATAGCAATGGGAAACTGAGTTGGAATGACTGATTGCTGAGTTTTCATTTGAATTTAAATTTAGACAAAAATAACTAAAGTACCCTTGTGGCTTGAAATTACTGTGTTCAGATCTTTTCCATTAAAAAGTATGATATTTGCGAATCAAATAGAAGAGTTTGCTGCTCATATCATAGAGTACTCTCCTTCAAAAACTTCTCATTATTGTAATAAGATGATGATACTCTGTTTAAACACTGAAGTAAAATTCTGCTTCCCTTCTGTTTTTCACTTGATAGGGAAGATATCCGTATTTTGTGATTCTCCAGACTTTGAAAATTGGTAGGGAAACAAAATTGCCCTGAGGAAGTTCAGTTTGGAAATAGTCATTTTTAGTTCATCTTCTGCAAACTGATTGTAGTTTTTATTTGGCTGCCTGCAATTATCATATTTCTCAATGACCTTTATTGCGAGAGCATTGTATTATATATATCCTTGAAGAAATGTGTAGAACAGGGAACAAATGTAAATATTTAAGTGCATAACCAAAGAATACATGGGGCAGGGTAAGAATCATAACTAAAAATGTCATAACTATTTCCTGGAAAAATATAAAATTTTAAACACATGTCATAGGAAAGAATACCCTTGGCAAATGCCCTGTTCTTCAATTTGTCACAATCTATCCAAAACTTACAGGGACCATGACCTTATATTTCTTTTTAATAATCTAAAGCACTTAACATTTAAATTATTCTAAGCATACGACCCACATACTCAAACAACACCATTGTTGTTTCTCATGACAATGACACATGGGAAGGTTTAAGATTCTGTGTCCAGGGTTGCACTGATAACTTAGGAGTGACTTCAGGCATTGCAAAATGACACTACTCTAATGCTCTATTTTTTCACATTTTATTCCCAATAAAATAATAGACAAGGAAGAGGATATACTAATTTAGGCATTGGCAAGCATGCTGAAATATGTAAATACTATAAAAATTAATTAAATTTAGGTAGTCAGAGAAGTCCCATCAGAGAAGGGCACATTTGACCAGCCAGCCTGCTGAACTGCTCTACTTTTTAAAAGCTGCTATTCCAAATAACTGTATTCTGAATAATGGAGTCACCCTGCAGGTCCAAGTAACCATTTATCTAGAAGGGACATTCGTAAGTTGTCATTAAGACCAAAATACATGTACTTTTGTTTCCATTTTCTTAATGTAATGGCAGTTTTTTAGAGAATAGATTTCGCTAGGATTTAGAAACATTTTAGAAATCAAGGGAAAGCTATTTTGATGGATTCTAAGCAAAATGTTAATATGAGTTCAGAGCTTTTTGTGTTGATTTGGGATTGTAGTGCCTCTTGATAAGCCTCAATTTGCCTTCCAGGCAAGCTTTTATTCTCTCTGTAAAACATAATACCATTAGCCCATTTCCTAATGCTTCTTAAATGGGCAGCTCTGCTTTTCAGGCCATGGTAAGAAACAGCAAGAAAGACTACAGAACTACTTGTGTGTAACCAAAAATATAAGCAACAATATTTTCATGGAATTATATTCAGTGGCAATCTCACTTTGAATATAAGTCCTACTCTTGATCAGCTATTCCTATTTGTGCTAAAAGTAAGATGGGAAAACATTTTATAGCATTATTGTATTACAAGAATAATTATATTAACTTAGTCAAGGCATATAAATCTGTTCTAATTGGAATCACACGAAGAAAGCATGCTGCAGTTTAATTTAAAAACATTAATATATTCATCATAAATTTATAACATTTTAAATGATTAATATCAATAGTTTACTTAGCATTTTTAAATGTGATTTACAGAGAAAATTTAATATAATGTGTTCAACATTTCAACTTAAAGCCAATTGTAAAAGTGGATTCACTGAGCATGAATTAAGTATGGTATTTGTCCATGTCCTCCTCGATTAGAAATTCAACCTTTATGGAATAATTAAACATAGGGAATGAGAGAGAATAATTCTTCCTGTCGAACTTGATTTGATGTTGAAATTTTCAAATTTAAATTTGGAATAAAGAGAATGGGGTACAACTCTGAGTTCACGGCAAGAGAAGTGGCGATCAGTGGTGATTAAGGAAGAAAACACACAACCTGAACACCTGCGCATTCAGACAGGAGCGTCAGACAAATGTCATTCCACACCTGCACACGCTTGTGGTTCCTGGTCGCATTTCAGTGTGGACACCCATGAGAGGAGAAAAGCAGTACTGGAATTTGAAGATAAATCATATTTAATGGTTTAAGCAAGTGGCTTGTTATAAAAAAAAAAAAAACCACTAAAATTAGTAAAGTAGGTGAGGCCAGGCTGTTGCGTCTCTCATGTTCAAGAAAGAGGACTCACAGAAGAAGCTTAAGAGAGTGGAAGACCAGAAAAGGGGCATCCAAAAGGGTTCCAGCAAGGCCTTGCTAGCCAGCCCCTAACGTGCCTCACTACAAAAGGAGGAAGGCCTGGCTGGGAATATGGCCTAGTGGCAAGAGCGCATGCCTCCTACACATGAAGCTCTTGGTTCGATTCCCCAGCACCACATATATGGAAAACAGCCAGAAGGGGTGCTGTGGCTCAGGTGGCAGAGTGCTAGCCTAGGACTGGGCAAAAAAAAAAAAAAAAAAGGAGGAAGGCCAACAAAACCCATAATTTCTTACAGAATCAGTTTCTCAATGAGCTATAGCTTTGCTTCCCATGTGTCCTTTAATTACGTAAGGATAGTACAAACAATTCATGTAGTGCATTTAGAACGGCTTGTCATCATTTGGTTTTAACTGAAGTGGTGAATACGGTGATAGGGATTCCCAAGAAAGGGAACAGAGTTGAGATTAAAAGGAAGATAATAAATTTATAACATTTAACGTTTTATTTCTTCTTTTCTAATCCACTGAAAGCAATGCTAAGTATATATTTAATAAAGTATTTTATCAAGATTTGTGCAATCTTCACTATTATAAATAAGAGCCAACATTTATAAGTCACATATAAAATGATTGAATATGCATAAATAGTTAAGAATTGGGTCAATATCTCACAAGATTTTTAAAAAATCTAATTAACAAAGTTGCTATTATCACTTGGAAAAATTCTCTGTGTTTAACAGCTGGGAAAATGGACGCTCAGAAGTGGTATGAATTTTAATTGCCAAGGGTGAAAAACCTATTTTAATTTTATCTAAGTCAATTATTAATGGCATAATATAATACTAAATGGATTTCATTCTCTATCCTTTTTTTTGGTTTGAATATAGGCACAAATTACATATAAAGTAGGAAGAAAGTAGCTAAAATTTTATAACTTCTTCCCCAACGATAACTTCCATGTAAGGCAGTATTGCTAGTTAACGCAACAGCTTATGGATGTATAATTATGCTAACAATTTCAGCCTCACCCAATAATGACAGAATCCTAAGCATAAGAGAAAGAGACAGAAAAGAAGACAGAAGGAAAGACAGACAGAGAGAAAGAATGAAGAACAGACAGGAAGAGAAGAGAGGGAAGAGACTGGCGGTAGAGGAAAGAACAAAGGGAAGGGGCATTCAGGAAGGTCCGTTTCTCCTTTTCCATAACACAAATCCAATTGCCTGACTTCTTTGCTCTGGGCACAATGTCCTCAAAGGTCTTCAACTTCCTACCACCACTGCGGCCCTGGTGGGAGCCCCTCTGGCCTCTAGGATTTTCAGGAGGGGAGAGAGGGAGAGAGCAAGAGCCAGGTGGAAGTCAAGAGAGGAAACAATGTGAGTAAAATGTTACTAAGTCTCCTTTACTGCTGTGAACATACAAACATTAAAAATTAGATTTGTTACAATTAATGTATTCGCACATTTATCCAACAACACTTTGCTGGTTAGGATTTCTGTTAGAGTTAAAGCAGTTTTCGTGTTTTATTTCCTGAAATCTGATGTTGTTTCGTTCTACAAAATAAGGTACAGAGGAATTATCCTAAGATTGAGGAAATTGCCCTTTCTTTTGGCTTTGATTGCAAGGGGTTTTTGTTGTTGTTTTTGTTTCTGTCTTACTTTTTCTTGTTACTAATTCCATAATCTTTCTTTCAAATTTGTCACAGTCAAACTAAATTAATTATGTATTTGTATTACTCATCCAATTTTGATCTAATTAGGTTGTAAATAACTTGATCTCTTTCATATTTTAATCTGTTTTTAAAATCTTTGCATTTTAATTAATGTAGAAACATTCACTGATAAATAAAAATCATAACTTTATGCAGATTTCCAGATGCATAGGATACTCTGTTACATCTTTGAAATGAACACAGTTGAAGGGCAATAATGTTAAAATAAGTGTATTATTAAACTTATTCCATTTTCCACCCCAACTTACTGCTTTCACTCTGAGCAGTATTAAAAAAAATACAAAGTGTTTCCCTTGGAGGCGTGTGAAAACAGACCCAGGTAGGACCGCCGGTGAGGAGAGGTGCTTATGAAGGTGGACAAATGAATGCACCTCTCTTTTAATCTCCCCAAGTGTTATAGACCCTACTATAGGTTCTCATATACTCAGAAATAGTTTTTTAATTAATAGAGAAGAAGAGATGCGTTGATACAATGGTTTAAAATGGCTACCCTGCTGGTGAATTCCCTTCCCCTTGTTGACTTAAGGGGAAAAGAAAATAAGAACCAATCGCCCGGCGTGTGTGCCTCAATATCAAGCGTTGGAAGGGCTGGTGGTGTGAGAACTTCAATCCTGCAAGACGTAACACAACAAGAAATGACATCGAGAATGGTGGATTGCCTGTTCAACAGGCAGGTGCTCGGTAATACTAATGCACTGAATTCCAATGGCGTGCTCCTTTTCTCCTCCCCGGGGGTCCTCCCTACCTCTGACCTCTGTCATCCCTTCCTCAGGTAAGTTGAGAATGTAGGATGCTGCCCCTCATCCCCTCGAATCCCTCGGTCATGTTTCCCTCCCTCCTCATCGAGCCCGTTCCTTGCATCAGTATCTTAATGAATGATATGCCAGGACTCTGCACCTCATTCTCCTCTTGCCACCTGCTTGTCCTAGAGAGGCCCTGTGTGAGTAGTGGGTTACTGGGCTTTCTCCTTCGGCAAGGAGGAGGAGAAACACGGCAGCAAATTCAGAACGCCCTCGGTTGAACACCTGCTACAACGGTTGTCTTTAACCCGAGAAACTGAATGAAATATGATTGGTCCAAGACTTATTCATAGTTAATGAAATATTTTTAGAGTGATGAAACCTGCTCAAGTTATAGCAATTCAGAAATGATCTACTGCTTCCTAGCTTAGTCTATAAACTACCGCTCTTGTCATTCTCAAAGATAGGCCCTGTGAGGGATTAATGTGTGATTTTTGCACTTCACTGGGCCTACATTTTGTTTTGTAATACCTCAGTCTAACTTAAGGAGTGCATTCTGTCAAAATGAGTACTTTCTGGGGATGTAATTATAAATACACACTTAAAACTCAGACTTCTTTACTGGCTGGCTACAGACACATACCTACAACTCTCTTCTAAGAGACAGAGGAACCAAAACTTGCCCTGGAACGGAGCAGAATCTCAAATCTCTGTATATTAAAAGCCAACTTGGCCTCAAATTTAGTGCTCAGGAATTCAGGTGTCATCTTCATAACTTTGCCGTGTTTCTTACCCCAGGGGAAAGCACCTCACCCATCTGCATCAGAGACACATAACAGTCTCTTGTGCTTGCTCTGACACACACATCTGGTTATCCTTCCCCCATGCTCATCTCCCAAATGCACTAACATCGATCGTATTTCCATTCCACAGTCCCCTCTCGGGTGCAAATATTTATCCACATCTTCTACATCTTCTACTAACTGCCCAGTTGTATCCAGCCTATCTGCTGTCTCTGTATCCAGTAACTCCAGAGTTAATAAGATTTCAGACTCTTGCAGATACTACATGTTCCCATTTATGTGATTTTTTTTTCTTCTGCTTAGAAAATGTCCCTTCCCTCATTGTGTCTTTTGTTATTCTCAAATACTTAGGCAGCGTTAATTCTTTGGATACCTTAAAAAAAAAAACTGCTTACTGAAGAATATTTCCCTTATCTCTTAAGGGCTGTAATGAATTCCTAGCCTCCATGAATCTGATAAACCTTAATTTATATAAGTTGCACATGTATTTTTATGTACTCATACAATTTAATATCCTTGAGAAAAGTCTGCATTTTTTCCTTTCCTGTTTTATCCCCAGTCACTAGCAAGTTCCTGTCACATCTTATGAGGTTAACTTCTGTTTACTGATTCAAATAATGATTAAGAAGAAAACAATCCTTCTTCCAGAAAGACATGAATATTCTCTGTATTTATGTTATTTAATAAAAAGATGATATTTTCAACTAGATAAACATGCACAGAATTCTGAATCTGAACATGAACGATATAAATGTTATGTGAGGAACACACAGAACATACTTATCCAAAGATTGAAGGGAGTAGCATAGTTCTCCATTATAGCTTATAAAGCTATTAAATATGCACTTTAATGTAAGCTTGTGGAAATTGAAAACAAAGATTAATGCAGATCAAGAAGAGCATTTCTGTGGAGAATGAAGATGATGTTTGTTGTTGTTCATGTAAACCTTAATATACTAACAGAAATTAGAACACAAGTTTCTAATACTAAAATGTCAGTCATTTGAAGTAGAACAAGTTAAAGCTCCCAGGATTACAGAAAGGATTTGTTTCAGGATCTGGGATTCAACTAAGACCCTAAGGGACATTAACTTGTTCTAGGTATGTGGGTTGGAAAATATCAAGAATAAGTAGGAAAATTATAGTTTTTTTTCGAGGACTTAAGTGAGGTTTATGACCATCTTAATTGTAAATAATTCATAGATGGACCTTCTGGTGCACGCCCGAAATGCAAATATTTTCGAGGTTTACTTAAAACAAACCCAGTGATTTAGGTAGCAGATGTTTCTAAGCTGCATCTATGTCTTCCCAGTGTGACACATCGCCTCAAGATGGCTGCCAGGAAGGTGCCCTTCTCCCAGAGCCTCTTAAAGCGTTCGCAAGGTCACTGACGTGTTCCTGACACCCATACTGGTGAACGAAGAACAGCATTATCGATGCACTCCAATCTAAAAGCCATTTTTATATTACCCCTGCAGAACAGAAAGTACATATTCATCTGCTTGTTATATAATTAACATCAGGGGTTTTAGTTTTAATTAGATGCATCTGGACACATTCAAAAGCCACTTACACATGTTTGTTTTGAAATTAAGAAAGTTTTTTTTTATAGAATAATTATATAATGTTTTGCAAATGGCCTTTTTCCGATTATAGGTGACATTAAAGGTTCATCTTAATTACTTGATAAAACCTGTGAACAGATAGATAGTAAGTCAAGGAGTTTGATAGTTCTTTATGTCTAAAAAGCTAAGAACATTTCTATAACTTCAAGGGCTGGAGGATAATCAGCGAATTTAACTCAGAAATACATTTTAGCCTTCCTTTTTTATTCCTGATGTACTAAGAATGGTTGAAGAATGGAAACAAATCCACTACCATCTTTATTCTCCAGGAAACTTGCGACTATTTAGAAGGCACAGAATATACAACAAGAATCAGTTATGAGAACTATCCCAAATCTTGGCTTATAAAGAAATATGTTCTTCAGTAGAAAACAAATGTGATACTGATTTTATGTATACTGCTCAGACGCTGTATTATTTAAGGATGGTTCACAATATGGCTTTGCTAGTTCCTGTTTGCTCTAAAGACGGTTAGAAAATGTTCTGATAATCTAAAAGCCATTAATAACAACAGCGAGAGTGGAATTTTGTGTTAGCTCGGCTCGTTTTCAAGGGCTGGCGACATTATTTTGTCATCACCGGCTCTATGCGTCCCTGCCATCGCTGTGTGCACCGGCATCGTTCAGCTATAAGAAGAGTCTTCCTACACAAGCTCCGAGGATGGGTTTAAATGGACCCAGCACACTACCCGCCTTTTACCTCGTTAGCTGTCAAGAGCCTTGCTAACAAATCTAACTGCAGGAATCATTGCATTTTAATCTCATTAGATCAGAAGGCAAAAACAAATTGATTTTCAGTAGAAAAGGGCACAGGAATGGGTATTTTTTGTTGTTGTTTTTTCAAGAATCAGAGGTACGGACTTCGCTTGGTTTTCTTCTGGGAATCCCTCGTGCTGAAGGCAAAGGCTGCACACCTGCAGGACTGGCGCTGGCTCCCCCCCCCCCCCGCCCCTTTACACACTGGGTGTGTAGAGGCAGGTTATCCCTGTCTGCCAACACAGTCCCGGAAGGCGAGCCTTCCACTTCTGTTTCTTTAGTTTGGCTGTGGATGAGAGGATTGTGCGTCTACGCCCAGCCACTGTGTTCCTCCTTGAGCCGGGGGGCCCAGCACACCAACCGACAGACACAGCCACGGAGCGAGATGGGGTCTCGGTGACCAAAGCTCTAGGGCTGGGCTGGCTTTGAACTGTGATTGCCTGACCTCTGCCCACGCGAGACAGGCATTGCAGGACCCATGGCAGGGCCATAGAGGATCAACCTGTCCGATCGTGCTCTATTTCCAGTTACAGGGGTTCAGGAATGGCTTCTAAATGGATACTTTTTTTGTGTGAACAAAATATGTAAAATATATCTCATACTTTCTGACTTTTAAGCAAAGGACAAGTAGGAATCACGCCTCCGGGGACCAGTTCCTGCCTCAGGCCTGCATCTTCTTGCTCGCTCCTGGAGTGGCTCTGTGAAATTCGGTATTTCTGGCTCCGTGTGGATGCAGGTTTGCTCTCTTGGCATCTCACTTTCCCATCTTTTCCTTCCAGAGTTCCTATTCAGGGTGGAAAGGCTGCCTGACCTAGAAGCAATTACACTTCCATGGCAGCTGCTGGGTCATTGTAAGGCAGGCTTCTGGTTGCTGTCTTTTTTTTTTTTTTTTTTTTTTGGCCAGTCCTGGGCCTTGGACTCAGGGCCTGAGCACTGTCCCTGGCTTCTTCCCGCTCAAGGCTAGCACTCTGCCACTTGAGCCACAGCACCGCTTCTGGCCGTTTTCTGTATATGTGGTGCTGGGGAATCGAACCTAGGGCCTCGTGTATCCGAGGCAGGCACTCTTGCCACTAGGCTATATCCCCAGCCCCATGGTTGCTGTCTTTTTAATGTCTGCCCTTCCCAGGATAATGGAGGGAGTGGCTGAAAGTCCTGCATCCTAACAAATCAGCTCCTTCTTCAGTGAGGTGAAAACAGCCCCAGTTTTTTGTTCAGCATTCATGCTCAACGTTATCAGTTTATTCCTTAAATGGCAGCTACACATCAAACTCTATTGTTAGTATGAATCTTTCAAGGTTTAATAAGAGCAAGCTCTACTTTAAAGGACTTTGTAATCTTATAGGGTTGATTTAACTACATTAAATAAAAAATGAGTGGATTTCCAGTGATTAGCCGTAGGAACAGAAACAAAACAAATGGCACTTAGTAGGAAAGGGATGAGACGGGCAGGGTGTCTGGGACAAGCCTTTCTGTGAGAGCAGGAGTTGCGTTGTACAGCAAAGGAAAGAAGTCACTGCTTAATTTGGAGAAAATACATAGTTTTAACGATGGGAAGTATAACTTTCTTAACATCAGAAGTTGCTTGGCAGGTGTAAAAAGGCATGGAAAACAGAGAACACTCTGGCGTGTTGTGATGTAAACTTAGGAGGGACAGGAGACAGGAGACAGGCTCTAGGTCTTGCTTGGAGAGCATGAAGTAGCATTGAGAACTCCCGAACCATTGAACATCTTTATAGGAAGCAATGCTGTGAGACACATAATACAATGGGAATTTCTTTCCCATGGCCAAACGTTAGTGTAATTTAGCACCTCAGGAAACGTATTTCTACAAAATAAAAGTATTAAGAAAACCCTAGCCTAATTTCTAAGTAATTGTACACACAAGGTATGCATTATACGTACTCATACACACATTAAGTAAAACTAATTTTGGGTCTAGAGGGAGGTTTAGAACACATTCCCTGTAATAAAGCACTGGTGACCTTGTACTTGCGCCTCCAGGAGTGCTAAAGGCATAATTTCAATGATTAGCTTTCCTAGATTTCTAACGCTTATGGAAGAAATTAGATCAAGTTAAAATTTTTCATGGAAAAAATATCTTTTAAGCAATGCAAATGCATTGATAATGCATCGACACTAAAATAGAAATTACTTTAAGAATATACTCATAGAGACAAATATATACAAATTACTTTTGAGCCGTTGTTTCATTAAGCAAGAATCTGGATTTAATGATACCTCTGCAAAAGAGGAATACAGATGAGTTTTTTGATGATTCATTGAAACTCTAAAGAAAGGTAGACGTCCATCAGAAAAATAACCTTTTAAAGCAAATTACTGCAGTTGAGGAAAAGAGCACTCTATCCATGTTGCTAATTGAGGAATGCTATTTACTTAGTAGCAAAGGAACAACAAAATGTTCTCCAGGGCCTGCTGAAACAGGTTGGATTATTTTTAAAAATCAGATATAATATGATTGGGCATATTCAGAGTTTTGGACTAGCATGAGGATTAATTAAGAAAGACTACGTGACGTGAGAACGTGCTCCTCTTTCAGCTCAGGAAACTGTAAGGCATACAAAGATGTTGAAACAGAAATTCGTAGCGAAGTCAGCAGGAATAAAGTCATAGAAACAGGAAATGTGAGAACACACGGAAAGATCACGCGATTTAGGTCATTCTTAAAATGACATTGTAAGGAGTGTGGGTAGTTGATACATTAGAAAATGCATGCAAGAACCGTGTATTGACAACTTGAACAAACGAAATCCATCATTGCTCCTTTCCTGTGTCCCTCGCCTCCAGTCCCTCTTCCTTTCTTTGATGCATATGTTTCAAAAGACAATTATAATAGTTAAGGAGTGTTGCTTTCGTGTAATTATTGTTGTTTCTTAACCCTTGCTAACATCTCTTTCCCAGAGCTGGTGAAAATGCTTGCCACCGTAAACGTTGGTTTACTGGTTTGTTCCTTTCTCTTGGGGATTGGGCCGAGGCTCAAGTCAAATTAAGGATGATCTACACTGCCTGGCCCCCATGCCCTAATCTGAAATTAATCAGGGGTTCTCTGTTCCAGGGGAATCTGAGGCACAAGGGTTATATTTATGCTAATTTCTGTGAATATGGCTGTAAGGCAGGATATGGCATTCACAGAGCTGCCGGAGCATCCTAAATATAGAACACATTTTCAGCAGGATCAAAGGAATCACTTGATCTATAGAGGGTGAAAAAATCTGTCTGTTGCCAAACAATATCCTGGGAATATTTCCACACATCAATAATTGTATTTAACGCATTCCTTGCAAATGCTGAACTGAGTTTCATTATGTATTGGCATACAGAAATCTATTACCTAGGGTTTACCTATGGACATCTGAGTCACTTTATTAATTTAAGCCATTAAAATATTACTGAAATTGTTTAAAGTCCATCTTTTGATGTATTCTTTCAGTAGGCATGTACACATGTGTTTGTGGATTAAAATCTTGTCTTTAATAAATAATGTTCCTACCTAGGGTGTTTGGAAAGTTTACTCTTTTGTGAACACCGTTTAATTTTTCTTTTAATAAAGCAGGAGATAGCTCTGTAGCCCTGGCTTGGAACTTTGAAGTTTTCTGCCTTGGCATTCAGAGCAGTGGAATGCCCGGCCTGCTACCACACCCAGTTTTATTTTGTTAGCATTGTAAAATAATATTTGAATTTAAATATCCCAGGAAACTCCATAATATTGTTATTTACCTCTGCGTTTCCATAGATTTTTCCATCATTTACTATTCATATATAACTTAGAGCCTCTTTGGCGTTAAGAAAGCAAATAAGACCAAGATCATCCTATAAAATATTCCACACACAAGCTCTAATTAATATATACATATATACGTATATATATCTGGCATGAGGCATATTTATAATTCAGCAATAATAATCATTGCATATTGCATGTTATTAATGTATAATAATTTAGAAAAATACTGCCCTGTATTTGAGCACTAAAATCACTATTTATTATTAATAAACACTTTATTCTAAATAGATTTATCTTGCATCTTTAGTTTCTTGTATTTATAGTCCAACATATATTTAATAAAAGACTAAGTTCGTTTTTACTGTAAATGCACCTTTTTGCATATATAAAACTATTTAGAGAGTTAACACAAATCCATTTTTAGGTAAATGATGACCAAAGTGCCTTTCTTTCGGTATTCACAGAAAAGCCATTTGAAGTTAACACTACTTTATTTAATTTTTAAAAGCAAAAAATAAGAGACAACACTGAGAAAGATATAGGAACATGTTGCAATTCAATAGAAAGTATATCTCAGCCATAAATACAAGATTACCATTGGCCCATTTATTGAAAATAGAATCATGAGCTCCATGCTTCCTGTTCCTCATTTTCAACCAGACTCATAATGAGGCAGATAGCCGGGCACTAGGAAAGGTGCCTTGTCTATTCTGATCCATCTGGCATTTAATCTGATTGATTACTCTTAGACTGTGTGGGTTTTTGAATACCTGAATATTGATCGTTATTACAGCTCATTCCATATCCAATCAATCTTTAAGAACTGTAATTTGTACCTCATATATCCCCTTCAATTCACCTATTTCTCTCCACCTTCACGTAAATATTCACATAAATTTCTAAAATGGAACAATAACCCTCTGTTTCTGAACACTGAAAGAAATTCTAAATGCATAAATCAAATCTTTTGAAAATATATCCAAATACTTTCAATGCGTTCTCAAGGCAATTTCGAACTCATTTACATGACACAAAGTATGTTTTCATATGGTAAAGTACACACATTGTAGGTGGGTTTTAATCTTGACTCCATATTTGTAATTTTTTTAAAATTTAAGACAAAAGACTTAATGGCTTCTCGCTTTAAATTTCTATCCATGAAATAGTATTATAACACACGGTTCCAAGGAGATTGAAATAAATCTATGAATATGTCAGCTTTTCAATGAAAGTCTTTCTCCATAAATACCACTGCCATCATCAATCATCCGTGTCACCAAATATTACAAAAAAAACTCCATGCCAATTGTAACTTCATCTGCTGATAATCTAAAAATTGAAATACCGACACCAATGTTACATCTAACCTGTCAAATAATCTCATTCCGGTTGCCAGAGCTATTGAGACTCAATTTGCAATGGAAATTTGCATATATATGCAGATATATACATATATAATTGTATCCAACTTTCAGAAGTCTTACTTTATTATAGGTTGGCTCTTTAGCTAGAACTTCAGTTTCATTTGCAACTCTGCAACTCACGTAGGAAACTCCAGTGCAGATGTGCAGCGCAGTCCTTTGCTCTGAAGTGGGAGACATCTTTGCCTTCCTCCCTATTCGCCTGAGCCCTGGTCCTACCCTGAGGATAGCCTTGCTGCCTTCCAAGGCTTCGCAGGCAGCCTGGTCACCTCTGCACACTCTTTTTTTTTTTTTGGCCAGTCGTGGGCCTTGGACTCAGGGCCTGAGCACTGTCCCTGGCTTCTTCCCGCTCAAGGCTAGCACTCTGCCACTTGTGCCACAGCGCCGCTTCTGGCCGTTTTCTGTATATGTGGTGCTGGGGAATCGAACCTAGGGCCTCGTGTATCCGAGGCAGGCATTCTTGCCACTAGGCTATATCCCCAGCCCACACCTCTGCACACTCTTGAATGTTGCTTTAGACTTCCCGGGATTTGCTTCTCCAGGGTCCAGTGCTTCCTTGTCTGACTTTGACTCTGTCTCTCTCTCAACAGGGGAGGCTGTGGCCTGTCTGGAGTTTCCATTGGATCAGCAATGACTCTCCCCCTGTATCCTCTCTCCTTCCCTCCCCCAGCCTCCCCATTAGTGACTTCAACTCCTAAAGGACAAGGCTCTACATTTATTTACAGACTATAAGCAGACTGTTGACAAATAAACGTCGTGCTCTGCCACATCTAAGGAAGCCACGTGGCAAAAAAGAAGTTCAGCTCTGCATCTGCAAAGATCATTTAAATATCTTTCTTGTTATGGATAGCATGGCTGTATTCTACATAAGCAATGAAGGAATTAATTGGTTCATTATTCCTTCACATCTCAGGCTGCACAACAGTTAACAGACCAACTCACCACACCAAGGCTACATCAGTTCCGTGTGTTTTCTTAGGTGAGTGTAAGCTACAGAGCGAGAGGCCCGGGCAAGTGTGATGGGTTATCCACTCTAATTATAATCAGACGTTAGTGGTGCTCATTTCTGGATAGGGACAATGTGTAATTTATTGGCAGAAGTGTAGGTGCTAATTTTGCTTATAAATGAAAAGAACAAGTGTTTGCCAATTAAATCAAGCAGCTGCCTCACAGTCAGTAGTACTAATAGCTACCAACAAAACTCCAAGACATAACTATAAATTGTTTAATGAACTGCTTTTAATATGTAATAAACTATAGCCCCGATTCTTTAAGATACTGGGTTAAGCTTGGTTATTCTACCTTAATTGACCTCTCAGAATCTTCCTTGCATTTACTATGGTAAAGCAAAGTCAAGCTTTAAAAACTACATTGAATAGAGATGTTCACATTACTATACTAAAATCAGAAGAGGCAGGGTATGATGTATGATTGGCATGTACTTATGGTCTTTTCTATATTTAGGTTTTTCTCAGGTACTGTGTTTGGGATGTTTCTAAGCTGTCAGATATAGTTATAAATAATACTGCCAGCCTACTTAATCTTTCCTATTCATTGTTATCTGAGGAGCTTCCTTAGCTAATAAAAGTGATAGACACAGAAAATTATTAATGAAATCTTGATTTTCTTATGTAAGTAACTGAACATCACACATTCTGGGAAATTTTCTTTCATGTTTTCAGTATTTATTTATCCATCATGAAATAGTGGTATGAAAGAGTTTCAAATCCAGAAGTCAATTCACAAGTATAATGTGTCTTTCTTTGTCAATGTCACTCTTTCCATCATTCTCCCATCTTCTTTACTAATCCCTTCTTCACCCACATGTTACATAGTTCAATTTTCATATAGTGTACGGGGGATACAATGGCTGTCTTTGCCTACCATTTCTCCTTCCGCTTGTGAAAAACATGGGAATGGCTGATGTCAGTCTACGTTCTGTACCTAGGAACTTTTCAGTCTTGTGTGGGAATGTTAGTTTGTTTCTTCTGTCTAAAATGTCTAGGACAGACTGTCAATTCCTGTGTCATTGTCAGTGTTACTAATCTCCCTTGATACAATAATTCAAACATCATGAATTTGAAAGTTTCATTCTGAAATAAGAATCCAGATGTATATATATATACATATATATCTATATGTTGTAGGTACATCATACTTACAGACGCTGACATATGAGTTGCCTCCAGTGAGGATCCGTGATTCTCTTGATAGTAGACAGAAACAATAGAATTCATGGAGACAATGCTGAATTCCTAACGCCACCCTATGCAAGATCATACTTGATAAATTACAGCCTCTCATCCTAAAATCGAGGGTCATTGACAACATGTTCCTTCTTTTGTTGACCGATTCATCTGTTAAACACATGAGAACAATTTTACACTATTAATTTTGCACACACCCTTCCGTGCTGACCCACAGTACCGGCTTTCCTGTCGTGCCATGTTTGATTCTTCATCGCCTCCATCGAATCATTATTCCTGCGTGTTGGAGCCATGATTAAGAAAAATACAGCTTATTTGAGCGCTAGCTCTTCACTGGATAGCTTCACACTCAAGATGAGATCCCAGAAGTCTTCTTAATGACGAAAGGGTGGGCAGCACAAACGACACAGATCCGCTTGACTTAGTGCTGATTAATGTCCCTGGGGAGACAGAGTGACACGGGAGAAAGTTCTGGTCATGGATTCATGATACCACCCAGAACAGAACACAACCCACAAACCTATGAATTATTTATCTCTAACATATTCCACTTAATGATTTTTTATCCTTGGTTGACTGTGGGGAGCAGAAATTGCAGAATCATGGGTGTGTGAAGATGACTGCGGGTCTTCTCAGTGTGCATTGCGCTGATGGGTTCAAGTGCTTCGGGCACAGTTCTCTTCCTTTTCCTGGGGCAGGAGCTCTGTGCTGTCGGCACTCGGGGTAGGCGTGGCTGGGAATGAGAAGAGGCTGCGTCAGGATTTCCCACAAGAAACTTGAGCCCACCGCTTGGAGCCTGAGCCAGACTAGGCACTGTAACTGGTCAGTCTATAACCTGGACCACCATCAGGACAGCGGGTCCTCACCTGAGCTTCAAATGAGACCACAGTTTAATGGTGCACAAATTGGAACCTGACGAGATCCAGACTCATTCATCTACAGGCTGTATTTGTACATATGTATGTATATTCATCTGTTTTCTCTGAACATCCTTAATTATGATATTATGTAAATGGTCACATGTATTGGTACATGCATAAAATCCCAGACAGCACTTAGGTATCTGATAAAAGAGGATTGTGAGTTTAAGGTCAGCTTGGATTTCATAGGCAGACCTTATCTCAATGACTACATAAAAAAATTGCTTGATTACATTTAATGCTAATGCCATAATAATTCAAACTGTCTAGCACTTTTAAAGTATCTATATCAACAGTGCTTTGTATTTGGAAATAACATTCAACAATTAATTTCATTTTGGAAGAGCCATTTCAAAACCAAAATGCTCTTTTTTATCTATTTCAGCTATATTTGTTGTATATGAGCACACAAGCAGAGAGAGAAACAAAAAGTTAAAGTTATAAAAAAAATGCATCGGTTTTTATCATCTGTCTGGAATTGTCTGTTTATTTCATTTCAAGCAAATCAGATTTCAGAAATTACATTACATGTGGATCTGAAAAGAGACACAAACTTCTGACTTTACAGATGGTTGTTTTTCTTAATTATATGGATAACAGTTTAGAAGTAACTAATTGGTCATGCCTGACAAGTAATAGCAGTTTTTCCAAGATAAACAAATGCTCACATTTTTCATACTTAATCAGAGACTTTATGTGCAAAAATGACCAAATGTATCATCTATTCTAAGCCTTCTGTGTTGTTGTGAAATAAACGACCATCTGTACTTTGATTTGACTCAGGTTTCCTGTGATGACCACGGAATCTGATTACATGGCAGATGGTTTGGGGAGAGAAGTTGTCTTTTTAGAAGGAAGCAGTGAAGCATTTTCAACATTTCCTCCCTGATTCCTGTTTCCTGCTGCACTACTGCCGAGACAAAAACTAAGATAACTAAATTCCAATGTGTCTCTCTTTCTTTACTTAGCCCATGATACATAAGGGAGGGCTAACATGTAGATTTCCACTCTCGGGCGTGCACACAAAGGAATGTTGGGTTTATTACTGAGATTGACAAATGTTCCTTGGGAAAAAATTAAAAGGAACTTTGAAAACGAATGCTTTAAAAATTACCTGGTATAAGGTATAAAAGGGAGGTTTCTTTCTAAAATTTGTGTTTTTTTTTCATTTGCTGAGATAATAATTTCCATGATAATAAAAATGGTGCATAACACTTGCTGTCATTTTTATACCATTGGAGAAGTAGAATAACTAAAATTATTCTATGAAAATCACATAAAATATTTCATGTTATGTTCCTTGTAAAGATAAATTGCTACGTAAATGAAGAATATTTTCCCACATTTAAAACTCTTGTTCTTCCTTTAAAATTGGATATAAATGACTATTTTTTTAACTCTGTCACAACACTGGTTTACCTATAAATTCTTTTGTGTTCATTTTTGCTTTAAAGTCAAACTAAAGTTTAGAAGAACTGATTCTCACATCAAAATAGATGTACATAATTGTGATTTCTATAATCTCGCAAAAGAGGAAAACTAATATCTGTTAGAAATAGCTCTTGCACTATTTGGGTCATGCAGAATAAGTTTGCCTTTGTTACTATACGTAGAAGTATAGCCTCAGTTTTTTGCTTCCAGAATTAAGCAGCCATTTCAGAAGACATCATCAAAACGATATGCTATTAGTTAGAAGGAATGTTTGGCCCTATGGGTGTAATTTGGGCTAAATCGAGGTATACTAACTTATATTGAGTGTCGTGCTTTCCCCTGTGGCAAAAGACACTCAGAGGAAAATTTTAAATTCTTTGTATTCATACCACAGGCTACTAAGAAACACGATATTGTGAACATTCTCCCTTTTGAAATTTCATATTAGTTCAGTCTCCCACAATTACCATCAAATATACCTGATGCAATGGTTAACGGAAATGTCCTTACCTTGATGATATCTCGAGTCTAGTTATAGCAGAACTTCCAGTGCCATAGGACAGTTCCTCATTCCTGAGAAAGATTAGCGTGAGCGGCACCAAGGGCCCAGGAACACAGTGCTTTCCATCTGCTTCTTGACTAACCTTTTGTTGGAAATTCTGTTTTTCCTCAATTTATAAATACCTGTTTTTCTACCACCTTTTTGTACCCAGATGGATGACGAGGTTAAATTCATTGTCCTTCTGTTTTGTTAAAAAATTGTAGATTATACCTTGCCTTTCCTTTAAATACTTACAGATGAGTAGGATACAAAGAGAAAGAAAAAAAAAACAATACACTGTCCACATGTTGTAATTAGTACACAAATTAAGTAAAATGTATTAATTATCTATATGAAGAATCTTCAAGATTCAGGTGAACAAGAGATTTAGTACTAATCTTATTTTGCTGGCAGACTTTATAATGAGGCCTCAAGTGCCATGACCCTTTATTTCTGACTGAGAGTATCTGCCAAAGGTCCCCTGCTTTGATGAAAGAGAACAGATGTAAACCCAAAAGCATATGAAGCACAGACTGAAAGCATCCTCCAGAAAAACAAGTGTTCATGTGTACAGGAGCGCAGTGTATCAAGATAATAAAAATTGTATCTGTCCTCAAGCCAGAGAGCCAGCAGAGCTGTGTCTGTACTTCCGGTCTAATTCCCACATGGGAAAGAGCAAAGGAGTGGAGGCCTGGCGGTCATCACCAGAGTTTCACTCCAAAAGGCAACGATTCAAGACCAACAACAGTTCACCCACGCTCATGGCTCCCTTCTGTAAGCCTAGGTACCTGGGTGGCTGGGCTCCAGGAATCATGGTTAGAGGCCAGCCCAGCGTGTGGCACTCTGGGAGATTCCAAAATCCTCCGCATGGAGGCATGACTCACGTGGGAGAATGCCCACCAGCAGCAAGCTGAGCACGCATGAGCCGCGTCCCAAGCAAAAAGGACTTCAGGCATGTGCCACCGTGCTTGTTGCTGAGAACACACCGAGCCACCATTCTTAACCACCCTAGCAGCTTTCTTATTACCCCAACTGTGGGTGACAGGGTGGCTGGGGAAAGAACATGTCGGTAGGCGGTGGCAGGTTGTCCTGCCTAGTTGATTACCAAAGCCCTCCTTTGCCCAATTCGCCACTCACATTGAAAAATGGGTTACTAGTATTTCTTGGATCTTGGTCTATGCACACTGAGACTTCCTAGCCACATGTTTTCCAAGTTCCCCCCCCCCCACACCCTAAACTATGGTTCACAGCCTGGGAACTGATGAGCAGCTTCGTGTCTGATGGTACGAGGTTATGAAATCAGGACCCTGTAATCTAGGTAGGTGCTCTGCTGAATGTTATCCTGGCACATGATCAAAATATTAGTTTTAGAATGAAGCTAATTACTGGAGATCCAAAAGGGGACTGACTGTATTGCACCGGACAGAGTAGGAGTTCTTGGAGCCAGGTGTGTATGGAGGACACAGCTGTCTTAGGTATGTCTCGTGCAGTGTGTCACCATACCCATCCTGCAGTGTGTCACCATACCCATCCTGCCCCCATAACGGCGGCTTTTCCAGATACCAGTGCATTGCTTGAGCAAATGAGCATATATTCTGAAATTTGGTGTCAAACTACTAATGTGGAATATATTTTTTCTCTTAATACCCACCAGTATATAGTGCCAGGAATATTTTTCTTTCAACTGGCAAAGCCAGCAATAAACCAACCCTCACTCTGTGTTCCTAGTTATTTTTTTAAGGGACTTTGATCACTTTTTAATCTTCCATAAGGCATAACATTAACGTCTTACCTTGATTACATTCTGTGAATTGGACTTATATTTTAGAAGGTAAGAAACAAATCCTTTGAAAATATAGATATGCATACACACACACGCACACAGAGACACACACACATTATCAGTCTGGAGAGAGCACAAGTAAGTTACAATGAAGTGGCTACCCACATTCTTTTCCTTAGGCTGCACTCATGTCATTCCTGGGGAGTTGCTTATAATCGGTTGACTGGGAGATAGGAAATTAAGGTCCAGCTTATAGATTGTTCTGTGTAATATAAAGACAATAAGTCTCTGCAAGTAGATTGCTTTATTATATAGCATTCATGAGACATCTGTGAAGGAATGTTTGTATGGGGGGGCATTCCCCTCAGCTGAAAAACATAGCTATGCACTTTGATGTATATTTCACTTAGAAAAAACTAATTACCAAAGAATGACTATATATTGACAAATGGGCTGGTACTAATGTCTTTGTGTTCTGGTCAAGGATGTGGAAAGAATTTAGAAAAATGGGGATAGAGTGGTCTCGAGATGAGTAGGTAAGATCTGCAGGCATTTTGTCCACGCTAACACTTAGAAATAGCTATGCCCTTATGAGCCCATAAGATGTTGCTAAATGAAATGAACTCCATGTTATGGAAATGACTGTTATATCACTGTTGTAATCACTTTCCACATGCCATGTGAAACCGTAGCTTCTATTGTTGATGATCCTCTTGTATCCCCTTCCTGTGGTTGTAACCTGCACTATCACTGTATCTCATTGGAGTACCCTGGATACTGTATACACTGGTATTAGAACTAGGGAAGTGAAAGGGAATATCAAAATTGAGAGAAATGGGATAAAAAAAAAGCAATATTTGCCAAACCATTTGGTGTAAACCAACTGAACAACTCAGGAGGGAGAGGAGAAGGGGGAGGGAGGAGGGGGGAATGAGGGAGGCGGTAACAAACAGGACAAGAAATGTACCCAATGCCTAACGTATGAAACTGTAACCTCTTGGCACATCACTTTGACAAATAAATAAGAAAAAAAAAGTATAGCCTTAGCGAGGTTGATGTCAGTAATGACGTGGGTAGCACAACTGCCAGACTGCAGCCTTCCTCCTTCCTTGAATGTGCAGGTCACTGCTGAATGGGCTCATGAGCAAAGTTGCTGTGGTAGGAACAGAGATTGTGCGTGGATCAACTATGGAGTCTTGGGCTCACCCAGGGCTCCTGGTTTGGCCACTACTAATCTTTCCATCTGCCCGTAGCACAGACCCGGCCTAAGTGGGCGCTCTTGTCTGATTCCATCTCCCAGGACAATCAGTCAGCTACCTAGCAGCAGACTGATTGTCTTGAACTTCTCACTTCTTTTCATACGAAATGCTATTTTTTTAATCACAATATTAAAATTATGGCATAACAGAGGAAAAAGCAAACATGACACATGAATTCTGTTGGGTTTTAGCTTCAGGTCTGTGAATCCACAGGGCTAGACTCCATCCAGCTATTCAGGCCAACACGATTCTAGATGTTCCTGGAGAAATACTTATTATACATGTCACTCATTAACATTCACAATTAGATGTCCAAGAAAATGATCTTATTCTAGAGAATCGTGGTGGCTTTCATTCAAACATCAGATCTCTTTTTAACAGTGGTGTGGTTTTCTGGAAGAAGAAAACAATTCAACTGTGGACTGCAGTGTTAAGCAATGCCCGGGAGTTCCGGTCCTTATTTCTTGAAAATCTGCCCTGGTAAAAGGAAGTCTCCACACACATTCAACAAGACTACAGTTGGTTAGATCAACATCTTAACTCAATTCCCCAACAGATATTTACTGCAACAAATTCTTTTTCTGAGCAAAATGACAAAGTCATTATTCCCTTCTCTTGGGAAATGACTAAATAATTTAAATATGGGATGACACTTGAAGGATGAATACAATTGCACAGAGATAAAACACAGTTGTCCTAAAGACTTCTTCACTGGGTAAACAGTACAATGAGTTGCATACATTTTTCTATACTTCTGCCCATCTCCGTTCAATTTGCTATGTAATACTAGCTAATGCCCACTAATTCATAGATCAAAATGTTATGGGAAAATTGAACCAACCACCAAGAAACCAACAGAGAGAAGTAGAACTAGCATGTATTATGCTGGGGGAGCCAGAGGAGTTGACACTCACCGTGGTGCCAGAAGTTCTTCCCAGGAGGCCGGTTTACAGAGCCCAGCCAGTCCTCGCGTCCACACATGAGACTACTGCACAGAGGGAACAAGGGGATCGATCTACCCCCAGGACGGCTCCCAGGGTCTTCAGTTCCAGTCATTCTCCACTCCATCGTCAAAGGCCGCTACAGACGGCACAACTGTCCATCCCAGAAAGAACCTGGGTGGGCCATTTCCGACTCCTGTGCCCAATGTCAACCCAACTCCCTGACATTAAAGAAAAAAAAAAGGTCTGGCATATCTAATTTATTTATGAAAACATTTCTAGAAACATTTTTACACGGAACCCAATTATGACAACTGAGGAATATTTGGATGGGATGTTGCTGGAGTTCAGTGACAATCAGTCTCAATCTTGAGGGATTAGAAATAATGAACCTCATCCATGTGGCACACACAACATGAAGAATGATAATTATTTAATACCACTCCTGAGATTAAAAAAAAAAAGCCTGGCAGGAGGATGAAAATTAGAACTGAAAAGGGAAAGTAATATAACAACACTGCGAGCATTTGTGACATTTATTTTAAGAGGACCATTGAGTATCTATCATGCATTTTCATGTCCTCCTATCATTGGTGCCCATTAATTTTACTCACTGATGATCATACCAAGAACAGTTTAAGAAAGCAATACCAGTCTCCCGAGAGTCAATCTCCACAGTCTCAGAAACTTATATAGGAGCCAGACAGAAGATTTTGCAAAATGAATTCACTCTTCAATCATAACTCAGAAGTCAAAGGGAAAAATGAAGAAACATATAAAACCCTGGTTAGAATAACACAGAGAAAAGACAGAAGTGTCCTAAACGATAAATACATCTTAAGGAACAATGTAGTGATTCTCTGCATACACTGTAACTTTTTTCCCCCTTTATAAAGCCTGAGAGGAAATCCAAATGCTGTGCTTTGTGCAGAGGCAGCAGACACAATGAAATCGTTTCTGAGTGTCCTTAGGAAGCATGGCTTTTCTGGTAGATGTGAAGGCTTTCCGCTCAGCTCCATGGCACTGCATCAGAGCTGCACCATTCCCCTGTGTGATACAGTGGATTGGGGCTACTCAGATAAAATCAAATCCCTCAGCCCAGAATGTGGGTCCCGTCACGCTGGGGGCAGGACAGAGCCCAGGCTCCAGACAGCCGCCTGGGATTTGCAAGACCCCTGGATCAGCCTGGGGAAAGTTCACCATGCTTGCAGATTTCAGATTTGGTGGAGGCAGATTCTTGGGATTCCTGTGGAAAGGATCAAGGCAGCCCTGTTTCTCAAAACATCCCCAAAGCCCACCTGGATACTCTTAAGAATTGCTAATTAAGTCACAGGAATACTGAAAGTCCTGTCACTTCCATTGTAGGGGATAAAACTGTAAAAATCCCCGTTCTGTAGGGGTAACTACCTACTGTGTTTCCCAATTACGCAATTGCACAGTTATCATGAATTCATTTCTATTACCATACTGTACTTATCCATAAATGTTCTTCAATTTGTTCATTAAAGTAACTGATAATTGCCTCAGAAATCGTCTTTATAATCTCTGTACAAATAGTTTTCAGTATATATGTAGCAAAGGTTTCAGTTCCTCATTCTTTATCCGTCTAGATAATATTAAAATATTATTAGAGATATACATCAATACCCCACCAAAATATCCTCTGCTTTTTCTGATCAAACTTAATTTGGCAAACATCTGTCAATGTAGTCAAATTCTTAAGTAGCCCTGGGCACCCTTTAAACCTGATTTCAAACTTCTTTAAAATCCCAGGTGTGGACAGGGGATACAAATTTATATCCAGTGTGCCTGAAGTCCAGGTTGCAAGTTGAGAGGTATTTTTTAATGAGTGCATGTAAATTGTGCAAAGGCTTCTTCTGTGTTGTTTCCCACACACAAGTATCTATCTGGCCCTTGGATCACCCTCAGTGTAGAGTTTTCGTGAGCTGCATTTGTAGCAATGGCAGCCATGCCCCCTGGAGCCCTTTACCTGTGGAATGGGATGGGAAGATCGGTAGGTAGAGTGCCAGGGTTCCGTTCCATCGCGGGCCACGGATCATGTGAGGAGAGAAATCCCAGCCCCTGCCTGCCAGCCGCACTGTGTCATGGCGGAACAGCGGAGAGAACCGTGTGCTATTCCTTTACACCATTCTGTATCTGACTTCTCAGGAGAGTGGATCTAAGAAAGAAAAAGCATCTGGATTTTCGTCTGTCCCGAAGCTATTTTCTCACTGTATGACCATGAGAACTCCACTCACTTTTTATGTATAGGAGTCCAAGATGGAAAACGTTAGCTTTATGTTGCTAGCTCCTTAGAGCAGAAACGCGTTATCCATGTATGGAGATACAAGGGGCACGTTTGGAAAAGAATAAAAGTTTGTAAAATGGTTAGATCTGGGGTTATAAGATGAGGGGCTGAGGCGGGAAAGCACTTAAATACATTCTCAGAAAGGGGAGGGGGGTGTCATTTAAACGCAGAACTGATGCTTTGCAGAGTTTACATTGTGACGAAGGGAACGCGAGAGCCGCGTAATGACGAATTTTAATCACTTTGCAGTGACAGACATTTTGAAATCCAAGTGAAATTGTGCTGAGAACAAACAAATTCACCAGCATCGTTTTCGCCCAATAACTGATTCTCATTCCTGACTGATCTTGCAGTCAGTACATTTCTTCCTTTCTCTTTGTCTCTGATTCTGCTCTCCATTTCCCCCTTGAGGGGACTCAAGAACCTCTTTCCGTCTGCAGGCGAGTCCTCGCACTCCTCTCCTGGTCGCCTGGGTCACACTGCCAAGGGCAGCACGGGAGATGCCTCCAAAGACTGACACCAGCACCAGCGACAGCTGCAGACCGAGCCCCTCCACCCAGCCGTGCCCCCAGGCCCACCTCCCGGCTTTGCTGCAGGCACTGTCTTGGTTTGGGAGTAGGACTCCAGTTGTTATGGTAGAAGCTGGACGGAGCCTTCCTTCTTTGTTTCTGTACATCCTTGTGCCCAAATTCCCTGATCTCATTATTTGAGAATTGGCATTGAGCTGATGGGGACAGAACTTCTGGTATCAGATTAATTCCTTAACGTTGTTTGGGAGATTATGATGCTACTTAGAGGAAGAATATACTTTATTGATTTAGACAACCTGGGCTGCTATAAAAAAGAAATTACATGCTCTAGAAATCTATCTCAGACAGGTCTGGAGGCTACGTAGGGAGTCATGCGGGTAAAGGGTGGTAAGCTGTGTGTTCTGCAAAGCAATGCGGGCTTCAGAGATGGAGGCTGGTACGCCATCTTCCTCAGGGATGGAAGGGGTAAAGCGTGAAGTCAGTTCACCAGGTTGGCATTGTCATGGTTAAATCCCCATCCGCCACATATCATCTCCCAACATTTCTTCATTGGAAGTGAACATTCTGACACATGGATTTGAAGAAATGCAATTCAGGCCCTGCAACTCACACAAAAAATTAAAGCATAGACATTTCCAGGACCATCACTTGTTGAATTTTTCCATTATTTTTGTGCATCTGTGTGCATAATTTTAATAGAAGTTGTCTTTTAGTTCGGATGGGAAGGCTTTTCCTATACAATCTGTGCTGTATAGATACTTCAGGTGTTCGTTCTCCCCAATCTCCATAATAAATAATATGTTTCTTGAACACATCAGGATTGTTATTCCTTTGTCTTTGAAAGCACAATTTATATTTCACACATATGAAAGAAACATAAAAGTATTTATAATTTCTCATATCTGGTGAAACTTTTGGCAGTTACATTTGAGAGAGTTCAGTGGTTTAGATCAAAAAAGTAAGAAGGTTCTATTTACCTCCAAAGGCTAGTACAATAGAAAAGACTTTCCAAAATTTTCTCTGTAGATGAAGTGATAGGAATGGAAAAGTAATTTCATGTAGATTTTGTCTCATTCCATCCACATCTACCGTTCACTAATACGGAGAAGAAATCCTGCAAAATAGGAACGGTTATTGATTTCCACTTAAATGAAAACCATTATCCTCTGTTTTGAGTTCCATGAAGTCTTTTCTACTTGTCTACATCAAGCAAACACTATGGAGTCCTGGCTTAGCAATTACATCCCTTGTTATCTCTCTCTGACACACAAACTCACACATTGGCCTTTCTCTCAGTGGCTTCCATCACATTTTCCTGAACCATTTTGTAATATTCTCTAGAAATATAGGACAGCTAAATATTTGCTCTACTGACTCATATTGTAGACTTTAGGAGATAAACCCCACACTGGCTTCAGATAGGCTATCCTAAACTACAGCCTCAGAGAACGGAGATTACAGGGCATGCTCTCACATCCAACTTGGCATTTGTTCTATCATTTATGTTTTTTACAGAGCTCTCATTATCTCCACCCGTGTTAGCATTCTTCCACGACTTCTCTGAAAAATCCTAACATGTAGAAATATGTACTTGTATTCCCAAGTTCTGTACCTATGATGTGGCCATACTGTGTACAAAATAAGTATAATTTACTATATTCTGATCCTTCATATTTTTTCCTCTAGATTTACATTTGCCTTCATTTGGGCCTTCAGATTCCCCTGGAAAAGTCTGCATGGATCCATTATCTTAATTTTCTCTTGCCCAGTCTTCTAATTTTTATAAAATTATTTGTATGGGTTCTTTACCACAGGGTCTTTTTATCCATCCTCAAAGTAAAGTTGAATCTCTCTGATTTGATTGTTCTCTTGACACTTTAGATCCACAGATCCAGAAGGAAAATCTATGTTGGTTCCTACATGGAAGAATTGGATATCAAAATTCCTCACCTGACTTTTTTTTGTTATTTCTAGGATTTTTTTTTGCTATTTCCACCTCTCTCTGGATGGTAACATTAATTATTCTGCCTTAGCACAGCCATTGACAAAGGGATTGCATCTCTACAGCATACGATATTTTATACTGACACCTTGTTTTGTGTACTAGCACTTCCTTGATTGACAGCTCGCTCCTGTTTGATGTGACTCTTGGAAAAGAATGTCTGCTCTGCTTTCAGAGAACACAGGAACCTTGGTTTTCCCCGCCATTTATTTGCTAACATCCCATTTGTAGTGCTTCTAGAATCTTACCAATTCTCAAATGTCCCCTACAGGCATAGTTTCTTACTTTTCCTTGCTCTAAACTTTGACTAAGGTTAACACATAAAAACCACCACAAAATATAGCATATACGCTCCAAGAAAACTCATGGGAAGAGGTGAAGGAATTGTACTCGTTTTTCTTAGACTAATGCTCTTCTGTGTGTAGGTGAATTTATTGCTGGGCACTTATGAAATTAGCCGGTAGATCTGACATAAATTGCACTTCGAACAACAGAAACGATGTCTAAAATGATCCGTTGGCTTTCTGACGGATGCATGTGCAATCTCCCACTTTGAGGTTACAAGAGGAAAGAGGATCACGGAGATGCCTCAGACCAGAAGTCTCGGCAGCCTCTGTTGGTTTCCTGTTTGGAAAGTGCAGCCTTACCCCTGGGAGCACAGCCACCACGACAACGCTCCTACTATGTCACCGGTGTGTTGTGGGTGAGCCGGAGGCTGGGTGCTCCGGCTCGCCTCAGTACCTCAGTACCGAGGGAGATCATTTCCCCGAGTGCATTTGCTGGTAGGCAGCTCTTCTCGGAGTCAGAATAGCTGCCTTGCCTCTGTTGCTCACAGCATAACAACCATGTGAATGAACAATTAAGAATGTCTGAAAACGCTCTACGTTGAGCTTGCCTAAACAAATCGAATCCAAATATAATGCATTTAGAGAATATTTAGTTTTGCTAATGAGATCTGAGTAGATTCTTTCTTCAAGTGTTTCCTTATCAAGAAGACCTAAGTGAACGGTAAGTCAATAAAAATAGGAGATTCTGGTTGAGGCTGGCAGATTCCTGTAGTCAGCATCGCGGAGTCTGAGGAAGGAAGATCCGGAGCTTAAGGCCAGCCTGGACTATGCAACAAAACTCTCGCTTACAAAAGAAACGGAAAACAAAACAAAACGAAAACCAGCTTGAATGGATGGATGATATTTAAACACAAAAGTAAGCAAAATAAGTTTACCTATTAGCTACAAATCAATCTGAAATTAAGCATCCGAGAATATAGATTAGAATCAGGGTCATGATCTAGCACTCTATGAAATTAGAGTGTTTATTACAAATACATTATTTTTACCACAAAATCTTAAATGTTCTCTAGCTTTATAACCTTGGATAATTACAGTGTCAAAATGCAACTATGATTTTAAATTGCAAGTACATATTTTGCTTTATATACAGTTTTCTTATTATTTTATACCCATGGCCTTGTCTCTGTGTTGATTCACAAATGATATACGTATTTACGGGATATTTATTTTTAATACAACACTAGAATTTTTAATAATAAAGTATCGATAACAATACTACTTTTGGATAATACTATAACCCAGTATTTTCTCATCATTTTGATGAGTACTAAAATGCAATCTCCAATGAGAATAATTATTCTAAGAGCAGAATAATCTATGATATTTTAGTATGAATATTTATTTCTTCAATAACAAGTTATTTCATGTTTTTGAAATAAATGCCATGTACTTACTTTTTATTCTGTCATTACTTTTAAAAGAATGCACTGGGACTAATACAAAATTTCATATTTATAATATCAATCAGAAAGTGATATTTAAAATGCAGGAGGAAAGATTGTCTTTTTATACAATCTTACAATGAGCATTTTAGAGAACCATTTGTTTTCTTTATCTCTTGAAGATGTGATTAAACAGACTGCAACTCAGTAAAGAAGTTGGAAAAATTCCAAAACAAAAAAGAAAAAGAAAACCAAAGTGAACCTTTTTGTTTTCAGTGCCAGGTTGCAATTATCTACTATACAAGAAAACATCTTTTAAGAGCTTCTTGCATATTCTCTCTTAAAGCAAACTCATGCCCCGAGGCAGAGATCTGCTACGGGTGTCTATCTGCTTGACTTTAGTGAAAATGAATGAAGATGAAGGCGTTCATTTTACTGCAGTGTATATTCACCTCCACAGCCGGGAGCATGAAGTTTGCAAACGTATGTACCTGCAGATGTAGGCACCAACAGAAGCATTAGCGAGACTTTTCTGCCCAAGGCCAAGTTTTGCGGAGTGATGGTGCTCTCTGTGTTTAAGTTGGACTAATCGTGCGAGATAGAAACAAATAATGATGTAATGATGCGAAGTGCAATTTAAGGACACTAGCACTTAACACAGGAAAGTTGGGTTCTTGCTAGCTTACTTGTTTTCCTCTTTTTCTCTTTTATTCTTCCACTTGGAGTCAGGACTTGTATTTTAGTGTTTTGTTGTGGTTGTAATTGGGCTACTGGTTTCTTCCCCCAAATTAAATAAGTCAATGTATCGGAATCCTCTAAGAAAAAGACCTTCTCCTAAGAAGGAGATAGGTAGGAAGGGACGGAATAGAAAAACCGCCTAGAAATGGATTTGTCAGGAGTGATGTTTGGGAAAGTTTGGTGAGATCGTTGATGATCAGGGGTGCCCCAGACAAAGGAACCCAGGCAGGACAGCCATGACAATTTCTGTGGGGTGACCCCCCATGAAGCTCCCGTCTCTCCCCCAGGATGACTGTACTGGGGACCAGAAACAGCAAAGCTATTGAAGGGACAAAACAACCAGGCATGTTGAGGACTTTAAAATGGTGGATGAAGACTGAGAAACAAAGGGATATTATTAGGGTGTTATCTTTTACGGGTTAAGAACAATGAGTTTACTTTTGGGGTTGTCAGAGAATTGTTTGGAATTTTATCTTCTTTCACACTTTTGCAAACTACAGTACCCATGAAATTAAAACGATAATTACAGACTTTTTCTTTCTTAGGAGGTAAAATCCTAAGTGTTAGACATTTTTGCCAAAATCATTTTCTGAAATAGCTCTTACTTACAAGCCATATGCACAAGAAAACTACTTGCCAGGTAGCAGCCCTACCTAAGAGAAGTTTTTATTTAGGATTGCATCTCTTTGGCTCTTTGCCCTCTTTGCACATCAATTTTTTTTTTTTTTGCTGTACAAAAAACTGCATCACAGTCATCACCAGTATTTTAAAGGATGCTGTGTAAAGAAGACACACAATGAAGCATTCTTAGTCTCTTCAAAGTAGAAATACAAGGAGGCAAATAATCACCACACCGGGCCATGAGACCTTTGATTCTGCCAAAGGCTATTTGAGTATGGATGATGTCATTCTCAGCCATACAAAACGATCAACAATAGCAAAAGCATATGTGTCTGTCTGTTCTGTCATATGGTGAATGTCTGTGCCATTCTTAGATGCTCAGAGGGCTCTACGATCCATACATGCAAATGAGCATAGTCTGCTTACTCTGCTTCTAATGCTGCTTCATGTCTACATTAAAAGTTGGTTTTTTTATGTTCTTACCACATTATGTCCAAAACGTGTGGGGAGGTTGAATGAAAAGAAACCTTGCTTTAAATCTATTACCCCAAACACCATCTGGGGCAAGCGTGAGCCAGCCTGAGCTGTAAAGTAAGACTATATGAAGAGAGAGAGAAAGAGAGAGAGAGAGAGAGAGAGAGAGAGAGAGAGGGGAGAGAGACAGAGAGAGAGGAGAGAGAGACAGAGAAAGAGAGGGAGAGAGAGAGAGGGAGAGAGAGAGAGAGAGGGAGAGAGAATAGTTTTAATACACTTTTATTATAGATATTGGACATCTGATTATACAAAATATGTCATTATTAAAAAAACAACTAGCTCATTGCATCTCACTGAGTCTCTCTAAGATTATTAGTTATATACTTTTTCAGGAAATTTGAAAATTTCTTTCTCCTAAGGGGCAAAAATTATTGAGTTTAATCAATATGGTGGTAATTCTTTGTTTTTTTTCAGGTTTCTTGTGTCTCTTCAGTGATATTAGCGAATAAGGGCTCTTCTGTTTTCTGCAGGTCTGTCATGGGAGAAGCAATGCAGATGGACACTAGGATATTGGTTGAGGAGGTGGAGTTGGCTTGGTTCCGGCAAGTTCTTTAGTTGTGGTCAAGGCTGGTAGTATTTGTAAAGCCCCAACTTTGTGTGGCCTGTCTGCCAGCTCCATGAAGACTTAGAAAAGGAAAGAGTACACTTGGGAATGAAGGCTGTGTGAATGAAGACAGTAGACACGGAGCAACATTCATCTCTAAGGTAAACAACAACGCATGTGATACATGTGATCTCTCAGTCTAGATAAGCCAATAATTACCCGTTAGTGAGGTGCTTATATGTAATTTTCTTTTGTTCCGTTCTGTGAAATCGATAGGCTAAAAGACAGATTCAAGCCATAAAAGAAGGTGTCATACTATGAGCTTTATCTGATTCTGATTCTGATTCAGGTAATATGCCCCCATAGCTCTGCTGAGCATTCTTCCAGACTACTTTCAACAAAACACTTTAGAAGAAGACATTCTTCCTTGTCATGTCTTTGGCTGGTTGCAATGTCACCTCCTTTGCTAAGTATAAAGTACAAAGGATGTACTCCTCTGGGGAGTGCTGCTTGTTTTACAGATCTGTGTTGGTTCAAAGTTGAGAATAATGTGTTGATCAATGTGTACATGTGCTGTGTGTGTGTGTGTGTGTGTGTGTGTGTGTTCGAAAATTAGGAGGGTTTCTTCACTTCCTAAAGTTGCAACAGTTTGAAAAACAGATTTGGAGTACATTGTTTTATTATTATTTTATTCTTGGTTAAAGCTCTCCTGAACACATGTTCTGCCGCTCATGAGTTCTTTCTAAAGAAAGAAATGGTAAATGTAATGAAGCATTTACCTTGACCTAGAAAGTCTTCCCATCGGGAGAAGGAAAGGCAGATTTTTACTGGGTCCACCTGGGGATGCTCGTTTTCCTCACAGAATCCCCCTTTCGGCGACGGCGTGCGCATCCGAAGGAAGCCAGTACAGAAGATGCGTGGCGAGCGCTGGCTCTTCCCAGCCGCGTCTCCATCTTGGTGGTGTCTCAATAGGAGACACTCTGATGGCCCCTCCCCACAGCTCCAACAGAGATCCTCAAAGGAAATAGAGCAGTGACTGTCATTGCTTCCTCGGGATTGAAGGCGTCAATAACACCTCCTACATGGGCACAGAGGGCAATGTGTACCAACAAGAGGGAAAAAATGCGGGTGCGAGAATGTGCTCAAGATACATGTATGGGGCCCAGGAGTATATTCTTGTGTCTACCGATGTCTACATGCGGAAATATAATAAACTTTACATTGAATTAGAGCACTAGTCATGACGTATTAGTGCCCAGGTGCCAAAGAGTCACATAGTGTTTAAAAAAAAAAACAAAAAAAAAGCAAAACAGAATACGCCCGGCATATTGATAACAACAGAAAATGTAACATAATAAACCGTATTCCTGTCCTGGATCTGGTTACAGTATTCTCTTGGTGAACACACAATTAACAGCATGGAAGGATAGGGCTGCACTCATGGGGCCTTAATACTTGTACCCTAATACTTCCAGGAGCGTTGGCAAGGCGCCCCATAATAACACATGGGAACGGAAACATTGTTCATTAGCTGGAAAGAGACCAGAGTGGGAGTTCAGTAAAATATGGATTCAATTTGTGGGGTTCAGAGGAGGTTACTTATAAGGAGATACTTCAGACCTTGTATAAGGAAAGCATTTGAGCGGTTATTTGAAGCAATGTATTGCTGGTGATGTTCCCATACCGATTTTCTAGGCAAAGTACGGAACTTTAGTCTGCTAAGCAGCATTTTTTTTTTTTTTGAGAGAAACGCTATAGTGAGTGAAACCAAAGGAGGGGCATTTTTCAAAGTCAACAGTGTACAGAAGCAAATTCTTATTTTCCCTCTCCTTCCCCTCATTTCGCCGAGTGTCTGCTCTTCCCCAAACATGGGGCATGGCACCGCCTCAAGGACGGCTTGTCCAAGGACAGTGTGCCATGCCACTTTGCCCGAGGAGATACATTACAAGAGGACCACGGGTTGCAAGTACACTGGAATGAAGACTTGGGTTTCTAACATTTCTCAATCTTGTTCCAGATACATTTCTTTCAGAAAATTGCATATTTGTCAGCAGGATTTCAAATACTGGCCAAAGAACGTTATTAAATATAAGACTGTGAGATCTAGAATAACAGCCTCAGGATATGGAACAAGGCAGAGGGTTAGGGAAGCCTGGGACAGGGCTGTTATTCAAGGAGAGCGCTGGGTGTTTACTGATTCTCTGGGAAGACATTTGCTCCTGGAGAGGAGAGGGCTGTGGTCAGCATGGGAATTGAGGGTGTATTCCTTGGAGCAGTCCTTGGGTAATCTGGAGACGAAGGGGCACATGGTTATTAGGCTGGGGCGGAAGGACTTCTGATGTTGGGGGTCATGGCAGAATTCTATATCTCGGGTGCACAGTATGTCAGCAAGGGAATTTATTTGTCAATACCTACTAATCTATGAACTGACAATCCTTGTACTCTGATGAAACTCATCGCTCAATAGCAATGAATTAGAAAAATAAAAATTAGCTTTTAAACCTTTACAACTTTAGACCTCTCATTTCCACGTCACATGCTGGTAATAGAAAAAGCTCTTGCAAAATCGAAGTAAATTAGAAAGCTCATGTGCAATGAGAGTTCACAGGGAAGGAAACACTTGACACACTTTGTGGATGGACTATACAATTACTTTCAAACTATTTTAATGGAGAAGTGTTTTCAAAAGATGAGGCATCAGAAATGTAGAACAGTCTTGCTGAATGGTGAAAAGGAAAAACATGAAACAGATTGTTAAGGCTCAATTTTTTTTTACGAAAATTGTTATGGATTGGAAAGCATACAAAGTAATATTAAAAAGAGTGAATAGAGATTTTCAGTATGAAGAGAAGGACATATAACCTTTCTATTTCAAAATGGAAGCCATGCTGGATAAGAATGAGTGGACCCTATAGGAAAAGTTAGAATTGAGTTTGGAATTATGACCTTGTGCCAATTATGAACGTTGTGAAGCATTCTCTTGCTCTGCGTGTTGCTTCCCTCTTTTCTACCTTACTCTTCTTATCAGTTAAAAAAAACTGTCAATCAATCCACATTCTTATTTCAAATATAAATTATAGGTAAAATTACATATATGTGTGTGTATGACGAGGATATTTGAGTGAAAAATAATTCCTTGTTAGAACTTACAGCTTTTCCGATTTGTGTCCCTGGAAGTTAACTTCTGCTACCAATTAAGGATGTTGGCCGTCCCCAGGGCTCTGGCTATAGGAGGCCGAGAGGTGCAACACACTAACAGATATGAAAGAAATTGCTGTTTCCAACATTTCTGTGCAGGGGATGCCTCGTATCACACCATACAGAATAAAAACTGGCAATGACCTAAGTGTTGGCAGCATTTAGCTGGAGTTTGGGTCAGGAGTATTTTGACCTTGGCCATATTGATACAGTTTATTAACAGGTATATACATCATTTGGGTTACATATTTTGTTTTTGTGTGGATAGGTAGATCCATCTCCAGCAAGCGAGTCATCCAGGAGAACACGGTTTGCTTTCCCTCAGCATAGCCAGTAAAATTTGCATTCAAGTTGCTTATAAGCAAACTTGAGCTAGAGATTCTAAGAGTGATGAAGTTGTGATTGATTGAAATTGACAACGGCTCAAATGCTATTTTGGTGCTCTTTGTACATGAATGAAGGTGTGTGTGTGTGTGTGTGTGTGTGTGTGTGTGTGTGTGTGTGTGTCTTTGTTATTTTTCAAGTGTCATATTCAACCTGAGAATAACTTACTATTTTTATATGAACAATTCGAGGTTAATGCTACTGTGAAACAGACTGACGATTATAGAACAATGGCACAGTGTGTTTTCTGTAACAGAATGAATAAACATTTTGCAACGTCTTAAACTTAAGGCATAAACAAAAGCTCTGCTCTTTTATTTCATGCTAGGAGGGGCGTTTATTCTAAGGCTGCCACTTTTGAATTTCACTGAATCTAAACAAAACACAACCTGCGTAGGGATATTCATTCTGCACCACGGTTAGGATCTGCTCTGAAGCTAAACCTCCCATCACTTTTAAACGAAACTGTCACTTTGCAAAATTAGATTATTAATTTCCACAAGGCATGTATCTCCGCCATTGTGGTTCACTCTCCCTGTAATCATTAAGAGAAATTTCATGAATACTTAATGATAAATAGTCATTTGCATCATATAAATACCTCCAGTCTCCTATTCTGCATTCCCTGCTTCTGCAACCATCTGGCAAAGGTTTCACTTGATTGAAGCTGAAGCAATAAATTAATACAGTAAAAGATGTGGCCAACAGTGGTAAACCAATTAAAATGCTTGAAGCAGGCACAATGCATGTTAAAATGTTATATACCCCTCTGCCAACAGTCATGCAGGAAAGCAATGTAATGAGCGAGGCCAGGCTGAAGGGAAGCCAGTGGGAGTCGAGGGTTGACTGCTTAGCAGGCACTCAGCAAAGCGCACACAATTCACCAGTAAATACAGCATGGCGCCATGTTTGTCCCTCAACGACAAAGGGGAAAACTACTGCCTGTTTGTACTGAACTTATGGATATTATTCTGCAAACAAGTTTGGAATTCAATCTTTCAGTTAGGAATTCTTTATCTCTTTCTGTCTCTGTCTCTCTGTCTCTGTCTCTGTCTCTGTCTGTCTGTCTGTCTGTCTGTCTCTCTCTCTCTCTCTCTCTCTCTCCCTTTTTTGCTATTACCAGAGTTTGACCTCAGGGATGCACCACTTGTTTGACTTGCTTGGCTGCTGTACTCCCTCCTGAGTCACACCTCCAGTCCAGCTTTTGGCTGGTTCAATGGAGGTGGAGTCTTGCACAATTTTTAAGGAGGGGGGGCTCTTGAGCTGGTTTCCAAACTGCGGTCCTCCAGATCTCAGACTCCTGAGTAGCTAGGATTACAGACGTGAGCCACCAGTGTCTGGTTTCCACGTCTCTGACCCAAATCGTTTTGTATTGAAAGCTACTGAGTGGGAATCCAGCTTGAAAAGACCAACGTCAATTTAAAGAAATCGCTACCAAATAAAGAGACGGTCTAGGGTGGTCTAAAAGACTTTGAAAAAAAAAATCCATGCTTTCTCCAATTTATTTATTGTTCTTAGCTTTATTATTTTTGTTAAATTGGTATTGTAGCCAGGCACGAGCGGCTCATGCCTATAATCCCAGCTACTCCCCGAGACTCTTATCTCTAATTAACCACTCAAAAACTGGACGCAGGGCTGTGGCTCTGGTGGTAGAATGATGGCCTGGAGCATACTAGGGGCTCAAGGGCAGTGCCTAGCCCTGGGTTCAAGCCTCGGAACAGACAGAAAATGAACACATAAACTACTATTGTAAAGGTGGGGTATGCAGAGGGGATGCAGGTAATGAGTACATTTCTGTTTGACCTTGATCTCTCAGTTCTGCCCTCCTGCGGCACCTCACAAGTTGCCGAATTTATTTGCAGCCTTGTGTCTGGCGAGTAACACCATAGTCTTTGTCCACCATAGGCCCCCTCTATTTGTGCCTGCTCTTGCCTTTCCAAGGACAGATAGATGAACAAACAAGACCAAATAAAAGTTTTATCACAAAATGAAACCGCTTTTATTTAAATGAAGAATGTTGATTAGAAAGCAAATGAATTTATAGGGGCCTTTTAAGATGGTGTGCTTCGTTAAGTTCACCTAAGATACTCATTTATACCTACCTGGATTCACTTAAGAGAATAACATGCATTTAATGTAATAATTTATTCTCTAACCATTCAGTCCCTCACACAAATTTAGAATGCTGATAATCAGTTCATTAGAAAAATGTGCAAGTATATGCTTCTCATTCTAATAACCTTAAAATATTTTGATGAGTCAACATGAGATTATCTATCATCTGTTTATCTATCTGTCTATTTTTCTATCTTTCATCACTGTCTGATTAAAAGCATTGCCATACATTTGTAATGGGAAAAGACGTATTAATTTTTAAATAATATGAAAATCACTTTTACAAAGTCTTGATTCATTTTTCCTCAACCTCATGCCTGTAACGTCTATTATTCTTCCAATAGATATTTCTTAATTTATCTAGAATATCATTCTACCAGGAAAATCTCCATCCTTCCTATGAAATATGTTGATTTCATCTTCACCTAATGCTAATTCCATTCCAAACAAATATAATTGCCTCTTCTATCTGTGAGAATGTGAATCTGATGAGAGTTCATAAAAATTTTGACTTTTTCTGAAAAATTACTCCATGAAGTATATAAAGTACACTGACAATAACAGCTTCTTAAGGGTTCCTTCATTATAGTTGATTTGTAGCACAGAGATGCTTTAAAGACAGTTTTCATGATAAATCTGAAGCATGGCACACTTACAATAGAGTTTTCAATGCTCATCAAATATGAATTGAGTAAATTTTTTTCCTCTAAAATTGAGTAAATTTTTATGGTGGTAGTTTTAAAATATAGTACACCTGTGTGAGAAATTATTATAATAGTCTGCATCCAATTTGCATAATGTCAATCATTTAACATTCAATGAAATGCCTTTATTTTAATTTAAAACAATGTCTTCTTAACTTCAAAATAAGTAAAGAGTCTGATGAATCTTATTGCTCCAGATGTGCTGCTTCATATTCTTTTCAGAAGTTAGTGATGCACCTAATTAGTTCACATATTAATAGTGACATGGTACAAAAATATATATTAACATATAAGTAGATGTAATTCTCTATTTCACACAAGGGATTGTAAACTTATGACAAGGTAAACATGTAAATAATAACAAGCTTTCAGTCAACCTACTGTTCCTAATATTGACAATATCAAGCATTTGTTATTATATGATTCTTATTCTCTAGTGGTGGTCTCAATGTTGGCTTATTAATTTTGTTGCTATTTATTTTGTTTCTAATTGACATATGTTGTGTAGTAGCCCTTAAATCCATAAACAGGTAAAATACCATATACAGATACCACTGAAGTTTCACTTAGTCATTATGGACAGAAGGGAAGATTATTGTGTTTCCATTTGAATCTGATGAACTTTTGCTATTTTGGTCAGAGTCTGTGGAGACTAAGCAAATAAAACAGTATAATAAAATCAAGGAAGTCATTAGGGGCAAAAAGTCACTGATACGATCAAGCATTATTGTTACAGTCAAAGGGTAGGTAATTACTGTTCCATTTGGTGTAAAGATATTGATTCTTAAGCTAACTTTCCCTTTAAAATTTAAGATATTTTTCATCCTAGTTGTCGTCAGGAGTCAGCAGATGATAGAGATACATCCTGAGTCATGTTTTCAGGAAAAATCACCTTTGTGTGAACATTGGTGTGTGCATGTACACAAAGCAGATTGGCACAGACTAATCTAACATGGAAGGGCCACCGTTGCAAACATAGCCTTTCCTTGAGTGAGACTTTGTTCCATAGCACGTGACTATGAATACACAATCATTAAATAAGAAGCAGCAAACATAAACGAAGATTGCGAAAGGAGAAAATTGTACTGAAGAAGCTGTCATTTCTTAGTCGGGATTTCAGAGGGACATTAATACTGCATTCTTAACTTGCTGTCAGTATTGCAAATAATTCTTCTTCCCATGGAGCACGATACTCTTCTATCGTGTTGAGGCCATCAATAACCATTTCCAAAAGAATCCAAAGGTGCCTTTCAAACAATCTTGAAGCTCCTTTAAATGATCAAGAATGTATAACTTATTAAGTAGTAAAACTTCGTGCATACTAAGAATGAAGGGTCAACTTCAAGCGACTTTTTCAGAACTTATCCCGTCCCTTTGAAGTACAGCTAGCCTTTGATAGTGTCTTACAGTATTAAGCCTAAAATGCTTAACCTACATCTAAAATAACAAGTATAATAAAAACACAACCATCATGAATTTATTAACTCATTTAAACCTCATGGTGAATTTGGTGTAGCTAAAGATCAGAATATTGGCATGTGAACACAATATGGGTGAACCAGTGTACCAGGTTTAGAGCTTATTCCCTGGAAATTATGACATAGTAAGCATATTTAAACACAGACTTGTTCAAAGTGAGATCAGTCTGTTGAAAAATGCATTGGTACTAGACAGAGCCTTGGGAGAAAATGTCAAGGACATGTTTTAGCAGTAGGACAAACTAATCAGGAGTCAGGGGAGGATGAAGTAGGGTGAGACTAGGGATTTCAAAGAATTTAAAGGAGTCATTAAGTAGTCTTGCAGAACTTCTAAATCTTCAATTGCTATGCCCTATCTTTCTAGCCAAAAAGAAGAGGTGCAGATTTATGGCTGCCTTGGTCAAGTATCTTCCTGCTACTGGAACTAACAGGCCACTCTCCCAGACAAACTTGAAGATTTTAAGTGTTTCTTCACTGCAGAGGACACTGTGGGTCAGGAGTTGGGGGAAAGCGAATTGAGATGATGCTAGAGTAGCAAGGGCAATCTCCATCAGGCCGAGGTCCAGGCCTGTGTTATAGGAGTGGAGGAACTTCTCTCTCAGCTTCCCCACGAGGATTGGATGTCTCTATCTGAAGTCCAGAAGGACATATTTTTAAACACTTTTACATTTTTAGATAAAGGGTTAAATAAAGCACTGTGGGGGATTTTGCAAAACAAACAGATACAAAAAAGCTGGGTGCTAGTGACTCATGGCTGTCATCCCAGTTAGTCAGGAGGCTGAGATCTGAGGATTAGGCTCAGAAGCCAACTCAGGCAGGAAAGTCCATGCAACTCTTATCTGCAATTAACCACCAGAAACCTGGGAGAAGTGTTGGGGCTCCAAGCGGTAGAGCACTAGAAAAAGAGCTCAGTGACAGTGTCCAGGCCCTGAGTTCAAGCCTCACAACTGACGAAATAATTAATAATAATATGTAACTCTACGCAACATCACATCAATTCATATACATTTTGCAGTGAGTGTGTGTCACCCTGTCAGCCCAGAGTTGTACACCCCTGCTCTGGCTCACTCCGAAGGTCTGGGGGAGTCACTGGGCTCACAGAGTGTCCCCCACCTGCCGACGCTTCCCACGATGCTGTCAACATCTCTCCCAGGTCACCCTTTCACAACGTGGAGACTGGAGGAAATCACAGACAGGACAAATCCGTTCTAGTTCTTTATCCTGGTTCTCCAGGGTGGCTCACAATTTCCTTCCGGTCCATATTTTCTCACTTTATTCTGCTTTCCTTTAAACATCAGTCTCTTATACTATAGACAAACACTATCGTGCCATAAGCATTGTATAATTGGCTCCCACATGAGGTGGGGGGGCGGAAGAATCCTTACAGTAAATCATAAATGAGAAAGCGATACAAGAACAGGTACAGATAGAGTGTAGACATAAACAGACCGATGTCAATACGTTCATCATCGCAATGTCTGCTTTGGATAATAAACATAGAAGGAGAGTTGTGTATGGATAATTATTGAATCCTGTGATTACAGGCGTGATCCACTGTACCCAGCTTTAACTATTTCCTTATGAAGCCAGTGGCCACAGGAACACAGCTGAGGGGGACCTGTCACAGAGAGACTCTGGCATCACAATTCCCCCTTCTCCACATGGAATGAGAGGGGACTGTGCCCCTAAGGGCTGGGTCGCTTTATGTGTGCACCCCTTTGGTAAATGAAATGAAATGACAGCACTAGAAGGCCTGATGGGATGGGACGATGTCTTGCTTACTGCTTCTTCTCTTTCTCATCACCACATCTCTGCCTGTGGACTTGGCAGTTGGAGCAGAGCGGCACGTGTTCCTGCCATACCTTGACAGAGGGCAGAAGAACAAGATGAAAGCAATCAGTTCTTTTGTGGCTAGAGGTAGGGGCCCGAGTCCTTCACCAACAGGCCAGCACAACACTGCATTTGCACCATTTCATTGTGGGGTATTTTCAAAACAACCACCTGATACCTTACAAACCAAACGAACTATGTAAACATTGGTTGAATTCTGAATCTGGATGCTATGTGAAAACTGTTCTTTTAATTGAAAACTTTACACCTACGCTAGAAGATTTGTCCAGCCAAATCTGATCTTTTTTATTTTCTTTCTTTCCTAGTAGGAGGAATAGGAAATTCCAATGCTGGAAGTCAAACAAATGTTGGAAAATTCCTGTCAATCTGTGCTTCCCACAATTTCTTAAACTGAAAACATGTAGCTTCAAATTAGAAGGTGGAAAGCTTTTACAAACAAGAATCAGAGAGAGGTAGGGGGTGGTAATGAATTACAGAGAAGGTGGCGTTGCAGAGGCTCTGCGAGAAAGGTCAGTGTTATTCTCAGGTACACATCCGAGTGCCTTCTTACAGAGCAGGGGAGTTAATATTTGAGAAAGCAGCCTGGTTCCAAGGACATCTGAAGCTCACTGGGATGCATTACTGTTCTGCTTAAGGAGAGAGATGCAAACATGACACCCCTCAGACAGGAAAATGATTCTGTGCTTCGGAAAACATATTAGCGATGCCCACAGTGGGGCCATTCTGTGGTTGTATCATGAAATCCATCAGAAATATTTTTTCCAGGCTCGAAATAATCCTTAATTTTATTGACTATGTAAATATCAATATTTAAACAGTAACCTCTTGATTTTAAGGAAGTATTAGTACTTACTTAGAAAATGTTCATTTGGTGGCTGAAACAATGTAGTAGAATGTGTGAAATAAATAAAGGATGAAAGATAATTTTAATGTTTTATGGTATGAAAAATAAAATTCTGGTATCACAGAGAAAGTATGTAAGATGTTTATGGTGCATTCGCGAAGCATTTTCAATTAAAATCTGCCTTATGTCTTAGATTACATAGAGAGCTTATAAAGTAACTTAACTATACATAATGAGGAGGAATAGAATTAGATGACAATTTTAAAACCAACAATCCAGTCCAGCATTATCTTCTTTTCCTTACTGTCTTTCACACAGCTCAGGGAAGAAAAAAAAACTCTCAAGTGCATGTCAGTGGCTGATACCTGTAATCGGAGCTACTGGGGCACTGAGACCTGAGGATCTCAGTGTGAAGCCAGCCTGGGTGGAAAAGGCAGTGAAATTTTTATATCCAATTAACCACCAAAAAGCCCAAAGTGGAGCTGTAGCTCAAGTGGGAGAAGTCTAACTGTGAGCACAAAAACTCAGGGACAGGGCGCAAACCCTGAGATCAAGCCCAGGATTGGCACAAAAAAAGGAAGGGAGGAAGGGAGGAAAGGAGGAAGGGAGGGAGGAAGGAAGGAAGAAAGGAAGGAAGGAAGGAAGGAAAGAAGGAAGGAGAGGGGAAGGGAAGAAAGAAGGAAGGAAGGACAGAGGAAGAAAGCGAAGGAAGAAAGGAAGAAAGAAAGAGAGAAAGAGGAAGGGGGAGGGAGTGAGGGGAAGGAAGGAAGAAAGAAAGGAAGGAAGGAAGGAAGGAAGGAAGGAAAGAAGGAAGGAAGGAAGGAAGGGAAGGAAAGAAGTGAAGGATGGAAGGAAGGAAGGGAAAAGGGAAGGAAGGAAGGAAGGAAGGAAAGGGAGGGAGGGAGGAAAGGAAGGAAGGACGAGGGAGGGAGGAAAGGAAGGAAGGAAAGGGAGGGAGGGAGGGAGGAAAGGAAGGAAGGAAGGAAGAAAGAAAGAAAGGAAAGGGAGGGAGGAGGGAAGGGAGAGAGGGAGGGAGGGAGGGAGGGAGGAAGGAAGGAAGGAAGGAAGGACGGAAGGAAGGAAGGAAGGAAGGAAGGAAGGAAGGAAGGAAGGAAAAGGTGGGAGGAGGGAAGGGAGAGAGGGAGGGAGGGAGGGAGGGAGGAAGGAAATAAGGAAGGAAGGAAGGAAGGAAGGAAGGAAGGAAGGAAGGAAGGGAAGGAAGGAATGTTAGGAAACAGACCAGAGAGGGAAGAAAGAACAGAAACAATAACAACAAACCAATTTGGCTCCTATGGAGAGCTGACTTGGGAAGCCACGGTGACGGGAGACATGCCAGGAGACGGGACACAGGACAGGAACACGGCGACATGTGCCGTGGCATGGCATAGCACCGAAGCGCATCTGACCCTAAATAAGATCAGGTTAGGGGGCAGGCTGGCCGGAAGCACCCAGTCCCAAGCACTTGACTGACAGGTTCAGGAACCTATATAGGCCAAGTGCCCACCCCTGTCTCCAGGGATTCAGGAACACCCATCACCTGGGGGCGGGACCTCCCTCCCTGTAGGAATCCAGGCCCAGCTATCAGGACCAGGTGCCAGGCCCTACAGTTCACCATGCGGCCAGTGATGGTGCTGGCCAGATCTGACCTCCTTTCTTCAAGCTCTTCCTTTTGAAGTAATAATTCTGAGTACTGGGCCTGGGCTGCTTCTATGCCTGCCCATAGTTAGGTCTCAAAATCTTCCTCACGTTTTCTAATCTCAGTAGCAAAATGAAAAAGTAGGCCCAAGGATTCTTAAATTTCTTCTCACTAAAACTCAATGACCCATGACATATTTAAGTAGGTAGAAATTCATCTTGATTACGTACTACCTTTGATATTTTTCATAATATGAACTACTGAAGGTCTGGTTTTTCAAGGTTCCTAGCCTATCTTTTAAAGTAAGAATAGAAGTTTTTCCACTTTGTTGCCTTCAAAGTTTTGCTATCAGGCCTGTGTTAAAAATGCAAAATGAATTTTTAACAGAGGATTGACACTTGCATTGTTAATGTGCCTCCAGGCACATAATTAGCCGAGAAGTTTAATCTTTTATATTCCAAAGTTTGATCAGAATGCATAAGCTCCAAAAAGCTATAAGGCATTGACCAGCACTGATGAAAGGAAATCCTCAACGGTACTTTCCATAAATGCAAAAGCCACCGATTTTTTTTCCTCAATAACTATATAAAATGCAACAAAATTATTTCCCCCATTTTGTGTATTGAATAGCTACAAAATATTCAAATGCATTTTCTTCCTTCCATTCTTGGTAGATTTTTTTTTTTTTGCTGAGGGAGATAACAGAAGAGTTGAGTAAATGTCTTGGTCAATGATGTATTTTAAGAAGAATTCATTTTACCCAATTCTTTTCACCAAGTAAGGGTGAAGAAGTCTGCTATATGAGCAAAATGGAAATGCAGCATGTTTTTCATGTATGTAATGGGAAGGCAATGTGATTAGCACATAACTCTGCAGGTTAAACACTTACACACATAGACTTCCATAGCATCCAGGCTTACACTTGAGTGTGCTGTAGGTTGTGTGTGTGCATGCATTGTGTGTGTGAGTGTGCGTTTCAGTACAAGTCCTGAACTTAAAGACCTCATACTCTCATACTACTTTTTCCCAACTAGTAGGAAGGCAGAGGTACCAAAACCCGCATCAGAAGCTGGCATCAGGCAAAAGTTGGAGACCCTATTTGAAGTACAAACTAAAGAAGTACAGAGAACCATCGGAATGGCTCAAAGGGTGGAGTGCTAAGGAGCATCTTTATGGAATGCAGGAGAGAGAGAGAGAGAGAGAGAGAGAGAGATCACTTTAAATTCCTCTCAAGCAGAAAGGAACTTGCTTTATGATTTAAAAAATATAAATGTACATTTTAGTTATGAAATCAGCCTTTGTGTTACTGATTTCAGTTAAAGCGTTTTAAATTTCACAACAATATTAGCTAAAGTTTTTTTTTTTTTTTTATGATTCCTGAAGTTCTAGATACACCTATGCAAGGAAAACAGAAAAAAAAAAAAAGAGACTGATTTGACATAGACTTAAGTTGAAATATGTCGCATTGTGGAGTCTCGTAAAATCTACAGAAAAGCTCAGGCCGGGCAGGAAAGGGCCCATGGAAAGCAGGGATTGAGAAAGCCTTCCTAGTCTGTCCCTGTTGCAGGTGCGCCCCTGCTCCTGGAGCTGCCGTCGAGGAGCGATACATGCTATATTACAGAAGGCCAGTGATTTGACGAGTAACCTGCCCCGGTTCATTCCTCGCAGCATCCCAGAAGGTGGTCGTCTTTGGGATTACGTGTATTGCGGGTCTAAGTAAGGACGTGCCGATGACCCCCTGTTGACTTGTGGGTTCTCTGGCCAACCACGGGCGTGTGTGACAAGAGAGGCACTTCCACACGCACGGAGAGTAAGGCCGCGTTCAGGTGCACGCAGACTGAAATCACACCACACGCTGCCTAGGGCCTCTCCGTGTTGGGAGAGGTGAGAACATTCACTTCCCTCGTCCCCGAAAGGACGTAGTGATTTGTGCATGCCTCGACTTTAAACATCTTCCATTATACGTAGTAGAAAACAGCAAAGGATGCCTTAGGATTTAGTACAGATTTCAGCATCAGAAACAAACTGCCTCGGTATCAAATGTTTCGAAACATGGATGTTTCTCTGGAAATGGGTAATGGGCGGAATGGTCAAGATTGTGCCTTATGACAGAGAAAGTTCGCATTACCGTAGAAGATTATTAGCAAAAGATCATGGATATGACAGGTAGCCAGAACATGCAAATGGGTCTCTAAAAACGCATATGGTCATTCGGCAGGGAGGCATTCGAGTTGGTGAGCTGTCCAGGACCACGAACAACTCCTGACAGAGACCGTAAGACACAGTTAAGAGGAAACCCACGAGTCACGCCACTCATGGCAAGTTATGTTTAATTACATGGAGCTTGCCAGTTACTGATGTTTGTTTCTTAACTGGAAGTTACTTAAAGTCCAACATTTCAACTTAGAATAATCCCTATGGTGCACAGTACACAGTTTTGTGGGTACATTGGTAAAGAAGAAACCTCTTGATTCTCACAAAGCTTCGTTCCCAGAGGCTTTTTCTTAGGGTTTATTATGAGTCGCACTGAGAAAATGCATCATCTATGAACGTTGATTCGGCAGCATCTGATGCGCCCTTTAAGATGAATTTAGAATAAGGGATGGATATAGCATATTTTTTGAGAGTACTTTCTTTTTCCTTGTCCTGTTAGTCAGAAGAGGTTTAAAAATAATTTCTTAGTTTCTGCAGAACAAGTACAGACTGTTGTTTGACACAAAACAGTGAAACGTATGTTGCGAAAGAATTCCAAAGCATGAAAGGACATAAGCGAAAGACTCTGAAAGTTGAGCACACTGTAAAAACCATAGCATGAGTTCCCCAAGAATGGAACTCACTTCCTTCTTCCCCCCCAGAGCCACAATGAAATGGAAGGGAACTTATGGACGCGGTAGCTCTGAATTCTGCTTTGACTTAGTAACAAAGAATCGAAATTTAAGAAATTTATATTGCGCAATTGATCAATATATTTTAATGTTTTGTCATGTGTCCAATTCATTGATGGAAACAAAATATGGAGAAATATACAGCTTATTAAAAGCTGAAAGTGAATACTGCACAGTGTACATTTAAAATGTAGTCTGCTCCTTCCATAAGATATCTTGGCTCTTGTCCTCATTGCTCCATCTTATTTATGCCGCCCCTGTTGACTATAAAGTATTTAAATGTTTTAATTTATAAATGTTAGGAGAAGGGAAGATAAAATTTTGCTATCACAAATATTCATCTCTTTTTAAATTGCTCCAAGAAGATTGTGTATTTTATATGTAATTTATTCAACTTCTTATTCTTCCCTTTGTATACATTTTTATGGTATTATAGTGGAGACCAAATGGGGAAGAAATACCATGTCGGTGTATGAGCCATATACATTATACACAGACAGATGCTAGCTAGAGGATAAATATACAGAGAAACAAATGAGGGAAAGGGAGAGATGGGGAGGAAGAGAGAGAAGTGGAAAGAGATCCGGACCTTCATGATATAGGAACAGAAAAGGCAGGTTGATGTAGGTGAAGGTAATTGTCTGTGGAAATGAGGAGAGAGAACTAACTGTTCTGATCTCAGGGTTATTTCTGTCATCTTAAAAGGTTAACTTGTCTATTAATTTTGTTTTTCTTAGAAAGTCTACTTTTAATAAAAATTAATATTCTAATTCCAGTGGCATCTATTCTTGGTGCTAGTATAGTCTTGGTATAAGTGGTATAGCCTTGAGCTGAAGAACTCAGGGAGAGAGCCCAGCCCCAGGGTTCAAGCTCTATGACCAAAAAGAAACAAAAAATTCACCTAGAAAAGAGTAATTGATGAGGGCTGGGTATGTGGTCTAGTAGTAGAGTACTTGCCTGGCATACATGAAGCCATGGGTTCGATTCCTCAGGGCCACATATATAGAAAAATTCAGAAGGGGCGCTGTGGCTCAAGTGGTAGAGTGCTAGCCTTGAGCAAAGAGAAGCCAGGGACAGTGCTCAGGCCCTGAGTTCGAGCCCCAGGACTGGGGGAAAAAAAGGTATGTATTAATTGGTTGAGATTCTTTAATTATATAAAACTAAGTACATAGGAATTAATATTTCATTACTCCAAGGGCATTATTACAAACATGAAAGTTATATGTAGTTCGGTGAGTACACAGGCATTATATCTACATATACATGTAGATATACACCTACATATGTGTATGTACTCATGAATATACCCACAATTTCAACTGTAGGAGGCATGTGCTGTAATGGTTTGGAGGGGAGAGTCACAGCAGTGGTGCTCCTTTCTAGCTGAGTGAGTGTTTTACTTCCTTTGAACAATCCAGCTGTGTAACAAAAGGCCTTGGTTCCCGTGGACTTAAAGCTACAGGCAGTGGGCCGGACATGGCCCGACTGTGATTCTGCTTCATGGCCAGCCTAAAATCCCTGGGACCACTGAGACATGGACTAGAACTCTAAACCACAAGGCCAAGGCAGTCTTTAGGTGTTAACTAATTAATGTTCTTAATGCATTTCATACGAGTAATGGAACCTCAACTCAGATTTCCCCCTGATGATTTGAGTTCCTGTAATTTTTGTTTACGTGCTTCATTTTTTCCTGTATGGCTTTTCTCTTTTGTGGCGACAACTCCCTGTGTTCCTTTGCAGTAAGTGTGAACTTCCATATTTTTTAAAGGGAAAACAGCATACGAGCCGCCTGCCTTTTATGTTCTTAGTGTGTGTATACCACGACTGGGGGTTGAACTCAGAGCCTGGGCACTGTCCCTTCGCTTTCTCAAGGCTGAATTCTACCACGTGAGCCAAGCTCCCCTTCTGGATTTTTCATAGTTAAGTGGGGATAAGAGTCTCATGAATTTTCCTCCCCAGGATGGCTTCAAACCCTCCGATCCCGGATGAGACACAATTACTGGTTTGAGTCTCCTACGCATGGCTGCTGCTAACTTGTAAAAGGAACACTAAAGATTGCTTATCTGCTTAAATCTACTTACATTTGGGAGAAGAAATGATTGAGTGGAGATTTAGCTCATAAATTTCTGGTTATGAATACTTAAAAGTAAGAGATTTTCCAATGTGCCTGTGTGTGTCATTAGTTTTAATTTGTTGTTGTTTTTACTGTGCCTGTATTACAAAAGCAATTGTGTATTTAACCGTAATTTGAATAGCTAATATCTTTCCTGGTTTTGGACAAGATCCTTTGTTTTCTACATCAAACTTTGACTAATAGAGATCATTTGTTGTTGAAAACTTAAAGTTAAATGTGATAAGTAATAATCTAGAAATTAGATTCCTTGCTCAATCCAGTATTAATCATACTTCACACCCTGGAAATGGTTGCTGTTGGGTTAAGAGGACGCATTACTGTGATATTTTTTTCTTCCTATAACTGAGTAAGAGAATAACACAAATAGGGTCCAGGTCTCTTGAGAGAAAAGTCATGGTGGTTTCAGAAGAAGAATAAATAAAATCTATGCGAATGAAACATTTCAGATCCCAATAGGAATTGTTCACAGTGTATAAACAACCAATGACTGGCAGACTTGAGAAATATTTTTTTAACAAATAGAGGAGATCATAGTTGTGTCACAAAAAGTAAAATGTTTTTCTTTTCTCCCTCTGTTAAGGAACTCTACCTCTGAATTTGGCCTTGAGATAAGTTATGCATAGCACTAAACAGAAGAATTAGGAGAATTTTTTTTTCCATTTCTTTTCCAGAACAAAACCCCTAAGGAGACACTAACAAATTATTGGTAGAAAAATGTTCATCTGAGCAAAGGCAAGGCAGTTCAAGTTCACTGTGTTTGATCTCTGGGGTTTTTGTACTCCCCATGAGCAGATTCCTTGCACAGGAGTTACAGGAACAGATAAACTCTCTCTTCATTTCTAAGACGAATGCTAACGTGTTCTGCCTGCTGGAGAAATGGTCAAAACAGCCCTCAAAACGAGCTCTCCACCCATCCAAGCCAGTTGGAAGTATTTTCTGCATATCATTCTACAGCATGTGAATTTGCAGGCCCATGGCCAGCAGCAGGTCCCAGCGGTCCCCTGCCCCTCCGCCTCTGCCCCTTCCCAAGTGGGGAGGAAGGGAGCGGCATTCTTCTGGGATTTATTCAGCAGTGTTTGATGGGAGCCTGTCGTTAGGGGTCTTGGCATAAACCATAAATAAAAGCCATTCCTTCTCCGAAGCTCTTTTGTTCTGTGAATCAGACGGAATGACAGGGTTGGTCCATCACTGTAAAAATGTTTCTACTTAATGTGATCAGTGCCCATTTGAAATCGCTGCAAGAAACAGGGAGGCAGTCTGCAGGGGATACAATGGCACTGGTGTACTGGCATAATGTTGACAAATGTTGTCCCTGCACTTGGGCACAGGTTAGCTTTTATTGGGGAAAGGATAGCTATTGGGAAGTAGAAATACATTTTGATATAAAGTCGTTGTATTTGTTTCTCAGTAATGTCATAGCTTCATCTTACTCTGAAGGACGATGCTTGGGTGTGAGATCCGTCCATCCTTAGAGCACCTCCGGTGAGCGTGGGCCTCGGGGCCTGGCTAGCGTGTCCTCAACGCCCCTGCAGAGCCAGAACAGCAGTCCACATGTGGTCCTGTATCACTTTTCTGTCGTCCTTTCCCTCCCCACACCACCCCCTGGCCAGTTCTCCTTCTTCAGCCTGAACTAGAAGCAAAGAGACGATGCCCGAGGCTAATTTACACCACTCCATGTCAGGCACTTTACATATCTCTCCCCTATTCCCTGTTTTTTTGTTGTTGTTATTGTTGTCTGATTTCAAGTATATCATACTTGGCTAAGCCAAGTCTGCCCTGTTTGGACACAGTTCCCTTCCTGTGAATTGCTCAAGGACAACATCCCTTCTCCTCTTTCTCTTCCTCCTCTCTCTTACATCACACAGAAACGCTCCTTTCAGACCATGAAGATCATTTTACTGTATAAATAAATGTTCTTGTTTCCTCCCTTTGAAAAACGAACAAATCTCATGATCTCAAGCATTCATAGACCATCTGATTTTTCTCTATTCTAGAAAATGCCCTAGAAAGAATTTTATAATAACTCCACTTGCCTCCTTTGGAGCCACTCTAATTAGATTCTTACGCCCACCACCCCCTGAAACTGAGCCAGGCAGTGTCATGAAATCCTACTGCTGGGAACCTCAGTTATTTCTCCGTCCTTAACTTCATATTTGGAAAACATTTGATCCAATTACTTCCTTTCTTCCCCTTGAAACACTTTCTTTACTTGGATTCTGCACACCAGTTCTGTCCACCCAACTGAAATCCCCTTAGATGACCATGCATTCAAAATGTAAACACCCGTGTACCCCAGGCCCTGTGGAAACGATGCAGGCACACCGAGGAACCGCTTCAGAGCACGGAATCTTAAAGGGGGTGAAAAATCACGATAAGCAACGCAAACAAATAATTCCTATACTTAAAAAAAGTAAATCAAAACTCATCACAAAAAAAGTAACAACCGAGAGACAAATACGGAGTCAGAGCTAGTAATTTTTCCTCCTCAGAATCCATCATGGCTACACATAGCACTGGTCTCGGCTCTGGGACTCAAACCGTCTTTTATTTTGTATCAATACTCAGGTAAAAGCCATCTAGTCACCTAGTTTTATAAATTGTCTAGACTGCTAATTCCCAAGATCCCATCTCAGACCCTTTCCGCAGATATCTAACTACGTTATCTATAATATCAAACTGTATACACTGTATAAATTTGGAAGCTTGATATATGCCAAACTGTCAGCTGTGAGCATGCAGATTCATGCTACTTGTTACCATTGTTACAGCTGTCATAAGAGTCATTCATTAACATTCATGGTTATATATTATTATTTTAATATATTAAATTTAATAATGGCTAATATAATGGATTGTATTTGGTATACAGGAAATCCAAAGTAATGGATATTGGAAATAAGAGTAATTCCAATGATTTTCTGAATTTTATGACATTGCACATCTTTCTTTTCTACAGTATCATACTTTACACATTTTTAGAAATGATTTTCATTTATTTTATTTATTCAAAACCACTATCAAAATTGAGAGACAAATGATAAAAAGATAAATGACTCCAAAAGCAATACTTGCAAAACCATTTGGAGTAAACCAACTGAACAACTCATGGGGGGAGAGGGAAAGGGGGAGGAGGGAGGGGGGAATGAGGGAGGAGGTAACAAACAGTACAAGAAATGTATCCAATGCCTAATGTATGAAACTGTAACCTCTCTGTACATCACTTTGACAATAAATAAGAAAAAAAAAGATAAAACTAAAAAAAAAGTACAAAATAAAACCCCACTATATATTTCAAAGGCTCTTTACTTAACAAATATTAGACCATATTTTGTGTGTCTATATTTGGGGTGCATTTTCCTGAATATTTTTTATTATTATCTGTCCTAAAATTCTTCTATTATCTTTTAATCAGCTGAAGTCATCTTTTGTGTAGAATGCAATTTTTGTGTAGAATATCATTGCTGGTTGCTCATTTTTGTTTTGTTTTGTTTTGTTTTCCAGTCCTGGGCCTTGAACTCAGGGCCTGAGCACTGTCCCTGGCTTCTTTTTGCTCAAGGCTAGCACTCTGCCACTTGAGCCACAGCACCACTTCTGGCTTTTTCCATATATGTGGTGCTGAGGAATCGAACCCAGAGCTTCATGTGTATAAGACAAGCACTTTACCACTAGGCCATATTCCCAGGCCCTGGTTGCTCATTTTTTAAGAAGAATAGCTGTATTTTATGGGGGTGGGGTATGCCATTCAGGAAACTTTTAGACTATGCTGACTCAAGAGTTACTTGTACTGTTAGCAAAACCATGCATGTCCTTTCTCCTGATTCATCTAAGTGTTCTCTTTCCTTTCTTACACTATCCCTGTCTTACTCAATTTGAATTTCTATCCCTGCAATTTCCATGTGAAAGACAAACCTTCATCGTGATAGGAAGCCTAATTGGAGTGACTCATTAGTTGTTAATGTTGGAGCTTCTGTGTCTGAGGACCCTGGCACTCTGAGCCTCCATCTTGTGACACCCTTCATCGCCTTGTGGTTTTGTTGTAACCAAACAGGTGTTGTTGCCAGGCTGGCCCAGTGCATTCTCATAGTTAGGGTTTTACTGTCCGTTAGGGGCATTGCCAATACTGTTGCCTTTTATGTTCCTTTCTATAATGTCTCTAACACTGTGCTGCATGTCGTATTTTAACATTTGTTCAGAAAAAGGGAACTCAAGTCAAAAATTAGATCGTGAATACATGCAGGATATTTATTTTTGGGCCACTGTCAGGGAGCTTTCTCCACCGAGGCTGGCACCCAGCCACCCAGGCCATAGCTCCATTTGTAGCTTTTAGGCAGTTAATTGGTCATAACAAATCGCATGGACTTTCTTACACAGGCTGGCTTTGAACTGTGATTCTCAGATCTCAGACTCCTAAATATCTAGGATTATAGGTACATGTCACCTTATTTTCAATAAGCAGGCTTATTGAAAATATTGATAATGAAAATTCAGGCACATAGTTAACTCAAAACATATAAAGAATTGCTTAAAATTAGATATGTAAAAACAACCAAATACAATACTCAGTTGACAGTGATGAGAATTTTTGGTTCTAAAGTCAGTAGATTACTGTAAACCCTAATCAGCAGTTAATTAAATTTAGTTTTAATTTATAATTAATTAACAGTACCATCTCTTCTCAAGGAGGTCAAATTTTCACCTCCAATTTAATATCATATTAACCTCATCTAAATATAAAAATTGCTTCCATTTTATAAATATTGAGGTAGAAAATTATTATATTTGAACTTTGCAACTCCATGAATTATACTGTAAGAAGAAACATGATCCTACTATATTCAAATAAACTGTTCATTCCAAAGGACACAGTGAGGTGTCAAAGCTAATTCTGTTTATTTGATGTATCACCATGCAGGAAGGATGCCATGAAACATAGAATAAAGTATGTTGACACTACCCTCAATCCAGGCAAACATTCACCTTAACTAATTATCTGTTATTGTCTCTTCTCCAATAAGCAAGGAAAGAAAGGACTGTTGAAGTCTGTTTACATATTACTTTATAAACTTCATAAAAAATTGGAATGTGAAAGACCAACTGCAAAGATTTTACTGAATACCTGACACAGAGAACTTAGTTACATTGAAATTAAAAGAAAAAAAAATAGACAATAATTTCACCAAGGGTAAGGTCTAATGAGAAAAAAAAACCCTAAAGTAATTGACCTTTATAAAATAATCAATAAAATTATAGATAATTCATCTTTATAAATGTGAATCTAGAGGTGAAAAATATTAACTAATTTTTACCATATGTTTATAATTATGCTGCTCATTTTAATTGTTTTCAACTGCATAATAAACCTATAAGCACATTGAGTGGCAGTGGGTCTCATACATCAGTAGTATTAATGTGTTATAGAAGATTATTTTGGATTATGACTTTGACCTTGCCAGTAGTATCATAAAACCAATGTCCCAGCAATGCACAAGAAGCAGAATGCTGGGCCAGCTGCTGACTTCAAGAGAAGTCTTCCCTTTTGACACAGAAGTGAAGATTAGATCAAGGACAATAGTGAACATCTTAAAGAATACGCTAATGCGTAACTCACATGAGATTAATTGAGTCCACAGATTGTTGATGGAGTTTCCAGGAGATTGGGCGGTCTATTGGTACTACCCAGCTTTCTCTTCAAAGCTTTAGTCTAAAGGACCCGTGCCTCTGTGGGAAATCCTGGGTCTCGGCTGAGGCCGGGACATAGAATGTCACTTAGCTTGCAGAGCTGTAGCGACCAAGAGCCCCAAGATCAAATGCTGGTAGGGTGTTTCTGGAGAGAACCCATGCGTTACTCACGGGAGGGTCTTATCCTGCAAGGCTCTGTTGCACCCACACGGATGTCTTGCACTGCCTCTTCCAGTGAAGGTATTCCCCTAGCACCGCAAGCCCAGTCCTTGACTTACTCCTGCCCTAGCTATGTCTGAAAGTACCGTGTCCAGATACGACCTAACTGGGGGGAAGGTTTCTATATGTGAATTTGGGGCCTACACAGATATTTAGCCCATATTATAACCTGTTTTGTTTACCCTAGCACCTACTCATGACAGTACCAAATTCTTTGTTTTTAATATGAAAAAAATGGTATATTTGCTACATCCTGAGGCATGATTCGTGAAATTTCTTCGTAATTTTATTCCACAGCATTATATATGGCTGATAATCCAAACAGTATCCATTTTTAGATAACGTATTTTGTTCATTCTCAAGGTGCTTTGTGACTTTTCCATGCTTCCTGGGTAATCCCTATCTCGGACTGTTTGGTTCTGTCTGAAACCTGAGGCCTAAGCATGTAAATATCCAGGTTACCCAAGTGCTAGACTATGTGACTTACTTCCCTTGGCTCTCATGTACATCATAAGGATTTTGTGTCAACTTTGTGCTTTTGCCAATTCCTGTGATTAGTGGGTTAAATATTTTAGTGTCTCTCATTGCTTTTGCGACACACACTAGCAAAGCATTACTTTTAATGTTGTTAATTCCTTTCCTAGCGCCGTGAATTTCAAGGTGGGATGGTATGTATAATCCCCGTTACTTAGGGCCGAAAGTTCAAGGTCATTCTGGGCAAGTCATCTCCTCTCAAAAGAGAAATACAAAAGGTCTTGGAGTGCTACCCATTGGTGGGGCATGTCGGCACCTGTGAAGCCCTAAATTCAATCTCCAGTACCGGAAAAAAAAAGAATATGATTTAGCCTCAATTTTGTACTTCATGAACTTTAAAGGATGATAAATTAATAATGTAGACCTATCTACTCTATTCTTTAATTTATTTAGCAGTTGAATAAAATTGGCTTTCCTAAACCACATTATGATTTGCATAATTGCCTGACTCTTCAGCAGAACAATTCAGCATTAATCTTCAGTTTACATCAGTTGTCAATTTTATTCCCTAGTTTTTCTTTTGGGAAATTTCATCTAAGTACTCTGTGTTAGGATAACCAACTCCATTGCAAAGTAAAGCTGTTCTTAAAGGATATTAAAAGTTGAGCATGTGACTTTTGAGAGCTAGATAGCCCAACATCCAGGCTCTGGAAAATTCTGTAGGGAGTCGGTTTCATCCGGATGGGTGTCCTGTCTTCTAGAGGAAGCTTCATCTAGTGGGAGGGACTGGAAGAGGCTGCCCAGTTTTCGTCCCTAAGACCAGTGCTGACGGGCCAACCTGCCTGTCTAAGGCCATCACGCACACACGTGGGGCATAGTGGACAAAAACTATCTCCTCCATCCTCTCTGCTGTCCCTCGTGCCCCTCTCCCCTCCAAACTCCCCTCTTGGGATGCTCTTGCCTCTGTCTCATGAGTAGCTAGGATTACAAGGACTTTTTCTTTCTTTCCTTTTTTATTTCAAGATATGGTAAGTTTTGGATCTCTTTGGCACAGTTTACCTAAACTCACATGAAACCCATCTTAGGACTTAGCAATGTCTCCACTATAAATCTCTGAGGGTACACCAAAGTGTCTCAGGAAAAAATTCATCTGTTGACTCTGGGTTCCGTTCCTCCAACTAGAGGGTGATCTCCATATTGAAAAAAATGTAGTATTGATTACGCAATTAGAAATTTGTATTTTTGTCATTGTGTGCTTTACAGTTACTAGGGACACATATATATGAATGCTTTCTACCTGCAAGGTTCTCTTTTGGCAGTCATATAAGATACTATCATTTGGGGGCTTGCATTTTAACCTAAATATTTAAATTATGTGTTTTAACTTCAAAGGCAAACTAGGATACGTCCTTCATAAGAATCACACCAGAGGAGGAATAACGTAGTTTTAGTCACGTGTAATTGTGCTTTTCTGCATGCAATAGAGAAGAACAGCAAAAATAAAAGGAGTCAGTCATAAATAATTTTTCTAAAAGCTGTAATAGTGCTTGGCTTTCAAATCTAGGGAAATAGTAATGAAGAATCACAGTAATCAGATCTGGCCTGAATAGAGCTGTGTGCAATTACCATATTACACATAATGATAATGATCTTGTATTTTATTTAATTTTATTTATTTATTTATAAATGAGTGTCATATTGCACCTGGATACTTTGCAATAATTAAAATAATTTTAAAAACTACAAAATGAGTCGTAAAGAGATTCAACAATTTTACAGACTGAAATAAATTCAACTAATTAAAAGCCAGAATTTTTATTATAATCTCCTGGCTAGAAATCTTGGCAGGTCTGTGTATTTTTAAGAGTGGTGACCTAAGGATTTTATTGATCATTTTCTTCAAGAAGTTAAAACCTTAGTGAAAGCATATTTTAGTTGTGAACTATTTTTGTAGAAAATTGTCATAGAAATATTTCTGTGAGTGGTTATTTTTACAGATTCATTTACCACATTTCTGACAATCAGGAATATAGGCATATATTTGCATCCAGAGTGTTTTTCCCTGTTCTCATTCTTTTGTGTTAAGAAAGATAAGCACATAAATTATTACAAAAGAACCATGCTCTTCACCTGACTTAGGTAACTGTAACCCTTCCATTTAATAATGACTTTTAACAAAAAATATTACATTTCAGAATGATGCACGTGGTATTACAAAATTATCACAATGATAAAATGTCAATGCTTTTAGAAGAGGAAAATGTTATATCTAGCTGGGTATAGGTACTAAAATTTTGCGTTCTGTAATGAGATTTAAGTGTACCTTAAATAATCGCTAGTATTGCAAATGATGTATGTACGGAAGGTGAGTAGTAGCATAGAAGCAGATTAACAAGAGCGATATTACAGTGATCGGTAGACAAATGCACATGGTGAGATGAAGTGCATGTAGACATTAAACTGAATTTAAGATGATAGGAGCATTTGTTAGTATCTTGTTGTTGTCAGTTTCATGGGTTCAAAATCTTGTCTCTCGCCTAAATATGAGGACAAATTTTCAATTACAAATCCTTGAGGTCAGTTATTCCTCAAGTAAGGTCAGAAGTACATTCGGAGCAATGGTAAAACTTCTGCAGGAAAAAAAACCCATAACGAATCTGTGCTGATATTTGTTTTTGTTTTTAAATGAGGTTCACAATACTTATTTGAGATTAGTATGAATTTCATCCTGTTTTGATAGCTTATAATTGAACTGTTCTGGGTGTTTTATGTAGAGGTAGGAATTGTAGAGGTGTTTTGTGACTTGGAAGGGAATTTTCTTTATCCTATATTTTCAAGGTTCACCATATCTTGTGTACAAAAACATGATTCTGTAGCCAAATAACAATTAATTATATTTTCCCATCTGTCAATGAATACACATGTGAACTTTTCTCACATTTTAGCCATAGGAAAATGTTACTTTAAACACGTCATCTATGTTTTTGTGTGGACGTATTTCCACATTCTTTCATTCATTCATTGGGATTATGAAAATAAATGGGATTGCCGGAGTAAAAGGCGACTCTCTCTAACCATCTGGGTAAGTGCCAGCGGATTTACACGGTGGCTCAATAATTTCACATCCTTACCAACAACAGACAAGGGCTCTGACAGGGTCCCCATTTGTCAACACTTGTGAATGTTAATATCTGACCTTTCGGTCTCCCACCCAAATGTGTGTGGCGCGGAGTCTTGCTGTGATTCTGGTTTGACTCTCACTGATAATTAATGCCATCAGGAATCCTTTTCTGTTGCGGCTGTGTGGAGGTAGCTCCGGAACCAGGCTCTCCGTCTCATGCAAGCCAGCCAGTAGCTGGCCCCCGGGCCAACCGCAGCCCATGAGAGGTGGCTTTGTGCGGGCTACAATAATCACATCGACAACACAGAGACATTGCTTCTCGTCTTGGATTAGTATATTTAGATCGTGTACTGGAGAGTTTATTGCACATTCTTAATGGAGATGACACCCCCCCCCCCAATAAAAAAAGGATGAAAGATGCATAAGTAGAACAATAATGTAAACACAGAAAAAGCTCAAAACCAGCATTGGCCAGTCAGCAACAGATGCGCTTCTGTGCGTGTGAGAGCGTGTGTACACACACACACACACACACATGCACGTTCATGTGTGCACAAATTGGAATGCCAGCGGACGCATGACAAAGCTCTGACGGCCTGTCCTGCAGTTCTGTCAACGTTTTATTCGTTCCTTGATTTCTGGAACTACTAAGGGTGGGGGGGGCATTTCTGTCAATCACTCTTTTCTTTCCTTCCCATCTTCTTCGTACAAAGGGTTCTAGGTGTGTATTCCCAGCCCCTGAGAACCGCTCAGCCGTGTCTGTGTATTTGCATGTGTAGGCAGGGGTAATGGTTTAATTGCAAAAAGGGTAAGTGTTTGTGTAAAGCACTGATAAACAGTAATTAAATCTTCTTTAGGGAATCAAAAAAATACTTCATTGAGCAGATGATAAAGTTTATTCAAGGTCAGGATTTCAATCGATACTAGTCAAAATCCATTATATGGGAATAGTCCACTGTCCTTTCCCAACTTCAATTTATATCCAGTATGTATGAGACCCTCACTAAGAAAATTAATATCAAGGGAAAGTTAAGTATCTTGTAAAAGTAATATGCACAACTTTTAACAGGGCCTGAACAGTATGCCAGTCTCCTACCCCTGGTTCACCAGCAACGGATTACAGTGAAGAGGGGCTTGTGACAGGGACAGAGATCTGTTAATGCGCGTGTTAACATAAAGCATAGAGAAAAATAATGAAGAGCCCTTACAATGCAAGGAGGTAGCTGACGACAGTGAAAATGGGCTCGCATTCTGGACTACCTGCAGGTGCTTGCTAATAATCTCTTGTGTAATAAATCTTTCCTCATAGCTCATTTGTTTTTCCCAGTTTTCCACTCACTATTTTACTTAATTTAAACTGTTGCCTATTTTCTCTCTACGATTTTAAAGTTAAATGCTTTTATATCTTACGCTCCTTTGCATTTCATCTCACCATTTCCAATCCTGGAGGTTTGAATCCAGGTTTGAATTGAACGAGGAGATTTGTAAGATGCCAAGGTGGGTGGGTGTGAAGGATAAAGGTGGGCATGTGTGGGGTTTTTACTTAGCTACCGAGAGCAGGGAGGCTGGACTGGGGGATTAAGTACCTGCATGTTGGTCCCTGAGGAATGGAATGTAAACTTGCTATTCTCTGTCAGATGTGTGTAAAGAGGCCATACAGATAGAAGTGATAGAGTAATTAATGAAAGGGAAATATGCAACAGGAATATGATGAGCAAAGGATGAGAACAACAACAGAAAAGAAATATACAACTTTTCTTCTTGTTGTTGGCTTTATTAAAATATTGGACCCTTATCTTTCCTGCTCTGAGACCTGGATTAAACCAGTGTATTCCGGTGAGCGTAAGATACTGAGCACTAAATCTCAGGCTTGGAACTTCCCGATATCCCTGTTTGCGTCCTAGGGAAGCTGCCGTGACAAAGTTAATGGCAGGAAGGTCTCCCCGTGCCATTGCGTCTTTTGTACTGGGTGCAAGCTCCGGTCTCGTCATGGTCAGTGCTGTAGGGATTCGAGAAAGACCCATACAAGTTCCCCAGTGCGCCAGGAAGCCAGAATTTCTGAGATCCTGAGTGGGCCAGGAGAGGTGATGTGGGGGCCTGCCACTCCCCCCAAGGCTGTCCCCAGACCCCCAGGGATGTGCTTAGGAGCTGGAAAGTTCACCCAACACAACAAGCATCTGCTGTTAGCACTGCTTAACACTGACCATGGGAAACATGCTGTTTTTGTTTTTTTTTAAACAATCTCAGAGGGTGAGCTACCCGATAGGAGTCATGGTTGATTTTTATCGTTTGTTTTCTTAGGTTGTGTGAGTGGTATATACCTGCTTGGGGAAAACTTGATCATCGTAGATTATCTTTCTCATTTCCGGAATGCACCTTAGGAATTCTCAGGAACTGGGGGCATGGTGCAATCACAGACCATCTTGGGCCTTATCCTGTCAGGGTAGCTCTTTTCAATTATATGGTATTTAGGGTTCTCAGGACTATCATTTTTTTTTTACTGTATTTCTTCTGTAAGTACGTACAATGGTACATAAAATAAAGTAGGATTGCTTGGGACTGCCTAGTAATACGTATTTGTCACACAACTCAAGTGCAACCAGAAACCATCAAGTTCAGTTGGTATTCCTTGCTCCCAGAAATACTCACTAGGACATACTTTGGGCCAGTCTAAAAGAAAACATTTTTTTCCTCTCTTTTCTTATAATCAAAGCGTAGCACCTTTATGACCACAGGTTTGCTCTGTTCTCCCCACACAGCGGGCCGTGGTGCTGCGGTACTGGTAGGTGACTTGATCGGCCTCCCCCCCCACACAATCTGCCTACAGGTAGGGATCATCACCAGAGATTAAGGGCTCAGCCACAGGAGGCTGCCCACAATACGCATGCCAATCACAAACGCGGGGCCACCCGGTCATTCAAGCACTTCGCGGTCTGTTGAAGGTCCCCACAGCCCTTCCCAGGTTCAATAGCTTTCTAGAAAAGCCCACGGAAACACTTAAGGGAGCAGTTCACTTGCGTTGGAAGCCTTTAGGTAGGACGTTACGCTGGAGCAATGGGATGGAGGGGACTCTCCGGGAGGGGAGGTGGGGAGGACCTCGCTGGCATCCCCGTGTCAGCACCCAAGCCGGAGCGCCTGTATCCGCGTGTGTGTCCACATCTGGGCATGCAGGGCCACCTCGTTCCAGCTACAACAGCGCAGTCCTGCAGAAGCGAAGGAACCAAGCCGACAGTCCCAGCTCTCCTCCCTTGATCTTCCCTGACTGACCATGGGTATGATGAGGGCTGTGCTCAAGGTCACTCCGCCCTTCAAAGGGACCCAGGCCCAGCATATCCTCCTGCCATGAAACAAACTCCAAGCGTTTCAGGAGTTCCGTTCCAGGTATTGAGGCTAAAGCCAAATTTATTTCTTCTTAACACGACTGTCCTCTAGTCACGAGTCCACTTCAGAATGCCTGGGCACGTATCCATGTCTCTAGAAGCACAACTTCACTTAAAAGGAGCACATTTGTATTGAAATTTGAGTTACAGAAATTGCATTGATCTTTTGATCTCCTATATCAGGATTTTTTTTTTCCCCACACACAAAACGATTTCTATCATAGCTAGGAGTATTGGTTCAAGCCGGTAATTGCAGCTGCTTGTTAGGTAGAGATTGCAGGGCAATACCCGCTCAAGCAAAAACAGACAGAAAAACAAACACAAGACTCTCTCTCAACCAGTGGGTGCGTGGGGCAGCCAGTGTCTTAGGAAAGCCAAGATAGAAGGATGGATCGAGGCTGACTGAGGCCTAAGGTGAGACGCTAATGCTCAAGAATAACCAAGGGGAAATGGGGTTACAGAGTGGCTTATATAGGAGAGGGCCTGCTTACCAAGAGGAAGCCCCTGATTCCAAATCCTAGTACTGCTGTGTGTGTGTATACATATACATGCATATACATATATATGTGTGGCCTTCAAATGCTAATTTACTTTTTTTTTAATTGTTGGTCACTGGGCTTGAACTCATGGCTTAGGTGCTTTCTCTGAGCTTTTGTGCTCAATGCTTATACTCTACCACTTTGAGCCACAAATCCATTTCTGATTTTCAGGTGTTTAATTGGAGATAACAATCTCAAGGGCTTTCCAGCCTGGCAGAAGATCTCAGCCTGGTGAGTAGCTAGGATTACAGGTATTACCAGTACCATAGCTTTCTAATTTACTCTTTTTCTTTCCCCCCTTTTTTTTTTTCTGGTCCTGGGGCTTGAACTCATGAGCTCAGGGACTGGGCACTGTCCCAGAGCTTCTTTGTGCTCAAGATTAGCACTCTACCACTTTGAGGCACAGCACTAGTTCTGGTTTTCTGGTGGTTAATTGGAGCTAAAAGTCTCATGGGGACTTTTATGCCCAGGTTGGCTTCGAACTGCGATCCTCAGATCTCAAGTCTTCTAGGTAGCTAGGATTACAGGCGTGAGCCACCAGAGCTCAGTTCTGATTTACTTTCTGTCATTAAAAGACATGTTTAATGTTTTGAGATAGCGTACGGAGCAGGATTATATAATTACTATTCAGTTATTTTTCACTTGTTGATGGATATTTATTATGTTTCCATTGTTAGTCCAAGTTAAAAATAGATCCCTAATCATCATTTAATATAGTCTTTCAAAAAGTAGATAATTTATTAAGAAAATGTGAGAAAGAACGGTGCCCTGTCTTCTCAAGCTATTTTATACTTTTTTTAAATTTTGAATTTAATGAAACCTTATTGGAAGAACATCTCTGTGCTATGCGCTTGTTCTGTAATTGAGTTGTTGAAAAGTCAAAGTTCGCTGAGGAGATTAATGCTTCCTACCTTTATCTGAGCAGTTTGGAAAAATAGCACTCGTTGACATCAATTATTAATTTATTTAGGCTTCCTAAGTAATGGCATTAACACTGCGATGTTATTATTGTAACTCCACAATCACTGCAGTGTAAGAGAAGAGTGGAAAGCGAGCGAGGCCGTAGGTGAAGAGTGCACCGCCATCCGGAACAGTCTCGGGAGCGGCGCGGGCCTTGGGTTGTGTACGGGCGGTCACACTCAGGGGGAGAAAGGCACTGAAAACCCCCGCAGGTGTCTGCTCCAGTCCCTTCTGGAAGCACCGTTCAAACTGTCACTGGACAAGTGTCAGGCCCGCAGCCCCTGGGATCATAAGAGGGGACAGCGGCACGAGGCCCCCCTGGAGTCCTCCCTGCGTTCCTGTCACTTCCCTTGTCCTGCAGGGCTTGGGACAATCAACACAGTCGGGTCACAGCGCGTGTATTGTAGCAGGTGTGTCACTGACTTGCCTGGTACCATCAAGACTCCCGGCATTGCTGCTTGTGCCAGTTCTTCAACCACTCGGCTCCTCACCGACATGGGCCCAGGAAGCCCAGCCACCCCCAGGACAGAGGTGAACCACCCCTGGTGAACGACAAGACCGCCGGTGACAGGCAGGGGGTCACGGGGACGTATATCTAAAATCTATGGGGTTTTGGTATACATATAACGGTGTCGTTTTATATTAAAAAAAAAAAAAAAACGACTTGATTGATGGTGACGCCGTTATTCCTGACAGTGAGCCTGGGAGCTCCCCGGTGACTCCCACCACAGGTACACGCACCACTGGTCCCCCCACGACACAGTGGACCAAGGGCCGCTGAGCTCTGTGACCCTGGTTTCGGGGACTCCAGCTTGCAGCCTGGGGCTCACTTGTCCTACCCAGACCCCCCGAGGGCTCTGGCAGGAGACAGCAGTGGCCTTCTCTGACCCGGCGTGGGGAAAGACAAATGACTTGATGGCTCTCTTTATTGCCGAAACCAGCTAGTTCTGGAATTCTTCGAAAAAGGATAGAATTCCTACTAATTGGAGTATTGATTTGGGCATCGTGCTTTATAAAAAAGCTGCACAGTGATGCCAGCGTCTTCTGCTCATCACTCCACAGCTTCCCTTGTGCCGTGGGATACGTTCAGATGCAGGAGAAGAAAGAAACCTAGGATAGAAATAATTAGGAGTCGTTCTTCTGACTGAAAGTATTAATGCACAACAGGGAAAAAGATAAGAATGAACTAGATGCTTCTATCTTAGCATACTGTAGTAAACACAGCTAACACAAATGAATAATTTACAACTATTTACCCAACCTGCCTTGAATTGATTTGGGGACTCAGCCTGTGGGGTTACAGTGACAAGATCTTGGCAAATCTACGGATGGTTTCAAACCACTTAACTCACTGAACCCAGGCAAATCTCCACTGAGATCTGGAAGCTTCCACAGAGGGAGAGGTGGTGTGGGGAAAATTAGTCTATTTAGGGATTGTCTGTGGGGAGGTAACCCTATTAAGGGAACGATCTTTAACATTTGCCTAATGAGAAATATATTAGGAATTTAAAATAACCAGCCCACTCCTCCTCCTCCTCCCCAAAGGGATGACATCGGAACTGATTTTACAGGAATTCCGGCCCAGAGGGTAAGGCTGTGAGAAGCTGATAAAGGTGTGGGGGGGATGGGGGGGGGTGGGGGGAGTTGGGGGGGGACGGGGGAGGGGGCTGAGTGCAGAGCTGAGCCACCCAGATCCTCACCTGAAGCACTTCATGCACCTTTGCAGCAGTGACTGCTTTTTTAAGAAGTATAGCAACAGACACTAATAAAAATCTAGTCGCGAATTCCCGTTCCTGAACTCACGTGAAAGAGGGTATGATCTCCTCCATCACTTCCATATGACTCTGATTAACTTTCTAATTAAATCTTAAAATGATAAAGTGAGAGCAGACCTTAGTAAGGGTCTTTAAGCATGGTCCACAGGAAAGCTCTCCCGTATGAACTACAAGAAAGTCATACATTTATCTACGAAAGAAAGGAATCAACGGTATCAAAATGAGTCTTACCACAAACCGAGGACATATTTTAACTTGATGGCCCTGATCCAAAATATGTCCAGGAATAAGAAATACAATGTCGTGGGTTCAATCTACAATCCAGTGCAGGTTACTTTTATTCCCAGAAATAAGTCCTACAAGGATTCCTCCAGAATGAACGGAAAGCAGACCCTTATGAAACCAGCACGTTTGAAGTCCTTTGTCAATATAAAGAGTTCCAACCTAGTTCCAACCAGATTCAAATTCTGCTAAAAGTCTCAGATGCCAGGCAACCAGAACCTTTAGCCACGCCTCATGGTTTAATGAAATAAAGACTCTTGAGGTCAAAGTACACGTCGGTGACTTTTTTTCTACTTTCTTTCAATGTGGTTATAAGCTAATTACTTCACTTTTTCTCTGAACCTCTATCTTAGCTTTCGAAAATAATAAAATAATATGACTGATGTTAGAAAGGAGTTGGGAGTTGGTGACTGGTAAATCTCTATTGGGTTAGGATCTTCAACTTTATCCCATTCTATCCCCCTCGACTTACAATGAATGAGCAACAGTGAGAGAGACCTCAGAAGACAGCACCAAGTATAATGACGGAGCCAGAAAGCTCCAGCATCTCTGTACTCAGGAAAAAGACCAGGGAGGAATAATTTTAATATTGTGGGAATCATTAGGAAGTGATTTGAGTAGCAGATTTTGTAGCTACATCAAGTTACAAATAATTTTCTGAAGATTACTGTGCTAATGTGCTAATGCAAGTAAATGGCACAGATGGGAAATGACACACATGATTCCTTTTTCATTTCAATAGAATAATGTCAGGATGATCAAAACGCTCGGTACACAAATCCTCTTGACTATCCCATGCGTCACAACACCCCCTAAGAGCATCTAATTGGCACCTAAGTCCTCAGCTTTAATTTCACTAGGAAAATAATTATGGCTGAATTCCTCTCCGGGCTAGAACTTCCCTTTTTTTTTTCTTACTTATCCATCATTTTTTGGTATACATTTCACATTTTAAAGGTCAGTAGAACCACAGAGTAAAAAGGAAATTAATGGATTTTGTATCTGAAAAAAAAATAAAAAATTGAACTTTACTCAGAATCCTATAGTGGTCCTTTTTGGTAGCGTGTTGGGCAGAACTTGCCTGTGGAATTTGCAGAAGAGCTTACGTAAATATGGTAAAGTGCTTTCATGAAGTGGGCTCAAACATTAGCCTCCTCTTCTCTCTACTTCAGCATATTGAGATAGTCAACTCTGGCTACCTTCTTGCCTTTATATAGACACCCCCCCCAAGTATACATATGTAAGATGCATAAGTATGCATACATAAGATGTGTTGAACAACACATTTATATACGATAGAATTTTAAATGAAGAGATACTATTGTTTCAACGGATTGCTCGCGTTAGAGTATAGTGACGATTTTCATTCAGAAGGAAGGTGACATCCAGTGAAAATAATTGTTTCCCATTAATAAAATAAAATAATGCCCAGTCGCTACTATTATTTTGAACAGAAAATTAGCTCCTTTGAAAGAAATGTACTGATTTTTCTGACATATTTTGATTAAAAATTCAAATGTGAACTTTCAAAGCATTCCTCAGCACATCATTGACATTTTTCTTCTTATGCTCTTCCCAACTTTATTATTTATTTGAAGTCCAACCGATTGTTGTTATTGATTTCCTCTTCCACAGTTTTCATTTGGTGTCATGTTTAGAATTTTATAGGAAACATTTTCAAAAGAAAATAAATTTAACATGCATATGTCTCATTTATTTTTTCTTCTAAAATATGTTTTGATAACCCCAAAATTTAATTGTAGACTGTTATTAAATACAAATGTAAAGTATACTTAATAGTAAAATAGCTACAGATTGCGTAACACTTTATTGCTATGAGTCTCTAAATATATTTATTGTAAGTGCAAAGAGCTTCTTAATCTGAGATTTCTATGAATCATTTAGTCATAAAATGTAGGGAATTTTGCCAGTTATAACATGAATGAACTTGAAGGACATGTTACTAAAATGAAATGTAAATACAGCCAAACTTAAAGAAGCACAAAGTAGAATGATGGTTCTTAGCAGGGTGAATGTAGGGCTGGAAGACAGACATTTGGGACAGAAGTTCCTCAAAGGACATAAAACTTCAGGTAGGAAGTTAACTCCATGAAATCTCTCATCTAGATGACAATATATGTAGCTATAATATCAAAAATCACAGCTGATCATCTTGACACTTACTAAAAAACAAATTTGAAGTTGTTAAACTACAGAAAAAAATGAAATATGAGATAAGAAGAATTAGCTTGCTTGTTCACTTTCACCATCTCTACATACCCAGACTAGTCTATCTTAGTCAGTACATGAGCTTTAAAATGCACCCAAAAGTATTCTGTGAAAAGCAGAGTTTCATTGTCAACTTCTAGAACTTCAGAAACCCACGCCTTTCTCATGACTGCAATTTGTTTCCCCGTGCACAGACATTGCTCTCATGTTAGAGGAGGGGAGAGCTTACAAACATACCGGTCAAATGCAACTTTGGGCTTAGGAGTGAATCACAACTAAACACGCGTATTTAACAACAGAGAAAGAACATTTGCACTTATTCTTGTCCATTCCTACATATAATAGTTTCAGGGTATTTTGTTCTTTTGTAATTCAGTTATTTTATTTTATTCCCACTGTGTGCTCTTGAATACTCTATTTTGCCTTTATTTTGTGAGTAGTGCTAAGGTTTGATGTCATGGTCTCTTGTGCTTATGTGTACCTTACAATGTTACTTTGAGTATCCTACATCACTGAGATCTTAAATAAATAACACAGAATAAAGAATAACTGGGCATTTATGATGGTTGATATAGAATATTTTAAAATTAACCCTTGCCTTTTTATTTGAAAAAAATGCTTACATTTGAAGTCAATCTTCTCTCTCTAGTAACACTCTGGAGATGCAAAATTACGCTTAACTTTCATTGTTGTAAGGGCACAATGTATTTATGATGTGTTGTAACAGACAGCCAAATTCCTTATCCCCAGTATGAACAAAATGACTCAGAAGAATGAGTTCCCATCACTATTAATTTTTCTACTTTCAAGTAGTGTAAATCACACACACACTTAGTTTTGAAAATATAATGCTGATTTTGAACTTCCTGCCTCAGGTTCTTTACCCATTGTGCACAAGGGTTTAATTATAAATGCAAGCACAGTAAATTATTGGCTCTTAAAATGCCGTCAATGCTGAAATTATGCTAGATATATTAACTTCTACAATATCATGAGATGCATAAATAAGTTTTATAAATCACAGTGTTGTTGACATTAAAAGTAATTTCGATGAACTTTCCTGAAGAATAAAGGTTATAAAATTAGGCAAATTATGAAAATAATTTACTAGGGGGAAACGCTACATTGCTAAGGTCTAATTAAAACATTACTTAGTGACAGAAGAAAGTCTAGTTGGACAGACCTAAAGAGAGACCAAGAATTAGAGCAAAGGATGGCATTTGGAGCCACTCCGAAACTGCTGACTTGTCAGAGATGTCCTACATAGCTGTGCCGCGTTTGTCATGGGGTGAAGGGGACCTGTTAAAGAACAAAGTAGACATAAATTGTCTTACCAGTGAATCAATGCCACTTTAAACTGCTAATTTTATGCGTCATTGATTACAGTGAAATCCAAAACCAGAAAGAAACTTGTTAGTCATATATGAAAATGAAACAACATAGTTACAAACAAGAGAGACAGACAAAGGACACCCAGCATACGAAGGTGATGGTCTAATTAGGTGCAGTCCTTACTAAGCTTGCAGTATTGAAGATAAAGCTTCAGAGTAAAAGTGCCATTAATAAACCCTATAAAATATAACATTAAATACCCAGTCACAAAATGGTCGAATTCACATCACTTTCAGTTACTCAGAGCATCGCAAGTCTGTCTAAGATCTTGAACTATTTTCACATGATAACTCCCTCAACTCTGAATATTTAAATGTTTTGGCATACACATCTTCTATCTACATTCCTTTACTACCTGAATTCCTATATTGTATGCATTATGCCCACAGTGTTATAAATAATCCGCTCTCAACCCTTCAAACAACTTATAACAAATGTCACATCATGGCAAAACAAAAAGGCAATGCTTGTTAATTAACACGTTTTTATAGATTATTTAAAAATGATTTGGCTTGTCATGGAATCTAAGGTACAGCCGCTAGAAATGGCATGATTAGATGTGCACAGTGAAATCATTTTGTAGGAATTTGAGAAGGAATGGGTTATCTACCAAATGAGACAGCATAGAAGTGGGGTCTCTCTCAGAGGAAAACAGCGGAGCCCCGAGAGCAAGTGTAAAGGCTACAAGAAAAGCAAAAGAAAATAGACAATGGCATCGGCAGGTAAAATGGACCAGCTCTGCCATATTTTCTGCATAAAACACACTGAATCTGCTTGCTGTGCCTTGAACATTCTTCAGTGAAGACAACGCTGTCTACGTTTTTTTTTTTTTTTTTTTTTTTTGGCCAGTCCTGGGCCTTGGACTCAAGGCCTGAGCACTGTCCCTGGCTTCTTCCCGCTCAAGGCTAGCACTCTGCCACTTGAGCCACAGCCCCGCTTCTGGCCGTTTTCTGTATATGTGGTGCTGGGGAATCGAACCTAGGGCCTCGTGTATCCGAGGCAGGCACTCTTGCCACTAGGCTATATCCCCAGCCCCTGTCTACGTTTTTTAAAATGCATTAATGCTGGAACTGTATTTGGGGAGTGAATTACACTTGGATTGGATGTGTAATATTTAATGTTCCATTACTTTTACATATCACTGTTTGTCCAAAGCTAGTGTGACTAATAGGACAAGACTTTAAGTGTCAACAAAGTAAATGATAGACTCTCTGGCAAAAGATTTTCCACAAGACACTTCACATCCAAGTGAAGCAAGGACTTGGAATAATATTGAAAATCATTCCCACCCATCTGCTCTTATCTGAACCGCCAGGACCTCGTTCCTTCGTGCTGCTTACAGATCAGAGCAATTAAGGAATGCAAAACCGTTGGAAAGTTAGATAAAGAAAATGAAATTTCAGATCTGTGATAAACACATGTCAAAATGACATTCAGATTTGAGGTTCCTAAGACAGGAGGAGAGGGTTGATCCGTGCACAGTGTATCACAAGTCTTCACTGCAGATACGTTCATCTTAGAAGAGCAAGTGCCAGCCCCGATATCTCGTCTTTTCTTCTTCACTGCTGCCGGTTCCCCTGGAAAGGTGGGGGGTTAGGGAGATAGACTCTTATCGCACTCCACGTGGTGGACAGGGAGAAGGTAGCAGCTCGCAAAGTGAGCTCCTCTGTCTTATTTGCATCTAGATGAATGCAGACGTCAGGTAATCAGGCCTTGATGAGGGGGACCGTGGGGTGACCTCCAGCAGGCAGGGAAAACCACAGCTCAGACCAAGTTCCAAGTGAGAGAAGGGAAACAAGGTGGTCACCGTGGGACCATCAGTTACCCGAGGCGGCCCATTGCGTGAAACCCAAGGAGACACTGATTGGAACCAAGTATGTACTGGGTCATTTTATATCTTCTTATTCAAGATCAGTTTAAGAAGACTACACCAATATTGCCATGTACCAAAACACATACTTAAAGGTAACGACGACGAAAAGCCTGGTGCCTACCTGGCCACGGGGCCTCCTCGTCTGGCCCTCGGTGCAGCACGGAGGATTAGGACTCGTGCCCTCGTGGTCAGCTGTCTGGTCAGGGGCAGTGGTTCCGCTGCTGGCCGGCGCCAAGGTCATGCAGACGAATCGCCGGGGAAGGTCGTAGAGAGCCCTCCTCCACTGCTGGGAAGGTCGGGGAGGAAGTGTACAGACACACAAGGAAGCACATGTGCCTTTGGTTACAGACCTGCCGGTCCCGAGACGCAGTGGAAGTAGGTTGGGTTAGTGCGGGGTTTTCATTCTTTCTTTCTGTCTGTCTGTCTCTGTCTGTCTCTCTCTCTTCCCTTCTGTCTTCCCTGTCTGTCTTTCTCTTTCCCTTTCCTTCCTGATTTTCTTAATCACTCCTGCAATTGAGTCACTTTTCACATCCCATTAGCCATTTGTGATCTGTGATTTGCTCGTTTTAGCTTTTGCGTATTTTTCACATGAAAATTTGTTTTGTAAAAGTAAGCCCTTTCTGTCTGTAAAAGTACTCAGTACCTCAGTGTAGAAGATCTGGAAACACCTAACAGAAGGAAAGATGCAGTCGTCCCTGTTTTGGTAAGAGAAGAACTTTCCTTCTCCTCCACCTACAGAACCAGCTTCCCTCCAGGGTCCATTCCTAGAGTGTCCTTTCTCGGGTGGGGTGTCCTTCACTGAGGGAGGACACCCAATGCCTATCGACCCAGAAGTGGAGCCCAGGCTACACCAGCGCCGTCACTAAGTGTTAAGCATCTCTGCCTGTTTCTTTTGTTGCTTCAACCCGAGAGAAAGGAGCCTGTGCTAGAAGGCATTGCCCGTGCTTCCTACTGCTGACTGCTCAATCTTGTAGTTGAATTACATATTTTCCACTCAAATGATCGCTGTGATTTTTTCTACCTGGTTGACAAAGACACAGAATCCTATATTGATCCTTCTGTCTCTTCAACACTCTTGACTTCCTTACCCATCCATCATTGGCATCTTGTGTTTTCAGTCAAGAAGAGACTGTTCATCCTTCATCAATTGTGCGTTTATACTCTGCCTGTCTTTATGTATATAGTTGAAGACAGGCAAAGCATACCTCTCTCATCTTATTTCCCTACTTTTGATGTCAGCTCTACCTTTACCATCACTTCTGCCACAAGTAGACATCTAGACTCCTCACATACTCAAAACAAATTACAAGAACAAAAGCCACGGTGATAACATAAGTAAGGGATAACACAGGCTCCAAAGAGAATGAATATTACATAACTGTTATCTAATAGTAAAGCCTTTTAGATGATAGTGGATTTTATCGAGTGGAGAGACATCAGAGCAAAACACAAATAAAGATAAGGAGATGGATGAAAGTTGTTCTTACATATTCCTTGTGTGTTGCTTACAGTTACCTGGAATTTAAGTAGAATATATATGAATATATATATATATATGTCTTTATGAGCAGGATAATAACCACATATTTTGTTTAAAACTTATTTTTAAGACATCAAGGGAAGATGGTAATTTGGCATTTAAGCAGGAATTTGGGGGGCAAAAAAAGAGGGGTCAAATTTGAAGATTTTATGTATATATATGCATATATATACATTTCATCAAGTACTTAATTAAGTAAAGTTATCAAAAATGACTATAAATAATGTATAATGTGCTTCTGATATCGATTTGGAATGTCTTGCCAGAAATTAAAGCTTAGATTGGCTCTAGTCAGTTACAGCCTGAATTTATCTACTGCTCACAATTCTTTTCCTCCAAGTTTTTCTAGACTATTTTCATATTTTTATAGCACACTCTGAATTTTTGTTTCATTCAGACAGAATCTCTATTTTACTTCCATATAGAAAAATATTTCAATTTTTGGAAATTGAGCCATCAACCAAAAAGTATTTCACTTTTCTAAATATGTATGATTTATGCTCTTACTATTTGAGCCTTCATTTCTAGTTTTTTGTAAGAACGACTTTGTATATGCAGCTGAGCAACCCTGGTTCGGCAGTGTTTGCCCCATAGAAATTACAGAGGAAAATAATGAGCATCTATCTTCAGTGCACAGAATGCATTTTCTAGACCAAATCTTAACTTAAAAAGGATTGCTGCTGTTTGCCTGGAACTTAGTGTTAAGCTTTGTATTCCTGTAAAACAACAACAACAACAACAAAACAAAAACAACCTAAGATCATCAACTTGTAGGAAAAAACAATTTATCCAGGCTCTTGGTTTGGGAGATTCCTTTAGTGGATGATTGGCCCCACTGCCTTTGGTCCTATGTTAAAGCTACTGAGGGGGGAGGGGGAACAGTCTGGGGAGCAAGCTTACTCAGCCCTGGCCCTGATATAAAACAGGAAGGACTAAGGAAGGGAGGGAGAGAGGGAGGGAGGGTACAAAAGGAAGGAGGGAGGGTGGAAGGAAGGAAGGAAGGGAAGAAGGAAGGAAGGAAAGGAAAGGGAAGGGAAGGGAAGGAAGGAAGGAAGGAAGGAAGGAAGGAAGGAAGGAAGGAAGGAAGGAAGGAAGGAAGGAAGGAAGGAAGGAAGGGAGGGAAGAAAGGAAGGAAGAAAGGGAGGGAGGGAGGGAGGAAGGAAGAAAGGAAGGAAGGAAGGAAGGAAGGAAGGAAGGAAGGAAGGAAGGGAGGGAGGGAGGGAAGAAAGGAAGGAAGAAAGGGAGGGAGGGAGGGAGGAAGAAAGGAAGGAGGGAAGGAGGAAAGGAAGGATGGAAGGAAGGAAGGAAGGAAGGAAGGAAGAAAGGAAGGGAGGGAAGGAGGGAAGGAAGGAAGGAAGGAAGGAAGGAAGGAAGGAAGGAAGGAAGGAAGGAAGGAAGGAAGGAAGGAAGGGAAGGAAGGAAGGAAGGAAGGAAGGAAGGGAAGGAAGGAAGGAAGGAAGGAAGGAAGGAAGGAAGGAAGGGAAGGAAGGAAGGAAGGGAGGAAGGGAGGAAGGGAGGAAGGAAGGAAAGAAGGAGGGAGGGAGGGAGAGGGAGGGAGGAAGTTAGGCAGGTCTCGCCTTCTCTTTCCTGAGAACAGCCCCAAATCACCTAATGGCCTTCTCCTGTGCCCTCCCTCTTAAATATTCCAATCTCATCAGTGGAGGACCAAGCCTTTCACATGCTGGTCTTGAGAACATTCCATAACCAAAGTATACCAAGCATAACAGTTATATCAGGGTAGTTCAATTCTGTTTTGTCCTGCAGTCACTTCACAAAATAAAATCTCCATATTCTTCTTCACGAACCCAGGGCAGGGGAGTCCCAGCAGTAGTTAGGCCAGGGTACAAGGTGATATGGAACTTGGGGAACTCATTTGCCATTGAGACGTGATCGCAGTTTACATTTCAGATTGCTGGTGCTAATTCCAGGTACTGAAGGAGGCAATTAAAACCAAATCACAAGACTGAAGGAGGGTTAATAGGCTCTTTCATGTACAGAGACGGATTATACTACAACAGCTCTCTAAAAATAGCTAGCTGATTGTCTTTATACACTTCTTATTAGCTGAAACTCTTCTTAGATATAACTTAAAACTGAAAGGAAATGTATGTATCTACTTACATAACAAGTGCACATACTCAGAGAGGTACCTGTAAGCCCTCTCTCTCTCTCTCTCTCTCTCTCTCTCTCTCACACACACACACACACACACATAGACTAATATTCCCTCACGTACATTTTTAGAGAGAAATTTTGATCCAGTTACCCACCAATAAAAAGTAATATCTCTCACACTTATTAATCAAGATAAATACAGAGAAAATAGACAATAACTCATCTAGCCTAACATTACTTAAAAACTAATATAGTTGGTGCCCCAAATATGCTGCGTTTGAAATACTGATTCAGAGTGGAAAATATGGCATATTTATATGATGCTTTGGGATTGTATTTGTGCTAAATGACCTGAGGTAATAAAATTTCAATTTGCATTTTCCTCACGATTAATGTTTGAGTATTTTTAGAACACCTATTAACTTATCATATGCCTTTGAAGATATGTTTATTTGGGTCTACAGATCATTAGAAAACAAGTTGATTACAATCTTCTCAGTGCGTTTGTTTTCCTTGTATATTTTTATATCGATTCACTGTGAGATGTACGTTGTGAAAGTACTTCCTCCCAGGTCCTAGGCTGACTCTTCTCTCTGTGGATGGGGACCTACTCAAAGAAGCACATCACTGAGTGCATATTCCAGATGCCAAGAAGGTGGCTCCGCCAGTGGCGACGGCCGTAGCAGAACCACAGCACACCCCTCGAGGAAGGCCTTTTAACCATATATGAATTACCTGCCTTGCGTTTGCCTGATGCATGCTGGGCATCGCCCTTCGGCAGCCAGACATGATTTTAGGAATGCATATTCCCTTCTTGGTGGTGCAAATGTCATAGAATGCGCTTACACAAATCTGGAATTTATCACCTCGGGCGTGCCCAGACCACAGGACGCACCATTCTGTTCCTCAGCTGCACAACGGACAGGATATTACTGCACTGAGTCATCTAGCCAAGTATGACACAATGATATTTGCATCTCCAAACATATCCAAACAGAAAAACATATAGTTCTTAAAAGGAATGTTTGCCTCCGTTATACTCTTAGGGAACAATTGTGTTTCTGTGTGTCCCGGGATCCACCCAGTCCGTTGTGCGGCGTTGTCCATATGGGCCTCTGCAGCAGGCATTGGTGAATAGACTCCTGTAGGGACACACTTGCCCCGTGGGCCCTGTCACTGGGCCCCGCGAACCCATCCCAGCCTTCCCTGGCTCTCCCTGTGAGCAGGAGCAGGGAGGGTGCAGAGGCAGAACTGTCAGTCCTGGGGTCGGGTGGCACGGTTGATTCTAGAAAAAGAGGCGATGTGGGTGGACTGACAGCATAATCACACGCCTTCCTTAAAAGCCGAGGGCTCAGTCCAATCGGTGGCAATTTTGGGTTAATTATAATCCTTTGGAAAAGAAGACATTTGGAAACCACTTGATTAATTTTGCATTTTTAAGTACTCTAACTTTTGTTAGCTATGTAGATCACTCTGTTATTTATAGCGTACAGTTAAAGTACTGTAGCTCATAAATGCTAATGACATCTAATTTGTATTCCAGTGAGGACCTAGTTTAAAAAAATCTAGAAAGCAGAGGGTGATTGTGGATTTAGTTACATAATTTATTTGATGTTAGCATGATATTTATATGATGATCATCCTATGAGAAAATGATATGACATGTCTTCATTATCAAAAGTAATGTTCACATTCAATTTAGACTGATAGCCATCGGCTAACCTTGTAAACTTACATTAACTAAATTATTTAATGTGAACATATAAGATAGGCCAAATTCAAGATAAAAGATGTCGTCTTTGTATTTCCATACAACATATAATGCACCTTCTAGAAGAAACACATAGTATGCTTTTAATTAATTTTACTAACTCCTATATAAACACCACATTGAGGATTCATATTACTGCCCCTTTCTAGATCCTGTAAGGCCAACGGCACCCGCTCAGCTCTCTCTGTGCTGATGTGATGTGGTGTACCTCACTGATGGGTAGCTCTGGTTCCCAGAGTTCATTTGGACATGTCCATATATGTAGTGTATTTTAATAAAGTTTAATAGTAGAGAACTTTCCTACCTTACACAGGCCCAGTTGTATTCAAAGCAATGAGATTAAAATAAAAAAGAGCAGAGAAAAAAGAGGAGGAGAGAAAAAAGAAAAGGAAGCAGAGGAAGAGGAGTAGCAGGAAGAAAAGAAGAAGAAGAGGAGGAGGAGGAGGAGGAAGAACGAGGAGGAGGAGGAAGAGGAAGAGAGAGGAGGAGGAGAAGGAGGAGGGAGGAGGAGGAAGAGGAAGAGGAAAAGGGAGGAGGAGGAGAAAGAAGAGGAAGAGGGAGGAGGAGGAGGAGGAAGAGAAGGAGGAAGAGGAAGAAGGAGGAGGAGGAGGAGGAAGAGGAAGAGGGAGGAGGAGGAGGATGAGGAAGAACAAGGAGGAGGAGGAAGAGGAAGAGTGAGGAGGAAGAGGAAGAGTGAGGAGGAGGAGGAAGAGGAAGAGTGAGGAGGAGGAGGAGGAAGAGGAGGAAGACAGGAGAAGAAGGAGAAGAAGAAGACATAAAAGAAGAAAAAGAAGGAAGAAGATTATTATTATTTTCAACTATTTGTAGTTATGGTATAAAACATAACTCTTGAAGTGAAATTAATTAATGGTGTTGAAGGAAAACACTATTTGTAGAGGTTTTGTCATGATTAATGAAAGAACATAATCAATAATCTTTAAACCTTGGAAATATTCATATATGTCCTTGAAAACCTACAACCTTGTCTACAATGCAGCGGAATGGTAAAAATGTTAAATAGACAAGCATTAATAGAAATGGGCATTTACCTTAGCCTAAATATTCTGTCAAAACTGAAACTAAATTTTGTGAATTATGTTGAAGTTGAAAGAAAGCAATGACTAAGGATGCCTTCTCTATTTCCAAAACCTCATTTAAAAAGTTATGATTAAAATATTCTCCCGAGAAAAATCATGACAATGAAGAGTAGCATAAGGTATAGTAAGTTCTGAAATGATATTATTTTTGCTTAAATTTCTGTCTCAAAGAAATAAAGAACAAAATTGTGTTATGTCAGATTATTTACATACTTACCTCATAGTTGTTCTACATCTGGCATAAATTATTAGTGGTAACATTTTTAAAACAAAAAAATTTTATTATTTAGTCTGAGAATCTCATAATATGTTTTCCTTGGTATATCATTGGTGGAAAAATGAATGATTTTCTTTAGTCTGGTAAGAAAATATATGCTAAATCTTCAATAGTTGCATGTATTCTAGGTTAAAATTTAGTATCTCAGTTTATAGGCAACTAAGTTTATTTGTGATATAAAATGTTACATTTATTGGCAAAATCAAAGATATAAATATTGAAGTAGTTACTTAGAGCATGTAAATAGCTCTACTTTAATGAGAGTAACATAAGATACCCTCTACTCTAGCTTTCAGAATATTAACTGCTTCTAAATGTTCATGAATTCATGTGTCACATTAATGGACTTGATTAAACATGCAGAAATTATTCATTATTCCACTGTCAGTAATTATGCTGCGGATTTTTTCCTACTGTACCTCTGTGAATTACGTGAGCCTGTCAACTTGGGGCTTTGTCACTGGTTCAGAATTCAGCACTGAAAATTTAGAAATGCCATTACTCTCATCATTGCAATTCAGCATTTCCTTATTTTCAAACACAGGATAAAAAAAAGATATATTACAAGGTTCACATGTAGTCCATGATAAATACAAATAAAGTTTCACTTTTTCCTGTGTGTAGAAAATTGTTTAAATTGCATTGCCGCCCCTCGGAGCATCTCCAAAGTCATTAAGAATATTTAAATGGGCAGAATGAAGACTATGTTAAGTCTATAAGCGAAGATATTCCTTTACTCTCCTAACCTGGAACAGATTAAGTCATTCTCCTCATAGGTCTTTCAGTATTATGAGGAGGAACCCAGCAACCACATTTCCGGGAGCCCAGACTCTCCCGAGACTGGAGTGGCTTCCAATCCTTCCACCCACTGACCTCCAGGTGGCCGGCCAACACGGAAGACCTGTGAACAAAAGCAAATGGCTTTGCGGTGGTCAGCCCCATGTGGTAGGAGTTACCCAGCAGTGTCTTGTCTCATTTGTTTTTTGATTCCCCTTCATAGCCAGCTCCTAGTCCAGAGTAAGAGGCTGATCACCAGCCACTGACAATCAACAGAATATGTGTCCTTGTCCCCCAGGGTCCCCACCTGGAAACAGAGCAGAGCGTGTGGGGTCAGAGTCCTCGGGTCCTGGGAGGACGGAGATTTCTCTTCCATTGAGGGATGGCGGGAACGTGGGCAGTCATGAGCAGCAGATCCCTTCCTGGGAATTCCCATTGGCCATCTGCTCATCGGGTCTGCATGCTGCCTGCCATCCATAGTCCAGAGACATACATTTTAGTACCATAATGTCTGTATCAAAGCATCTCCAAGTCCTCGTGGTTGGTTATCCCGTGGCTCTCCATCATCTCCACGGTAAGCGACACGAGGCTCTGTCAGAGCTTTCTCACGCGGGTCTTCAGCCTGGAGAGCCATTTCCAAGTCAGTATCACAGTTTCTTCACCACACAATCACACATTTCTTCACCACAGAAGGCTGAGAGGACATGGCCTCCCACACAGTATCAACTGCACGTGGACTGATTTTGGCACATGGTTTCGGTGAAGGGAAAGCTGAGCATGTGAAGTGTCCATATACTAGACTCAGATGTTTTTGGATTGTTTATTTTTAGTATTGGAAGAAGTCTCACTATTTCTACTTTATAATTGTCAGACACTGAGTCCTAGCTCCACAGTGAAGCTGACAGTGTTATTCCCACACTAATACGCCCAGGCCAGCCGAGTACACTAATTCTGATTAATTTTATTGGTCAATAGGAAACAATCACAAATGCTGGCTTAAGGAATAAACATATATCTACTGTCTCAAGATTATCTCAGGCCAAGAGTCCATGCAGGATTTTCTAGGTCCATCTGTGGCAGACTCTTACCGGAAAGTTCAGGGTCTGAGAATCTAGAAGCAGTCTGAGGAGCCTGATCGTCTTTTCTGGGCTTATTTTCTCATCAGAGTGCAATGTGGGCACTTTTCTTGAAGATTACAGAAGAAAATGTTTCATGCTCTCGTATGCTAATAGACCTTTTATCCGGCAAGAATGAATCTACACAAAGAATGTCCTGCCACCCCCTTGCCTGTTACTTCAGGTGAGAAACAGGGCTGAGCCTCCACACATATACGGAGAGAGGAAGTTTCTAGAAACAGGAGCACTGAGTCACTCATAGGGACCCTCAGGTCACCGTAGCATTCTTCACTGGTTTCTGATTTCATCTCAAATGTCCATGGACCTTCATATTCTATCACACATGCACACACACACACACACACGCACACACAGACACATGTGTGTATATATATGAAGTATATATGTCTGTGAGTAGTAATTGTTAGTGATGTGATCGCACTTTACAAAAGTCAACGTGCTTCGTCTTACCGTCTCTTGAGTATTTTTTCTCTCATTGTCATATTGGTGGATACTGTAAGACACGGTAACACGATTGAGCGTTGAGCAGGGAGCGTCTTGCTGGCCTTTCTCATCTTTGTCCTCGGTCCGCGCTCCGGCCTTCTGGATCTTCCTCGCTCCTGACATACGTTTTGTGCTAAAGCATCACGGATTTTAGCAGGAGTTTAAAATAGTAATCGTGCAGTTGGGGTCCAGGCGGTGGCAGAGGCAGGCTGTCTCCCCCGGGGCCTTGTTAGAGGGAACCGCTCATGTTCAGCGAGCACTTGAGCAAATGGACCTGCTGTTCCGCCTAATGTCACTGTGATTCCGTGATGTGTGGTCACTGCATGTGACAGTTGACAGGGTTGCTGAGGAGGACAGAGAACGTTTCTACACACAGCTTGTGAAACCTGCATATTAATGTGCCTCAGAGTGCTTATCATAAACAGGACCAAAACACTTCCAGTGTATGTTCCACTCAGCCAGATGAACAAAGTCGCCCGCCTTCGGCCACAGGACTGAAGGCATTGTGGGGTATCTATCTACGTTTATATAAATTTTAAACGGGGAAATCTGAGTTGAGTAAATGGCTTCACTTTTCTAACTGCATTTTTATTAGAGGGTTGTATGATATGTGATTAGGTCTGCCTAATCAAAACCAAAAAAAGCCATTTATTTATCTGTTGTGTATATAAAACTGATGAAGATAACTGGAGTCTGATCGTTCCCCCAAATCAAGAGCATCTAGTTAGGTTTGCATACACTAAAGATACAGAGAACTCTCTTTATGGTTTAAAAGTAGGAGTCGCTTGAATGTTTAAACAAAACTGGTAGTAAGTATCAACATACATTTATAATGATGATTTGAGCACTTAGGATCAAATAATGGCTAATGTGACTTGAAAAGGAACTGGTTTTGTAAAATATATCTTAGGTATGATCTTGCTGTTTAATACTGCATTTCATATTGAAACAAGAAATAGTAGGATAATTTAATTTTACCCACTCTAACAAAAGAGAAGACAATGAAGATACAAATTTAAATAGCCCTAAAAGCAGTTGTAGTTGACACTAAAATTTCTTAAAGATATGTAGCATAAATGTTTCTTGAATTCTAGGAATTATGTACATTTTCATGAATTTAAGTCAAAAGTCTATTGAAACACGTGCCTCTGTATTAATTAATTAGCCATTTTTCTTTCCCTGGTAAAAGTATTTTCACAAATTATAGACTTATGGTGGTTGATTATGGTTTTAAAAATATTTCAGTTAAATGCTGGGGAATTGTGCAACCTCAGCTCAAATATTTTAGTAGCCTCTGCTAGTAAAAAAGTAGGTGTTTGTGTCATAAATGCATCTGTAAAATGTAAAATAATGGCTCATTTTATGATTTTAATTGACTGAAAAAGAAATTAAGCTCAAATTTTAAGATTCTCCACTCTAAAACGAGCCTATCTATATATGCTAAACCCGAGTAATTGATATTCTACTATTTTAAATACATAACTGTGATATTTATGTGTATGAAATTTATTCCTATGAGTATGTACTCACCTGTGGAACCACGTAGACTGGTTACATGCATTTCAAGGTATTTTAAAATGGTATGGGTTTGGGCCTGTGAGGTGCATTTTGTTAGTGTAATCGTTTTAATTTTTATGTTCATGACTTAAATCGCTATTCCTGACATGATTCAATCCCGCCCGGTCTGTGCTTCTTAGGTGTGTCATATTACCTCTTGACTCCTTATTTAATACGCATTGAATCCAGGTGTCCTCACGGCATTCCTCTGGTGATGTAAAGCGGTTCTTAGTGTCTCCCTGGAGAAGTGGAGCAGGTGCCTAGTTAGGCTCATTTCCAGGAGGAAAGCCAGGGCCTGTCGGCTGTATCCGAAGCCCGGTTGCGCGCGCGCTAGGCTGGTCTGGGCTGGGTGATTGGGGTACAGGGCCCTGGGCTGGCCACAGGGCTCCAGGCTGGGGACGTGGAGATGCCGACCTGGGAGGGTGCGTATCCGCAGCGGGGCCGTGGGCCTTGGGGGTCCCGGGGATGGCAGAGGCGGGGTACAGAAGCTTGATTGCATTGAGATGTCTAACCAGTTTGGATTAGGTCGTGCGGTATTGATATGCAGCCTCTCACAGAATTGAATTTTCTTTGTTATTTCCTGGCATACCTCAGATATTGGAGAACTTCAAAACAAATAACATATATATGTATATATTGCATAAAGTATGTATTCTTTAGTTATTAGTTATTCTATACAGGCAAAGAACCTTCACAGAATTGGTTATTTTTTATTTTTTCAAAAATAGAACATACAAAGTATCAGTATAGTTCCTAGGGGATTAGTCATTATCTTCAACAGCTGGCATGTGACATTGTGACATGCAAAGGCCCTTGCGGAGGTTTTGTTGCAGGTTGTAGAAGGATGGATGCATCTTTACACTGGGCTGTGGGCCTTAAGTTATTTTTTCCCTCCTACTGAGAAATGTGCCTTTTTCTATGGTAATAAATTCGGTCAAATTTGTCACTTGTAGGGGGTAAATGTGTGTATCACGTAAAGAAGAGAAATTTGTAATAAAACAGGAGTCAAAAGAAGAAAATAACCTTATTTGGTATTTTCATTTAAGTATCTGTCAGTGTAAAGTTGAATTTTTTTTTTTTAGAGAAATGTAACTTTGTAGTTTTATCATGTCAGGGAAAAAATGGACAAAAAATGTGTATGACTTGTATAAATATATTCCAGTATACAAGTATACTGAGTAACTGGAGAATTATGCAATTAAACACAACATGAAATATTTAAAAATGCACTAAGCTGACACATGAGCTTACTGGATATTAAGTGGAGAAAAACTTTATCTTTAATGTCTTTTCTATTTAAAAAAAAGTAGTTTTCAGATAATGTCACCAGAAAAGTGACATCTTCTTTCTGCCTAATTAATTGTTACATGTCATGTATCTTGCTTATGAAGACTTTTAGAGATTTCCACATCAGCAGAACGTGAAAGTAGCTATGCCTGGCTGAGTCGCTTAATGTTATGTTCCAGGAACTGTGAGAAGATGGGTTCAGTATACCTTTATCATGATACTTGTTGAAACATCAAATCAGTCCCGACAAGGGACATGTCATGGTTTGATGTCATTAATATTCAGACAGATGTACCAGCACTGTCCTTGGAGCTGACGAGATGCCTTCTCCACACAGATGGTGCACAGAATTTGGAACTTGCAAAACTATTTTCCTTTCCTAAGGGATGTGAGTTTGTGTGTATGTGTGCATGTGTTCAATCAAATAAATTCTGATGGTTTCTGCAAGGTCAGCGATGAACTGAACACACACTGACCTATGTTTTATTGTTAATACATATGCAAATGGGCACACACACACACGCCACACACTTCAGTTGTCTGCTTCCACAAGGAGTTGTACACAACCTTTGACTTTAGTAGGAAAATGAAGTTTAGCTTATTGTGACTTTTGGCAAAACAGAATATTCATAAATGTATTCAACTGTAATCAGTGAAAGGGAGCAGACTTGTCACTTAAAACGTATGCAATATTCTTAATATCAAAAGTTTGGCAGTACTCTAGTTCCTGGAAGTAAAATAAGATGGAAATGATTATGTGCGTGCGGTTTTTAAATTAATCTGGTGGACTGGGCTCTGTCAGTGTCAGTCCTAGAGCCTTTTGAAACTTTAGCGTCCATATTTTGCTTTGGCTATCCGAAGTAAGAAGCCACGTTGCTTCCCCCACTTAGCTGCGGAGTGACACCAGCCGGAGGGGCAGGCTGCCAGCCAGCTAGCTAGCTGCCAGCGACCCAGGTCCAGATCAACCCAGGTAACCTTCAGTGTGGTAGGCACAGCCTCAGAGGCCTTGTCCTTCAAGTAATCAATTGGAAATCACACTAGCATGTACTTCACAGGGTTGTTGTAAGATCTGAATGAGGGCTGAACACATTCATCTGTACCACTTAGCAAGACAGGTGGCTGCCCATGCCATTTCATAGACATTCCCTCTGTTTGTCTAGTGAAGCCGTTTAGACCTGTGTCAGTCCATTTGGGTTCTGTAAAACTAAATGTCACAGTGTGTTATTTATTTCTGAAGCCATGGAAAACCAGAGTCATGTTCTGGGATGAAGAAAGCCTTCTCTCTGCAATGTGCCAGGGTAGGGCCCCCTCTTGTGCAGATGCTACCGTCCCTGACATGGGACAGCTATTGAAATAAATACATTAGGAGATATTTTTGCCTCCTAATCTACAGTACCAGGCACCTCTCTATGGATATATAGTACTGTTTACTCAAAACACCAAATCATAGTTGATAGTTGGTTTGCTTTAATTCCTGTAATGTTTCGTGTTTACCTGTTCACACTTTAGTGTTATTAAGAAGAACACCATCAATTCAAAAACCAAAGTGAATAGAGCAGTTTTGAAATTGTCTTATTATAAACCCTTATAGTAAATCATCCTTTTGTGTGTTGATTTTTGTTTGTTATTGAGAATACATTTGGAAATTTGTCACCATTTGAGACATAATTAGGGTTCTGTTTATATGATTTTTGGAGTCATTTTGAAAACAACATTCATTTATTGTAGAAACTTGCTGTTCAGTAGGACAAAATGCTATCAAGATGTTAAGGGAAATCCAAGCTGTGGCTCCTTGAGCTCAAAAGCTACGGGACAGAACCTAGGCCCTGAGTTCAAGCCCGATACTGGCATATACACACATACAGACACACACACACACACACACACACACACACACACACACACCTTCATTCATCAGCTAATGATTATTGAGCCTTACTCTATATGCATTTTAAGACTACAAGGTAGAAAATAAACTCATTAAAATAACACAAACCATAAGGGGAAATGGTTATTCACGATCGGAATCATTACCAAAGCCTTTCTAGGTGGGTGCAGTGGTTCACATCTTTAGTCTCAGCTACTAGGAACGCACACATCCAAAGCATCAATGTCAGTGTTTTTGATTTCTGCATGCTTTGTCTTGTGTACAAGCTTATCTGATTTGGAGAAATGAAGGGGTATCATAGAAACGGTGAGAAAAACGTTGAGCCAATTCGGCAGTGATACTCATGGGTTTCTGTGTTGGAAATGAACTTTACAACTTGGCAGGGGAGGAAGGAGAAAAAAAATGGGAGAAAATGAGGGAGGGAGGGAGTGAGACTGTTTGGAGGGAAATGCACTCATTACCTGATGTATATAACTGTGACCTCCCTTATACATCATCTTTACAATCAAATTTAAATTTAAATAAAAAAGACCAAAATCATTGTGCAGGTCAGTGTGGGCATATACAGAATTGAAACCAAGCCTGGGCATACCTGTGCATCTCGACATCTCTATTCCAAATAAAATGTAAGCACAAAAGCTGGTGAGCATGGCTCACGGGGCAGAGCACCACGCAGAGCCCCTGAGTTGAAATACCAGTACTGTCAAAAACAAATAACTAATACATAGCCTGACTGAAGAACAAATACAGAGGCAATCCGTGCAATGATGTTTGCAGCTGAGAAACTTGAACTGGTGGTAGATGCTACGGGAAGAGGGTTGGTTCCCACTTTACCCCTTTCTAGAACACGCTGGAGGACACAGGAGGAGGTCAGGAGTGAGTTTGCCCAGCTTCCCTCCTCTGCAGGTAGCCACACCGGGGGGGGGGGGGGGGGGGGAGGCAGAGGGGACCTCTTGCAGCAAGGTGACCTTGACAGCTAGCTCTTCAGCCCTTCCCTTTCCCATGCCATTTTAAACCAGGGGCTGCATACTTACAATGAAATTAACCTGATTACAGTGTATTGTACGTTTTCTTTAAAGTGAGACGGAATTTCAAGAAAACCTCGTAATTGCAATTAAGGGCACTCTACCAGCATATTAATTTCAGGGACAAATGAATGTGATATTCTTCTTTCCTTCTTTTCTATTGTAACTTAAATGATCAAATACTGGTGACACGTTAGTCACTCTGAGTGGCTTCTTCCTCTCCTCATAAAGTGTCTGAGAAGAATGTTCTTATAACACTCACCAAAGCAATTTGAAACATCAATTTTTATCAACCTCAGAAACACCTGGTCAGATGCAATCTAGCAAATCAATTATGTTAAAATTAAACCTGATTGTGAAAACATACACAAAATCATATCTCTAATACATATATACATATGTGCTTATATATATAATATATATTATTCATTATAACTGTGCTTTTGAAACTTAAAAATATTCCCAGCTTCATCAAGCCCTCATGAATCTCAATCTGTAATCTTGGTTTGAGGTCTGAAGGCTCGAGTACAGCCTGGGCAAAATGGAACCCCGAGCCTTCGTCTGCATGGATGTCTAAGTTCAGGGTCAAAGGCAGAGGGGTAAGCACAAAGGAGAGAGTCAAAACTCAGGCATAAGGTGACACTCCATCAAACAACCAACACAGAAAGGAGCTCGGGGGAGTGTCTGGAGCAGTAGAATGCTTGCCTCTCTGGCAGGCATGTGAGACCCTAAGTTCAAAGCCTAAACTCCAGGACTGCTAAGACACATTCCAGGTTTATATATTATACTTGCCTTGAAACAGAAAATGTTAGATTTCAATGCACGATCTATACAGATGAATAGGTTCTAAACTCCATTCTCTTAGCATTTGTACGGTGGAAATCAAACTATGTAAATGAGTTATAGGATTAGAAATGTATTAGTTTTGAAAGAAATAAATGAAATGTAAGAGATATTTTAAGTACGCTCTTATTGAAATTATATTATGACATGTTTTGTGCCAAATTTTTATTTGATCGAAACTCATCAAGCAAACTGGATAACAAGGAAATGTAGGATCTAAATTATTTATTTTAAATACTTAGGTAGTTCTTTGTCTTTATTGGTTCTGGCCTATACTTCACAATTTGGCAGGCAGACTGTTCTAAAAAGTCCATTTTATTGTGTTCTTATTCTCTTAGTGTTACGTGTACTCATTAATGTATATACCTTATATATTACCCAACATTTTAAAAAATAAACTTTGAATCTATATTGCCCTATAAAGCATTAGCAATGTTCTGCACAGTCACTTTCCTGGCCTCTAAGCCTCTAGTAATATGTTCATACATCTTTTGGTATCATCACTGCACCTACTGTTTTCCTAGATTTATCTGTCGTGGATATGCAAGGCCCATTCTTAAACTTCGCCACTTGTCACTTTTTTTGCTATGAACTGCTGAACCAAATGCCGGCTTTCACACATACAGCTCACCGCTGGAGGAGACAAATCAACCCCGTTTGCCTGAGACGGCCCTGGGGATTCAATTGAGAGCAATAACTCCTGATAATCGCACCCACCACAAGCGGATGCGTGCCATTGGTCTTCACCGGTACAAGGTTAAGTTCACAGTATTTTGTTCCCCCACCGAGTTTTATAGTTGGAAAGCACTGTGGTTATACTCTGTTCATAGAAGCCCTTCATCATGCATGTGGTAGTATTACATCCAAGATTTTGCATTCATGTCTCTTAACAATAGAAAGGTAAATAAGAAGAGTTTAATGAAGTTATATACGTTGAACTTTATTGGAATATCTAGGCAAAGCTGCCAATGTTAAATAAACTTCGTCTGACATTCCCCACTGGTTTAACTAAGTGATAGTTGCTTTCTTCAAGGAACTCCCAGACTTTCATGCAAAATAACAGAAAATCCTTACCTATGTCTCTTGGTGTTCATTCTCCCTCTGGTGAAAATTGCACATTATCCTCTCAGGAATAGTTACTTTGAGTGCACAGTAAATGTTGGGTTTACTTCATCTTGCCGATTCTGTTGTAGTATGCACTGTTTCAAACTCTGAACATAATACAGATCTATCTCGGTGATAGTCAGTGTTTCCGTCAAGGAAGACCACTTGACTACAGTCGGTTGGGAGAGTGGAGAATAAGACACAACGGTGCAATCAGTAATAACTACTGGGGTCAGGGGGCAAGAGGAACTTTCACCGGGTCCAGTGGAAGAATCCTCCTGGACAGCGGTGTCTGAGCAAAAGGCTCTCTTAATTGGCCCCCACAGACGGCCTCTTTCCTCTTCTTTGCACATTGCAACCACAACATATTTGTTTGTTGGCTGATGAACACGTTGCCTCAGTTTCCCTTTCTTCTAATACTGGAGAATCGTCAAAGGGATTCCGTCCGTCTGATGGTAGGTAGCCCTTCTGCATTTTAATTGTGCTCAGCAATCCCGTGCTCTTAAGATTCTTTCATCCTGCTCTCTTTTGTCTTCTGCATCTTTCCCATTTTTATTGTTTGTGAAGCATCTGAAACTCCTTTTGTTGCTCCCAGAAATAAATAAACAAAATCATTTCCTTCCTGACTACTTACGTTTGTTTTCATTGTCGCCACTTATTGGCCATTTCGTATCGTTGTACCAGTTTATGGTGGTTTTTCTGCTCCTTGCCAGTCTTTTTTTTTTTTTTTTGGCCAGTCCTAGGCCATGAACTCAGGGCCTGAGCACTGTCCCTGGCTTCTTTTTTGCTCAAGGCTAGCACTCTGCCACTTGAGCCACAGCGCCACTTCTGGCCATTTTCTGTGTATGTGGTGCTGAGGAATTGAACCCAGGGCCTCATGTATACGAGGCAAGCACTCTTGCCACTAGGCCATATTCCCAGCCCCCAGTCTTTTAATTTTATAATTTTTTTTTTATTTTTGCCAGTCCTGGGGCTTGAACTCAGGGCCTGAACACTGTCCCTGGCTTCTTTCTGCTCAAGGCTAGCACTCTACCTCTTGAGCCACAGCGCCACTTCTGGCTTTTTCTACATATGTGGTGCTGAGGAATCGAACCCAGGGCTTCATGTATGGGAGGCAAGCACTCTTGCCACTAGGCCATATTCCCAGCTTGCCAGTTTTTTAAAGTTCTTGTCTGCAAGGCCTGTTTTCAGCGTGTCTGCTGCTCCTTTGACTCTGGATTTATACCCTTGCACATGCATCTGCTTGTGGGGCTGAATGAATACACCCATGTGCAGAGGCGCCTGTGCAGGTTGTGTATATGTACAGGGTCACTGTCTTGTGAATTCAAGGAGTGGAACTGCCCGCCGAGGAGAGGTGGAACGCATTTGGTTGGAAAGCGGGGCGATCTCCCATGGTGGGGAGGTGTCCAGGTGTGCCCCGCCCTCCTGCGCTCCTGGGTCTCGGGGTCTCCATGGAGCTTTGGGGGCAGGTGCAGGGTTCATGACACCTTGCACAAGCATTGCACACCTCTCCCTCTTCCTTGCCACCCTCAAGGCTGCTCCATCTCGATTTCCCCCAGGCTCCTGCAGGCGGCCGTGCCAACTCCGCAGAACAGAGGACTCCTAAGCAAGGAGACATTTACGGATCATGTGGTTTCGGGGAAGGAAAGGCGTGCGTTTCCTCCCTGCGAGCATCCGTCCCTCGGTGTCAGGCAGTAGGAGGGCTACACGTGACCCTTCACTACACGCAGGTCGGTTCCAGGCTTAGCCACGGTTCCTCTCTACGTGTATCCCCTCAAGGTCAAAATGAGAAACGTTCAGTGCAATCTTCTCCTGTGAAATAATCCGGCCCGTCACGTCGGGGGTCCCTGCCTTACAACCCTCTGAGGAGTCCGTCTTACCTGATTGTCCTAACAGATGTCCCTTTGAAACCCGGCAACATAAGATTCTCCACACTGCTGGCTTAAACTCTTTATCTTCCCATTCCCCCTGCATCTGTAACCCATACTTTAAAAAAAAATCTTTACTTGTTCTTTGATATGAAGAAAAATGATATAAATACATTTCTCTTTCCTTGTCATCCCCTTGCGCTATCTAAGGGTGCGGGCGTCTACTGGGTCACACAGGTAAAAGGTGGCAGCCCCGGCTTCTTCTGGTGCTGACCCTCTGGTTCTGGCTTCTTCTGGTGCTGACCCTCTGGGGAGGGTCAGGAGCCGTGGCTCATGGAGCCGGGGAAGAAGGAGGGGGTTGGGAGCCTGCCTTCCAGGAGGGGATCGGACGTGGCTGATGTGATCTACACACAAAGGCCAACTCTCTTGTCCTCACTTGGTGACACAGTGAGCAAGACGTTTTGCTGGCTTCCTTGTTGAGCGGCATGACTTGAGCTCAGGGACGCATCTCACCAGCTAGTGTTGGTCCATTTGCCCCCTAACCCTGCTTCTCGCCGGTTGCTTGGGCGTGCACTGGAGTGTTCTCCTTCTGTGGTTTCCAACAGTGATCTTCCAAATCTCTCACACGGTTGAGATTGACTTCATCTTCATTCTATGACCTGAGAGTAGGTAGGATGATGGGGTCTTACCACAGCACTTTCCTATGAAAATCCCACCAGAAATTTCTAGAAGGAAATATAGAGAAGGCTGAGACCAATCAAATGGACATCCACCCTGTGTACATTCACATGTATAATGTAATATAGTAGTGGGTTTTTTCTTCCCAGCCTCTGTTTACCTTCTTGCACTCAGGTTATAAAGAATTGTTCAAAACATGAAAGCTAAGAATGAATTAATCAATCCAGTCCAGGAATTTGATTATTACTATGTATGTCATCTTCAGCTAGCAAGTATAATAATATCTTGAAGCAAAGAGCTATTTTCATAGCACATTACATAATAGACTAGGTGTGAAATTAATTTTATGGTGAATGGATACCCTGAAGGTTGTTAGCTTTTTATTATGTACAGCTTTTTGTACACTGATGCATTAGCATTTCTTCTTACAGAAAAATTAATGTATTTAAGTTAATGACTGGCTCTTCAACTGCACTCAACATTTCCTACGAACTCAAATATTTATTGCACTTTTCTGTGGTGACAATAATGTAAAAGGCATTTTGCTCTGGGTCTCAGCTGCACACATAAGTTGTATAATTAAAGACTGGGGTGAAAACATGGAAAACCACATTTGATGTGTAAAATAATCTTGAGAAGAACAAACTAGTATGCACAAAAGTGCACAGTCACAAATATTTTATGGTCTGGATGTAGTTAGGTAAGGATTCAAGTGTATGTGATTACGTTAGAATGACAAAATGCACGTGGTAACAGATGTTGCTTTAATGGCAAAGAACGGAAGGCCAAATGCATGCCCTTTTCCTTCAAATTTAGCTGTGAGGACGGCAGTGGGGAACGGTAGCAAAAATGGAAACCTGGGTTCAAAACATGCTCTCTTGAAAGTCAAGAGAATTCTGCTCATGACCTGCCTTACCCCATGGTGATGCTCCTTACAAGACCTTGGTCCTCACCACGGGGCTACAGCTTGAGAGAACAAGCGCTTTTGCCCCATAAATTTAGTGCACTTTGAACTGGCCAATATTAAAAGATAACTTTAGGTGAGAGCTCTGTAAAATATAATTCAAAGACTGAATTCGGGGATTCCCTGTTTAAGGCGCCATGATTCATAAACCTTGACGTTGTCACTATTTCTATCTTCTCAATCAACTAAGTCATCTTGCACGGGTCTGGCCTGCGAGCACCTCGCACCCGGCTCATCTCGGCCGGGGCCTTCCCGGGACATCTCCTGGTTCCTCGGGCTCCTCAGCGTGAGGGTGCCAGCTCACAACCGCTCCCCAGAGGCAGCTCTGAGAGAGCCGATGTGGCTTCCTAACTATAAACAAACTCCGATTCTGTTTAGAGCTACGTTGGCTTCCCATTGCCCTGCTGACATTCACCATTTTGCAGGATCCCTTAAGCAAACTGATTCAAATGATGAGTACGGGAAGGATTTTATGATACCTGTCTTCCCTTTAGGCCTAGTAAGTTGCGGTTGTTGCTTTGCGTATTCATTTTAGTATCACAGTTAACTCATTACAATCTACAGATGGGAAAAGTAACTACACCTGCATCAATTAAAGGCTAGGTTAGAAGCCAGGTGTAGTGGAACATCTCTATAACCCCAGTACCAGCGAGGCTGATGGAGGAACAAAGAGGAATTGAAAGCCAACTTAGCCTAGAGAGTGACGCGAGGACAGCCCGGGTTATGAAGTGACAGTGCCTGAATAGGCAAGTGAACGTAACTAGTTTTTTAAAATTCTAAAGCAGTGATTTTTACTCAAAAGATGAGAACAGGAAGAGAGGAAGGGAGGGAGGGAGGGAGAGAGGGAGGGAGGGAGAGAGGAAGGAAGGAAGGGAGGGAGGGAGGGAGGAAGGAAGGAAGGAAGGAAGGAAGGAAGGAAGGAAGGAAGGAAGGAAGGAAGGAAAGAAAGAAAAACCTGCAGTCGAAAGAAAGGAAGAGCTGTATTCTCAGTTAAACTTAATGGAACCTGTAATCCCATCAATCCTCTGGGTGTGTTAGTATCTCACAGAGACAAAAGGGAAAATCTAGACCCAACAAATAAATTGTATATACAAAAAGAATGAGTTGCAACCATAACTGACTTATGAAACTTGTGGTAAATGTCCTCTTAAATAATCAACATTGAAATTTAGAGGAAAACAAATGTTTGGAAATCAGATTTGTAGAATTATCTTCCTGGAAGCTAAAGAAAATGAATTTCTGGAGAAATGCAACGACTCAAGGAGCCTCAGACTTCTTACGAACTGTCCGTCTTCAACCTTGGAAGAAAGTTTGCTGGCATCAGGAGTACTTCAAGCCTCTTGTTATTGTCTAGTTATAACTTGTGAACTCACCATCAGTGAAGAGCTAGATGTTAAGGATATCCTGAGACTTTTGTTCCTTTTCATTGTACCTACGTACAATGTACAATGATCGGTGAGAGATATAGGACAATGAGTTACGTGAGAGACAAGTACCTCTGAGAGTGGTAGAGAAGTTTTGCCTTTGTTCCAATGTGCAAATTCATGTCAATTCATCCTCTCTGAGTAATTCATTTTAGCCTGCTGCTAACTAGAATTTAATTGACTCTTCTTCAGTTAATAAATTAGTATTCCAACATTTTTGTCCTCTGTATTCTAATAATCTTGCCAATTTCTGTTCTCACAATAATTTCATCTAAGCAGCATAACTGAGGAAGCGTTCCGTTCCGTCCGTCTCACAGGAAGGGTGTCATGTGGAAGACTGTAATCTTTGTTCTGCACAGTTTGCACTGGTTCTTTGCTTTTGCTTTTAATTTTTCCAGGGATCATCTGACTAGGTCTGAGCCTTGGTCTGCGTTCAGGAAAATAACACTGAAAAGCTGTGATGTCGTCATCTTGGAGTTCTCCACAGTCGGATCTCTCGTCTGCCCTTTATTAAGGGAAATATGATTTAAAAAATAGAGTATATTCCCAATACCTGCAGAGAACAGACTTGTTGTAGGGGCATAGTTTGTGGGAGTTCCCGTGAGAGTGGGAGGGGAGTGTAAGACAAGGATGGTGAGCCCTTGATAGAGTGAGGGCTGCCAAGAGCCCCCCCCCCCCCTTTGAACCGGGCATTGGACCTGAGCTTCACTGAGCACAGAACCAAGTCCGTAGTGGTTGGATGGAAATCTTCTCTCTGAGATTTTTATACCCGCTATCTCCTTGCCTGTCCTGATTTCTCCGTAGTGGGGTTCCACCGAGCTGCTGGGGGTGGGGGTGGGGGGGGGCGGTCTGCAGAGCTTCCTCCCTTCTGGGAAGGCAAAACCCAGCTGTGCTGGGTCCACGCGAGCCTCGTTGTCACCTGTCTGTCTTCTTGTGTGCCACGCTGCCACCTTCCCATCCCAAGGAAAGTTTCCCTGAGGGACGGAAATGTACTCATTTAACCTTCCCCTCTGTACAGTAAGGAACGGTCCATTATTTCAGGACCGAAAAAGCATCAGGATGAGACGGTAGAGGGTGGGCAATCTCCCGGCCTACGTGGCACAGTTCAGGTCCATGCCGGGTGACTGAGTGAAGGAAGAGCTGCACCCCCCTCGGATCCCTGGGACCAGCGAACGATGCCCTCAGCCCGAAAGGGCAAGGGGCCTATCAAGAACGACCACAAGAGCCATGCCAGGCGCAGGGGCGCACTCGGGTCCCCGTGGAGGACCCTGCTCCCCTCCCACACAGAGCCCTGGGGCGGGAAGGGGTGAACTGCACTGGCTGGAATTTAATTTCCTTCTTCTAAGGGGGTGTGGCTGGGTCTCAGAGTAGGTTTCATTTAATGGTGTGCAGACACATTTGTTCCCAGCACCTGTGGTTTTATGCGCTCTCCCCAGCCTGGGTTAGGCGCCTTGAATGCTAAACTTATTAAGCTATTTATCACACCACACTGCCTGTGTGGGTGGCCCATTCCCAGGGAGTTCTTTTCTGGCTCCCAGTGTGAGTTTACTCCCGACAGTCAGCTGTGGGGTGCTTCCTGCTTTCCATAAAATACAGTCCGGCGCCGAGGAATCTTTTGCAAGTGACAAAGACAATCCCAGGTATTTAAAAATTCCCTTCAAAGAATCCCCATGGAATGGAGTCTAAATTACATTTGATGCTGTAGCCTACCTTCAGTGGCTGTTGCTTTGTGCTCTGGACCGGTTTAATCATTATCAGTTATATGAAGAAAACAGCCTAGTAAATTCCTTTTTCTGTTCAAAACTATATCTTCTCATCTACTTACTTGGAAATGCAACCTAAGATACTAAAGGAAGTTACAATACTTTCTGATAATCATTGGCTCCAAAATATTTATGAATTAAATCAGGAATGTTGTGGGAACACATAAAATTCTATATATTCTTCAATCAACAAGAATCACATTTTAAACCAGCTTAATGTATGGATTTATGAAAGAAAAGCCAGCCGTCCATTTCAAGGAAGTTCTATTTTGAAGCTCAGGTTATGAATACATATGTGATACATATTTCTTCCTCTTTATGTTATTGACATCCAAACCCATTTCAGTGGTTTTGAAGTGTGATTCCTGGCCACAGTTGCAATGTTCTGCATATTCAATTCTGATTCAATAATGATATTGAGTATTATTTACAAGTATATGTACATTGTGAGATGTTTAACAAACCCAGAGACCATATATAATAGGCCTAGTAATACCAATACCAAGAATATGTACAAATATGCAAATGTATCCATACTTTCTAACTCACAAGAAACGGAAAATGGTGTCTCTGTCATTTAAACCCTTCTCAGAAAGTACTTCTAGGATAAAATAGTCTGAAATGTTACAATCAATTAATTGTTGTGCCATATGCCTTGTTATAAATTATTTTTAGCAAAATTTAGCCATTGATTGTTTTAGTTTTTTCTTGTCCTTCTTGGGACTTAGCCTGAGACTCTCTTGATTAGCATAATTAATGAATCAAAAATCTTTTGATCTTCTCTTGTTGTTGTTATTTTGTAATTCAGAGTCATCCCAGTAATGTGTAAGGATGGTATGCTGATTCAATCCAGTTTTATTCCATACAACATGCTCACGGAGACTTCCTAGTGAATAATGAATAACTCTTTTAGATAATGAGGGGTAAAAGAAGAAGTACCAAGGGTGGTACCCTGGTGGGGGGATGATCCCCTAGTTTTCTCCTAATCCATAATGGAAACTAATTAAATTTTATTCCCTTGACACTAGTTCTTCTCAAGTTTGCAAAGTATTTGCTACTAAATTTTATCCCCCTGGCTCTTAGTCTTTTCAGTGTTTAATAGAATTTACTATAAGTCCTTGGAAAGATAAAATGTAAAGAATGAAGGCACTATTTTAGTATGAGATAAATATATGCCTCTACAATGTCAAAATGATTATGAGAGATATGTAAGATGAAAATGAAAAGAAACAAAAGAGTCCATGAGAGAAATTGAAAAAGTCTCGCCATTTTGGAGATTCATACTTTAAAAGTCTGTGTATGGGAATTGATCTGTAACAAAAGTAAATATTGTACAAATATATTTATGCCAATTCTTATTGGATGTTGTGCTAATATGAAAATCATGCCATCTTAATATTTAATAATAATATTAAATAACATTACGTCTTCTACATAGATCTTAATGTTTTCTCCAACCATATTCTCTGATGGGTAATAAGACTAGTAAACAAGTAAAATCATATGAAAAGATGACCTTTAAGAGCTTTCAAGAGCTTTATTCCGTGGCACTACAATTTATTTAACCTTTGGTAATGTACTCATTTTGACATCAATTTTATTTTTCAAAGTTATTCCATCATATATTTGAAAATATACTTTAAATTTATTCATAAGTATGTCCATATAATGTAGATTTTTAAGTAACATGGTAGCTTTAAAATTCTGAAATAATTTTCTTCTTGAGCATGGAAAACCCATTGAAATTAGATCATATATCTGATGATTATGTTTCTTTTAATTATGTATGTATTTCTATGCGGGGTATTCTTTCTTGCTTGTATTTTTTATTATATCTACATAAAATATTTAAGTAGTTGTACACATGAGTTGTCATTCACCAACGCCGTTTCTGAGTATGATTCATCTTCTTCAGTGTCATTGCTTTCAACATTCTCACCCATCCCTCCCAGCTCTACCTTTTCCCTCACTTTTTAACTCGATATGCACACACACACACACACACACACACACACACACACACACTTCCTCCTGCTCAGCCTCTGAACTTATTTCCAACTAAGCTTAAATTGGGAATCTCTTGGTGTTCATCCATGAGCAAGCCTTTATGTAGGTGCCAGTGAAAATGTCTCATTCTTCTGGATATGAGTTTTAATTTAATGTAGGGGTTAGCCCCAGAAGATGGGGGAGGGCCATCAAAGAGGGCAAATGAGGGTAAATACGACTGAAATGATTGATGTATGAAAATAGGTCAATGACTCAAACTGAAGTTATATTCACAAAAGGAGGGGGGTTGGAAAGCAAAGGTAACGTTTTCATCACTCTACAATGCATGCATGGAAGTATCACAACTAAAATGTGCTACGGAAAATGGTTTTAAAAAGGTTAATTTACTTAGTAAAGTTATAGCTCATAAAATTTTAACATCATAGTAAAAAAATAACAAGATATTTCACTGAAAAGTGTTTAGAGCTAGTACAGCATTGATATGATCAAATATGCTTTCTGTCTGCAGATACCATTGTTTTACTTATAACACACAAAGCTTTTCCCCAATATTTATGATTTTTAAAATAAATTTCAGAAACAGTAAAAATCTGACATAGGATATTATTGCCTTAACCTCACCAAAGTGACAATCCAAAATGTTAATTTTAACAATCCTAAATAATTGTACCTTTTAAAATCATTGGATTTGACTTGATGTTTGATCGTAGCATCCAGAGCTATTCCATGAAGTCTTTGAAGCTTACCATCACTTTTTGCTCATTTTTCTCAGGATACACTGGAGGATTATAATTAATTGTGTATAAACATCTTCAAATATGGAACAATTAGTGGTTGAGATTTTGAATTTAGGACGATATTTTATTCATAAAGACTACTAAGGGTCCCATGTAAGCCAACAAACAACTCATAATTAAAATCAGCCACGTAGAAGACTGTGGTTACTCCCTGCCTTTATCATTCCCGGAAAAATTTAAGAAAACACATAGACTTTGACTTTCGAAGTTTGTCCAAAATATACAAGACATCCTACAGCAAAGGCGGGCATAAATCTCCTTGCTATAATTCCTTTGCACAAACAAGAAACTTTAAGAAAATGAATAGAGGCAAGTAGAAACATGTCTTGTCTGAAGGGGAGGGAGGTTGTGCTTAAGGCAGGGGGATGAATGAAAAGATGAAGGGGGGCAAATACAATCAGAAGAAGGATGCCCAGTACTCTGAGCTCAGAGTTCTGTTTTCAAACATGGTAATGGTTTTCATCCAAAGCACATCATCTTCCTTTTCTGAATATCAAATGGCTCATAAAAATATATTTTTGAACATACACGTTTATTTTCTGAGTAATCTTTGCAGTGAACATATTTAGTCACAGAAGCACTTTTGTATTGATTTGGAGACTACTACAGTATGTGTTCACATTTCATTAATCATTTATTTGCAAGTTAAATAATGATTGACTACATTCCTCCTAGGTTTCAGGAAGTAAATGGTAAGTGGTAGGCTTGATTTAAAAAAAAAAAAAAAACACACAACACATTAAAACAGGAAGCTTTTCCTTCTGGTCCAGTGTGAGACATACATGTTCACCGGCAAAGCCATGTGTACATTGCGTGCAACACACAGCGCATGCAAATACACACGGTGGTGCACAAACAGACATTCAGGAAGGCTGAGTCTGGCTTGGATTTCAAGAAAGGCTACTTTGAAGAGGTGACACTTCAGCGGAAAACTCAAAGTGTGAGTGGATCTAACCCACGCGCTGGGAAACGGGGAGAGGAGCGGGTCGGCTCGTTACCAGGTGCCCAGCTTCAAGCGCGCGCAGCCGGGCAGGCTTCTCGGCACCCCTTCCACACGGATCAAGACGTTAGGAAAGGAAGCGGTGCTTATCAACGCTGGCAGAGCGACTTCAGAAGCCTGAGCTTTATGTCAAGGACAAATCAATCCTTTCCACATTTCTATCTCTCAAAAAATCTCCAAGGCAACGGAACATCTATCAAAGGGGAGAGCGCGAGAATGCTCCCTGGCTCTCCATCCTAGTGCATTGTTCCTGGGAGGGAAACGGGGTACCAGGGAGCCGTAGCTATTGCCTTGGCAAAAGGAGACCCATAAACGGCCGACAGCTTCATGCTCTGTTTCCCCTGGCCGGGCTGAGTTTCCCAGGCCTCGCCAGCTGTGCGGGTCCCCTGCCCCGCTCGCGCCCCGGGCGCTCCAGATGTGTACTGGTGCTGCCTCTGACCCACACATCATGGGTCTCACATACGAACCGCGGGGGTGGGTGGTCCATTTGGCTCTCAGCACTTCACTCGTTGGTTTAGGTCGTATGTCAGCGTTATTCTTGATTTTTTTTTTTTAAGGGCATTTAGGAGATGGAAGGAAAAGCATGACAGAAATGGTAAGAAAAGAATGTTAGTCCACAATTATGAAATATGATAGTGACAAGAGAGTCTAGAAGCATTTGAACAGAAGAGAACTGCTTTGGACATAACAAAATAGTGCTGCACTTGAGATCAGCCAAAGTGTGAACCAGTAAAAAGAAGAAAAGAAAGCTTGTTACATATTAGTTTTGAGGAGTTTGAAGCAAACTGAACAAATACCCAAACCTTACCTTCAGCCTGAATACATACATACATATATATATACACACACACACACACTCACACATCCTATATACATACACACAGGCATACACATTTAAATGCATGTTTATATCTACACATACATATCTACACATATATGTAGATATACACATGCACATATATGTGTATATCTACATATATATGTATAACTAAGCTTGCCTATGCCAGTAGACAGGCCTAATTATGCCCATTATTTTATATTTTTTTATATGGCAATCAAGATGAAGATAATTGGGGCGTGAAGTCTAAACTACTTACTACTAGTCCTGTAAACTTTGCTGACTACTGTTGTTGGGCAGAATCATCCCATAAATTATTGTGTTTAGTTTCAACTTTTGAAAGACAGTTTAAAATATGTGTGGCCATAGTAATTATTTTTCTATTGTGTTGATTATCCTAACGTCATAACTGCCGTGGTTGGAAAGAGCTGAATAGGACACTTAGTTCAGCTCTGGATGAAAAATGTCTTTTATTTCATTTCTGACAGATGCTCATTAAGGCTTAACTACAATAACTGGACTCTAGGGAAAAGGAAGGAACCTCACCCAGCCTCCTGAAGGCATAGGAAATGCAGTTGCCAAAAAACTTCCATTTTATGATATATCAGATAATTACACACCTTATTAAATAGAATCTAATACGCACAGGCATTGGCAACAAGATTCAGCCGGTAGGTGCTAGTTCTTCCAGCCCGCCTCTTCCCAAACGTATACTATTCTTGTTGTGAGAACACAGAATTCACACGCTTGTTCTTAATTTGTGAGACTGTCCCTTAAATGTAATACTTAGAATTGATGAAAATCCAGCCTTTGACATTGTATACTGAATTTGCTCAGTACTATTAAGAACTTGCTTAAGTTCTTGGTGTTTCCATTCTGAAATAATTATAGCAGATAATAAAAATATAGCAGTTATAAAAATAAAATAAGATACCTACCCAAACTGCTCAGAGTATGCATAGAAACCTAGAATAGTTATTCAGCAAGTAGTAGATCATTTCCCACAATTTCCCTTTCTTTCTGGAAATAGATATATCTGCATATGAAAAATAATGAGGCCACCTGCCTTCCTTTCACTTAGAGGGTGTTGATCAGTGCCTCACCAGATAATTATGGGGGACAGAGTTGGCTAAGGTCCTCGGTGAGGAGCAAGTCCTCTGTGCTAAGTACCTCAGGGAGGAGCCAGAGTCCACTGCTTCTTCTACCATGCAGTCACAAACAGCACGAGAAACAAGTTTTGAATGTATTCAGCATTTGGAAGAGATTTATGGAATGATTTTGTCTTAATACGTCATGATTTTTCAAAGGTCCCGAGCAAGGGGGCAAAAAACTAATGTTGTAAACGATTTCACTTAAAAGAATCAGTCTGTTATGTCATGGTCAGTACGTATTCTGTTGCCTCTGGAGCCTAATGAAAATTATGTATTATCATCATTTGCTTGAACACTGCATATGAGCAGCTTCAGACATCGAATGTGCTTTTGATGTGGCTTCCAGCAATTTCTAAACCCATTTTCATATCTCAAGGGATGATACTGCTTTCAGAATATAGCTCTACTTGAGGGAAGATTAGAAAAAGAAACAAAAAAATAACTAGAAAATAATAAAACGTAAGATCAAATGATGTTTGTGTAATCTGATTAAGGAGGAATGTATTAAGTACTAAGGATTCGTTAGATGGGGGAAGGGATGATGGCAATATGAGGATTAGGAAAATGCTACCTATGCTAATATGCAGGACATAAATGGGGTGGGGTATGGGCAGAGAGTGAAGAAATGATTCAAAGGAAAATGCCGAAAGATAGACACAAAAGGCATGATTAAATGAGAGAGGTTGAGCAACCTATGCTGCAACATAGAAGCTAAAAGGCAAATGAGTTTATTTCATTTGCAGAAAGAGAAAAACCATTCAGTTAAACAAATCCAAGACTCAAAACAATTGAAACCAAACCAGGAAGAAAGACAAATTGAAAATTACTTTGACAATAGCTAAGTCCTTCCTATATTTAGTAGCTTTGTAGTATATCACAGTGTGCTTATGTTTTAATTTATGACATCCATCTATCTCCACGCTTAGAGTTGAAATGCTGCAGAGAGATTGTAACCCAAGCCTTTAGCTCCCTCGTCTCATTAAAGTTAACAGAAACAGGTGCAGTGCAGCTGCTGCAGGCAAGCCTTTCTTCTAAGAGTCCCAAGAGTTTGGGGGCAATCTTCGTTGTACCTCTAAATAAGCATTCACAAGCCCCTACTGTGCAAACGCACACTTTTGACTGCTGTGAGTCTTGCTTGTAGAGGCCAAGACTTCACTGATATTCAAGAACCCATGCGGGACAAATAGCTCACGGAATCCACACTTCTTAAAGAGGAAGAGTGCCTCTTGGTGTATCACAGGTGACATTTATCCCAGGGAAGTACACACTTGCTTGTTGCATGGGTATGTTCAACTGGCTGACTTTTTTGCTCTATCCTAGTAAGGCCTGAGGCCAATGGCACACAGAGCTTCAATCTCATTTCCCCCTAATGCCAAAATATAGCCTAAGAGTAGCCAGCGACAACTGGATCCTGTCCTTGCCATCCATCAAAGCACAGTTCCACTCTGTTCCTGCACATCTCCGTCAATGCCCCTGAGATGCCATTGTCTACGCGCACACAAGGTAGGGGATGGAGGATGGGTAATTGTCCATGCTGGACTAACACATTTATTCCAGCATTTTCTCAGGGGACATCTAGAGATAGAACAGGAAATGAAACATTTTGAAGGGATAAAATCCTAGGATTTGAAATTATTGATAGATAGCAGTGTCTATCAATTGACGGATCAAAACACAAATTTCTCCAAAGAGAAAAGGCAGTGTTCCCTTCAGAGGCAGGAGGCCTGGGGACCTGCATTCCGCTTCATATCCCTGGAGGCATGCGCTTCTCATTTGATGCGGTTCTTCTCTACTAAAATAGAAATCTATATGACTTTATTTTTATTGATCGCTCTATATGTTATATCTTAGATTTAGGAAGCAATTGCCAGTAGCCACAGCATCTTATCTGGCTCTGAGGACACAGATTCGTGTGTGAGACCCAGTGCATGGAACTTACAAACACCCACGATGGTCCCACACATGTGCACGAGATTTCAACAGCCATTCTCCAATGACAGACAGAGATGAAATCAACACCATCAGAATGCAATGCATGGTACGTGACATTAATTTACCGGGACTGTATAAAATCAAAATTGTGTTATGCTTGGACATGTGACTAGTCTTATTTGTAACAACAGACTACTACTAAACCGTAAATGTTTTCTGTCCCTATACCCTACATATCTGCCAAAGCTCAATGGCGTACCAGGGTCCCTATTTCAGGGTAGGATCTGGGTATATGTTTTAATGACTTGTAGTAGGGAGAAGCTACCTGTAACCATACAGTTCCTGTGTGTCCAATCTGACATGGTTCACAAGGAACAACAGCCTTTTGCTGTAGATGCAGGAGGCCCCTTCAGACGTGGCCAGCTGACACCTACAGTTCTCTCAGTACAAAGCAGTTCAAATTCTAAAGAGAAAAGAGAACGTATGAAAATATGCCTGTTATACCTACAGCCTTTTTAAGGTCAGATGCACCAATAATAATTTATGTGAAGGTTATTGTTGGCCAATAAAAATGTAATGTCTTTAAGCTGTGATTTTCCAATTGGTGATTTTAAGATGGAAAACTAAAATACTAAACATGTGGACATATTTTTGACTAATTATAAAATGTTTCTTATTCTAAGCCAACTTATCAGTGTATGAGTCTGCATTGTTACTGCGTGTACAATGTATCACAGTGAGTAATTGAGCTTCTAATTCCATTTAATTTTGGATAGTAATATGGTCTGGCAAGTAGGCCTAGGAATATTTTTCTTTGCCCAAAGGCTATTGTCTTTATACGCATGTTAATTCCAGTGGCTTTGCAGACAAATTTTAATTTTAAATTTAATACGTTTTAATTTTAAAAACAGTGTCTGAGAAACATTAAAATTCTCTTGCATCCTATTCAATCAAGTCAACTTCTGAATTCACAAAGGATCCATGCGGAAATTGAAATAGAACCGAGTCCTTCGGCTATCAAATCACGCCAGGAGCACAGTTAGTTCACTGGACCTCCTTAGTGAGACAGCGAGTACTTAGTGCTGAGTACAAAGCCATGATTCTTCAGATGATTCAGACACTTACCCCATGTGTTTACAGTTATGAAATTAAACGAGAAGAAATAAGATTTTTAATAATGCCTGAGGGCTCAGAGTACAAATTAGTGGTACAACGCTTGCGTAGCATGTATGAGGCCTTGCGTTTAATCCCCAGCAAGACACAAACACAAACACACACACACACACACACACACACACACAGAGCTCACGCTCCACCATTGTATTTTCCTTTCCTATTTTGTTCCTGTTGTCATCATTACCAACAAACATTTACACTCGTCTTCATAAAACAATAGTTCAGAGGAACATATCCTGAAAAAGCAGGCATGTGCTTTGTGGTAATAATTTAAAAATCACTGTTTAAAATGTGAAGCTTGACTTCAGTAGTCAGTGATGTGGACTCTGTGAGACATTGCGACAATCTCCTGACACAAAGGGAGGCAGCAACGAAAGTTATACCTCCCACATAGGATAAATGTAAGTAAATGCCTATTAGAAATGCATAAAATATTTTTCTGTCTTTTGGCGAAAACTCAATCCAACTAAGTAAAAGGAATCCTCCCTTCTCTTGACCATGGAATAGGCAAAGCACTTCCTTCTCCCACGGCTAGTCCTCGTTCCCATCTCATTGTGTAACTCCTTACTGTGCTTATTTCAATTGAAATCTCATTAGTCCTCAATGAAGAACATGAAAATGGTGAGCCAAAGCTGTAGAAAAATTCAAACGTCTGCGCATCCACCTCAGAATTCCCTCCTCTCTGATTAATTGGGCTGCTATTCACTGGGGAAATTGCCAAATATCTTTCCACAGCCCCAGATAAACCCAAGACCTCGCCAGGCTGTGGAAATAATCTCATAGACAGAGAGTTCTTCCACCACCATTGGTTGGAGTCTTCTGGATTTCTAAGTGGCTGTGAGTCTGTGAATTTACCCGTTAAAATGGCCGCTATCAAGGAAACAAATGTCGACATATGCCACTGAGGATACAGCGACACTTTCTGAAATACGCAGATTTTCTCTCCAAAACTGAAATTTCAAAATTTATTTTTGGGAAGGATTGTGTTTTGCTTAAATAAGAAATTGTTAATATGTATTCCTTTTTCCATATTTTCATTGAAAATTATCAGTAATAATAAAAAAATGAACGTGATGTAGACTGGAGACCAAATAGTGTACATGTGCTAGTAATTATTTTATCATTATAGTGGAAGTTTTACAAATATATAGACAGTGATTTCTAAATTACTATGAGCGATTAATAAAAGTAATAATTTAAAAGTTTTGAAGTACAAAGGAGATCTGAACTCCTATTCAAAGTTAATATTAAGACAACGTTATTGTCCATGAGAAATTCTCAGCTAGGTACCATACTTTACACGAGCATATCACTCGATTTAATGTGTGTGATGGGGACACTTAATAACTCATTGCTTTTTTTTCCCAGAATGACTCTACATACACATAGTATATACTTACTCTGCAGGCTTCTAATTCATGGTTCCTTTTCTTTTAGATATAATCACCAACTTTGTGAAGAGATGTTCTGTTTGTGTTGTCGTATCAGGCTGATAAAATCCTAAGTCAAGGTGGAAGACGCCCTTCATACAGTTGAGTGAACACCCAATCTTCTCACTTATAGAAGAAAAACAACAACAACAAATTGTATCATGGAGAGCTTTTTCACCCATTAAAATGAGCTTCTCCGAGTAGTTCCAAAAAGATCCAGTAGATATTTGTACAAAATCAACTGCTGCTGATGGAATAGAGTCCTATGCACTCTGCATTTGGTCTTCAGTCAGCATGAACATTTCAGTGTTGTGGGTTTCCTGGCCTGGGGATTCAAAGCCACAGAATACCACTACCACCAAGGAAATAAGCCATTTCCATCTCGCCCTCCATCTCTGGTTCTCCAATGCCTGGAGTGTATGTTCTGAAAATCTCCACGCATGTGAATAATGTTTATTGATGGCTTGAGGTACGTACTGCAGAAGGGCACAGGAAATTCAGTGACCTAATCATGACAGGACTGAAGAACAAACTATGCAAGTGTATTGTGTATGTTTTTCTGTTTCTTTTTTTAAGGCTGAAAATTGTTGTGTTTATTTATTATATAATGCAATAGAGATTTTCCTTTGGCAATATTTATAATTTATAGATCTACTTTTAATGTGTCTTCTTTCAAGGGTTCAGCAATTTTTCAGCCTAATGATTATTAGAAAAAGTACATAGTGTCTATTTAATGAGAATATATAATACTTAATTCTCTGTTCTGTGAGCAAAGTATTATGTTACTTTTCCCAAACCACAATGCAATTTTCCACAATATAACAGGAATAAATACAATTAAATAATAACTTCAGAAAGATGATGGTATTTTAATTACACTACTAAACATTACTTTTAGAAATTAGTTTTGTTTAATTTTTCAATCATATTCTTATAAAAATAAGAACAATTATAAAACTTAGATTTATGTGTGCTCAATGAAGTATATGGAAAATTTTTTAAATTAAAAACTTGTCCAGGTGTATTTATGTTTTAGACTTTGTGATGTCTGGTTACATTGACGGGTATTAAATGCAAGTTGATATACATGCGTTTGCTATATCATATAGGCTATTTTAAATTAAATCAATAGCTGTTGCTCCCTGTTATTTCATAATATATAGAAAATATTGGCTCTTTAATACGGTAAAATATAAAACATACCCTTTAAATAGTGAATCTACATGTATTTTTTTCAAATAAAATCAGGTTTTTCAGGTGGAAATGATGGTAGTTCCTAAATCTTCCTTAGATTCTCAGAACCCAGAGCCTCTGAAGGCTTTTGTCACCTGATTCCTTAGTAACAGGCTACCAGGCTTTGGTTTTGAGTAATGACATGTATGTGTTTTAATATCATTATCATTAACATAGAATCGAAAGGCACTGAGGTGTTGAGATAGGAAGGCACGTGTTTTGTACTTCTGAGGCTCAAAGCTAAGCACGGTTTGTGCTAGAAGTGTGGTGGACCACAGAACCCAGACCACAGTGTCCACCAGCCCGGAATCCACATCTCTTCTAACTGTTAGCGCAAAGGTGCCCAGGGCGTGCGTGTTCTCAGAACATAAACCCCTTGAATCACACTGAGAGAAATGAAGTTGTCACACCAAAACTTTTAGACACACATGCCCAGACTGTCTGAATTGGAAGGCGGGCTTGCATGTGAGAACTCATCACAGACACTGGGGAGAGGAGATGGTGGTGGTGTGGGGTGGTTGTTCATGTAAAGTGATTCCCAGCTGACTGGATTATCTGAAAAACTCACGATGATGAAAACAGAAGAATTGGAGTGGGATGGCAGGGATAATAGCGTAATTGTAAAAACTACATTATTTATAGAGCATGTACTCTTGAAGTGTGTTTCATACAAATTCAAAGAATGAATAGGTACAATGAATAAAGAGAAGAATGAATGAGTAAAAGAATGAATCAAACTCTGAAATGTCTTAGTACCATTAATTTGCAACCGTAGATTAAATGCTACTAAACTGTTTCATGAAAGTACTTTAACCTAGATTAGTAAAAACTGAAACTTATACCATGTTACTAAGTTGACATTATCAAAAAGCAATTAACCACTAAAAATAGGTAAGACTGTATTCTTCAGACTTCATCCAATGCATGTTACCTACAGCAGGTGAGCAGGTCTTTGTTCTTGATCCAGCTCATCGTTCTGTTTTTGGTGGAAGAACAACAAGCCGTTGAGATTGAAAAGGAGGTACCACTTCTCACCATGCTTTTGAGCGCTAGTTTCATTTGAGCTTGCTCTGTACCTACTGCGCTGGCGGAATTTGTTTTCCTCTGATCTTTCATGTGTTGCGCTTCCTTTCCTGAGTTCAGAACTCCTTTGAGTACTTTCTGTACTGATGGTTCGGTGAGCAGAAATGTGTTTCCTTTTTGTGTGCCATGGGAAGTATTTACTTATCCTCCATTTCTGGAGGACAGCCTCCCTGGTCAGAGTGTTATGGGTGGGAACTTGTTACCGTTTAGCGCTTGAAATGTACCGTGCCATGCCCTCTTGGATACAGGCATGGCTTTCACAGAGAAATCTCCTTCATTCTGATGAGTTTCCTTACAACATCCAGTATTCACTACTCTCCGGGTTTAATGTTTGAGCCATACTGTATGCTAGGGAGATGTTTTACACTGGTCTATTCTGATGATTGTTCTCAAAGCCTCCTATCCCTCACAGGACCCGGTGGACGCCCACCTCTGTGAAGTCATCGCATGCATTTCCTAGGAGTGTGGTGGCGGCGAGTGCTGGTGACTCCAGCTACCAGGAAAGCACAGCGACAGGTGTGCACAGCGACACCTGCAGGCCATCCCCAGGGACACGGGAGCACTAGCTGAGTCGTCACAGCCCAGGGGACCACAGGCGGGCATGCTGGGAGACCCTGCCTCAAAAAGATAAATAAATAAAAATGAAAATAAATGAAGCAGAAGGTACTGTGGGGGTAGAGTGGTTCCTTATAAATGTGAGGCTCTGAATTCAATCGTCAGCACCAACAAATCCAAGAACATACGCCAACATAGATGCAGAAAATCCCCACCCCATGTATCCTAGTTGTAACATGGCCACACCCAGGAGAATCAAATGTAGCCTACTTAATAAAGTATGCCATATGCCCTTAATATTTGTGTTTACCATGACTCCAGTTTTCTATCGGCCTTTAGTAGGCATGCATTAGTCATGGAAACCATGTAGTTTTCCTTTAATCTTCTATTATTAGCGTACATCAGTTGTACCAGGGGGGTTCCTTTCACAAGCCCATTGAACCCCAGTCCTCAGATCTCAGCCCCCTGTGTCGCTAGGATGACAAGCTTGAGCCACTGCTGCCTGGCCCCTAACTCTCTTCCCTAGCGCTCTACACTCATGCTCTTTCCTAACAAACACTAAACTGCCTACTTCGCTTTTGAAAATGATGCCTCTCCAGGTGGCTTCACGTAGGAAAGCCGTCTTAAGACAGGAGAGCCCAGTGTGACCTGGGGCGAGCATACCCATAGCGGGCCGCGAGACATCGCCAGAGACTCTGCCACCCGAGGCGAAGGCGCTGCAGAAACCTGGGCACTTGTAATTCTGGGCAACCCAGTTGGCTCCAGAGCCCAATACAAACCCTCCTCCGAGTTCCTCAGTTGCGTGGGGCAGGCTTCTGTGGACGAAATTCTCTTTAAAGTCACGCGAACAGCTGGGCCCAGCAGTGTAATCTGGCTCGAGCCGCGCGGGCCTGCGGTGTCTTCCTGCGCAGAGCAGGGCTCTGCCAAATGGTCATCTCTCCCAAACAAGTCCATGTTCCTGCCAGAGAAACGTTCCCTGCTGGAGAGAAAACGTGCTCCGCTAAGCTCCACTCTGCAGTCCCATGTTTAAATCCTAAAATATGTGTGTATATATATATCTAACCTTTCACGCGTCTCTAAAGATTTGCAAATAATGACTCCATGAAAATAATTTATGCTCACCAAACTGCATCCTTTACAACAAAGTAATCACTATCTAAGAAATTAAAATTTAAAATAGCAAATAAGTTAAGGGAACAAGTTAATTATTCTCCCGAATAGTGCATTTAAAGAGAGAAATCAATGATTTCAGTAGATTAGATGTGTTTATAATTTCGCTGCCCATTCAATGTGCAAATAAATCTGTATTAGAAAATTAATTTAAATATCTAGTCATGTAAGATGTCCCAGAGATTCTCTTTCTTGGATGGGCAGCTGTGCAAATATGGAGGCAGATTGTTTTATGTAGTAAGAAAGAAAGTGTTAAAATGGACTGCTTTGTTTTTATTTTTCTTTTATTAGTCTTTTATTCTGAAACAAATGTTCAACTATATAATTTTTTTAAGTGGACAAAATTTGTATTTTAAAACACATGTTATCCAAGGAAGAAATGATTCCCAGTTTTCAAGCCATAAAAATAGAGTGATACTTGCAAATGATCTAACATACATCAGGAAAGATTTAAAGTTAAAGATATAGGTTTCCTAAATGAGGATTAAGTTACAGCTGGCACCTAATGTTCAGGCTCAACTTCCAAATGTACAAACCTACTCACCTCAAAAATCAATGTCACAATCTGGAATTAGAAACAATAAGTAGCACACCTTGGATTCATAGAAGGATGGTATGTTTGAGGGAGAAACCTACCAGAAACTTAGTACATACAAGACTATAGGATCCTTGGTTTTATTAGCAATACATTTTCACTGGACAAAATATTGTTTTTTCAGTTTGTACCATATATAAAATTCTATCACATCTAATATTATGCTACACTTTGCAGAAACTGCAGAGTGCATTGATTAGTTGTCTATTTTTCATCTATTTTTTTCTTTGGAAATCTAGTAACAGAAATAGGAGATAAATTAAGTGTTCAAATAGGATAGACTTGTGAAAATGATATATAAGCAAGACTATCATACACTCATTGAAGCTTGAGATTATTCAAATTGATCTTTCAATATTAGAATACTCGAAAAAGTATGCAACAATGCCATCTTTTCTGTCAAATTAAATATTATACTGGTCATATTAATAAGAAGAGAGCTCTTATTTAATGCCAGTTCAACAAAGAGAAACCCCATCTCAGTTTGAACTCAGATCTTCAGTAAGCATACAGAAATGTAGTCGCTGAAGTGAAAGGGTATCACATGTCACTTGGCCTATTCAGTGGCTTTGCTAAGCCCAAAGCAAAATTCAGCTTCAGACAACTGAAGAGGACCCCACTTTCTCCTCAAAAATGATCTTTCAGGAGACAGGGGCTCGATTGGTCAGTCTGGCTGCCTATATTTCTATCTGCCAGTCTTCTCTATCATTTATCTATCAATAACTGTCTCCAGAAGATATCTAGTGATAGCTGTAGGCATCTATTATCTTTTGTAGTTCTATTTATCTACCTATTTTTTTTTCTATTTATCATCTACCTTCTTTCTAGCTACTTCTATCTGTCTTCTATCTACTGTGTTTTTCCCCCCATACTGGGAACCAAGCCTAAAGCCTTACACGTGCTAGGCAAATACTCTGTTATGGAATTCCATCTCTAATCCTTTATCTTTAAATGGTAGCTCAGTATAGTAGATCATCATCCTATGATGCAAACCTAGAAAGAAACTGTGTTACACATCTCTAAGGAAGGGAGAAAGAAGTTATAAGTATCCCCAAATAAAGCCTGTAGACAGAGGGAAATCAGGCCTTCATCATGTCAGGTAGATGTGCACGCAAGGTTAGAAAGGTGAGATCTCACATTGCGTAGGTACAAACTAATGTACTATATATAACAAAATTGACACCAGGGAGTAGAAGCATATTCTTTGGTGTAAAGCAGGACACACAAATGGAGGGAGGAATGGTAAGCTAACACAGACATGCATGTCCAATGTAAATCACGTAAAACTTGAGCTATGTAACTTGAGGGTAGAGATGAGAGAGAACTGTGGAAAGGTGACACTGCAAAGAAGCACTGTCCTTTGTGCAAAGGGTGAACAAACGCAGCACTGATTCTCACTAGACACTATGTTGAACAGGAACTCTACAACTTGTGGGGAAGAGGAGTTAGGAGGGAAAAACCGAGAGAAAATAAGGGAGGGGTGACACTGTTCAGAAAGAAATGCACTCGTTACCTGGCTGCTGTAACTGTAACCCCTCTGTGAGTCACCTTTACAAGAACAATGGAAACGAAGCACTGTACTCACTGCCTGCCTTACAGAAGTGCATCCCTTTTGTGAAGCGATACAATGATCGCCACAATGATCACAAAGAAAACAAAATCACAGGATCCTTTGAGCCTCTCTTTCAGTGTCAACAGATGCACACCTTTGTGAGAATCAATCCGAGCTGACACACTCGAAGGGTACTTAGGCTAACTTAATTTTCCACTCGAACATAAGGTAAAATAAGAACCACAGGTAAGCCTAGATCTCTGTGAAGGACACTCGGGATCTTCCCACTTGTGTTTCCAGCCATGTGTATTCCAGATCCTGTCCCGGGGCCCATCCCTCTGGCCCGTGCTTACCTTGTGCTGGTCAGGTGCACATTTCATGGGACCCTGTCCATTCATATCCTCAGAGGCACTTTATATAAGCTCAAGTTTGCTAGCACAGCATGCTTCAGAAGACCTGCCCTCATTCAAAAGCGGACCAGAAACAAGTGTGAGGGAAGCCTCCAGGTTTTGCAGAATTCCTATTGTATTGCTTTCCCGGAGACCCTCGACATGAGGTTTTCAGATCTAAGCAAAATGAGAAATAGAGAAACACAGGCTATATTTGGAAATGAAAGAAAAAAAAATATATAACACTTGCCTCATTTTAGGTGGCCTCATTTACATTCCCTCTGTACCATGAGATATTATACTCAGCACATTATAAAGGTAAATCAATGAAGTCTGTTCCTCAAACTCTACTGCAGGATCTTATGGAAATTATGCTTGTAGCATCATATTGAATTTACCTATTGTTCTCACCCTCCACAGATAGCCCAACGACTTGATCTAGCTCTTTCACATTGTTGCTTAGTTTGAAAGCATGCTAATTCCTGTTTTCTGCTTTGAAACTATAATGAATGGACTATGAACTCTCACAAATTCTGATCATCAAATAGTTCTCAGTTTTAATGCTAAACAAGATTCAGTCTCATATGACAATACATTCCAGTAAAACTGTTAAAAATTATAATACATATCCACTATAAATTTTATTATTTCAAAAGATATCACATTAAATTGGAACTCATTGAAATTTTAAAAAGCTGAACCTGAGACATATTTAAAAGAAAATTAAAACTTCAATGATTTGCAAACCTATGCATATTTTCTTTCCAAGAGTGAACTTAAAACTCTTCTGCTTTAATTTTCTACCTACCACTTAATTTGGGCATATCATTATAAGTAGTATTAAAATGCTATATGGAAGCATAAATATACTGGTAAATTGCCCTAATGAGTACAAATGAAATAAATCTATTCTTCAATTTGATTAAAATTATAAATCTAAGTATAAAACAGTGTTCACTGGCTCAAATATCATTGAAAGTAGATAGGATCTAATAAAATCATGAGAACAAGTTTCATCTTACCTTGAATTTTTAAGTTTTATTAGGATAACTACTAATTTTTTTCCTATTCTGAAAATGAATAATTTCTTCAAATCATACAGCTACTCATTGAATATCAAGAAAACTGATGGTTAAACTTACTTGCCTCTTTGTGTGTATCCATTAATATCCACTAATTGTTGCATCTATGTTCAATTCTTACTAAAAACTGAAAGCCGTGTATAATATGTGACTTGCCTTTCATGTATTATATGCTTCTATTTCTTCTGCTAATTTCTGATAAAATAGCACACAAAGACTAACAATTCACTAAATGAATTCACACTAGCCTCCTAGTTCTCTTAAACTTCTCTGAACTGTAAGGATTATTTTTTGTTAAGCTTTCAGTGCTTGATAAAAATCTTAGTAATTCCAGAGACTGATTGCGGCATAGCTTCACTTTGAGGTTTGGGGCTTTGTTAGGCGAAGATGAATATAATTTATTTTATTATTTCTAAGATGTCATTATTACCTGTTACCACGATGTGGGTGTACTTCTGGGTATGGAAAGCCAAGCCTCCACAGGGAGGACACACGCGCGTGCATTGTCTCCTTGTAATCATTTCTCCTGTTCAGTGCGGGCTTGGATTCAACTTTTTTCCCCTTTTGGTATTTGTCCATCATGACTTTATGCTGACTCAGAGTTATAAGCAACAGAACTCTCACTCCTGGCTATTGGGAATGCAAACTAGAAATAAGACGGTTTGGAAGAGATCTCAGGGTAGCGTATGACATATCAGGGTACAGTTTTGCCATAAAAGACAGGATTCACTCTCCAAGTAAGTTATATCAAGTCGTCCATTTGCTCAATAACTGGCAAACACTTACAGTTGTCACAATTGTGTAAGACCCCAATGTCCTTCTGAAGGTGGCTGGGTAGATGAAGCAGTATGCCATGGAGTCTGTTGATAAGAGGAAATGTAGTCACCAGAAAATGGGGGATTCTTATGGAGCCCCAGAAAGTGGCAGAAGCCCCAAACTCCACACTGGGTTTATGGCTGTGTCCTTAGTGTATCCACGAGTAACTGACTCAGTTTCCTTCAAATCTGAAGACGACTGGCTGCAAAGTGGATGGGTTTTAATTTTCTGCACAGAGTTCTCATTTCCAAGTCTTTATGTGATTTGGGCTTGTTTACCATCCCCAAATATCAGCCAATTGTCCTCCTCCCCCACCTAGTCCCTGACAGTATAACCTTTGGATATTCTTTCCCTCTATATGTGTATTACTTAGAATTCTCACTAATCCCCCCTCCCCCGGTGTTAACATTTTTCTTCTTTTTACAATTCTTGTTCAGTGTGAACACAAAATTTCAACCTCACAGATTTCCTGAATTCCATCAAATTAAGCTGATTATCTTTCCTAGCTATAGTTATTTGCTCTTCTCATTTACTGTATCTGCAATTTACTAATAACGCCATTGTTTATTGGTTAAGATATATATGCATTTCTTTTATGCTTTTGTTGGCATTTTCAGTACTAGGATTCGAACTCAGGACGCCACCATTGCTAGACAGGAACTCTTCCACTTTATCCATGCTCCCAACACGATGTTGCTTTATTTTTCACATAGTTGTACAGGGACTGATCTTGAACCGTGATTGGTCTACCTGGGGTTACAGAGAATGGTATTATGGATGGATAAAGCTTCACTCCATTTTAACTCCTCCAAAGGAAGCTCATTACCAGCCTCTAGACTCCTGTAATTTCAGAAGTGGATGTTCCTCCATTCTGAGGCCTGAGAGAATCTCTCAAGACTCAACGTGGGATTTAAGACCAGAGAAGATTTCGTCACTTGTTCATGTTTCTTGTTATAACTACCTAAGTGATCCCACCGGAAAAATGATGCTAGCTCTGCTTTATCATGCTCTGCTGGAGACAGCTTAGCAAGGCCATATGCTTATTGACTAAGGGAGCACTGTCACTTAGCTCAGTGTCTAAACGTCTCCTCTCCTGCCTCTCCACAGTGGGAAAGGCTGCAGCCAGGCCCGCTTGTGAATCGCCTCATCAGCTTCCCTTTAGGCGACTGTAAAGCGCACGCGCTTCGGGCTCAGCCATCTCAGGGGAGCGAGAAAGGGGGAAGACAAGACAAGTCAAACGTTTATGCCGTCACCGGGATACATTTCATGAATACTGTGTCCAAAACCTTCGTCTTCATTGCAACAGATGCAAAATTAACTTTTAAGATTGGTAAAAAATGGGGGGGGGGGGGTGCTCCCCATGTTGGCTTAAGATTCAGCCAACTAGAATCTGCGCCTAGAAACTTCGCCTGGGGTCTGAGGCTGGTTGCCACTAAGGTGGATGGCGGCTTTGTGTTCTCAGAGTACTGAGCCATTCATTTCTTCCCTTTGAGAAGCTGTCCTGGGAGTCCAACACTGCCCACCCCCTCCCCCTCCCCCCCCCCACGGAGAAGAAGAATGCTTGACAACGAACCGGGCAACGCCTCCCATCCCTCTTTCCTGTGACACGACTATTGACGGAGTGGCTTAAAACTCACCTGGACATAACCCCTTGCGCTCCAGAGGCTGAGGCTGAGGTTGGGGCATGGCGGGGTCCTGTTCTCTCCGGGGCCCTGCGGTGAGAGGCACAGAATTACACACTAAAGAATATCCAAGGTCAGTATTCTCTCCTTGGAATTCTTTCTATTATGACAGCATTCATGAGCAAGAACGCATCCTAACGCTAATTAGGAAGAATTCTATTCTGTGGACAATTAGGAAAAAAGTATTTACATTTTGCTTGAATTTAGGATTACATGTTAAATTAGTATATTAGGCACAATTTCTTCGATTTATTTTCTCGAGGCCTACAAAATGTTCATAATAACTTCTGTATGTGTGTAAAAATATTGGAAAGATTTGTGGTATAAACATAGCAAGACTACTTATGGAACCTGCACTATTAAACCAAAATGTTTTAGTATTCTTGGCTGAAGAGCCCACAGATTGAGGATGTAAATCATAATGAAATCTCGAGAAGTGAAACCAGTCATTAGCATGTCCTTGTCAATCTGGCTTACAGGAAACTTTTTCTAGCTCATTTACATCGACTTGTTTGATCCAGAATTTTGTCACTTCTTTTAATTGCTGTAGCTAAAGTTCTTGGCTGAAACAAAAATTATTTTGTTTTCAGATTATATTTTATCACAAGTGTTTTCAGAATTCTAAAACATAAAATATAGTTATGGAAAATTTACAGCTGAAATATTTAAAGCCATGTCACTTATTTTTTTGGATTGGTTATAAAAATAACTCACATGGCTCTTGGCTAATCAAATTAAAAAGTGACTTTTGTCATAAAAGCTCAAAGATAATTATGTTTATGTGAGTATAACCTCTAAGACTCACTATTCAAAAAAATCAATGGCTGTACATGATGTATTTTTCATTCACTGATGTTTGTTTCACTGGTGCTTGTTTCAGCTGCAATATGTAGAGTGGAAAATCACAGAAAGAAATTTCTCCACTGTGTTCCATAGCTCCATTTGCACTAGGAATAACAATAATATTACTTTGGGGGATTATTATTAAAATATGCAAATTGAATTTAAACTGTTATCAGATTAGGTCTTTAAAATGCTTTAGACGCTATAGTAGACAAGAATAAGCCAATAGCAACAACAACAACAACAACAAAAAACATGATCAAGGCACTGCGTAGATATTTGTGGGGGTATTTTTATTTTCAGTACTTAATAAATGAATCTTCATATACTATACTGATGAATAATCAAAGTCGGTAGGACAAAATATAAGCAATTTGAAATTGAGAAGATTTTGAAAATATGTGTATACTTTATCATTTATTCTATTTTGACTTTTTGCCAGTTATCCAAAGTGATATTCTTGTGGTTAATTTTATGCTATTTAAACTAAGTCATATAGACATTTTCAATGAGAGCAAATTCATTTCATACTTTTGTACACTGTATTCTATCACCATATACCACATATTCTCCGTCGAATTTTCTTGGGTGAAGTCAGGGAATGAAGACTTTATCAAGAGTACTTCAAGGACACACATTTGGTGTGAGTTACAAGTGAGTTCCCAGTCAGCTTCTCTTTCTGTTTTCTCAGTTGCTGTTGCTATAGACACAGCGAACTTCCATCTGTGAGCAAGTGAGAACCAATGGTGCATTGCTTGCACAGTCGTGAGCTCAAAGAATCACAGGTGGGAAAGCTGAGACTCAGGAGAGCTAATTTCTTGTCTACGAAGTGGAAAGATTAGTAAGGTACTCGTTACCTGATGCTAGTCAAAAATAAGTTGTAATAGGTGTATAGGATTTTTAAAAATGTTTTTAAAAGTTACATTATTTAATACAGCAGCATGATAATTTTTGTCATGATAGATATTCGTGTGTGTGTGTACCTTGGGAGTACTATTGTTTGAACTCAGAGAATTTTACTTGCTAGGCTCCTGCCTGAGCTTGAATCGTGCCTGCATCCCTTTTGCTCTGGGCATTTTTAAGAAAGGATACTACTCTTTTCTCAGGTTGGCCCATTACTTACCCTACCATTTTATGAGTTTTATCACATGTGAATATTCCACATGAGTATTTACATCATTTCATGCTATACAGTGACTAAAATATTGTAACTGTTATTGTCTTTAATATTTTTATGTCTTAGTATTTATAAAAAAAGACCAAGGTATTTGAATACTTCCATGGTATTATTAAAGTGTTTCAAATTTTTTACCTCTTTCCTATGACATATTTTCTTTAAGATGTTTTTAGGTTGAGTGCTAATATTTGGGATTTCTTTGGGGCTTGATGAAGGTTTTACTACGTTTTGACAGACAGTTCTAATGGTGACAAACTGCCTCATCTTTTGTTTGTCTAGGTTAATACTGAGTTCTCATTTCTGAAGGACCCTTTACAAAGCACTATTTTTGCTTAATTTTTGTTCTGACATCAGTACCTTCCACCCTTCGTGTCAATCTCCTAGGCAATAAAGATGCTCTCTGAATCCTGTTTCCTAGTACACTGAAACTTTTATGGTATTTGATTTTTCTTGATGTTTTCAGAACTCTCTTTTTGTTTATATTTGGCGATTTGATTATACCATAGCTATCATGTTGTTTCAGTTGACTCTGAGTTAATACCTTTGACCTTCCTATATCTGAACATGCATATCTTCCTACAGGTGTAGACAACTTTCTCCAGGCATTCCTTTTATTATCTTCCATTTCTTTTCTCTATCTTCAAATCCTGTGACTTGAACATTTGTTCCTTCAATGCTCTCCTGTATATCCTATGAATATCCATTTCCCTTCTGTTTTATCTCCATGAACTAGTCCATTTTATAATTATTTTTTCACCATTTCACGCTTCATACTCTACAGCACATTTTCCATGTATTCATTGCATTATTTACTTCCAACATATGTATGATTTTTAAAGCTTTTTTTTTTTTTGCTCTTTTTTTTCACTTAGCGGTTTCTCCATTTTATGACTTTATGTGTTTTCAGACTTTTACTCGCCTTCCCTCAGCTAGCTTGAATTCCTTGTCAGATGGTTTACACAATTCCGTTTCACTCATGCCAGTGCTGGCACCGTATTCTGTTTGCCTGGTTATTCTACAGCTGCCGGGCAGTGCATTTGCAGGTGTAAGGCCTACCCTCGTTTCCACTGATGGGCTTTGTCCTGGTAAGTCCTGCAGCAGGCAAAGTTCAGGCTGATCTGAAGCCCAAGAGAGATGCTCAAAGAGCAATGCTGTGGTTTTCTAGGAGTCTCAGGTTGCTGGACGTCAGATTCCACAGCTCATGCTCACCGCAAGCATCTCAGAGGCCCAGACTAGTCTGACACCGAAGTCTAGGGCTGCAGTAGTAGAGCTTGGATTGGCCCAGAGAACAGTCGACGGGTACTACATCTGAGATACCAGGCCTTGGAGACCACCAGCCCTACGCAGGGGTCCACTGAGGCAGGTCTGGCGCCTTGTCTAGGAGCTCTGCCCCCTTCTCTTTGCATGTATTGTTCTGTCTGAGCTTGGCCAAGAGGAGACGCCGATCACATATTGGCATCTTTCCCACCCTTTCCCACAAGTCTTGTCTCCACATTATCCTAGTAATCAGGCATGTTAAAATCTCATCTTGTTTCCTTAGCTTTTTGGAGACTGTCTTCGGGCATACAAATTGATGGAACCCAAGCTCTGGGAAGCACTGCCTCCTCCCAGCTAAGATAATCTTAACAAATATCATGTTTAAGTTGAAAAATATTTCTATAAAACAAAAGTGTCAGATCCTTTTCTTTTATTGTTGTTACCAAATATGAGTCCTTCCATCACCGAATTATAAAATTAACTTGTTCTTCTGATAGAAGTATAAAAACTTTTTTTTCTACATAGTGGCTAACAACTCTGATATACTTGTTGAAAATTGTAAATGAAGAATTAGGACATCTGTTTTTGAACAAATAAGATCAATCTTGACAAGGTTTATTCTTTTTTTTTTATTATTGGTTTTCCCTCTCCTGTACCCTAGCAAATGAACTGTATCAAGTACTGGCAAAGAAGTGAAAAACTTCTGTTGGAAAAAAGAAAAAAAAAATTGCATTTAACATTGCCTTTGAAAGACCTGAGGGACATTCTTTCCAGTAATACAAGTAGATAATAAAATAAAGAGCTAGAAAAATCACTCCAGGCTGTAACAAAGTATGCCAGCGTGAAGCTATGTTGTTTTTTTTACCTATTGCTTATAGAAACTCCATTCCCTACTTGTTCCGAATTTTACAAAGAGGTAGTAAAACATCAGCAATGTCTGTGAAACTTTATTCCTGGCTCTGAGTTACCACCCTGGTCTCCACTCCCTGAAGGCATTACGTTTTGCATTGATGAACAAAAGACTGCAGCTTTTGCTTACATGTTTAAAATTAAAGTAAATCAGCTGGCTATGCTCTAACTAAAGAAGTCTTTTTACATTGTAAAATCATAACTATGAATCATAATTTTATGAATCATAATGAATATACAAATATGTGAGCATTTCAATGTTTTATGCATTTCATGTGCATAATATATACACGTAAAATAGATATACATTCATATGCATAATATATACATGCATAAAATAGATACTATTTATAAAAATAATAAAATAAAATAATAAATCCACAACAACATCGAAGGCTATAATGAGAGAGAAAAGCTAGTATGGCTAAGTTAAGGTAAAATTCTAACCATCTGCCATAAATCTACAAATAAAATAGCTCATATGGGGCAACAGGCATGCTGCTCATTCTCCTGGGAGAATGCTGAGAGAATAATGTCACCCACAGGCGGTGGGTTAGCGTGCATCTCTGCACTTGGTGTAGAAATGGGGACTGGGCAATCCCTCTGGGCATCTGAGTGAGAGGCGCTCCTCTCTCCTGGTCTGTGTGAGGAGCGGGGAGTGGGCGGGGGGGGGGGGGGGGGGGGACGTCCTGCCTGCTGTCAGGAAGCCAGGACACAGCCTGGCCTGGGGCCTGGAGGGCAGGGAGCCCCAGGTCCCGGGCAGGCATGGTTTCTCTCTTTCAATCACAAGGCCAGCTCCTTCCCTCCTCAGCAGGCCCAAGGCAAGGACCTTAAGCTGCTTGCCACACACTGAGCTGAGTCTTGGAGTACTGACCTCGGTCTCCTCCGTGTCTATTCTGCTTTACCCCTGGTCAGGACCTTCCTTGCTGTCTTGCAGCTCTCCTGTGCTCCTGGCCTCTGAGATTAGTGAAGACATTGCAAATGTCTCCCGCTAGCCCCTGATAAAGGGCCTGCAAGGCTTCCTCTCCACTCTTCTCCCAAGCCTTTGAGGAGCATCCTTTTTATCATCTCTTCTCCCCTGCCCAGGACTGTCCTCCTTCAACAGGCATGGCGGGGGGTGGTGGTGGTGGATAATCTCTGGAAATGAGACCTCGCTCCTGGATGGGCCTAAGAATACCTCTGGGCTCCAAATCACCACACGGGCTGCCCTCTGACCACTCAGAACCACCTGCACCCTGCTGCTCATACAATGTGCCGCCCCAAAGAACCCAGGAGGCAGCCCTCTGTTCTGTGGGGGGCAGTGGGTCCCCCAAGTTCAGGAAGAACGGCCATTGTACTGAAGGCCCTCACAAGGGGACCCTCAGCACCCGGAATGGAGGGCCCCGTCAGTGGAGAGGTGCTGAACCCTCTGACAAACCAAGCCAAGGATGCCTGCCTTCTCTCCTGTGGAAGCGAGATCTGCTTTACAAGTACACAAGGAAACACACCCCAGGTTGCATGCAAGGGAGTACAGATAAAGGATCCCAGATTTGGTGTGGGGAGCAGAGAATTCAAATGCGGTAACACAACAATGCACAGTCCAAGGAAGTGACTATGACAGGCAACCGGGACTGCAGAGGTGATGGGGAGAGTGGCTTGGGGACTGGAGGGAGGGGGAGGGAGGGGGACAAAGGGAGAGAGGAAGAGGAAGGAGGCCGCACACTATCCAATGCCTATCCCCTGGGGTGAGGCAAACTGAGGGGCTGTTGGGATTGGCAGGGGGCGGAAGAAGGACGGAAAGATGCATTGCACTTAAAAAACTGACCTGTTGAACGGAAACCCCTGTGTACAATTACATAAAAACGACCAATGTATACTTAAAAAAAAAGAAAGACATGACGAATGAAATCCTTTTCATTTTTCCCGAAGAATCATCCTCTCTTTTCTTAAAAATAAAAATTTTAGCCCTTGCTTAAATGGTACAGATTTCCTCTTGTATGAGATGTTTTAATCTATGATATTTGTTTTATAGACCAAGAAACATAAAGTAACAAGAGTACGTATTTATGCATATACTTAAATAAAGTATATTTGTGAATTGTAATCAACAGGCTACAAGGAACATCTTTGGTATGTGTATGAATGCATCATATATGTATTATGTGCACACATGCGTACTGGCATGATCATTGGGGAACTAATGTAAATGACAGGAATATGTAGCTTTTACAATTGTAAATAAAAGCGAAGGAAGTTTGAATATTCCTTGGTATATTTTCCTGAAAACTAGCCATTCCTTATTCAGTATAGGAAACATCTTTTCATTGTCTGATAACTCTCAATTTCAAAACATGAATTTATTTGCAATATTAAATTTTTTTTTCAAAATGCCTTTGCAATTCCTTTCCTCTGTGACCTATTTCAGATCTGACTTCAGATCTTTCCTGGCTAACACATTCAGCCTGCACTAAGCCTAGAGGGGCTTGCCTTATTTTCCTAATGGTTTTGTTAATCCATCACTGAAGCATTTCTACGAAGGCTCGCCCACATGCCTTGCGTGCTTGCTAGGAATTCATCTCACATTTTTGCAATATCAAATAGGGAAATTAATTGAGAATGTCCTTCAGGCAAGTTTCTGGTGAATCAGAAAGAAGAATTTATATACATAATTATTGCTGTAATACCTTTCTGACTGAGTCAGTTAATGAAATATAAATTATCTATGAGAATTCTTCCTATATTTTCTTTCATTTTTTCCCCCCTCTAAATGACTTTTCTGCTTGGCAAGTATTTTTCCATTTCATGAAGAAATATTTCTTCTATGTTGATTGTGTGTTTTCTACACTGTGAATTTTGGAATGTATTTTAAAAGGATGTATTAGTTGTGAAATGATAATAATTAGAGGACTTTAAGCTCAATTTAAATTGGGGGTTACTATGAACAGGATTAGTTCACATAAGTCAGTACTCTTCAGAGCAACCACTCTAGAGAGAACCTTAATAGACTTGTTTGTTCTCTTCTTTAAGAAGAGAGAGAAGTGTATACTTTGTAAAAATGCATTGGAGCATAAAAATCTATGCAATGAAACATGCAAGATTCTAGCTGAGAGGAAACCCCCCATTCTGTTACACAGGGGGTCAGAACCTCAGGAACCACTTAGGAAAATGATTGAATAAGCTTTGGGGGGGGGGGCAGGGATTTTCACACCCAGAGGAAGAGAGAAGACTTGAGGCTTTTGAAGATAAAGACATGCAAATGAGATCTCTGCAGGAAGTCAGAGTTCTATAAACATACAACAGGTGGGAAGGAATGTCTCAGCTGGAATTTTCCACCTCCCCTTGAGGGAGATACAAGAGGATGTGCTGTGGCAAATCTAGAAGAAGGCTGAGGGAGACCTGCCCTGAAAGTCTATGACCAGGGCCCCATCTTCACAGAGACACAAGGCCATGCACTCCCAGCAGAACACGGCGGAGATGTCCTTATTTCTCTAATCCAGGGATCCCACAAGCAAAGACATGAACACCAACCGAGTATGCAATGATAGTATTCCGCGGAAAGCAAAATCAACACATCCCTTTCTGAAGCAAATTAGCTCAACTTAAAATAAACCAGGACTCCCTCAGGAAACGAGCAGCCAAATATAACTAAAGAATTTAAAAGTGGAGAGCATGAGACGGCAGACTTATTAAATGTAGAGGGGATTTTGGAACAAAACGGGGGGGAAAAAGCCAAACTTTGCTGAATAGTTAGATGAGGTTTTGGAGCCAAGGTCGGTAATATATGAAGGTCAGTTTCTGAGCATGGGAATTTTATTGGTGTTATATAAAAGAATATCCCTATTTGGGGAAATTACACCTGGCATTGAAAACCATCGCTGCTCTCTTCTCTCTCTTCTAGGGGTTCTAAGGGGAAGCTGTAGAGGCAGGGGAATGGGGATGAACATAAAAGAGCAATTGTCAAGTGTGGAAAAAGGAATCTAAAGAACACAGGATGCCCTTCTCACTGCATTTGTAATTATTCTAAAAGGTGGAAATTATTTCATTATCATTTATTTTATCAAAAGTGTCTGTCCTGGTGATGTGTCAGAACAGAGGCTCTCCTTCGCTGAGGACAGCTGGGTTTGTGAACAATGCTTTGCTTCTTGATCTCCCTTGGATGCGTGGGGCCGTTCTATGCATCAAAAGCCCTCGAGTTATGTGTTACGTGTGCGTGGCTGGTCCACTCGCTCTGAGCATTACAGATCAGTGACCGTAGAATAAATGCTTCACAATACTACGTATGTGTTTCTTCTTACTCAAGAAAATTGATTTAACATTAGTCCCGTGCTCGTCCTGAGTTTCCAAAGGCATTTAATCTTAATAGTCTCCCTGCTAAACTTGATCTCATGTTTCTCGTGATTAATATTGTTTAATATATGTAATAAAATGCTACTTAGCTTCCTGAGGCTCACCTTGGGACCCAGGTCATTTCTTTAGGCATTTTAAAAATGGACCAACTAATGAATTGCCCTTAGGACTTCTGAGGAGATGATTTTGGCACCAACACTTGGATTTAACTGGTAGATGCAAAATGAAAGCAAAGCGTGGTACAGTATCCCCGCATTTGTGTTCACTGGGTTGATTTCATTCGCTCTGTCTTGTGGGGAGGGGCTTTTGTCATCCAATGCTTTATATTTGCTTACTCAAGGCGGATGGTTCAGTCCCAAGGAGGATTTGCCTTAGGAAATGCGCAAACTGTGCTTGGCTTCTTCATGGGTTACTCTGTGTGTGTGTGTGTGTGTGTGTGTGTGTGTGTGTGTGTGTGTGTGTGTGTGTATTCAGCACATGGACATTTCTTATAGCTCAATTCATTTGTTCTGAGACCAGCTAGATTCGTAAGCTCAAACTCGTGAACCCCGTGTGTGCCCGGTGCTCTTCGCCAGGCGCCCCGGGGGGACTCGTTCCCGTGTCTGTGCTCTGACTGCACCCTGACAGTCCACGCGTGCAGCCACGGGGCGCGGGCGTGGCTGGTGGATAAGCCTGGCCCCTGCCATTCCCACGGATGTCCAGGGAGACAGAAATACGAATGACAAGGCAGAATGAAATCGTAGAATTAGGTTATTTAGGTTAAAAGGGTCAGGTGGGGTAGCACACAGCTGCCCAAGACTCTGACGCTCTTCAAGGAGAGAATAAAGTCTGGGAAGAGCAATAGAGGAGCAAAGATTTCATCTAAGAAGATAAGATATTCAACAGTAGAGACCCCACACACCAATGTGTAAATGTGAAACACTGTGGAGATTTTAGCAGTTGCTTATTGTCTCAAAACGTTTAATATCTCACTGGGTGACATCCACACATACATATAATCCACAGGTATGTATTTATATCTGTCATGTTTCATACACAGGCGCACCGTGCCTAAGTTCACACTCGTCACTAAGCTCAACGAAGTTTGTCTATCTCCCCAATTATTTCCTTGATTTTTCTGTAACATGATTTCTATGATTCATGCTTTTAGATTTAGCATTGGTTTTTAAACGGACTGAGTCATTGTTTCTTTCAAAATTGATAGAGTAAATAGAACTCTTATAATCATGATTTAATCCTCAGGCTATTAAGATGTGTTTTCTATATTAAAATTGTCTTCTACTGTAGTAGTTAGTTTGGCAATTTTCTTCAGTGTTAGTGGCGTTGATGTAAACTAATGAGAAGGGAACTTCATCTGTGTGTTAACCCCCAGAAAAGTCTGTGGAACGTCCACAGTTATTCATCAAGAAACTCAAATTTTTAGAATTCTGTCATTAATAACTGTCTCCTGATTTCTTTTACGTTAATATAATAGCTTCTGCTTGGTATAAATTTTGGATGTTTTTATTTTTTGATATTTTATTCATGTTTGTATTGTTTCTGGCTACATGTGTCATATACATGTGTAGGCATATTTGTGTATATGTGTGTGCGTGTGTGTGTGTGTGTGTAAAATGGTCCCAATGGACAAATAATGTACTTTCATGTCATGTAGACTTGGGGAATGCTGGGCTCAACAATCATCCTAATCATTTGAATCGTGCTAACAATAGTGATCTTACCTAAACGAAGTGTGAGCGCTAATATCACCTAGTTAGTGCAACCCCAGGTCTGGCAGACTTCTCTTCCCGGCTCCAGAGCAATCTCGAATCTCTGGAGGTCCAGTCCCACGCGGGAGGGGCTGTGCGTGCCCAGCGGACCGCGCCTGCGCAGCCCAGGCAAGCGTAGTAAGCATCCGGGCACCGAGTGGGAGAATCCTCCAAGCCAGAGGACCTGTGCTTAAAACTGTCCACGGGAAAACTTCTCCAATGAAACTGAAGTCCCAGGGGGTGGTACAAGAAAAAGTCACCGTCATCCTCTCTGGGCAGGATTTGTTCAGAAAGTGAGGTAATACCTCCAACGAATAAAAGTAACTTGACTTGCTGTGTCTTCTTGGTCTACCTTGAACACATGTTCACTCACTAGGCGGTGATATGAGTTTGACAGAACATACTGCTTTGTGTGATGCTCAAGGATGCTATTTTCTCACCGCTCCTTAGGAAGCTTCGAAGGTAAGAACATCGAAGCTCTAATTACTTGATTTTTTTTCCTACTTTATTTTTCAATTGGAAAAATTGCAAAACAATCTTTTCAGATAATTATTAGGTAAGTGTGTAAATGAAGAACATAATGCATCAGAAAGACTTGAGAGAAAAGCAAGTTCAAGATAATTGTGTTTTGAAAAGATGTCCTTGAGAAATTAGTTCTTTTTCATCTCCACTGGAGAAACATGATGAAAAAAAAAGCAAATCTGGGAAGTTCATTTCATGTCTTCCTGACAACCAGATCTGTCATGATGACAGACAGTTATCACTGTGTTACATTATTTTTTCCTTTCTCCTACATGTAGATGTTTTCAGTACATGCACCTGTCCCACAAGTGCTTTCTAAATGAAATGAAAATGACATAATTTCAGTACTCAGTTGCTTAGAATATTTTTTCACTTATCTGTGTCGGTCGGTACACAAAAAATACTGTTAATTCTAACCCAAAGATGCCTCAAGGCTCTGCTCGTCACGATTTTTCAGTTGTGAGTTTCATTGATCTTAAGTACAGGCTACTTAGTGAAGCTATGTGCCAATAAATCCATATTTTTCTCAGGTTTTCAAGCCCCTGCTCCATTCTCTTTGCTAGTGAGATTGCAAATGCAAGGTAATTGGCATTGCTGTACTGGGTCTCATTATCACTCTGGAGTTTGGAAACCATCTAGGACAAGTGCAAGATTTTAAGATAACTGTCAATTATATTCTTACGGAAAAGAGAAAGCATCTGCCTCCCTATAACAGTTGACAACCTTAAGGTTGAGATGAAGCCTTTAAAATTCAGTACGGCTTCATAATCTTGAGGACAAATACTAAATGTAGTCCCAATATCAATTTGTAAATTTTTATACAGATATTTTTTTTGAGTAAGAAGGAATTTTTGTTTACTCTGGATTATAGTTAGAGGAAAACGCAGAGAAACACTAAGATTAAAATGACAACTAACCTATGCTTTAAGACTTCTCAGATAGAATAGAATTTACAAATGTTGTTTGTGTGCCTCTGCAAACACAAAGCCATACACTAAACCTGATTATTCTGGTAAACTAGAACATTACAAAACCCAGAGGGCAAGTGAAAAATCTGTATCCAAAGACACAAAGTTTCTACACTCTCCGGTCTCAGACCCAGAGAAAGAAGCACATAAAATCCTAGTCTAAGATATTTCATAGTATCATTTTGCATATAATAATTAGAAATAGTTACTCCAATCAATTATTGACCATAAGTATTTTAGTACATGTGATATAATATGTCTTTTTCCTTAGAATAATATTATTTATTTTATAGAGGTACCTTGGTAGGCATGAAATATCAACAGGATATATTACGTTAAAAACTACAAAATGTTATTTCTGCCCATAGTTCTTAGTATGTACTTTTTAAAAATAGGGAAGATTTTATATAAAAGGTATTTCAGAAGTAGTACTAGTATTTTGTTGTCCTTTCAGTTATGTGCATTTATGAAAATAGAATGGTTTTCCAAGTTGCAAAATTATGCTGATGATAAGAATTTCTATTTCTGTTCCATTAATGCCAGGCATACAGTTTTGGTAGACTTCATTGTTCTAATGTCTCCCAATAGTTTTTTCACAAACATGCTTACAAAGGAAACAACAGAGTAGTTATGTAGCAGTTTTATTCTGTGAGTAAATCCAGGCATTGGGCTGCTAGATGGCCGCCCACCTGCCACCGGGCCCGGCTTGGGTGGGAGGTTTGGGGGCCGGGTCCAGAATGTTCATGTAAATCAAAAAAGACAAGAAGAGACAAGAAAATCATCTCTCAGTCAAGGGAATTTTCCTGCCCAAGGAATTTACCATGCAGCCAACATAGGAGAACCAGCGTGTTTCATTGCAGAATGATCCATTTCATTGTGACTCAGGATTCAACAACTCTGAAGAAAAGACAAGATTTGCAGAAGAATGGAAAGGCTAAGTAAATGTCTGCCTGAAGGTCCCCTTCAACTTTGACCTCTCCGTACAGCTCCCAAGGTCAAAGCAGGCACTTCATTACCTCTTGCTCTGTGCTGGAAGGGTACTATTCTTAAGAGAAATATACTGTTCCCAAAACAGATAAGCCTGTCTACTGGTGCTTTCAAGTCATTACTTCCCACCTGCCCACCCGAGGAAGATGGTGGTATGCATATATAGTTCTGGAGTGATAGACAACAGGGCAGTGAAACCTGTTAAATCCCACTGCCTGCCTATCAATTCTGCAACGTCTATTCAGAATCCTCATGTGCCACTTTTATGAAATGTAGTCTATAACTGAGACAAATAAGAATTGAGAGCAGAATATGTTCTAAAATTACAACAAATATCATAAACACTTGGTGTACAAAGGCCAACCTTCAATACACTTAAGGACTTACAAATATTCATGAGTTCCATCCACCTTAGCCATCTATGTCTATGATAAAAATCTCAGAGGTCTAAGGCTTTCTTATCCTTCTTCAATTTGCTTTCTTGAGCCAGAAGAAGAAATAATTTCCTGTAATGAATCACATAGTATCAAGTATTTAAGATTGGCTTACTATATGTGATATGGTGAGTCTTTCTTGTGCAGTGTGGAACTCTAGGTGTAATAAGTTAAATATATAACACCAGCATAATACTCTTGGCATAAACAGCAAGGCACAGACAGGTTGTTTTTAGTGATTTCTGAAGGGTAGCCTTTGACTCCAGTGGTATTTTAAAGAATCAGTGTCTAGCCCATCGGATTTTATAAAAGACAGATGAACAAGTAGACTCAGTTTCTTATCCAATTATTTTATATACAGTGACACCAAAGTAACATAAGAACAACAATCCTGCAATTAAAATTCAAAGTGTCAAATTACGTTAAATGGATACTGCAATTTCTATATACACAATTCATTAGACACATTCAATTTAGCCATCCTAAATTAAAAATGCTCATGGTGTAATCTTAGGAAACAAAAATCGGTCAGAGAAAAGGGGTTGATAGGATTTTTCTCCAGATCCTCTCTCCTTGGCTGGCCTTCGGATGCCATCTCCCTAATCCTTTCCCTGTGTCCCACAATCCCCATGTTCTCACAAAGTCGGAATCTTTTCCTGTCAAGCACCACTCCTCTCCTACAAATAATTGTAACCTTATTGTCCTTTCAAAGGATCGACATCCAGACTCTTTCACGCTGTACTATTTCGGGGTTAGACTTTTAACATGTGAATTTTGGAGAACACAACTCAGACCTCTAAAGAAATACTGCTCATTACATTCATAAAAGAAAAAAAATGTACCTTGAATAGCAAGGAGACATTTTATACTAAAGGAGCGTGCTTCATCTACATTCTTTCTAATCAACCTGATTTTATATTTTTATGTTTAAAATATAAAATATACCAGCATACAGCTGGTATGCCTAGGACAAAAAAATAAAAGTTGAAGAAATTAACTTGTTTTCTAAAAAAAAAAAAAAGACCTGAAAACTCTGCTGTATCATCTATTCTATGCTGCTCAGTGGTAAACACAGAAAGGCTGTTGAGAAAGAAAGCAATTCAACATCATGTGTTTTATGCAGACAAAAGAAATGATGAATATTTGTCTTCCCCCGGACATTTTCTGAAGAACAAACAGCACGGGAGAAGTTGCAGAACAACTTTTATCACACCTGTTTTGAGCCATTTTTCATCCTTGCATCCCAGAGGTATATTTGTTTCTGGAGTGTTCACTTGACCTCGTCAGTATCATCATGTGTGAGGAGGTTGCTGCTTCAGGAGCTCATTCATCATTTCAGATAGTATACTGAAAAGATGTATATGTTTTAAAGGTTGACTGCGTTTGGATGCGTTTCCACAGTAATCCTGTATTTATCTAATCAATAGGCTGAACATTAATAAAATAGTGTTCACACTCGAATGCTTTGAGTTTCTCCCAGTTATAATTATTTATAAACTTAAAAATAGAAACACTTTTGAAATCCAACTGAAAAAGTGTTGCTCATTCTCTATAGGAAGACAAGGTGTTGCCATTTGATATCTTAGAATAGATGTAATTTTATGTTAAGCAGAAAAATGTACATAGAACCCACGTTGATTATGTATTTATTAGGTCATTACTTAGATGCCTGCAATATCTTTCCTGCACATCTTTCTACATGTTTATTGTGTGGTCATTTTTAAAAGGTTGTGTTAATCATCAGAGTCCACAGAAAATCATGGTAAATCTGTCTTTATAAAAACCTATTCCACTAAACATTTTAATGACTTTATATGACTTCACCAATTCTCATAAAAGCATAGTGAAAAATTACAGCTGCCTTGTCTTAATAAAACACCTTTTGGTAAAATTATCTATTCGGGTAAAAAGTGTTCTTTGTAGTAATGAATGTCGTCTCTGCTGTCTTGGGCAATTGTTATATTCTAAGAATATTCCGATATTATTCAGAAATTTAATTTTGCCATCTTGGGAGTACAACTCTACATACATTTTCACATTTTAATGATATATAAAAGAGAAATCTCGTGCTTTTATCCTGCTCTTATAATTTATAATTCCTTCCCTTCGAATTATTCTGCTGTTTATACAGATTCTCCTTAGAACAATGGGATGTCATTGCTAAGCAGGCAGAGTAATCTGATAATTTTGTGGCTATTTTCCATTCATAAGAAGCAAATTATGACCTCTTAATGGCTATTTGTGCTGAGATTTTTCTGAATCATATTTTGAATGCAGACTTGTGAGTAAATATAAGTGTACTATGGCCTTCACCACTAATAAATGCTTAATTATAATAAACAATAAATATTGCACACAAATAGCTAAAACTTCTTGCTAACAGCATCCTTTGAGAAGACATATTGTTATCTTGTGCATTCAGATAGAGACAAATCTCTATAAATAGATGGAGCTCCAGCCATTTCCCACTCAGTGTCTTATGCTCATTACCTTTTGTCAAGTTACTGCTTCAGATTTTATTGTCAGTTATTTCCCAATTTCAATTTGTTTTTCCTCACAGACTCCGTTTCCCTCAGAGAAAATATGTTATCTGGGCATATTTCCCCTGTGTGTCTCAGACAAGATTTCTTATTGTCTCGTTTGGGGAAGCTGGGTTATCCGCCAGCACCCATTTTTTTCATTACCATTCTCCAAGATATTCTTTGCTCGTTCCTTATTTCTTCCCTTTCCCCCAAGGAAAAACAGATTTTTAACCTATTTTCCTTCATTTAACTCTTAAGAACTATGAGGCAAATGTTTTTGCCACACTAAAATATACAAACAAAGAGTTTCACCTTGGGGATAGCAGGGAGCCTTTTTCCACAGTCCACACAAATATTCAGCAGCATCCCTGCTGTCTCCTAGGAGAATTCCCCATTAGTGTGCGATAATGAAATGCTCCTTCACCCTTTCCATCACATGCTACCATCGTTCCCAGAGAACTGTGCACAAAACTGGGAGTTTGTTTATGTGAGTATGTCTGAGTGTATAAATTGCTGGCATGTCCCATTGGGGAAGGCCAAACCTCAAAGGCAGCATACTTCAGAATGCAGAATAGAGGTCCCACCATTAGGCAAAGGTGTTGTAAATGTCTCTGTCACTTGGGATGGCAACAGGCGATGGCGAGGCAGAGAATTGTGTGCATTAGGTGCTGTGTGAGTTGGGATTCTTTTCGTTACTAGCAACCGATTTCCACTTTGGTCAAAAAACTGGATGTAGCAACATTGGATGGTGAGTGGTAGCAATTTTCCTATGGATATATGAAAAACAAGCTGGAGGGACAGGAGTGGCTACTTAATCCAAAAATCACTTTCCAAATTACCAGATTCTTTTTTTTTTTTTTTTTTTTTTTTTTTTTTTGCAATTTAACCAAGATTCATATTCCGGAAAGGAAGTCTTCAATTCACCTTGTACCATTATAACCCAACACTTGCATCCTACCTTGTAATAATGTAACCCAATCATTGTATTTGATAGAAACCAAAGAATTCCACATAACACCATTATAAAATAAAAAGGATAAATGCGAGGTGAGCCAAGAAGAAAGCCTATTATAATAAAAATCATTTGCTTGTCTAACATATTTTACTGACCATCATTTAGTTCCTATTATGTCAAGACTAACAAAGGAAAAATAGAATATCAAGGACTTAAGTTCATCTTGCATGACTGTAAACTCTCATTTCATTATACCACATACTTAGTCATTTTAAATTGAGTTACTCGTAGTATACTCGACCATCGTGTTTCTGATGAAAGGTAGGAAAGAAGGGCGAAGTTAAATGTGTTCAATAGACAGAGCATTTTGCTTTCTGGTCCAAAAGCAAAATGGAGAGGAACGACATCAATATGTTTGTATTTCTACAAGAAGGTCGGTTGCTTTTAAGTTGGAGTTCGCATGGCATGTGTCACGGAAGTTGACTGGTGTTTTAACTGGGGGAGCTTGTCTTCTTGGAGGAGCGACACCGCATTTACTCCGTGTAGGTCTGCAGTTGACTTGCTTTGATTCTATTCCATCAAGGCAGGGGAAGCCCACGCCAGCTGTGCCTCTTCAGTAACGCTCTGGGGAAGGTAAGGTCTGTCTAAACAGGATGCAAACACGGTACGTGGCTCTTGCTAAAAGAAGAAAGCCGCAGGGGCAGGAGCAGGGAAACGCCTTTGATGGCGTCCAGGCTGCTGCCCGCCGGGTTCCTGCGGCCCAGGGCCTCGCAGGTGCAAGCCGGGTTCCTGCAGGTGCAAGCCGGGTTCCTGCTGCTGCAAGCCGGGTTCCTGCTGCTGCAAGCCGGGTTCCCGCAGGTGCAAGCCGGGTTCCTGCTGGCTTTGCCCCGGGATCGCTGGGCCTGCAGGACGCCCTGAGCTGTTGGCCCCACGCCCCACAGTCGCTCCCTTAGCAGGGTGCGGTGACTTGATGCGGAAAGGAGCCCCCAACATCCGAATGCCACCCCCATGGTGCCCACCGGCCAGGTACCCACACCTCTGAAAACAGGAGGGGAGACAAACCCTTCTTCAAGCTGACGTCCCCCCGAGAGCTGTTTACCGTAGGAGAAGATGGACTACGAGAGCAGACGTCCGCAGGATCCGCTAAGAATGAACATCATTGCTTGGCCAGTAATTTATTTTATTTTATATTTTTACCCCTTAGAAAGAAAATCTTCAATGAGGCATTAAGACCAAAATGTAATACAAATTGCCGCAAACCCAAGCACTATTTCCACATAGAATTCAGGATCAGTCCATATTGTTTCATAAAATTCCCAGTGCTGAATGTTGAATCAATCGTGTTGGATCAACTACAAGATGACTGAGAATGAGGTCAAAGTTTTATATAAACCGTAAGATGCCATACGAAATCCATGGCCCACGCTTCTCAGAACCGGCTAAGCAAGCGTTTACAGGTGTGCCTTCTAAGCCTGGTTTCTTATTTTTTTTTAATATTTTTTTAAATTAATTTAATTTATTAATTGAACACAAATTTTTTTTGACAAGGTGTTGTGCAAAAAGGGTACAGTTACATAGTAGGGCAGTGTGTACATTTCTTGTGATATCTTACACCCTGTTTTTCTATCTCTTCTCTAGGTCAGGTAGACATATATACAATATACAATGTACCAAGAACATATACAGTAGCCACGTGGCCTACGCCCAAGAAAGTTCACCTAGGGCTTTGAATGTAATGTCAATATTAGACAATATGTCGACAGTAGTCTTATATGAACGTACATACATAGCTTTTGAGCTATTGTATTCCCCTGAGAGGTCAATTTTTGACCTTTATATGATGAATCATTGTTTGGTTTTGGTTACATAATGTTGGGTCGCTGAGTCAATCCTGTGAGGAATACTATTTGACAAGCAGTTTTTGGTTTCACAGACTTGGTCTCTACTGTCTCTCCATCTCCCTTTGTTAACAGTCATATATCAGGGAGATCATGCCCCTTTGTTTTCTGTGTTCTAGGCTTGTCTCGCTCAACATTATTTGTTCGAGTTCTGACCATTTCCCTGCGAATAACAATATTTCACCATTCCTAATCACTATGTAGTATTCCATTGTGTATAAGTACCATATTTTTGGGGTCCATTCATCTGTGGAGGGGCCTGGTTTCTGACCTGGGCAAAGCCTATGCTGTAGATAGATGAAGGAGTAATACGTGTCAGGTGTTCTCTGCACTGCCTACGCTTATTTTTAAGCTGGAAAAGAAAGAACTTCCACCTCACTCTAGCCATCATTGCTTTTCCAGCTTTTTTTTCAAGCCTCAAGATAATTCCTGATACATTTTTACGTGAAACAATACTTGTCTTCTTATCTACCCAGTACACTCCGTGTATTGACTATTCCTATCCACATTGTGTCCACAGATTTCAAATTCCCATGTAATAATCCTGGATATTGTTACACCCATAGATGGCTCTGCATAGAATATGGAAGGAGCAGGGATATAGTCTACCCAGTCTCAACAAAAGGTTGATAGATGCTACGTTGGCCAATAAGCCAGGCAATGCAACCTAGTGACAGCTATGAGGGAGGACCATGGTACAAAGAATATGTGGACAGAACATGGGACACTCTACCTGAAAAGCCAACGGAAGCGTAAGGTGCTGGGATTATGACTCACGTGGTAGAGTGCTCCACCACCAGCGGTTTCACAGCCTACCACTCTGTGAAACCCAAACCAGTACCGATAACACCATTAAACAAGATCTGTTTAGTAATCTGAAATTACACGAGTGATACTTCAGAAAATGCTTTAAACTTTCTGAATTTATTTTCTTTAATACTTCCATAATAAATCCACTCATTTTTTGAACTATTTCATACCCCATTTGAGAATTATGTTGGAAGCAAAGCCTTACTCATATTCTGCAGTCAAATTAATTGGTTATTAAAAAATAAGTCATTGCTCTTTTCCCTAATGCATCACCAGATTTTTGAAGACTATCCAAATAGCTAAATGTACAATAAATTCTATGCTGAAACACATTTCATGTAGGTAATTATTCTACTTTATAGAGTGTGCTCCTCCCCAAATGATAAAATTTTTCAAGTTATATTCATACTTTGTCATTATATTCTTGAGCTTTAAAGAACACATAATCTTACAGGTCCTTAGAGCCCAGTTTTTGCCCTTTTTGATAATATAAGTCATTACATGGGAGCCTTGGGAAACAATCTAATTACTTTTAACTCCACAGAAAAACTTTGAAAGTGTACACTCTTTTAATGCATAAGCTTCTCCTTCAGTTGGGTCAGTAATATCACTTAGGCTACCAATAGAGCCAACCAGTCAATCACCTGCCAGGATGAAAAATGATGTATAATTCCTAACTGGTGGCCTAATAAATGGAGACTGTGAAAAATACAAGAGAAAGCATGGGGAAGTGAATGAGTTCCCTGCTCACAAGGTCCCATCTGTGAGCTGTGGTTATAGATTGTGTTATTTGATTATACAGCCACTGGACAGACTGCCCTCTCCTACCAGGCTTAAAGAGACCTTGTTCGTTGGGCAGAAGCATAGCTCCCTGTGGGATTCACACACATGGGATTTCCCTCAAGCTTCAAAGTCAGATAATCCAGAAAGCCACTTTCCTTGATGTTCCCTCTTTTTAATTTTTTCTTTTCTATTTCTTTTGTGTGGTTGAAGACCCACTTTTTAAATACTTAAAAAAATAATCACACACACATGGTATTTTTGAGGAGGCTTCCTTCAAGGTGTGCAAGACGCAGTACTTGTCAGTTAAACCCAGGACAAAATTGCATTGATTCTTGTTTGTTTTCTTATTTTTCTGCCAGCAATTGGATGTTCCAGAATATTTTACATACAAATGAGCCCAGTCTTAATAGAAATCAAGAATCCTGTCAATCAAGGGAGGGGTGAAAGCCACACTTTGGAGTGTTTGGTTCTCCTCCACTGAATTATATAATAAGTGGTTACTGAATGTGAGAGGAGGAAATAAGAGCTTGAATGGAAGCCACTGGTAGGTAACAGAGTAATTTGTGACATTATCAGTGAATGACAGTCAGTATATTGGATAATGTCATGAATCATGAATAAAATGTTGAGGTAGAATTTCTATTTATTTTCCAAGTCACTCAAACTCTATGTGCAATTGAATTAGAGACTTATCTCATTACACTGCTTAAAACTAATCTTTGAGGAAAATATAAAAGCAAATTAATTAATTTCCAAATGAATATAAATACATCTATTTACCCCTTAATATTATTCAGTATATTTTGGAAGGAGAAACTTAAAGCATTAAAAGGAAACAGCATGTTGTTAAATTTAATGCTGAAGTAAATTAAAAAAATAAAATTTGTTTTAAATGAGAACTGATACTCCAAGTATCAAAATCATACATGGACGCTATAAAACAATTTAATTTATACAGTTGAAAATGTCATTAATGGAAATGACATTATCAGCATTTTCAAAAAAATGTCATTATACAAATGACAAAACAAGAACACAGCCTAATAAAATAAGCAGGGATGGCTTCCTGCTTTTTTTCCCCCCCCACACCTCACAGAGTGTTTCTGTGGGGGAATTTCATTTAAGACACATTACAGGAAAAGTGAGGGAGAATCAGAGAGATTCCCAGAGCAGGTGCAGCATGGCCGAGAAACTTCCTGAAGGCCACAGCATAGGCTTGCCCGCACCTGTGACCTGGGACCCTCTTGGAGGGTCTGAGGATGCCTGCAATCTACCAGTGCATGCGACAGGCTTTTCTGGCCCTGCTTCCTGTTAGCAGGAGTATGGTGAGTAGGAGAGTTCCCCAGAGGAACTGGAGGAGGGAGGACCTCAACCCCAGCCCCACCCTGCTAAGGCGGCTGAGCCGGCCTAGTCTTTTCCTATGTATTTCACATGCTGGATTAAGAATCCTGCCTCGAGTTGTCTTTCTCTGGAACTACTGAGGGAAAAGAGGAAAAAAAATCAGACCATAAAAATTGGAATTAAAATTTTAGATGTTCTCCTTATTGTCATCCAAGGCAGGGGACTGAACAATGAACGTATACTGCCTTTTCTGCTATCTATAATTGAATTGTAAAATGAGTTGCCACCATTAACAATAAATTAGGAAATTCAAAAGCATGCTAATGGACAAAATTTTAATAATATTCATGTTTTGCTTCATAAAATTGATCTACATAATTATCTTTTTATTCCCTCAAAATACTTGGTAGTAAAGTCTTTGCTTAGCAAAATGAGAGATTAGCCAGGGATGCAGAATTAAATAAAACAACTCTCTTTCCTGGCTCTTCATCCAGCAGCTTGCCTGGGGAGTAGAGGACATGGTATCCTGGGTATCCCCCGCTAGGGCCCTCAGCCAGGGAAGAAGCCAGAAGCACTGGTGGGCCCCCGAGCCCAGGCACGGCCCGGGGTCCTGGGAAGGCATTCAGGGAGTGTACCCACGCGGGCCCAGGCTTCAGGAAGGTTGCAAGGATCTACCGTCCTGGTAAATTTACATGCTGTCCTGGCACCAACTACTTCAACACAGTAGAAAAATAAAATTTGAAAAGGAGCAGAAATATCATGAAGAATCCAAACTTTGGCAGAATGGTACTTTTTCAACAAGGGCTCAATTTTCCCCGGTCATCCTGAACCGCTCTGGTGTCCCCCTAACTAATGCAATCTGAGATTGTTACCCTAAAATTCAGACACTAGGATTAGAAATTAACATTTACCCTCTAAAAGTCTAAAAATATCTTTGGGATGTCTCTCAGGTGTTAAGAGTTCTATGGTAGCAAGTACCTAGACCTCATGATTAATAAAATACAACAACTATTATTATTATTCTTATTAAAAACCTTAGCTATAAAGGTTATATGTAAGGTTTAATGATCTTCAAATATCAAGGCTTTCTGTGACTTTCCTCCTTAACTCTCCAGTGCATCGATTTTTTTTGAAAAATATTTTTATTATCTTTAAGTAGTTGTGTTGATTTTTAAGCTGCAAAGTTGATGTCTGGTAGTAAAAGTAGCTATAAAAAATCTTACTTCTCCTCAGAGTAGAATAACTTATCTTTGTGTCGATAAGTTACATTTTATTTTATTTGGAATGATTAATTCATTATTAAGTACCATGTACCTGTTGCCTCTGATTTGAATTATAAAATGATAGATGTTCTATCACTATAATTATTGAAAGTAACAAATTGTTTGTTTAAAATTAAAATAAGTTTATTTTATAGGCTAAAGTAAACTTTTCATATAAGCTCACAATTCTGTGAGGTTTCCTCACTCCTGCGTTTGCTGAGCTTTAAGTTGTGAAAATGGAGTCATGTCTCATCATGAAGTAGCCTTAAAAGCACTTAATATGAACTGTACACTAACATCTTGAAAGTGTGTTTTACAGATAAATAGTTCTGAATACTCTGAACATTTTCAAAGCAAGATAGGAAGTCATCTAGCCATTGCAACACAGATGATATTATTGAGTCCGTTTTGTAATAAATGTTCTCTAATCAGATTAAATCTTCAAAATGCACTCAGGCCAATGTTATTGGACAACCTTCTACTTGTTTCTTTAGGTTAAGTTTCTGATTTTTAAATTAAGTGGTAATCAGTCAGCTCACATTGTCGCTTTTCTAGTTCATTCTCATGTCATCTGATTGTATTTGGCGAAAGGAAATTACAATATATCAGTTACTTTCCAGCATGATAATGTCTTGCATATTTAAAATAAATAGCATTAGCTATTATGTTGGACAATTTAAAGCAGCAAAGTATGAATGGTCACTTATTCTTGACAGTAAAATATGCAAAGATAAAGTTCTACAAAATCTAAATTTTGCAAGATTAAATCAATACTTATCTGGGAGTGTTTTATATAAAATTCAATTTTATATGAAAGATGAAACCAAGTTTTATTTCCATAGTTTTATACATATTAAGAAATATTAATGGGTTAATGTATAAATGATAGCGATATAACCCTAAATATTTTCAATATAGAATACCAAATATTTGGAAAAAACATTTTATTGTATTAATTGTACCTACATAAGGCACCTTCTCTTCATAATAAGTTTTGCTAAAACCTAGTAATTTTTGTAATTAATATAAATAGCTAATTGAGCATTCACTACATGTCATACTCTTAGTTCTTTTTAATATTACTAGCCTATGTAGTGTGCATAAAAGCTACATTTTAAAAATAAGTATATTTGACAAAACGTGAAAACAACCCCATCCACTTACTCGATATTTTTCAGCTTTGGTAGTGGTTGATAGTAAACCATATACAGCTGTTAGCATACTGATTCTCTGCTATTATTGTGGTTAGTAAATTTATATAGCTTGGGTAATTATATTTTTATATGTGTGAGTTATGTGTGTATTTCTGGATACACACGACTTTTTAGTGAGCTCTTCTCAAACAAGTAAGTACCCCATGCCTTTCTGTGGAAATAACACAAGATCAACTGTGCCACCTAATCATGTGTTCCTGTTAAAAAAGATATTCTCCTGTTCATGTTCTACTCCTTTTAGAGCCTAGAATGCAGCTCAAGTATCACGTAGTTTGCTTAGGGTTCAAAAGAAAGACGTTGCTAATAGATTTCTATGAATTTATACTTCCCCTCTTCCTTCCAGCTTACTTCTTCCAAGTTAGAGAGAATCTTGACACCCCCTGACCCCCCACGACAAGTAGGGTCTGCGCATCAGCAGCGGGAGGTGCCTGTAGGTAGCACTGTTTTGCCAACTGTATTCTAGATCAGGGCAGTTGGGTATCACACGATAGTCACAGCTTTTCCAAGGCTCAACAGAGAAAGAGCAGAAAAGGAAAAGAAATAAAGAAACGACACACCTCGTCTGTAATCAGCTACCTCTGCTATTTCCAGGGGTCAGGACCAACCAAGCTTCTGCACACTTGCTGCAGAAAATCCCTTCCCCTGTGACCCCAGCAGAGACCCTTCCGTGTGTCCCGTGGCCCTGGGGTGTGTCCTCGTGGGCTGTCAGCCTCTATCCGAAGAGGGCGGCCACAGGGACATGAGGGTGGGGGGGATGGAGGGGAGGCTGTTTGAGTCGAGGCCTAGGCACTGCAAAGCCGGGGCATCCGAGAAACAGGGGCTGGGCTCTGAGCCAGGCTTGACCTGTGCAGGGCACGGCTTCCGCCACCCCATGGCACCTCAGGTTCGGGTCTTCTCAGCACACTGCCGGGCAGCACGTTTGGAATTCTTTTGTGGCATCCATTCCCAGCAGTCTGAAACCACCTGCCATTCTGAAAGCAGAAAGGTTAGGGGAGCGCTCTGGCTACCTGAAAGGAGCTTTTGTTATGAAAATGACACTAATTTTAATATGAAATGATTCAAAGCTATCACAGTGTTGTGCGGTGTCACGGGCACCATTTCAATGGGCAAAGTGCTGATTATTATGTGGTTACTATGAATTCACGGTACTTTTAAGTATAAAGAGTCATTTGCATTGGGCAGCCTTAGTTTCATTACACCTAAAATGTAAGTGCAATTCATTAAATATTTGTAAAATAATAAGAGAGAATGTGTTAAACAAACAAACACTGTAGCTGGGTTCAAATGCCTCACACGTGTAGTGTAATTCTAGTGACTCAGGAGGCTGAGATCTAGAGGACCACAGTTCATAGCCATCCCATGAAGAAAAGTCCACGAGACTCCAATGATCCGGCGAGATGCTGAGTTGGAGGTGTGGCTTGCGTGGTAGGGCAATGAGCAAGCACTGAGTTCAAACGGAATGCTGCCAAAATAATGATTCCAATGATGCACTTAAGTAGAATTATTACTGTTATTGTTTCTAGCTCTAAGATATCTTTTATTTCTTTTACTACTAACGTTCTTATTTTAAAACAGTGCCTGACCATATCAAAAACCCTCTGGAAACATATGTCATTAAGTATAAAACCAATCCATAGCGCTATTAAGATGTGAAAGCTGCACAATTCTTTGCAGATTTTAGAGCTAAGTTAATAGAGTTCTCTTAACATTTGATTGGTCATTTCATTCATTTTTTTTTTAATGTTCAGGAAGACAGAACACTTAAGTGAGAGACAAAGGAAAACTTAAGACATTATTTTACAGGCGTGTGCATGCAAAGGTGACAAACACATACTTACAATTTCCAACAAATTAGACGACGTTTACTTTGAAACTGTGAATGTTTATGTGGAATATCCCCACAAATATAATTTTGAGTTTATTATTCAATTCCTGAGACAGTTCTGTATTATCCATGATCAAACCGTATCTCATTAAAGACTGACAGTCCTTGCATTAGCTGTTCTCAAACCTTCCATGATGTTCTACCAAAGAGGAAACAAATGACAGTTGGTGTCAACACTAAACTGCTTAGGGCAAACTATTTTCTCAAAACCTATGTAATTTAATTGCAATGCACTATTTCATGAATATTAGAAACCTGGGCTTTATTAAAAATGGCAAGGAAAAGTGAATGCATGACTGTTTGGAGTAACAAGCAATAAAATTTATTCATTCAATACTTCGCTGAATTATTTAAGACTCTTCCTAAGCACAAGGTCATGGAATAATTTGGGCAAGTCGGCATTTTGCATGATGCATTTCCATAATTCCTCTGAATCTATAAACTTAATCACAACTTTGGCACAAAGACCTTTTTCATGTTCTCACAGCCAGATAAGGCTTCAATTCAAAATTACAGCCAAATCGCATTATTAATGCTTAACACAGAAAATATATGCGTATACATATATACGCATATATACATATGCATAGGAAACTCTGGTTACGAGTAACTCTTAAGACTTTTGAACAAAATCAAACAACACTGAAATACCTGCAACTTGATTTTATTCTAATAAAAATGAAAATGTCTGAAACAAATTTCAAATTCTAAGTTATTTTCACACTCCACCCACAACGTGGAATCAAAATTTCTAATCACTACAGTGTTGCAGTTACTTGTGTTTCGTGGTTTTCAATACATAGAATCCCCTTCCTATTTCTAATGTATCCATTACCCACCTTACCTCTCACAGGGATTTTTGCACAATCATGCACTGACACCAATGTTTGACACAATTATTACACACATATTAAATGTACCAGAACCTCAGCTAGAGACAGACACAGCATCGTCCAAGGGAGATAACTGGGAAAGGATGTGTTTATATAAGGGTGACTGGCTTATTATTTATATGCTTCATTTTACGTAAAATAAACCTGAATACTATTTCTATGTACTAGTGACTATGTGTTCTAATGCTGACATTGTTTCATTATGGTATATTTACAGTAGCATTTATTCAGAGAAACAGGATGATAATCAGTCAAACTTTAGCTATTGGCTTCCTCCGACAGTTTGGAAAGGAAATGTCTCATTTATCTGTGGTTGAGTGGATTACGTCATAGAGACCAGCCTTCCTCTAGTCAAAGTGACATCGTGCAGACGACCATGTCCGTGCGGATGGGAAGGGTGAAGGAAGAGCCCGTGTCGGTTGGTTGTTCACGTGGGTAAGTGTGAGGCGACTCCCTTCCTGTGAGAGATGTGAAGAATGTGAAGATGACTCTGACCGAGTCACAACCACCACCAAGGTTCACGTTGAGAGCTGAGCGTGAATTTTGTTTTTTGTTTTTTTAGTGTTTTGGGAAACCTTCCTCGTCTGTATTTCAAGTTATCGATGCACAGATTTCTTTTAATTGCTGTGAATGTGTGAATAAGTGTGGTTGTTTAAATCAAGCATGGCATGTTAAAGAATCTCAAATTTATCCTTGACTCTTCTCTCAAACATATAAAGTTTAGTACCTGCGACATAAAAAGTTCCTTTCATTTCTTTTTCTTTTTAATGCAGGTCCTGGGCCTAAGCACTGTGCCTGAGCTTTTATCACTCAAGGCTTGCGTTCTACCACTGGAGCCACAGCTCCACTTGCGGGTTTCTGGTGGTTAATTGGAGATGAGAGCCTTGGATAGTGAGGCTCACTTCAAACTGTGATTCTCAGTTGCAAACCTCCTGAGTTACAGGCAGGAGCCATCTGCACCCAGCTGCAGATTCGATCTTAAACAACCACCACAAAACGTTGTCTACAGACCGCTCTTCAAATAAAACCCTTTCAATTCAAGTGCACACAATAAGAAATAAGGTCTGCACATTAAATGAGGGGCATGAGGAGCGATTCCTTATTTGTAGAGTAAGGAAACCTTACACATGTATTACGAGTGTGTAAAAATCATTAAAATCATCTGCCTGAAACAAATCTTAATAGACTTTATTAATTGGCTTTGGTTGGTTAGTTTATTGCAATTTCATGAGCTGGCAAATCTCCTTTAGAAACCGGTGATGTGCCTAGCCCTCCAGCATTCTGTTTCTGTACTCAGCTATAGTTTCAGGGGAAGATCCTCGCATCTGTTTGTATCTGCTCAGCGCTTTAGCTATATTGCATGGTGATCCTTCCATTTCTTACTCAATTCTAAAAGTTGGTACCATTAAAGACCTCTATTTCATTCTTTTCGCTCCTTGCTTTGGTGTAGTTTAAAAATAAGGTGTGCCTTTGCGAGATACTTCAAATTTAGATCGGAAAGAATGTTAGTGTGTATGTGTGTATACAAGCGTGCATCTATGCGTGTAAATACACATGTGCATCTATGTAAATATATCTTGGTATGTACATATGTGCATGTTTTATGTATACTTAGTGTACATATGTGTCTATGTATGTTTCCATTAATGAAAAGTCCTTTTCCTTTCTTAAATCACTTTACTATGAAAGTTATATTTTAATGCAAATACATAACATTATGCACTTGGGATTATAATTAATGTAGATGCAATGCTTGTCACTATGTTTTAACAAAACTCTGCAATAAATTTAAAGACTGTTATTATAAGGTCTATACACTTTATAAAAGTGTTAAAATTAACTCTGCATTTAGCTAAGTTCAATATTCATAAAATTGTTGCTACAGCAACAATAAAGTTCACAAAGAAAGATATAGCACAGAAGTATTCAATAGAACTTAAATGGAATCATTAGAAAATATTTAATCAATATAAAGAAAAGATGGAAAGTGAGTGGTAATGAATGATGAATAAATGAATGTGTAATAATTTAGTTAAAAGGTACCAGGCCAGAATCAAATAAAGAACACTAGATCACAAATTGTCATTCATTTTGATGAAATTCACTTTAGATATAGCTATTAATTTATTTTTTAGGTGAAAGCATTTAAGGTATGTGCCATAAAATTTGTAATTCTAAGCAAGCTAGGACATAACCACCAGGTGAAATAAAGCTCAAAACAAGCCCTTTTTGCAAGGGAGAAACAGGGAATTTAATGGAGTCTACCACAAAAACACTTCTTAAAAATCTTTTATTGATGTGTATGGTTGCACAAAGTCGTTGGTGATCGTTCTACACATGCCTAAATGCAAGCATACAATTCACTTTGATCACATGCATTTGTGAACAGCCTTTCTTAATTTCCTGTGTCTTCTAGCTCATCCCCTGCCCCCCCCCCCCGTTTTTGGACTGGGTTTTATTTTTCTATGTTGTCACAGGCGTATCAGTGTTGAGTCACATTCACTCACCTTACATTGTCCTCTCCCTCCACCCCCTGCTGCTGGTTAGGGAAGTCAAGGACAGAACACAAGCCCTGAAGGTCATGATCCTGTCCGTTACATTGCCATTTCCCCAGTGACTTCTTTACCTACCATTGCTATGTTTACTATTTTAATGCATCTTACATGCAAGCTGTCTCTTCTGAAGTTAGCTTGTGTGATTTTTATCTGTGTAGTTTTTGTAAAAAAAAACACACCAAAACTGTCTTTTTATACATAATTCACTCTGGGATGAGCTGTTGGGAATAGAACACATTTAGGTTGGAACAGAAACATAAACCCAAGAAAGCTAACCTTGTCTTATGATTATTAGACCAATGGTAGTTAGATAGTCCTTGTTAGCTTTAATAAAGCTGAAAATCTCTCCGTAAGGTGTTGAGAGATTGATAGCATAATAGATATAAAGAGACTGGCAAAAGACATTCAGAGAAAAACAACAGTAAGGTGTAATCATGCACCGCTTTTCAAAACAGTACAGGGACTACTTGCAATCTCATCTGCTGGAAAAATATAAATTAAATATAGGAACTTTAACAAGTTACATCTTAAACTGTTTGTCGTTAATCCATCAAATTTATTCCCATGTACATTGTAGTAAGCATCTTAACAAGAGAAACTTCAAAGGTAAATGGATATAAGGATCTCAATGTCTTATAAAAAAAACAAACAAAAGTTGAGCAGGATAGAAATAATGTAAACTTCACTACTCAAAGGCCTACTGGTAGCATGTTTAGAACGCAGAGCCTTCCATTATATTACATAAACCACTGATTCAGGTAGGTCAATATCAAGCATTAATGGTGGTGTAAATCTTAGAAATATTGAACTCCTTGTTATCATTATCCCCTAGAGCTCTATCTGTCTGTCTGTCTGTCTCTCTGCCTATCTATCTATCTATCTTGCATTATTGGAAAATAGTGTATGTAAATATACTTTCAAAACCATCCTACTCATGTAAAATATGGAATTCCAAATTGATACAATAATAAATCTGATACAATCAGATCAGATCATTCAAAGCATACCCACAACTAAATTCTCTCCCATAGAACTGCTGTCTCCCAAGTTGCCACCAACAATTCCACTCTCCTAAAGGTCTCAAATGGGGACGCAAACTTTCACAAGCCTCAGTAGTCATCGTATCCTTGTTTCCATGTCATTTCTGGATTCTGCCTGTCGGGAGACTCTGGAGAGAATGCTGTCCTATTGCTTTTCAAGCTTTGTCAAAAGAGGAATGTTGCAATTCAATTGGACATTATAAACAGATCTTCACTCCCTGCCAAGGTATTGCTTCCTTTTAGCTCTCCTCTTTCCCCCCTCTTTTCATTGTTTCTTCCCTTTTCTTTAACTTGTAGAAAACATTTACAGGAGCATAAATAATGATGAAGCATTTCTCTAGTCATAAAGCTTTCTTGTTTGAGGAGAGACAAGGAACAAACAAAGCAAGTGCAGACAACAGATTGTGGGTGGCGGTGTGCGTGAGCATGCGTGTGTGTGTGTGTGTGTGTGTGCGTGTTCAGATGTTGTTTATGCACTTGGAGCGCGAGAACCTCAGAGTAGAATGTCGATTGGAAGTCTAAGAACAGCGAGCTCCAAGCTCATGTGAAAACGCGGAATGCTGGTGCAGTTTTTTATGTAGGGTAGGCCTGAGTAACATCAGGGAAGAGATGCCATTTGAAAAGTACCGTGTGAGTCAGTTGATCTGAGAGTCCCAGTGAAGAAAGTCTCCGGAGTGAAGCTCTGGGTAAGGCAGTGCGGGCTCGGCTCGCTTGAGGACAGACAGGCCAGTTGATCTAAGGTGAGGACGCAGGAAGAGAGATGAGGGGTTAATTTGCAAAGGTCACGAGAAGCCAGGGCACACGGGGCCGAGAATGAGGTTAAACTTTACTCCACTTTCTATAAGAAGCTGTAGGAAGGCGACAGATCTGAAAGGCTCATCTGGACCAGATGAGAAATTCAATAGAACTCTCGAAACCACGGCTGAATCTTGGCAGAACGGTGTGTGTTTGATGATGCATTGAGGTTGGAGAAAGAATAAAATCAAAGACGTGCTGTTGAAATGAGCACCTGGGTGATTATGGGCACACTCTCCAACAGAATGAAGACCAGGGAGGGTCAGGCTGGACAGCAGAGTGGGCCAGGGAAAATGAGAAATTCAGAAGGGAAACCAGGAAGGAGGGAAAGGTGCCTGGCATGTGTGACTATATCATCAATAGCTTTTCAGTGTCCTGTGGGAAACAGGAGCTAGTGAATGCCCTTGAGTGCCAGAGGTAGAGTTGGCTAGGTAGTGGTGAGTGGTTGATTATAGGATTTTGTTCCATGATATCACTGGATAAGTGGTAAATAAATAATCTGCTATTGAAACATATTTGCTTCCGTGGAATTTTCTGGAAAGAACACATAACAAGGTGAAATGGTTTCTAATAGCCTAAAATCTAGTGTTTTTACAATTTATGAGAGCTAACCTCCAAAACAATTCTTGCACATATGTTCACAGATATACTTCAAAGTTATTACTATCTGAATCATAGTTATTCTAAAGACGTTAAAGAATAAACAACTATTCAAAATATTTTGAGGTTTCAATGGGTGATATGGTTCACAAGTTCTGATTTAATATAAATAAATGGAGATAAATACTATTCTCATTGACCATATTGCTTTGCATTTGTTATGTTAACATACATAAGTAATATATAGCTATATTAATATATACATACATATTTAAAGAAGAGAACGAATGTTACTCTTTAAATTCATTAGGAAACAAATAAAGGATCCTTTATTTCATAGGGAAAATGGACATTGTTTTGAATGCCTTATAAATTTACAGTAGTTCAAAGCAATAAAACTAACAAGAAAGAAAAATTGCTTTTGGACTTGTTTCTTAAAAATCTTCTTCAGCAAATCCACCCAAAATACTTTGCCTTTAGTATTACCAAACATTTTAAAATAACCCAGTAAGTGTTTTACACAATAGCCAGGCTAAAAAGAAAGTATTTTCATAATAACTTTTATACCACTGAAAACCTAATAAAAATAATTTGGCTGTTGTAATGACACACGTATTAAACTCTAAATGACAAACTATATTGATATTTCAGGAAACATGTTTTCTCAATATTTTCTGTGGCATGAGAAAATGAATCTTTTAAAAACTTTGTTGTTGTTGTTAGGCCAAGAGAAAATAACTCTTTAAATGTAGTCCTTCTATTGGAAAGCGTCTTTCAGGAAACAAGGACCACGGATATTTCTCATTAACTACCACATTCCTGAATAAAAATAACATGCATGAAGTTTCTAGTGGACTACTAACCCACTACGAACCTCTCTAATTCTGAAAGTACAGAATTCTGTATACGTCCTAAAAGGATAGACACAATAGAGACATTGTGTTAATGCGATCATAATGAGGTCAATCGATGTCTCCAGAGCCTTTGAGCAGTGGCCATGGCGGCCTTTGACATTTTGCTGTTCAATGTTTGTTTTATTATACTTTCTTTAGTCATATTAATTAAAAAGTATATACTAAGATATTTCCACAAATGTGTTGGTCATTTCCACTTGCCGCACTCGGCTCTTTTCTCCCATCCCTACAGATTCAGGTGGACTTTTAATAGTTTCGTCTCCTCATAGGAGAGCACATGGAATACTTGTACTTCTTTCTTTCTTATTTATTTTTGGTTGGTCACAGGGTTTAAACTCAGGTCCTAGGCTCTATTCCTGAGCTCTTCTGCTCAAGGCTAGGACTCTACCACTTTGAGCCACAGCTCTATTTCCCAGTTTCTGGTGGTTGATGGGGGCTGGCTTTGAACTGCATTCCTCAGATCTCAGCCTTCCGAGTAGCCAAGATTACAGGCCGGAGCCACCAGCACCTGGGGCAATGCTTGTACTGCGGAGTGTGGCGTAGTTCACTGAACAAGATGGTCTCCAGCTACATCCGTGCTGCTGAGAATCCCAGGTTTCATTCTTCTTTATGGAAGAATAATGTGCCTTTGAGAGGCAAGGCAACAAGAATGCTTAGTTATAATAAGACTCTCTAGAATGTAAATGAATAGTATTTTGTTGTCATAAGGTTATGTTTCATCCTTCAGAAAGAGAGAGCCGAAGAGTACATTTTTAGATTGATTCCCACTTTCTATCCCAGATCTCCCTCTCTTCTCTCCTTTTTGACTTAGTCACTGCATTTCCTTGAAAGCATTCAACTCCATTCCTGCCCTCTCTCCTCCTGATGATTCCTCCCAGTCCTTCTAACAGACCCACCTTATCTTAGCTCTCCGCTCATTGCTCATGCCCCCTCCCGGTTGATCTGTTCAGTCCCTACCTATATGAAGCCAGCCCATCAGTATTTCACCAGTTTCATTCTTGAATGCATGATCTATTTTCCTTAATGTCTTTGGCCTCTACCTAACCTATCAGACAATTCAGTTATTGTCTCATTTAGTGTCCAGCCCAGTCCTTATTCAAAGCTCAGAAAATCACGGCCTACTTATATTTGATGTTTTTTTTCTCTTACTATCTGAGAGAGCCCAGCGCATTCTATGAGATATCATGTTGTTGAAGGAAACTTGGGTTTACTACATAAAAATATAGTTTATCAAGCCTAGTAATATTTACAAATGCACTATTTATAAAATATTTTGTGGGTGAAGATAGGTTCTGAACCGTGTGTGGGCACGTGTGTGCTGTGAAATTCAGTGTCCTGAAGAATTGTAAACAGCATAGGCTTAGAAACGGATTGTAAGATCGTTCCCTTTTTCTTTTGTATTTCTTTTTCGTGGTTTTACCCCTGATATCAATGTAACTGACTTTTAGTTCCCTGGATATTGTATATATGTGTATTGGAACTAGGGAAGGGAAAGGGGATATTGAAATCGAGAGACAAAGGACAAAATGACAAACCGTTGTGACAGCAATACTTACAAAACTGTATGGTATAAACCAACTGTACAACTCATGGGAGGGAGAGGGAAATGGGGAGGGGGGAATGAGGGAGGAGGTAACAAGTTGGATAAGAAATGTACTCACTGCCTTACGTATGAAACTGTAACCTCACTGTACTTCACTTTAACAATAAAGAAATGGAAAAAAATAAGGAAAAGAAGCTGATTCTAAGAATTTTTTGATGTTTTGCTGTCATACACTAGAACTTGGGAAAGCCATTATACTTGCAATTTCTTTACTACGATTTTCTTACTAGTAAGAACCTTTCTACTTTCCACAACACAAACATTTATTGACGGCACAATTTATAACGACTTCGAAATAAACTTTGTTTTGCAGTCTCAAAGGACTTTTAATCCAATGCCTTACTATGCACTCTATTTGAATGACACAATTCATAAAAGGTTACTCTTGATATTCTGTACAACAGACTGAAAAAGAACTCAGCATCTTTGCAATCTGCATGTTTGAGTTCTTGGTGTGTGGGATTGCATACACAGCTGTCTATCTAAACTTAAAGTTGCAGCTGAGAGCAGTTGAGAACTGAGGAACGTGTGGGCACCGGAGGAGACAGAAGGATGGGTGGTGTCCTTCTTGTTCTTTAAACTCATCACATGCTGCACAGGGATCCCGTAGATGCTGCTTGAACAACCTGTAATGGATATGCTGTCTAATTTCTTCAATGCCAACTGGAAAATTATGGGAGCTATAACCTCCACACCTCTCATTCTACCTCCTCATAAAAAACGCTTTGATGTATGTTCATTTCCCCTTTCCAAATTCATTTTCTCTGAACGCAACCAAATTTGTTCTAACTCAAGATCATGTTGAGTAAATGATAGATAAAGTTCTGTTTCTTAATTCAAATGCAGATTAGTGGTGAAGAACTACAGAAGATAGATGATTTTATCCCTGTGTTTGTGCTGTATCCCATTAAAATTTTATTGTGTTAAACAATATCTTTACTTCCATCCTCAAGCTATCTTTTCTCCTTTTATAAGTAAGTTTAACAACAACAGCAGAAAAAAAAAACTTTGCAAACATCTCTGGGAAGAGAAAGTTATTAACTGAGAATGTAACAGGGCATCTTTCTATATTTCCTGCCTAGACATGTACAATGAAAACAAAATCAATTGTGAGCATTGTTCAACAACTTCATAATTTCTGCAGATTTGTTGGTTATTTGTTTTCAGCAGCAAATTCAGTAATGTGTTCTCTGAGAAACAAGAGTAGTAGGGCTATAATTACACTTGAATAAAGTTAGGCTGTTGGAATGAGAGTTGTCCAATGGAAAGTGGATAGAAATCAGCTTTGATAAAGGAGAAAAACAATTTAAAGGAATGAGATGAATACAGCCTGATTCCTCTAAGTCAATCTATACCAGTAAATATATATATATGAAAAAAAAATAGTGCCAACGGTAAGCAGAACACATTTCAATAAGACTGAATGAAATCTGAAAAAAAATAAATCAAATTGTAGCTGTTGATTTTGTTTGGTGCTGCTCCTGGGGCTGGGCCCTCAGGGACTTGGTGTTGTCCCTAAGTGTTTCTACTCTTTGCTTCTATGGAGAGAGAGAGAGAGAGAGAGAGAGAGGGAGAGAGAGAGAGAGAGAGAGAGAGAGAGAGAGAGAGAGAGAGAGAGAGCAAGAGAGAGAGAGAATTTTGGTGCTGAACTGCCTTTAATATAATCACATTTTTCCCCACCACACAGCGTGGCGGCTCTCTCCTGGTAAGAAATAAATCCTTGAGTCTTTAAATAAAGGATGGGATTGGGGGTCGGGGCCAATTTTTAAATAATGAATCTACAAAGTTTACTGTTCCACCTAGTATTTTCAGTGCTGGGTTATTTTTTTTAATCAGTGGCTTGATTATCCCGGAAACTGTAGATGCTTATTGTAAAATGTTTTAAACTATGTATAGTAGGGGGGGAAAAGAGCCAAAGCTTTATAACTAGAAACAGCTACATTATTCGAACAAATATTTCCTTTTATGTGGATGTTGACTCAATTATCTCAGGGGCATTCTGGGAATGTTTTATAGATAGAGATAGATGGATAGATAGACAGCCAGACCGACAGACAGCCAGACAGACAGGTGGGTAAGTAGGTAGGTAGGTAGATTAATAGATAGTTAGGTAGGTAGATAATAAAGTGGAAGTAAGGAATGATATCAGCTACAGAGTCAAGGAAAGCAATGCCCAGGTCATGAAGCCCAAGATTGTCTCCCCTGAGCTCTCACATAAATACAGAATAACTCCATTCAGGGGGTTCATGGTAAACCACCCAGTCCATTGAATAAACCCATGCATGATATCAGCCACCAGCAAAGCTAATCCTTCTGTGTGTAACTTTTATATGCTTGTCCTAATTAAATATATACTTCCATGTATTACCCGTGATGAAACATTTAAATAGCACTTGCTTATGGGAAAAATATTGATAGGGCTTCAAAACTTTCATAGATTTCCAGTGCCATCATTCAGTGCTTGCATGAAAAACAAATAGATCCTTCTTCAGTCAACCACAGATAATTCCAGAACGCCAGTGTCTGCCAGATTCCATAAGGTTGAGTTATCTAATTATGAATTCTATCAAAGAATTTATCTGAGGAATGATTAGAAATATATCCTGCACCAATTTATATTCAATAGGCATAGTGTGATGACTAACAGTTCTATATAAGTAATATATGAGCTGCCAGCCAGGAAAGACAATTAGTAAAGAATATTTTAGCACATGACAGATATGTGAACAATGTTTATGCATCTAAGGCGAGCTTCTTCTCTAAACATTATTACAGAGGTCAGAGTGTATTAAGTAAGCTCAAGAAGTAAAGTTCTGCACTCCCATTCAGTACCTTCTTGGTTGCTGGTTTTGAAATTGAAAAGGCTTCTTTTAAATTACGAGAGTAGTAGTTATGCTAGAGTATAAAACACCTGACCATGAATTTTAATAGTGAAGTGTACAGGTTTAGGGAACTAACTCTACGCTCTCTCCTTTCTCTTTCTCTATGTGAGAATGTGGGAAAGCGCCCAAGGATATCTCAGGAGAGTAACATGGAAACAAAACAAAGATATGGCTTCTTTTATTTTCATATATACTAGTTAAAGACATACACAGAAGATACTATAGGGTTGCGGGGAGGTTGAGAGAAGCACATGAATTAGGAAAACAGAAGACAATAGAGCCAGGTGTGGCGTGTATGCCTGAAACATGCTGTTGTTTTTGTATTCTTTTGTTTTACTTGTTCTTCACAGAACACAGGACACAGAAATGGAGGGAGAAAAGGGTGAACAAATACAGCAGTGGCACCCACTGGACACTATGTTGAAAATGAACTATAAAACTTTTGGGTGGGGATGGCCAGGAGAAACTTGGAGAGATCAAAGGAAAGGGTAACAATTACATAATTGTAACCGCTTTGTACATCATCTTCATAATAAAAATAACAAACAAAACTTAAAAATGCATTAAGGAACGTTAGTTATTCCTTCGCATTAAATATACCCTCCTCTGGATATTGTTAATACTTCTGTTTCTTCCGTGCCCTTTGCAATCGCTTTAATGAATCTAATTTTATTATTTTACCTATCCTTGGCAGTGTTCCTTAAGATCCTAAATTTGTATAGGTGAGTCCTTTACGAAGCAAAGTGTTAGGAAGCATGTGCCATCGGCACTTATTACACCCATTTTTCTCTGCTTATTTCCTGAACTCTTTCCATGCAGGAAAACTTCCAGAGCTTTCTACCCTTCCCTGTTCGTACTTCATCATCACCTCTTCAGAATCTCTTTGTGTATCTTAGACACTGTCATGTTTTAAATATAGCTCATTAACTGATTAGTTATCATTTAAACTAATGATTTAAAGCATTTTCTTAACTTCTCTGATAGTTTTCCAAATCTTTTTGAACATTTTAAAAGTATCTTTTTCTTGTTCACATTTTCTGTCAATGCCTGGTCTACTAATGTGCACGTCCTTATTCTTTTCTTCTTCCTTGTTTTTATTAGTACGTATCCATGGTAAAAGGACTTTCATTACCATATATCCACTTATGCATATATTGTATCTTTCCCATCTTCGTTGCCTGCACATAGACTTATTTTATATATGGTATTCCACATTGAATTTCTGATTTATGTATGTTCGTGCTCTTCTCATTCTTTGACCTCTTGGCTATTTTGTGGGTGGTTTTTTTTTTCTCACTTGTAAATGCAAAGAGCTTTGAAAGTTCTTCTTTCTGTGAACTGTGATTTATAATGAATTTTCTGATCTGGTTTGAAGCCTTCGCTCTACCTCAAGTAATGTACTTTTGTTTTCCGTCCGGCTGGTGACACAAAGTGACTACAACAACATGACACCCATAGCCCTTGGGAGTTTCCCAAGTACTGCTGTGAATACAGATGCCAAGTCCTGGGAAAGTCCCAGTTCATACTCCTTGAAGAAGCTGCCTTTCACTGAGCAGAAAATGGAGGATAATAAACCACCTATGAAGTCTGAAGAACGAAGTTAAAGGAGACAGGATTTGGCAGATGATGCTGTGTGCCCGTCTCTGATCTTTTAAAAATTATGTTACATAACACCAGTGAATGTAAGCTAAGGCTTTTTGTGTAGCTCCACGGAGGTTTCACATACTTGGCAACACGCCGTGAGGTTGTTTCATTCCTTAGCAGCTGCCTGCCCTGTTTCCTTTCCTTTAGCACTGACTTTAAAGTAGCTAAGGCTTGAATGATCTCATATTTGTATTTTTGTAGATTTCTCCTCATTGGAGTTCATTCTCTCAATTTACCACTTCCCAAATTGCCTTTTCCTTAATCTGTGCCTTAAATAGGTTCCCATAAATGTTAGGCTTGCATTCACATTATTCAGTTCCATTCCTGAACATATTTACTTTGGTTAAGGATTGATTTTTTTTTCTCCCAAGATATAAGTTGAAGTTATGCTCCTCAGGACTTCTCCTCCTCAGAGCTGAGAGAACAAATCATTGTTGTACCTATGTTTTGGTAATTTGCTACTATAAATTTAGGAAATGAGATTTCATGCCTAGCCTCTCTTCTCATGTTCTGACACATATTCCAGATGACCATCCACCTAGACAATTCCCTTTCCATCTGAAATGTACAGTATTCCATTGTTTGCCTTATTTTTCTTTTTCAGTTGTAGACTCAAGTGGTCAATGGTGTTCTTTAGTCAAAACGTACTTCAATCTGTTGTTTTATGTCCTTATCTAATAAATACAATATCAAAAGTTCCTTTTTCTTTGTTGTTCCCCACAGGTTCACACTAAACTATCATCTTTCCCCAGAATCCTGTCATATTATGTGTATATATATGTATATATAATGTAATATACATTATAAACACAAAATTGTGTATACATATTATATAAATATGCCATAATACTATGCTGAATTAATTCTGTGTATTGAGTTTAAGCACATTTCTCTACTATGACAATATAACCTCTCGATAATACTTTCCAAATTTATTAGAAACAAATGTTGTTTAGTTTAGTTGTATCCGCATCGTGGGAGAGAAGGTTATCCATGCTCTTGATCTGTGACAGATGGCTAAGAACTGATGCCTTTGCAAGAATGAATCTTGACTAGTTAACCACCATTTAACGAGAAGAAGACCAAGAGGCTGAAATGAACTTGCGCGGGGTGGGTGGGAAAGAATGAGTGAATGAATAAGCAGCAGGAAACAGTTACAGCCAGAACACTCCATGCACATGAGCGATGAAGAAGGAGGAGCTGTGAAGTCCCTTTGTGGGACAAGGGCAGATGGGATGGGGGAAAGACGGAGAGAGTGGCACTGGACACTTCGATTCCATGTTCAGTCATAACATTCTTCTACAGCCTTCTGAAGTTCACAAAGAAGAAATCACCGGTGTTCCTTTTCCAGCTTCTGCAGACGGATTTGTCTTAAGTCAAACATTTCATTAAAAATTTTGGCCATTAAACTACTTTTGGAATAATGTGCAAACTAAGAAAAAAATGCTTGCAACTGAAGATGTGAATACTTTATTTAAAATTAAACCCGTACAATGGGGAGGAAGCAATCCTAAGTCATTAGCTGTCTTCTGTTAGTGTGAACCAATAACTCGCTGAATTTTTTAAACATAACCGGAGTCCACTTAAGTTTTCACATTTGTGCATTTAATTCTGTGACCATATATTTAATAAATTCATAAGCATTTCTGTGTGAGCACTTTTTGAATATCATCCAGTTCTTGCATTAATATTCACGGATGTTAGAGAAGCTTTAAGACAAACATATAAAACGAGGCCCAAGTAAGTTATTTCTCATGAACAAACAATGAAAACTAATGAGGGACCCAGTGTCCCCGCCACTGATCACTTTCTCTTTTGACATTGTGAGGTTTCATCTGTGAAAATCTGCAGTATATTTAGCTCTGCCAAAAACTAAACAGTGGGTTGATTAGTAATTATTCCCTGTTTCCTTTTGGAATGTTTTTTTTTTTTTGCTTATTTTAATTTATAATTCTGCTTTGCTAACATCTTGTATCCAATTTGCCTTGGAAAAATCACAAGTCAGAAAGTTCCTAGAGCTTGTCCTGTGAGCCCAGGCTCCTGCAGCCCCCACCACTGAGGAGAGGAAGGAAGGGCTGTGGGCTTCATGGAGCCTGCTACGCATTCGCTGGCTAACCCGTTGCATTCTGAAGGGATATCTGGCCCAAATCCTTAGCAATTCGGTGTTTTTAGGCCACTGGCCTTTGAGTTCGCCTTCCACGTCTCATATTCAAGGTAAAAACATTATTTACTTCCATAACATGGCATCTGTGTGAACTGATCTGTATGAATACATGCTATGTGTTCTGAAGTATATATAAACAACTACTGATCTGTATAGCCAGTGACAACAACAAACAAATAAGGTCAACTGAATCATGTTTTGCATTATGTTTCTGTTTAAGTGGTGTGAAAGGCTTCAACAAATTTATAACTATTTCACCCGGTCGTAACATGCAATCACGTGATATGAGCTGACGGATCGATCATTTGGCTTTGCCAAATCACTTCATAGCCTCACCATCCCTCATCTACCAATGTGCACACACTCACACACATGCCAGTGCCCTCCATACCTTCAGCCCTTTGTGCAAAATAGAGCACACAAAATGTTACACAACATCCTGAGGGAAGGTGAATTTACCCTGAAAGACAAAAATCATGCCCTCATTCATTCATGGCATGATTATTAAAATTAACATCGGTATTATGAAGTCTCCAAATAAATGATATGTATGTATGTATGTATATATATACATATATATACACACATATGTTCCTATGTATTCTGTATTATAAAATTACAGTTCCTATGACTGTTCATGATGCACCAAATAACTTTTGTGTACAGTGCACCTGAGACATCTGATGCGTGAGATCCCATCAGCACCTGCCATCCTGAATACACATTTCATCTATCCAGTGCCTGCTCATTATCTTCGGACCCTGAACTCTCTGGGAGACCTCGCCTTCCACCTAAAGGATAACACCTTGAGTGCAAAATGACTATGACATCTCTGGGTACTACGTGTGCAATTTATCTGACTCTTGCTACAAGATTGTCAACATCACAGTCTCACGAACCTAGAAAATATATATGTATATATCGTTTTTATGTCTTATCTTTAGCAACAGCATATTTTTGAGTTTGTTGTCTTTATAGTTTTGTATCATTTGAGTTAGATTGCCTTACATTCTGTTTCTGTTTCTGAGCGGATTCCACACATCTTTCTAATGAGCTCATGAATTAGGTAACACTGGACTGACCGAAGATGACTGTGTGGTCTAGAGAGCTTTGAGAACAAGCCCCAGCGGGCCACCAAGGTAGAGAGGAACCTTGTACTAACCCAGGCGGGGACAAAGTTATCAGCTGCCACCCCCCCTACCAGAAGCTGCATTCCAAAGTATAGATACCAAAACAAGCTAAGCACTGTGGGAGGCCAAAGTTACCAAACAAATCCACTTACTCTGTGGGTGGAGGCAGGCTCTCGGGAATCGGGTCACTTCAGTCTGACTGAATCTACACTGTCACAGAAACAGAAAATAAGAGTTTATTGCATGCCTTCCCGCACGGGAAGGCACTGGATGGGATGTGAGGGTAGAGCTGAATTCTCAAAGAGGAGAGGAGCGAGTCAGAAATAGACATGCCTTTGGGTAAGAAAGATCAGGTTAGAGAAAACTGACAATTGACAGATACAAAGCGTGCTCCACAAAGATCCCCACGATGCTAGACTCCATCTGGGAAAATAATCGCAAATGTACAAAACCCTGCCACCACATCTTCAGATGAGTCTTTTCACAATTTTGTTAGTCCCATGATTCCTTTTTTTTTTTTTTTTGCACTTACAAATAATAGTTACATGTAGGGGATTGAGAAAGTCAAGATATCAATCAAGGAGTACAAAACTCCAGGGAGATTTAGAAAAGAAAAAAAAAACAACAACCCAACAATTAGAATGTATTGTATTACATGATGGCCCAGAGCGCACCTTTTAACTTAAATTCCACTGGGGTCATGAATTTCACCATTTCACAAAAGCCAGCCTCCAACGGCCTGTGGGCCAGGCTGAGCGAATAAGCTTCCCCTGCCTCATCAATATTAAAGGGCTGCAAACAAATTCAGATGAATAAAGTATTCTGCCATCAAAAATGGATTAAAACAACCATTTTGAATTGGGAATCTACGAAATGAAATTGGGCCATCTTAGTGTAACCTTCACTTGCTTTATGTGAAGGCTGTGAAGATATTTGCAATTTATGAGCTAGTCAGCTACAATATGGAATAAAAATAATTGTTTCATCTTGTCTTTGAGCCAAAGTAAACAGCGAAAATTCAAATTCAGAGCCAATTAAAATTAAAGAGCATGAGATTAACAGAGTTCTGCTTCTGCATTTTGTAATAATTTTTAAAAGGAGGGAAAAAAACAAACCTTCAGACACAAAGGCTATGGGATCTTACCCACAATCCTTTCAATGTTCTTTCTCAATGTATAGAAATCTTTGAAGTGTGTTGAACATCTGGTCAGCTATTTCATCCATGAACATCTTTCTCATGAAAGTGGTTCCCCTACCCTTCAAATGTAAACGTCAGGGAAGACAAATGTTGATAACTCTCAAGTGTTTCTGGGAATTTAACTTGAAGAGGTGCCTTCTTCCAAGTTGCAAACACATTGCAAGACACAAAGACCCAGACAGTGGCTTTCTCCTTTAATGAAGACGAGTACCCAGGGCAGCCAGCCGCCACAGCTGCTTGGTGCTCTTGGCCTGAGCTAAGGGAGAGCACTGGGGAGAGGAGAGCTTGCACTCCGTCCCGCCCCTGGCCCATCTCCAGACTCCAGGTCTCAGCATCATGACTCAAGCTGATGCTAGAGGGTACCAGAGGATGAGCTTCTTTATCTCTGCGGCCTCAGCAGATGCCCTGGTCTGCACACCACCTTCTATTTTGATGCCTACCTGACGAGCAAGATTGTTGTCTTTCCGTTCTGCAAAGGTGAAGATGTTTCCGTAGCTTTGAATAAATGGTGTTATTCATCATATTTTCTCCACAGGGACCATCTCCATAAAAGAGAAGTGCATTGTTCTTTTTGTGACAAAGACACCAATGTGATCATTCAATTCAGTACAATAATTGTGAATTATAACGATCCTATTGATGTTTAACCCCTGGACCTAGCTCTTTATCAACCGCTGTATTAAAAAAAAAGACAAAAAAAACAACAACAGCTTCTTACTTTATTCTGGGCTCTGTCTAATTTATTACTTCAAAGAAACACGTGTGGTTATTTTTTTCCACTGCAAACTTGGATTAATATTGCAGTTCCAATATGCAGGAAAAAATCAGTACAAACGAGGATATCATATTTATCCACATATTTTTGTTTGGAATATTCATCAACCATGATTTACGTACTGTAAAGTTAATATTCTGGTGCTCTTCTGTTTTCCTCCTCAGGGGTGGTTCTAAAGTTTCCTTTTTATGTAACTGATAAAGGGAACAAACTATATTATTATTATTATTATTTTATTCTATTTTTTTTTGGCCAGTCCTGGGATTGGACTCAGGGCCTGAGCGCTGTCCCTGGCTTCTTTTGCTCAAGGCTAGCACTCTGCCACTTGAGCCACAGCGCTGCTTCTGGCCGTTTTCTGTATATGTGGTGCTGGAGAATTGAACCAGGGCCTCATGTATATGAGGCAAGCACTCTTGCCACTAGGCAATATCCCCAGCCCCCAAACTATATTATTTTTACAGAGCACTTCTTTAGCCTATTTGACAAAAAATAGTTTACCTTTTGATACAGAAATTGTAATTTTGTCTTCTTGTAAAAATGAAAATGCTTGCTTTCTATGAAATGATAAAAATCAAGTATGAAATGATAAAGAATCAAGTACAGAACCCACGGAAGTAGGTAGCACACTTTAAAAAAAATAGTCGTTTATTTTTATTGTAAAGGTGAGGTAGAGAGGAGTTACAGTTACGTAAGTCAGAGAGTGAGTACACCCCTTCCCTGGTTTTCTCCCAGTTTTTCCCTTCCACTCACGCCCCCAAGTTGCATGGTTCGTTTTCAGTGTGGTGTCTAGTGACCATCACGCCTGCCTTTGTTCACCCTTTGTCCCGCCATTTCCGTGCTCGATCTCACCCTTCCCCAAACCTACATAAAAGATAAACCTACATGCATGACAAATGGTACAGCAATCAGAAACAGCGACAGAGGAGGAAACAAAGACAAAAACAGCAAAATAACGAAGCAACCCTCTTGCTTCCATTTCTTGGCGTCCATCTTAATAAGCACCACTTTGCATGGTCATGCGCACAGAGCTATTGAGCCTTTGTGATCCATTCCTAGGAATATCCTCCTTGGGTTTCACTATGTGAACCTTTAGCTTTATGTTTAACCGGTCATGTCCAGGTGTATTTTATTTTATTCTTGTCTTTTATCAAACCCCAAACGTAGTTAACCTCCCACTATGTAACGCTGACGAATTCTCAATGCAAAGATAGGAACCGTTCAAATGCGTCTGCAATGAGCAATGAAGCTCAGTTCTGACACTGCTGCCGACACTCCTCAGAGGAGCACGCGCGTGGACCGTGTGGGTTCTGGAAACACGCGGAAAGGGAGGCAAGGGAAGAGCTCCACTCCGCCCCTGCTCTCAGCTGCAGGGCGATGGCCGTGTCCTCTCTGCAGCTGGGAACCAGCCATGCAACCCCGAGCAGCCATTCAGCGCTCGGGACCTTGTAGACAGAAGACATGTCCCAGCTTTTTATTTTTTCATCACTTCCAATAGTCCTTTGCTCCTTCAGTTTGGTTTTCTTCCACTGTCTCTGAACATCCAGTGGGATTCTCCAGGGGAAAGTGCTTTGGAAATGGGAGCGTGGCTTGTGGTTGTCACTTGCCATTTTCCCTTCTGGCCCTCCTGGGGCCCGTCCTCATCAAGTCACCCAGGGTCCAGGGCTCCGTGCTTCTCAACTGCTCTCCAAACATCGCTGGCTCTGAGGGTTTCATAGGAGAGGCGACCTGAGGAAGGGAAAGCCAATCAGGGCGAGTTTCATCATGGAGGCAGGTTAGTCTAAAAGCTCTGCAATTCCAATTTTTGGCTCTATCCTTGAGTGACTTTCTTCTCGGTCCTTCCTGATTTGTGTATTTCATTTTATGTCTCCCCAATCCTGTGTTTTAGCCGTGAATGCAACTGTGATGTTCACAAGCATGTGCGTACACATCTGTTGAAAGCAGAATAATCCGGAAAGGAAAGCAGTACATTAGCCGGGACAGTTACCTGTGGTCTAAGCCAGGAAGGCGCTGGAGGGCTTTTCCCTGCATGTAGAGCAACATGGAGAGGAACTGAACTCCCGTGTGGTGTGGGTACAGGTCCTCCACTGAGACCAAGTGGACTGGAAGTGAGCCCGAAGGTCTGGGAGAGGGTGGTGGGGACCGCAGACCTGGGCGGATAAGCTGCTGTAAGGAAATCCAAGTGGGAGTGGGGAAGTCAGTGACCAAGCCCTCAGAACTCTCAGGGCCCACCGCTTTCTGCTTCGTGAACCTCTGCCTTTCACTGTGTCCTCACTGACCAGGGCCAAGGGGAGAGTCCTGGCCTCTTGAGCCCCCTTGTGGAAGCATCTGCTCCCGGCATGAGGGTTTCACAGTCTAGACCTACTCACTTCCCGAAGCTTCCACCTAGGAATAGCAGCACACCGGACATTAGGTTCCAAGATACAGATTCGTGAGGGCCACCGGTGTTCAGACAGCAGCCGCCCAGGCACATCTGGGCTGACCAGCATCTGGAGGAGAGGGGCTGAACTGCCACCCCCCTTCAGGAGACTGGGAGAAGATTCGACATTCTTACTGGTGCAGATCTTTGTATTTCTCCTAGAGACAGGTTACAATAAGAATATAGTGGAAACAGTAAAATGGAAACACACACGAGGCGCTGGATAATAAATATAAGCAAGAGACTCGGGAGGAAATGAGGAGCACACATTCATAGGCCATGAGTGATTTTCTAATTATTTTCTTAGCTTTAAAGCGGAGGAGAGAAAGGTGACACATGATCGCTCCCGAAACTATTATCCTCGGAAAGAGAAGGAACACTGGCTCCGGGGGACAGTGAGCTATGGCTTGCAGACTTCTACCCCAAACAAAACAAACTCGAATCTTCACCTGGGGCTCTATCAGAGACCAGATGATAGCTTTCTCTCCAATATAATGCAATTACAGATGTCAAGTGGCTAGACAGTATAACTCCCATAGACAAACACTAAGGACTTAATACTGAAATAAATCTCAGTAAGTTTATTCAATGTGGTCTGACTTTTAGGGAGAAACTAAAAAAAAAAGTACTTAGGAAAGTATCGCTATTCTGGATATTATTCACATTTCATATAGATACTTTATAATCCTGTGTATTTATTGAAACCAATGAACAATGAGGAATAGGCTATTCCCTCAGAAATGCTGGCTTTACGCTGGTCTTTCTGAAATGCTGAGGGGAGATGCATTTCATTCATGAGTTAGAAATCAGGCGAAGACTTCCAGAAAATGAACAGCAGGTTCAGTTTTGATCTGTAGGTCCTTCAAAGGAAGTCATGAAATACTTTAAGTGCAAAGTGACTGTCTAACAGGCCAATCTAAATAAATGTAGTACCAAATCACCAGTAAAGTCATTATAGTCTATTATCTCCTTTTCTATCTCAGACACCAAGATCTACTGTATTTTCAGAAACATCAACACTAACAAAAACTTTCCTCTGTATCAGGCTGCAGTTCATTTTATCATTCAATGTACCATATTGCGGAACTTAACATGACTTTTTTAATCTAACCGAATTACTCTTAAAAAATTTTCACATTGAGTAGGCTGGGGATATGGCCTAGTGGTAGAGTGCTTGCCTCGTATACATGAGGCCCTGGGTTCAATTCCCCAGCACCACATATACAGAAAACGGCCAGAAGTGGCGCTGTGGCTCAAGTGGCAGAGTGCTAGCCTTGAGCAAAAGGAAGCCAGGGACAGTGCTCAGGCCATGAGTCCAAGCCCCAGGACTGGCCACAAAAAAAAAAAAAAAAAAAAATTCACATTGAATTCCATGTGGAATTATTAAATACAAAAAAAAACAGTTACTCATCTTTGAAACATGCAAAGAGTCAACCCTAAAATCATATAATTCCTTAGGCCACTGACATACTTTAGCAAAAAAATATTACCAGAGTAAAAATTATCTTTGGAAACATAGTAAAATTTTATATGACTCACACAAGACACCAGCTGTTGAAAAACAGATGAAAAATTTATATGTGTGGAAATAGAATTGCTTTTCCCTTTATGACTCTTATAGCTGGATATGCTGCCAATTTAATTTTATTTTTCTCCTAATAATGTTTCAACAAATTATTTGGGGTTTTCTACAGCAGACCATCACATCATCTCAGAAGAAAAAACCTGTTTCTTTTTCAACCTTTCCAATTTGGAGGCCATCAATTTATTGTGCAGCTTTGACTGTGATTACCAGGAATGTCAGCTGTGTGAAAGATAAGCTTTAATGGTGGTGATGCTCTTGTATTCTTCCCCGAAACAATTCCCTGGCATTTGCTCATTAAGCTTTGTTCATCAGAATGTACACTAGTTGTGACTGGAGGCAGCCAGGGTAAAGGGACACAGTGGGAAGTTGGATAATGGCCTCTACACAAGCTTAGCAGAAGAAATAATTTCTGTGGTCTATGGAACGCAGTAGTGTAACTCTAATTCACAATAAGCTATTATGTATTTGATGAATGATTAGAGCAGGACCTCTGAGATTCCACATGCAGGGTAATGATAGGGAGTTTGAAATGTTAAATGTCCTGATTTGATCACTGCCAAGTATATTATGTATGTACATACACATACCATACAACGCCCCATAAATATGTAGAACTGTTACACGGTAATCAAAACTTTCAAGAGCTTAAAGATATGGAAATACTCACTACATGATGATGTTGTTTAACACCGTGTACAGAGAGCAGTCAAATGACACACCCTGCCTTGCGAGTTTGCCATGTATGGGCTGCCTTTCTCAGGGTGCGGTGACACGGCACCTGCTGCCCGAGGGTGTTGAAGGTGATCAGACCTACTGGACAGAACAGAAGAGGCGACCACGTGGCTGAGGAACTGCTGGCTTGGCTCCCCAGCACACACAAAACATTGTGCGCACTCACGTCCCCTTATATCAAACTTGATAACGAGGGTCATTTTTAATAATTTTATAAGCCTTTATACTAGCATCATTTTCAAGGAAACATATCACGTGTCTTTTTTGGATTTATTTTTATTTATTTCTATTTATTTGTTGTCAAAGTGATGTACAGAGGGGTTACAGTTTCATACATGAGGCAGTGAGTACCTTTCTGATAAAAATTGTTACCTCCTCCCTCATTTTTCTCCCCCCTCCCCCCTCCCAACTACCCTCCTCCCCCATCCAAGTTGCACAGATGGTTTACAGCATATTGTCTTGTAAGTGTTGCTGTTGCATTGGTTCTCCTTTCACCCTTGGTCTCTCCATTTTGATGTTCCCCTTCCCTTCCCTAGCTCTGATAAACAGTGACATCAGGTATAAAACCATGCAAAAGTAAAACAAATAAAAAGGCATAATTTTGCATTGCATTGAAAATAACAACAAAAATGATTTCAACAGCTTATTAGCATAACTTATTTCCATAACTTGGAGTTCATTTTGCTTAGCATCATCTTATGTGTTCATAGGTACATAGCGCTTGAGCTATTGTGATCATCTGCTAGGACTATCCTAGACATGTACTAATTATTACTAACGAGGGAAACCTCAGAGTCCATGTTTCTTTGGGTCTGACTCACTTCACTTAGTATGATTTTTTTCCAAGTCTTTCCGTTGCCTTATTTGTTTTTTCCTTATGAATGTAGTAATGTCGTTCTTTCTGATAGAAGCATGCAATTTTCATTGTGTATATAAATCACAACTTCTTGATTCAGTCACCTCCTGAGGGGCATCTGGGTTGGTTCCAGATTTTAGTGATAGTAAGTTGTGCTGCGGTGAACATAGTGTGGTCTTGCTTTTAACCTTTTGGGTAGATGCCCCAAAGTGGGGCTGCTGGGTCACAGGGGAGCTCTATGTTTAGCCTTTTGAGGAACCTCCGTACTGCTTTCCAGAGTGGTGGAACAGGTTTGCACTCCCACCAACAGTGTAGTAGGGTTCCCTTTGGCCACATCCCTATCAGCATCTGTTGTTATTTGTTTTCTTGGTACTAGACCATATTTCTTTTCATACATCATATCACTCTGCCAACTTACCTCTACCGGATCATCTTTGAGAGCTCATGTTTAATTATTGGACACCCATGGTGTGTATAAGTCATGAAAATGAAGGTTGAGGCCTCCTGCAGACACGTGATCAAAGACAACAAATCTCCCAAGGTTTCCTGGTGTGCCGCTCTGGCTGCAAGCACCCACTTCTAACAAGCACTTTGTGACCCCTAGTGCTAGACTTTCCGGTCGAAGACATGTCTCCTTGTTCACAGATGTCTGCAGTATACTGGTTTCACTGTAAATTATGAAATCATGGATACATTTACCATCTTGAAGCTGAGGAAAACTTATCTTTGTATGAATTGGGACCCCAGTGCCCCTCCTATCTACTTCAGTTGCAAGTCAGTTCTGCATGGGACTGGGATGTGTTAAGACTTCTGTGAGTTATGGGTGTGGAATAAATGGATGATACCAATGAGAAGGTCATGGAGTTTGGGAGCACATGGGAGAATGCAAGAGACAAAATGTGACCCATTTGGGCTCCTGTGTTGAAAGCTTCTTTGGGCTTTCAGCGTTATAGTCATGCGGTCTCCGCCTCTATGAGAGGTGTGAGTTCTCACGGGAGGTTGAATTCAACTTCCTCCTCTTCTCGCAGGTTGCAGCTCCCTTACCCTCTGTCCTTCATCACCTTTACCAGATGCTTCTATCTTGGTTTCCCAGCCTCCACCACCATTAGATGAACAAATTCATATTGATCATAACTTATCAGGTATTTTGTTATTGTAGTAAAGCAGAAAAGTCTTTATTGGTGCTGTTAGATCTAAGACACATATCATTTCGCCAATGTAATAAAATAATTGCTATTATCAGTTAGATGGAAATCTTTCTCAGCTCAAACACTGAGACTAGCGAAGGGTAAGTCCTTTTCACCTAGAAGAGACATTAGATATGCGTTGTTCTCTGCCTCACAATGAAGACGTTTAGAGTTGGTGAGTAAATTGTTCAGGACTTCAAAGCTAGCTGGCACTGGTGGAAAGATGAGCCCTTAATGGGAGGGGCGGCAGGATCTGTGTTCTCCAGACATGCAAATCTTCTTCCTTAAATTGGAAATCGCTCTACGTTTTCAGTGTTAAGCCTATTCCGATTTTCTTTTCCTTCCTGAAAAGTCACGTATGAATAGGTTTTGAAATCCATACTGAGAGCCGTCTTCCCTGGATGAGATCTTTAAAAATGTAGCTCCCTTTCCACCACCGCCTGTCTTCCCACTCGTGAGGATTCGAACCACGGAAGTGGAGACACCAGAACCTCAAGCGCCTGGAGAGAGGGCCGCATCTGAATGAGAGCGGATGTCAACCTCCACTTACCTTGTGAAATTCCCCATCTTCCTCGAGGGTCCTTGGCCCTACTTGTCAGAGCAAAGGAGACTTTGCTTTCCGGTCCTCGAATCCCTCAAATTGTACAAGTTTTACAGATAGCTAATGTTTATGACTCCCATGAAATGGCACCGAATTGGCATTCAAGTGGCAACGATGTGCACAGAGAGGCTTTCACTGCAAGGGTGTACTTGGATTACATTTCATTTTGTTTAGTGCATAAACCAAATCCACAGAAATTAAACATGCAATCTAAATATATGAACATCTTATTATAATACCTAACTCCCAAGTTGTGATAACAATTTTGTTTTGAATTGCTAAATATCAAACTCAATCATATCATTATGTGTTATATTTCCCAGGAATAAAGACACTTTTTAAACATAGAAGCATTTGAAAAAAAATAAATTAATGTCATTCTTTTTGACATTATACTTATGTTTTCAATTTATACTTGGGAGTTTGAAAACAGAGAAATAAATGATGTGTCTGCCTCATATTAGTGTGAAACCTCCTCTGACAGTGTAAAAATAACAACAGCATTAAGTTACTTAAATAATTTGTGGTGTTTGAAGAAAGCTCATTATCACCTTGTAAATTTTCACACAGCCTGTGTTATAACTTCATTTCCAGAACAGCTATCATGGCACAAAAACAGATCCCTTGTGCAATTAATAACTGAGAGATTCACTGAATGATTTTGAATAGAAGACACTACATAATAAAGAATAAATTCTCAACTCGCTGTGTAGGCCTGCAATATTAATAAGAGTTAGACTAGTAGAAATTATTTCGTGTTTTTTTTTCTCTGCCCACCCTCCTGGAAGATTAGTTTTACACTACAGTTTCTGCAATTTAGTAGATAATTCTATTGGAGAGCAGTGACAGGCTCTTTTATGTCTTTAGATCGCTTTCTTTTTAAAAGTTCAATGCACTATTTTCTTTCAAAAAATGGTTTTTGTAGTTTACTACTTGACATAAATAATATAAAAGACCATTCTAGGATTCAATATGTGCTATCAAGCAGGGTTCAGATTTAAAATCCAACTGATAAACAAACCCTTAGAGAGGATGGAGATGGCCGTGGCTTCTTACAGAGCTGGGTCTGGGCAGAGCTTGTGCAATGGAAATAAAGACCTAGCATTGATTCAGGAAGACACAAGTTCTTGTTTTTTCCAGTTCTAAAGTGGAAAATTGGCATTATAGGTATTAAAAAGCATCCTTCTCTCTCTCATTGGCTTTTCCTCATCAACCTGTTATTACCTAAAATTGATATCTGAGATGAAATTATGTGCTTGTGTTAAGACAGTAACTCAATTTAATGATATGGGAACTTTTGTGTTTCTTTATCCTCACATTGCAATAAAAACCCAAAAGATAATTATAAAATATATAAAAATAAGTAGCAAACACTCAATTATATTTCAGAATATCGGCCTGTGAGACAGGACAGATGTGCTGAAATAATTAGTATCTTTAGTGACAAAAATACTTTATGTTCGCTTTTCATTGAGGTTTTTGTTGATATTTCTATAAAAACTGAATCAACCAAAATTTCTAACATGGAATATGTTATGGTTCTTGTAAGAAAGTATAGGTATTTAGTGAAAATCACACTAGAGAAATTTGGGATTTCATAGAATTAAAATATGTCATAAAAATATAATAAAGTATCATTAAAATTTTATGAAAACAACACAGTTCAAAATGCAGAGCTGGGAAGCACTGATTTTAGTCTTTGCTTTTACCTTACGATAAAAATAATGTAAAATGTTATAATGTGAAATTTCAGATTTTTCCCATTGTATTATGACATTATTAAATATATCAGAGAATGTGCCAATTACCTCTCTTTGAAATAAGGATTGAATATGAGAATGAAAGAATGACTTACACTAAATAAAATTTCTATCCAAAATTCTACGAACTAGGGAGATGCAATTGCACTTGTTAAAAAAAAAAAATCTAAGTTAAATCCTTGGCTCTCCATTATATATCCTCAGTCACGGGGACATCAATTATTTTGACTTTTCACTTTATTTTTACCTTTCCACCTTCTTTTGCCTTCAAGTCATTAGATTTTACCTTTGCTACGTGTGACTTGAGAAAGTGGTTCTGGGACCCTTATACTCCCACATAACATGCAACATTAAAACATTGTCACAAAACATTTTCTGCGATTTTCATCAGATGACTTTGAGGCATTCGGCAGGCCCAGTTAGCCAGGCTTTCCTAATAGGAAAATCAGAAGTCAGGAAATTTCAGTTCTTTGGTGTCAGTCACAAAGCTAGGAAATGAAAAGAGAGGGGATGTTGAAAGTAGTTACAACTGTGATATAACAATTGTTTCCATAACATGGAGTTCATTTCACTTAGCATCATCTTATGTGTTCATAAGGATATAGCTATTGGGCCTTGTGATGCTCTGCTATGACTTGCCTAAACCTGTACTAATTATTCCCAATAAGGGAGACCATAGAGACCATGTTTCTTTGGGTCTGGCTCACTTCACTTAGTATAATTTTTTCCAAGTCCTTCCATTTCCTTACAAATGGGACAATGTCATTCTTTCTGATAGAGGCATAAAATTCCATTGTGTATCTGTAGCTTCTATTATTGATGATGTTCTTGTATCACCTTCCTGTGGTTGTACCTAACACTATCTCTGTAATCTTATCTGAGTATATTGGAAACCGTGTATACTGGTATTGGAACTAGGAAATTGAAAGGGAATACCAAAATTGAGAGACACAGGGTAAAAAAAGACAAACAACTACAAAAGCAATACTTGCAAAACTGTTTGGTGTAAGTGAACTGAACACCGCAGGGGGGGAAAGGGAAAGGGGGAGGGGGAGGGGGGAATGAGGGACGAGGTAACAAACAGTACAAGAAATGTATCCAATGCCTAACGTATGAAACTGTAACCTCTCTGTACATCAGTTTTGATAATAAAAATTGGAAAAAAAAAAAAGAAAAGAGAGGGGAGACTCAGTGTTAGTTCTCGGAGCTGTGCCACACCTTTTGCACTATAAAATTTAAAGGCAATTATTTTTAGAGCACTTACTGAATGAGAATCTCAAGTGTACCTCCTTGCTGCTCTGTCTCCTTAGATGGTAATTGCTGCATGGGAATCAGTAAACAGGGATGGAGACACAGTCATGGGATGGAGGGCAGTATCCACGTGTCCAGACCACTGGACACTTAGAGATTCCTACCTACAGAAACGAAACAACCTTAACAGAGCACGGTGGAAAGGGAATCGCACGCTGAGGAGGGTGCAAACGACCTTCCTGTAGGAATAACTAAGGAAATGAAGTGAATAACACCACATTAGGCAGAAATCATTTTTCTTCTCTGTGGTGACATGCGCTAAGCTTCCTTGCTATCCCTTCCAGCTTTTCTTGCCACTCTTCGCTAGATATTAGCCCCCTCTACCCTCCAATAGCTGGGGTAGAAGTAACCATAGCAACTGAATTATTCTCTCAACAAAGGAACCTAAGTAAACATGAAAATGAAGGTTTAAAAATATGAACTAGGGATTGCTTAACTCAACAACCCGTATGTTTTTTAAATCGTTGTTTAATTCACACCATCATGCCAGCACTATTCAGAGCAAAAGTCAAAAAAATTGGAACCATCCTCTAAGAAGGGTGATTAAATGGATATATGTGTAGATTCCAGATTTCAGCTCTATGTTTGCTTAGTTTTGAGAGTATCTCCCTGTTCCCTTTGCATTCCCTGGGACCTTTATTTCCCATCCTGCACTGTGACTGGCTTTATTTTATGATTTTTATGAAAGATGATGCCCTCCCCAAACAGCCATTACCCCCTATGGCTTGGCTCACTCTGTTGCGGGGGGGGGGGGAGTTATAAATCGTTCACTGCTTCATCCAGATGGTTACCAGGCAAATATATTCATCAAAAGTAGAAGTCCCACAATAAAATAACATGCGATGTGCAAACAAGAACGGGTGCAAGGTTGTCTGCCTATTTGTCTTCAAAGGGGCAGCCTGTATGACATTTGCAATCTGTACCTTTGGAGAAGGAAAGGAAAAGGAAAAAGCCACTGACTGGGTTGAAACACGTTTCATTTTTCAAACATAAACATTCACATGGAAGAGTTCTGCACATGCCAAAGAAGCAAACCAAAGATGTGATCTGGGCATCAGCAGCTCACACCTGTAATCCGAGCTACACAGGAGGCTCACTGTTTGAAGCCAGGCCAAGCAGGAAAGTCAGTGAGACTCTGGCCTCTAAGTAAGCACCCAAAAAAAGGTTAGCTGTGGAGTAAAGGCTCAAGTAGTACAGCGCTGGCCTTGAGCACGAAATCTCAGGAATAGTACCCAAGCACCCACACCCTGAGTTCAAGACCCAGGAGTGGTGCACACACACAAATAGTCATGCGAGCAAACACACACACACACATGCACACACACACACAGAATATTTCATGAGAACCCTCTCTTGTGCCTTTCAGATCCTTTGTGATGACATTAGCTTCACCGTTCCTGTAGAAATACCGAATTATACCTGCTTTACCACTTTTAGAGGTCGAAGCAATTGCATTGCTGTCACCTCTCCACAATAGTTCTCTCTGCACATGTCAGGCAGCCACCTTAAAATTCCTTCACCTGCTGACTAGATGTGCTGCAAGGATGCAGTCTGGAACTCAGAAGGATCCCAGTTGCTCCACCTTCAAGAGAATCCAAACCAAGCTCCAGATTCCAAGACCTCCGGGAGATGCCTGTGGTGGACTATTTGCTGTCTCCTGGTAATAAAATCAATTCAGAGCCAGCCTCCAGAATTCCTTGGGGGTCTTGCTAAATTCTCTTCAAGTAATGCAGTGTTGTTGTTAAAATGCCATATAGCCCTTTGAGAAAGCCTAGGAGAAAACTTTAGGGTTTAAATGTGGTGAATATGACAATTATTCCCTAAGGTCATCAACCCAGACTCTTCTTCCTTGTTGAGATTCGGGAAGAGAATGTCTCCAAGAATTTCAAATTTTGTTTTTATAATTAAGGGCAGACTTCTGTTCCCTTGACCCAAAAGTTTTCTACTGGCCCAATTCAGGTAACATTCTAGTAAGATTCTTTCTGATTCATTTTGGTTCTAACCAACACTGTCAATCTGTGTGGTCAGTGGGTTCGCATTGCTGCTCTTACAGCATACCCAACGCTGACCAACATCCATCACCAACCATCCACCATCCACCATTACCACCCACCATATTGTTGGGGCTGAATGCTGCCACCTAGAGAACCAATTATCCTCAGCACATTGAAGCTACTCGATTCAGACTCAGTGATTAATTAATGTCTTGCCTATAAAGAGTTCCTAATGTTGATGTCAGTGGAGGAGAAAGAGAGGTTAAATTCTAGCCCTCTTGAGTTAAAAAAAGAAAATCTGCCTGAATTTCTTATTCTCTTAAACATGTGTAATCAATTGCCACCGAAAATGTCTTGTTTTACACTGCTACTTCTGAAAATGTTCTGAGCCTAGAATGCTGTATGATTTGGCCAAAGTAAACATGGCCTCCTTCATTTTACTCAAGGAGGTTTAGTGTAGAGAGGCACAAGCCATATCTAAACACGTATCCTATTTATTCACAGCAAATCAATGCCTCTTTTCCTTCTGGAGGTCTCACTGCCTACACCACCTTATTTTCTGGTTGAAATGACAGGAAGTGGAAAAGATTGCGTCCTGCCCATAAGCAAGTGTTCATCATCTTCTCTGAGGTATCGTTCTTCCAGAGAGAAGCACAAATTAATTGAAGAAGTACCTATTTCTGCCAGAATCCCCATGCACACCTGATGGGCACTTAACGATCCTAGATGAGTACCACTTAGGTCAAAAAATATCACAATCGCCTCACTCTTAAGTCCACAAGCAGAAGCTGTGAGAAGAATATTGCATGGGCAAAAGCTTCAGGGGCAGGTGAAGCCAAGTAGCTTTGGGGAACATGGAAAGGAGACGAACAGGGACACAGAGCAACACCTGAGCAAAAAAATGGAGCAGGAAAATGGATTCATGACCGCCATCGAAAGGTATTTTCCCCAGAAATAAGAAACTCAGAAAGTGCGGTGTTTCATCTATTTTTGTTGTTTTTCAGAACATCTTGATCCTCAGAATGTTTTATAGAGAGGCATTTCTGTACAACAATTTACTGTCTGATGGTAACTGCATGCTTATTTAAAAGACTGTATTTAATGTGAGATTTCATGACCTATTTGAAAAAATATGTGCACAAGGAACTGACGAGCCTATGGTATCCACCCATTATTACCCCTCTGTATTTTCTATTTTAAATCCCTTTTTTGCTTCAACCAAAATCACTATACTATCTGCTTCCGCATCTCCAAGTGTTATATACATTTCAGAGTAGGTTTCTTTTCCCGTTAAATTTCTGAAAAGGCATCAGAGAGCAAGTGGAAAGAAGACTATTAAAAAAAAAGAAAGCAAGAAAGAAAATCACCATGGTATTTTGTCAGCTTGGCATTCAGTAATCCGTAGGGAAAACTTGACTTTTGAATTCAACTTAATAGAAAAGCCCCGATGAACTCTGTCATGAGAATAACTATTACAGAATTTGACACGAGCGTAGACAAGCAGGATCATTGCAGCAGAAAATCCTGTAGCAATACACCAACATTTTTCTTGACATAAGAAATCTAAGTTTGCTGATTATTAATTAGGTACTTAGAGAAAAGGTTGGGGCTGTACACTTCAGTAATAATTCTTCCTGTGATGGAGAAAATGAAAAAAACCACTTCCATTGATGATGAAAAATTTAAATTAGGCACTAAAGTAATTACTAGGCTCTAAAGATGCTAAAATAATTACAGTATAGTGGAATATAATTTTGTTATTAAATAATAAATTGAAAAATATGAAGTAATATATGTATTTGAAATATTCAAAACTCATGAACTTATATCTAGATAATAGATTCTGAAAGAGTAAACATGGCAGCAATTATTTCTCAGTTTCCATTAATGGTAAATGTCAAATAGCACTTAAAAGATCTATTGATTAGTTCAAGTAATAATTTTCAATTTTATGCAAAATATTATATATAATATATTATGTATACAAAATAAATAATATACATATATATAAGAAATAATGATCAGTTTACAAACAAAGAACCTATAGGTTACTTTAAGACTTAAGGTATAGGAAAATGACATCATGGGGAAATCCATATTTGACAAAATTAATTCCTTCCCTATAACACATAAAGGCAATTTCATTTTTCACAATATAAACTATCAAAAAGCAAATTTCTAGAGTCAAAGTTTTCCACTCATTAAGAATTAAGCAGGCAGGGAGTGTGGTTTAGTGGTAGAGTGCTTGCCTACCATATATGAAGCTCTGGGTTTGACTCCTCAGTACCCCACACACAGAAAAAGCCAGAAGTGGTGCTGTGGCTCAAGTGGTAGAGCGCTAGCCCTGAGCAAAAAGAGCTCAGGGACAGTGCCCATACCCAGAATTCAAGCCTCATGACCGACAAGAAAGAAAAAGGGGGGAAAAAAAAAGTAACCCCTCTGTACATCACTTTGACAATGAAATTAAATTACACGAAGAAGAACAAGAAAAAAAGAATGTGGATTCCTTGCTTCAAAAAAGTGACTCGAGCTGTGTTTTCATCTGCTCCCAGATAGATATCCGTGAGAAGGGTCAGAGGATCGAAATCCTCTGAGGATTTCCTCCCAGCAGCGCCTGGACTGTTTGTGGCTCTCACTCTCTGTGGAATAAAAACTTAAAACGCTTTCCCGTTACGCGCGCAAATCAAAGTTGTTGTGATTTCTTCATATCTTCTTTTGTTTCACCAGTGGTGGCCAACCCATTACCATTATTGAAATCTTCACAGGTGAGTTTTGAACAGGCTTTCAGCTAATCTTTACACAGGAACTTTTCATATCAGAGCCAGAATTCATATGTGTACATAAGTCAGTGATTGACAATAAATTCTTCCTCACTTTTGTATCCTTACGCAAGATATATCATTGTTGAAAATGTGTATGTTGCACTATAAAAATATTGCTACTTGTTTGTTACTCTAATATAAAATAGTGATGAAATTTTAGCAGATTTCTATCAAATAGAGTATATAGTATAATCTTCAAACAACTAATTTTATATCCTGCTTGAGAAACGTGTATAAACATGATAAGAAAAGCATATAATTTTATCAATCCTTCAGAAAATACAGCTGCTATTCCTGCCTAACAGATGAGTGATATAAGGTAGAACAAATATCCCTCTATTCTAGCAGGTGGAACTGTGTGGTCTCTGCCCCAACAGGTAGTTTTTGTTTCCATAGAATGCAAACTACCTGATTGGTTGTGCAGACATATTCTTCTAATTTAATGTCTGCATACTCACTTTCAGTCTCCAACGGGGACAGCAGTAGACAAGAAGAATCAGATCTGCAAACAACGCCATGCATCCCAGCTATGCAGACAGAACTGGGAGAATGGTTGAGGCGTGAATCAGGGTCCAGGCAAAAGTGAGAGCCAACATGAAAGTCTCTTAACACAACAGAGGGCAGTGTGTGTGTGTGTGTGTGTGTGTGTGTGTGTGTGTGTGTGTCACATGTGAGGAAGTACAAGGCTCTAAGCCTGGTTGAGCACCAGCACTACCCCCCCCACACAAGAAAAAAGAAAGAGTTGCAGATAGATTTTGTTTTGTCTGTGCTTTTCTCTTTCCTACACATTTCAGAGTACCTAGGAAGATAAGCCGCAAAAGAGTCTGCAGAGTGAGAATTAAACATATAACCAAAAATTAAAAGAGAAGATAGAAGTAGGGTTTGTGGCTTTGAATACTAGATTGGTTTCAAGTCATAGTTAGGTCACGTTGGTGTTCTTCCCTTAAACAAAAGGTTTTTTAGATGGAATTTTGCCTTACTGTTTTTCAGCGATGTGTATGAGATTCCTCAAAAGGGTTTGCCTGTCTTTGAAAACATGCATTTCTCAGACAGTGTTCACGGTGTGGAGTTATGGGGAGAAAATGTTGCAACAAAAAATAAATCATAAATAAAGGATGCTATACTCTACAATGGGAAGGTCTTCTCAAATTTTAAATTGTTCTACATTTCAAAATTCTATCCTTTAAATGACTTCTCATTTAATATCTTTACGTAGAAAGATCAACACCTGTAAACAAACCCACATAGCCAACAGGAACATTTAGATGGGCTTAGTCATACATATTTTATGGAAAATGATTGGAAAGCTAAAATGGACAGAGATGTCTGAGACACTGCAGGTGTACCTTCTCCACATCCCCTCAGGTAAACATAGATATTTTGTTCACATTTCTAATGAGGATGGCTTACCTTTTTTTTCTGGCTTCATTTTGGTAAGTTAAGGAAATAAGTCTTAAGGAAATAAGAAAAGAGGCATGAAACAAACAGTTTAAACAAAGAATCAGCTTAGGGAAAGATGAAAAAGACTTGGAGAAAAATCTGACAGGAACTTCTGTTCAAAAGCATCTCAGCTGTCAGAGCTGACAGTGTTGACAATTCCCACAGTGCTGTATTCTGGGGAATCTAACAAAGACAATGGTTTGGATAGTAACAAAATTGTTGGGCTTTCCCCACGGCAATAAGCCCAGTTAATGCACCTTTTGAAATGTATATGGATTGTTGTTTTAAATTTAAAGAGGCATCCTAAACTGAAAATATTCAATGTGAGGAGGGAAGTCAAATAAATATAATATACTCGGCCACCACCCCTCTGAAGTAGGAGAGTATGTTTGAAACACCTTCCGTTTGCTGGACCATCATTAAACAATATTACAGAAAGATGACTGTGGAGCACACATCCTGACTTTTGCCCATCTTATTCTATTTATTTCCTGAAAAACTCAAGGTCACAGATTTACAGCAGAAAACTGCCATCAGTGAATAGTTTAAACGTCTGACAGTCCTTTGGTTGGGCGGAAGCTAGTAATGCTATGACTCTTAAGCTGGAGACACTTGGCAGGCAGAGGCTGAACTATTAGGTGGCATTCTGAGTGGGAAATATAAATGTTGGTTCCGCAAAGGTGTCCCCAAGCTGTGTTCATACACAACGGTCATGTGACCACACTGAGAAAAACAAGGGCAATGTTGTGGACAGGGCAACGGGACACTGCCCCGACATCAGCTGGCATTTATACTGGAGTCACAGAGGAGACACCGTGTGAAGTAGACACAGCCAGAGGCAAGACTTGGGATGAACGGAGACCGCGTGGAAGAGGCCTTGACACCGTTGCCCATTCCTGGGTGTGGGTCCATTGACAATGGGAATTTGATTCCCACTGGAGGAAAGGATCAATCTAGATTCTTTGTGAAGGACTCTGCTGGGGAACACGTCCTTGTGACAGCCACAAGAGGAAGGCAGGCTTTGCATAGAATACAGATGCATAGTAATAGCAAGACACCTCCTGCCTGATGGATGAGGCAGAAAGCAGAGCGTCAGCCTCTGCAGAGCTGAGGAGAGGCCTCTTCCCCCTGGACAAAGCATATTCATTTGATTGGTTCTTTAGAAACCAAGCACCAAAATCAGCAGCGGAACCTCTCGCTGTTAACAGGCAACTTCCTACCAGGCCGGCCACACAGAGACCATTTCTGGGTAAAACATAGGCGTTTCAAATCCAAGGCTCCACTCAATTTCGAAAAGGCAGAGACTCTGAGGCCTCTAAGAAGAGATTCATGGGAAAGCATCAAAACTTGGGTGTCCTTATCATTGCCAGTGACACGTCAACGAGGTGAGGGTTATGACAATCTATTCTGAAACTACGGCCCAGGCGGGATTCATGGAATTGGGGAGCCATTAGCATGATCTACTGCAAAGACGGCTTGTCCTGGGGTTGGTCCAGATGGAACGACGTGAAGATTCAAAATGAGTGCGGATACAAGGACCGTGGAGTTGGAATAGGAAACAGCATCTCTGGAAAACAGATAAGCTCAGTGCTGTGTGTGCACAAGTGGAAAGGAAAGAATTGCTAAGCCGTTACATTAGCCCTCTGCAGGCTCCGAGAAGCACTTGGTCTAACAAGAGCAACACTCGGCAGTGCACTCTAACTCTATTGGGAGTACATCATTGTCCTCGTCAGTCTGGGATGCTATAAGAAAAATTGCCCAGGCTGTGTGGATTGAGGCAACAGACATTTATTTATGACAGTTCAGGAGACAGAAGAGTCCAAGATGAAGGTGCTTTTGAGTTCACCTGCCTGGTTTGCAGATGGATGGCTTCTTGCTGTGATCTCACAGCAAAGCCAAGAAGCAAGTCCTTTCCTACGTCTTACCATGAAGGCCTAACACTGATGGCCTACTTGGCTGCCCTCAGGGTGAGGATTAATACATGAGCATGCGCATGGGATCCAAGCACTCACCCCGAAGCTAAGCCTGTCTGCCTCTGCCTTCAGTGAGGAGCATTTCCACATCCCTCTAAGGGTTCTAACTTACATCCTTAACCTCCAGTGACAAGACACATACGTGTTACTTCTCAGCGCCTTTGCATTTATGACTGGAATCTCCATATTTTTAAAGTGGTGAATATTTTATAAGGAGTAATATGTGTTAATTCACTCAGTGGGCGAGAACTACTTATGGACCTGAAATTAACATTTATGAGAAAGAGACAAAATACAAAGTGCAAATAGGATATACGGATATGCGGTATTAGGTATGTGGTGCTATGTGTCAAGCCGAACCCAGTGAAGAGCCGGAGGGTGATGCAAAAGGCAGAGTAGGCAGGGCAGTTCTCGGGAAGAGAAAACACAACTTCGTTGGAGGAGCCTTTCTTCGCCGATCCTTTGGTGAGGGCGCTGTGATTTCTGAGGGAAAGGAAGTTGGCCAGGATGGAAGACGGGAGTCGACGGTGGGAGAGGCAGCAGGTTTGGGGGCGGCGGCGGGTTGACTCTGACAGGCGGCAGAACGCTCCGAATGAGATCCGCTGTGGGAATGATGGAGCAAAGGCATCGTTGCTTTTAGCCAGAGCAGGTACAATAGTGTTTCCCATCCGATCAGATCTAGAAGGACAAAACAAGACGGAGATGCGCTACCTGAATCAACCATGTACTCTCCCCGAAGGTATCCTTGAAAGAATAGTTTTCGCTTATGCTCTTCTTTTTCAGTATTTATTGGGGATTCACTTTTACCGTATGGACTGCTTTGTGTATCTTTCACATGCTGATACCGATTATTACTTTAAAATAAAATAGTCATGCATTTAACTATGACAATTTCATTATATTAACACTTTATTTATTTAACCTACATACTATTTTACAACAAATCACTTGCATATCCGTGTTGAAACTGTGTGAGGACATAGGACACTATGCGAACACTGATATATTTATATTTCCCCTGATTTTATAAGGCAACCAAAACTTTTTTTTCCCTAGAATTACTATGAATTGTAATAATAATAAAAACTTAACAGGAAAAGGACATGGTTTGCTATCAGTACACAGTCCTGAACTTTTTGCTCTCCAGGCACAGTACAATGTATTGATATTAATAAGTTGTTACCAAGGAATTAAGCACATATGAAAGTCTACGCTAATTTGATTGAGGAGTCCTTTCCTTTTGTTCAATACAAAAACAACAACAACTATAGAGCACAAGCAAGCAGTTGTTGTGTTTTCCATGGAAATTAGCCTTGTTTGACATTCTGATTCGTTTTCACCACCTATAAGAATTACTTAGGGTAGATACACTTTTCTACGACAGGCAAAAATAAAGCTCAGTGTTCACTTGTCAGGAAGACGCAGGGTCCGGTGCGTAGAGAGTTTCCTGCTCAGCACGATGAAGAGCTCAGCGCTGACACCTCAGGGAGTGTAAACCACTCCATGCCCTGCTCCACAAAACCTCTTCCAAATGTTCCTGCCACCCTGTATTCCCCCACCCCAAGAGCCTCCACCAGAATCCCTGAGCCTGCCAGGCTCTGGCTCAACCTGACCAAGGAGCGCCACGCAGGGGAAAGTTGGCACACAATTGAGTCTCTGGAGCGTCTTAAGATATGCATTATAATAACCATTATTGTGGGGTGCACCATACTGCGTTCTGGGGTTCGGGCAATGCCTGAGATTTTTAGGAATCTGTCTACTGTAACGCACATGAACTCTGTGAGTGAAACAAGGACAGTTGTTGAAGATGGCAAGGCGATGAGATTTTGCCTGGATGGTTCCTGCCGGCCCTGTAGAGAAGGCCTTGTCTGTGCTGTGCTTCCTGTTTGATTTACACTTCTAGCCCAGCACATTCTCCTTTTAAAAGGTTCCCCTTCCACTGCAGCCTTCCCTTTCTGCGTTTCTAGTCCTTAAATCTTACAATGCTAGATGACAAGTGATAGCCTGCTGAGATCAGTTATGGTCCTGTCGGGTTCTCACTCGAGCTAGATACCTGGGCTTTCGGAAATACTGAGCACGGCTGTGGCTTGCTTTCCAACGTTCTGCTTCAAAACAACCATTATTTCCCTTACGGTTCTTCTGCCTCCTTGGTTCTTTCTCTAGCAGGAACAACTAGGACTTTTATAGTATACTTTCATTTTGACACAAAGGGTCTCTTCTGATTTAAGATAAGGGGAACAGATTCTTTTTCCTCTTCACCTCCAGCAGCTCCTACCAACCATAACTGCCCACATCTCCCGCTTCATAGAAAAGGAAGGAGATAAAAGTCCCTCCACTGAGGACTCCTCCACTCACGGCCAGTGATTGTTTGCCTCTTCTTCTATTTCTCTCACACACCAAGGGGCTGTGTGTTCAGTGGGCTATTCTCATCTGTGGCTACAAAGCCGTGATCCAGGCATGAACACTTGCTTTCCTCTAATACTCCAGACTGGAGAGATCAGTAACAGGAACTCAACATTCAGCATTTGGTAGAGTGACAGCTTTGAGTAAACAGCAACACTAACTCCTAGAAAGCGCCCAGGCCCTGAATTCAAACTCCAGGATTGGCACAACTTTTGAACTTTTGAAAACCGTACACACAATCATCCATGATCCAATGTGTAATTCCACAATCCTATGCTGCTACCAACGTGACGCTGGCTACAATAAAATAGTCGCTCTATAGTAGTTATTATTTCTATTGAAGTTCATCAGCCCACAGACAGAGAACATAACCTTTTCTAGAATGACTTTAAGTAGACCAAATTTGTGTGTGTGTGTGTGTGCGTGTGTGTGTGTGTAATTTCTTAGGTGTGTCCCAATTTATTAAGCATAGGATTACTTATTTGTATGACATTATTTCATGTCACTTTATGCCCTAAGAATTAAGTATATATATTTTTTCCAAACTGCATACTAACTGATTAGAGAAAACGTTAAATTAAAACAAGTACACTTTCAGAAACTGATGGACAAATGTGCACACCCAGGGGAGGAAGCGGGTGCAGTGCAGTGAAAAATGAGCAATGGGACTCGACTGCTTGCATCCCTAGGAACGGAGGTTACTTTGATCACTCGTGGCTGGCATTGTGGGTTGGCTTCGTCTACAAAGAAGCTCCACGAGGAGATTGGGAAGGCAGCTTTGGAACCGGGCTCTGGTGAGCTTCCTAACGCATGGAGAGCGAGCCACGGGGGATGGCAGCCCTTTGGAGACATCACTCGGGCCTGGAGGAAGCCAGCATCGCCCAGCTCGCTCTATCGCTCTATTGCCATCCATCATCATGACCCACAGAGCTGCCTCCCCTTGTCTTTCAGAAATGTATCTAATTTCTCAGGAGGCTCTGTGAAAAGGCTGCAGAGAGGCGAGCGGCATCCAATGCCTAGGAGATCGGTCCGAGGATTCACACGGAAAATTACCTGAAATAGCTATGATGGGAGAGAAACTGGGGCGTTGAGGTCTGGGCGGGGAGAGGAGGCGTCTGAGCTGGGCAGATCTGTGGGTCCCTGCGGGTGTCCTGTCATGCGTGGCTTTGTCTGCACTGGGAATGAGTGGGTTTGCTTGGTTCCTGACCCAGAGTGACCTGAAAGCCGGAGATCTGGGTTAAGAACATGAACTCAGAGGCTTTCATTTAGTTAGAATGGAAATTTTCTTTTTGTGTCAACACTATTTACCTTTTCTGGAGCTTTTTCTTTAACAATCCCAATTCAACCAGTATGTGTTATTCTGTAGGTTATTATATTTTTCACATTTAGCAAAGTGTGGCTGGCATTTTAAATACCACAAATAAAAAGTAAAGCCTTAACAGAATATAATACAAGTTGAATTCTTCAAAACATCTCTTTAACATCTTTCTTAAATAGACTGCAATAAAATGGCAGTCATGTTATAATAATGTCGCTAACACAATAGTGATACATATAAACATAATGTGAGTTACAGTGCAGCCAATGGTAATTAATTCCCCTATGATATGGAATATTCAAACATGAGTGACAAATGACCCCTAACTAGCCTACAAAGTAGAAAGAAAATCAATTATTCAAAATATTTGCTTTAAAACAGGTGGATGGAGGGGACGAGTATGTCATTGGTATACCAAGAAGACAGATTAATTCAACCACAGATTTCTGGAAGTCTCAGAGAAACATGATCACATCAATTTAAAGTTTGACAAATGATAAAGTATTTCCAGGAATACAAAACATGTCAGCTACAGGAAATCATTTTAATAAAGGTATTGAGAGTTGGAGACAGTGTTTATATTGATAAAACGTATTCAATATGAGAAGTATTTGCAAGAACTCAAAACAAAGAGTTGAGTACTAATCAGTTTCTCAGGGACATTACATATAGCAGGCAAAAATAGTTTGATGTTTTTGCCTAGTTAGTACTGATTGAGAGAGAGAGAGAGAGAGAGAGAGAGAGAGAGAGAGAGAGAGAGAGAGACTCGCATATGGTGTGGGCTTAAGAGAGGGATGCAGCCCAGAGTCAGAGACCTATGGAGAAGCACTGGAAAGCATGGATCTACTATGAGAGATAAAGAAGATTATTGGGGAGATTGTTAATAGTTTACACAGTGAAGGCTACTAAACCCTGATGATTCACGTGACTAAAGTAAAATAAATTTTATTTAAAAATCACTTATGAGAACATTATTGAATGATAGCCCTTCATAATCTACAGGACTTGTAAAATAAGACAGGGAAAATGGAGATGAGAATGCTTTTTGAAAAGGCACCCAGATCTGACCATTTCCACTTGTTATGATGGGAGGTCATGGGAAAGCAATTTTTATTAAAATTCTATCAGCAATATTTGCTTATTTTTTCATGGTTTTTTTTTTTTTGCATTTCCTAGTAATTTCAAGAAATCCGTATGGACAGAGAATAAATATGAGGAATTCATCATTATCTAGAAAGGCTTTGAGTGACTGGCTGAAGGTCGTTCCATTCACCATTGGAACATAAAGTGTTAGCATCAGATGTCAAACGCTTTTGCAGACAGAGGAGACAGCAGCGCATGTTGAATGCTTTCAGTTTTAAGCGGTGTCTTTTCTGGGTGTGGTGCTGGGGATGAAGGGCAGGGTGTCTCCCCTGCTAGGCAGGGTTCTTACCATTGAGCTTTCTCTCCATGGCGGGCCAATGTCATTAATCGCTGCCTGTAGGCTTCAGTGTAGAGAGGCAGGTGTTTGTACTCTGGTAGTGAGAACAGAGTCCTTCCCTTCTACTTCTTTTGAAATACACAACATCATACTCTTGACCACAACGCTGCAATGCCACACTAGCCCTTTCCCCTCCCATCTACCTAGAACGGTACCCTACTGGTCCATTCCTCTGCCTAGCTCTCGCCAGTCTCTGTCTCCCTCCGTACTAACCCGAGAGCCATGCTGTCCAGCTCACCTATGGGTGAGGTCACGGCAGTGTTTGTCTTCTTGTGCTGGATCATTTTGACATGGCTTCTCACGGGGTCTTCCATTTTGCTACAAATGACAGGGTGCCGTCATTTTTATGACTGAATACTCTCCTGTTTTGTAGGAAGCATATTTCCACCTCCCATTCAACACCTAATGGACACTGTATTTGATTATGCACCACGGCTATTGTGCATAGTGCTGTGGTAAGTAGTTGTTTGAATGGACTGATTTTATTTCTCATGGACAAAAACCAAGAAAGGGATTACTCAATCATTTTGTTGCTTTGTTGGTAATTTTTTTTTGAGAAGCCTCCATCATTACAGTGGAACTAATTTGTTGTTATAGCACAACTACATAAAAGTTCAGTCTTAGTCACATCCCCAACAAGATTTGTTGGACTTGCCTTTCTTGTGTCTGTCTGACATCTATATCCCTTTGTTCCCTTTTGTTTTATTGATAGTAGCCATCTGTGCTGAGAGAATATTTCATTGTAGCTCTACTTTGCATTTATCTGATAATTAGAGGTGATGGATAATTCTTGTAACTTGTTAATGACTTTTATGCTTTCTTGGGAAGTCTATCAGTTTCCCCATTTTAAATCAAATTCTTTCTTTAATCACTGAGTGTCAGATGCATAACCTACAAATATTTTCTCCCATCTGTCAGTTGTCTTTCATTCTGCTTGCTTTGTTTACTGCACAAAAGTTACTTTAGTTGCATGTAATCTACTTTTCTGTGATTGCTTTCATTTTTTCTGCTTTCCATGTCTAATTCATAAAATACTTTCTTAGATCAATACAATGAATTATTTCTCCCATCCCAGCTTTTGGTTTTATAGTTTTGGATCTTACATTTAATTCTCTGATTCATTTTAAATTGAATTTTTATATGATAAGAGATAGAAGATTAAATTCATTCTTCATGTGTGTATCTCGTTTTCCCAGAAAAATTTATGGAAATGACTGCCCTTTTCCCATCGCATGTTTCTTTTTCCTCCCTACAATGTCATTTGACTGCAGTTCCTTGAATTTACTTGCAGGTTTCTATCCAGTGTGTTGTTATGTGCATTCCTTCCCTTCCCGCGAGATCACCATGGTAACGAGGGTGTGGACACACTGATTGGTTTGCATACATGCAAAGACCTTCACATCCCAGATAAAAGGATCTTGAGCATTGTGAGTGATCTCTTCCATGAGCTGTTACACTTGGTTTGCAAGTTTATTTGTCATGAATGAACAGATTATTTGAATCATCCGAAATTTAATTCAGTTGCAAGCTGAGTTGCCGTTCATTTTATTTAGAATATGAATATTTATTTTAATGTTGCTTAGAATTAATTTTCACTCCTGTTTTAGTGATCCATAAAACCATATGTGAAACTTATTAAAAAGACAAAATAAACAAAATAAACTCATTTTCATAAAAACTGTCTCAAACAGATGCTATTTATATAAATATAAATTTCTTTAGGATTCCTTCTAAGACACAGACTTGTCAACATAATTCAGCCAGATCTTACTGAATTTCATGAAGGCTTTAATGTGGCTTATCATAATAACTATAACTAAACACATAAAATAGTAATACCCTATCAGTCTTTATAAAGCTGAAAAGAAAATACAGATAGTCAAGATTGTGACACCCAAGTTCAATTCTATGTTAGGTACAAGGGAAACATAGCAAGGTTTCCTACTGTGTTTAAGTTTTAAATACACCACAGTAATTTGTAATACTAACATTGAACTCAGTGAAATAGCAAATTATCTTAAAGGTGACCTTCAGAGCACAGTTAACAATTATTTGTCTTTCTTCTATTTCAGAGGACTACAAGCCACAACACATTGCCCGTGGGCTGTTGCCGCAGCTTGCTAATTGGTTCCTTCCTTCCATTTTGGAAGGCACTTCCACACAAATGCAACACAGTCTCCTGCTTCCACACAAGTGCAACACAGTCTCCTGACCAGCTCATTCCAGGAAAACCTCCACACAAAGCTCTCAGAGGAACTTAAGCAACCCTTACTCTAACCTCCATTTTCCTGGCTCTTGAACGTTCCACAGGGCGTGGGATATACCGCACTGCAGGCCCACTCCACCATCTCAGACACACGTGGCGCCCAGGAACGCACTTGCCTTTTCAGAGCCACGAAGCATCCTTGATCTTGATATCTGTACATCTTGATCCCTGGTTTCCTGTTTGAAAGGTCAGCTTTTATTTCTGTACTTAGCAAGAAACCATAGTCTCCCTCTATTCCCTTGTACTGGTTATTTTTTTTTTTTCTACAAAGTTATTTTGCTATTTCTTTTCATTGTCTATGTATTGACCTTTGGTCTTGCTAATGTGATTAACTGGACTCAATTAGCTAAGAATCTACTCCTTTATGAATTACCCTAGACCCATTGAGCCTAATGTACAGTTGACACATATTGAGACCTAATTGTACCTTACTCAATAATTGACATAATAATCTCTACAATGAAAACTTTTCCCTGATATTAAAGGAGTTTTCACAGGAGAAAATAAAGTATCAGGTGACATCTTAAAAAAACCCAACTACTTAAATTATAGAAGGTTTTGTGAAAAGTATTTAAGGACAACTAAAAACCTAGTATGGGGGGGAGAGGTAGAAGAAACACAGGAAGAAAAGGGACTCAAAGTGTCATGGTCTAAATTCTAATATCACCCAACTCCAGTTTAATCCTAGCACACAAACAGGTGTGAAGGGCAGGTAAGGAGGCCCAGTGTCTTCTCAGTGCTTGTCAGAAACTTCTGAGCAAACTTTTGATGAAAGTTTGGCCAGAAAATGTCCGAAGTAACGTTTTATACAAGGGCCTGGGAATTTTACATACAGTATTAATCCCATAGCAAGAAGTAAATGAATTATAAATCATAAAAATATCTATTATTTAAGATATCGCCATCGTGTGATGCTTGAAATTCAAACCTAAAGTGACTAGTACCTTTCTAATTGTCTACCGTGGCCAAGGGCATTCCCTGTGGCTCTCAGCTAACTTCCTGACTGCAGAAAGAGTTTTCTCCGAAAGCTAAAGTCACAGGTGCTGTGGGAGTCCACAGACAGCTCACACATCCCTTTATTTCACGTGGGAACTGCTTCTGAATCACAAGCCTAATCTTAAAACTCACATATTCTAGTCTAGAAGTGTGTTGAACAAACCTAAATCACCCTATTAGAAAGCCTATTGACACAGGTTCACAAAAGATTAGTGTCAGTCTCTACCTTTGCACTCTTCTGTCCATAACTCCAAAATCATTGAAAAATAAACAGATCTCAAGGTCAACCTCATATTTATTATAAAAACAGTTCTCAATGTGAGGAATGAAAAAGTCACTTTTTTTTTTGCCAAATAGTCCAGAAACTGTGTCAGGTAAAGTTTTAATTTGAAGCTGTGGAATTTACTCTTATGTTTCAATTTGTTCTATCTGTATTAGAACAATCCTAAGTTTTTCTTCAAAAGGATTATTTTCTTTACCTAAAAACAGTACTACAAATTACCCATAAGCAGTGATAAATCTTAACAACTGATATAAAGAATACCTAATGTGCTAAAAATAACGATGAACATAATTGATTTAAAATTCCAGCCAAATATAGTTTTGCATTTCATTATTATCTTACTTATAAATCATACTATTTTTATAGTTAACTCAATCACTATATTATTATTTTATTGTATTTATACTAATAGGTAACAATATATGGCTAATGTATTTATATATAATAAATCTTGGACTTTCTTTTTAAATTTCTAATGTGGTTCTGTACTAACATTTCTGAAGTGATAATCTTTCTCAAATCAAGCACAAACTGAAATCAAACCCAATAATAGAAATTTAAAAAAAAAATTCAACAGGCTACTGTATCTTCTGAGAAGTCAGTGAATTCAAGAGTTCGGGAATACAATGTTTAATATTGTAGGCTTGTGTCTATTTTATAATCTTATTTTAACATTGTCAACTCACCAGAGAAAGAAAGGAAAAAACAGTTTTTCATTCTGAAGAAGAATAAATCAAAATTCCAGAGACAAAATGATAGACAGGGAACTTTCCTTTAAAAATGGAAAAAAAACAGTATGAAAGTAATAATGATGGTATGATAGTTGGTATGATACTCTGTAATGGTTCTGTATTAATTTCTTTACGTTTTTTGGTTTACAAAGAAGAACCTTTTCATAACCATTGCAAACTACTTGCGCTGTGTTGCATTTGTCCTACTTCATAGTCACCAACACAGTGATATTGGTGCTGTGTTCTATTCATCGCTTAGTAGAAATTTCATTTCCTGGACTTTTCAGGCAAGCTCACCATAAAGAAATTTTGTAATAAGTGCATAAAATAATTTTCATACATCTTAAAGTTTCTAAAGGTAGGATGAATCGAAATGGACAATTCATGACCCGTGAGTAGGGCACAAAGAATTTCCATCATAGAACATTCACAAACAATGTTCTCCAAACAGGTCAGCACACTTGTTTTATATAACAAAACCCTAAGCCACAGGATATACGTACATACATAACATAGATAGGATCAAATCAGAAGACAATAACAAAAACTTTCCCCAAAGTTTACATTTACTTAACTTTTTATGAGTGTTTTCATGGTTTACCAATTTTTGGCATCCCTAAGTTTTAATTGGGTTTTCCGGCATGTGTGAAGTTACACCTCTTTGCAGTTAATTTTAGTTTCCAAATAAAGTGGAAATAAAGTAAGGTTAAACCATAAAGTTCAGCATCATTATAACATACTTAAACATAATTGTTTAACAAATTCTTGTTAACCAAGTTCTTTCAGCTTTTCATTTGGTATCCTTGTCTCTTTCATAAGTGTCTTGAAAATATTTAAATGATCGATTCTTCCTCTTCCTTATCTGTGAAATTACCTTCTCAACACATATGTTGCATTTTCTCAATTACGTGCTTAAAGCTTCTTACTGAGATGGACTTTACCTACCACCCCTCTCATTTTGATAATGCAAGGTGCATTTTGTGTTGGGTTCATAGGGGTTTTGAAATGCCATAATCGCCGCAAGCTAATTTTAGAACATTGACATTCTACAACCCCAAATGTCTGCACCACGTCACCCACTCTGGCCACCCTGAGGGCTGTCAGCTCATGGAGCTCACGCCTCTACAGCGCCTCTTTCTGGTATGTCCTAGAGAGGGGGAGGCACACAAGGAAATCTTTTGTGGTTGAATTCCTTGAGTTTTCCTGGTGCTTTCAGGACGCAGGCACAGTAAAGCATGTCTCCCCAGGCCCTTTCTTATCTCTCTTTTACTTTCTGCCACTACTTGGTTTTAAAGACAAGGCCACATGAACTACCTACCCTATGACCCCCCTGAATGGCCCCCCTCCTTGAGGCCCCCAGGAAGTGGGGGAGGGGGAAGGCTGGAGGCATTTCTTCAGGGAAGAAAGGGTCGTGGGGTCAAGTGTTTTTCCTCTGTCTGTACAACAGCCTGTCTAGCTCACTTATAGAAAGAAATGCTATTATGGATCTGAAGGACTGATAGTATGCACAGAATGATCATACTCTGGGTGTTGGATGGAGTATAAAGTAAAGACGTTCCAAAATCAAATTCGCTTCCCCTTCCATCAGACTGTCTACATACTCAGAAAAGCATGCCTGGTTGTCTTCATGACAATGGCGACGGAAGAAAGGGGACCCCTTTTATAGAGAGCTCTAGAATAATGTTGGATGTCCCTGCAGGAACACCGGTAGGGCTACCTGTGATATAGGCTGGGACTTGGAATAACTGAGTGAAGACTGGATCTGGACTTGTTCCGAGTCCTTCACAACTCAGAGGTGCATCTCCTGCTGCCTGCATTCCTACCCGTTACGTGTGTTTATGTGCACACCTCATCTTCCAACACAGACTGAATGATACTCCCAATCTATAACCAGAAACCTGAGTGAGCACAGGGGTGCAATTAGTCATTTCCCCAGGAAGACACAGCCATCAGCGAAGGTAGACGGCAGCCACAGCTGTCAGGGTGTTTGTAATGGTGCTAACAGTAAACAACGTTTAGCCTTAAGCAGGAAGCAAGATTTTTGTATTAATAAAGTCAGATTCCAAATTTTATAAGTTGGTATATAAACAAGATTGGGGAACATCCCTAGTTTATTGTCATGTGCTCCAGATGATAAACCGCTAGTAAACAGAAGTAAACATTCCCTCTTTTCTCACACTGCATCAAAGAAGTGATTTTAACATATGAGGAACTCGACCTTGCTGCCATCTTTCATGAGCATACACGTCTGAATTTATTTAGAGGAAAAACTGGGTTTGACCTAAAACGCAAAGGGCATTTTCAAAGCCCAAAATTAGGATTGTTAGGCAGAGAAAAGTAGTCTCACTAAGTGAATCCAGATAAATAGACAGACAGAGAGACAGATAGATAGATGGAAAGATAGGTGATAGATGGCAAGGAAACTTTCAGATTCTGTGGTTTCAGCACATACGCTGAGCATCCTGAATAGTGATAACAAGCGGAAAAATTCTGAACATATCCTCAAACTTTGAACCTGTGTCGCCCACACTTTCTGCTGATTTGTGAGTTTTCCTTGGGTAACACAAAACTTTGTGCAAACGTTTCCATTGCCTAGGCAGCATTTACAGGGATCACAAAATTAATTCGGACATCTTGGGGGTTCAGGATGGAGAAACATTCCGGTTAATTTGCGTCCATGCGCCTGACATCTCCTTCCAATAAATGACAATAGAACTCTGAAGCTTGGTAAACTAGGGGAAGAGAAATTGATTCCCTCAGATTGTTCTTTTTTGAATGCTATTATCCATGTTTATACACACAATTTCACGCAGACTTACAGGAAAACGGGTTTTTAATTACTCTGTTCAAATCCTTACCCAAGTTACAACTTTGCATCATCAGAAGAAACTGTCTTAACAGTTTCTCTGAGAGTATAATGGAATTTCAGAACACCAAAAACAAATTGAAATAATGGCATACCAACACATACTATAATTTTTAAATTAACAGTTCCCTTTCTGCCTAGTGAATTCAAGAATTTTTTTTTTCACTATTACCAAGATATGGTGGGGGAATGAGACCAATCAGGAAACGTTGTATACATGCTTGAGAATATCACACTAAAACCTAGTACGTACAAGTCATGTATGTTCAATTAAAAAGACCAAAATAGTTGAAAGGAATAAGGTAGTGACCCTTTCTTCCCTTAGCAGACTTGCCTTGTGCAATTAATTGACTGACTGTTCTCATTCAAACACCGGGCTGCTAAACAGAAATGAGAGCTGAAACGTTTCTGCTTCTGTGTATGTGGGAGGAGTGCATGATTCCTTATTGCCTTCTTCTTCTGTCCTTAAGGTATATTCGTTGTGCAAGAGAGCTGTGGATTATGGGCTACGGATCAAACCAGAAGAACATAACTGAAAAAGGGTCACTATGTCCTTACAGAAAACTGGCTTCACTTGGATTTTAATGTCCCAAATAAAGAATAAAGGAATGGATGCTATCCCTAAATCCAGTGTCAATCACCAGGAAGACAGACATCAGTCTGTTTGTCCTCTCCTTACAAGAGGTGCCCAGTGCCGACAAAGACCCTAACCGTCTCATCCTAGGACGAAGAACGTGTGCCGCTCCCTGGCATCTGGGGAGTTGGGTTTGAGCCTTTTGTGATGGCCCCTGGGTTTCTCCAGGAGAGATCTCTCAGCTTCAGTTCTCCAAGTGGAGACAGAAAACTCACCCGAGAGGAAGCTGCCGGCTCCACGGCGATTCCAGGCTTAGCTCCAGTACAAAGCCGTGGTGGCTGGTGCCTGGCGGAGCCGGATTCCATCTCTAGCTTCAAGTCACTACCTTGCTCCTTCTCTCAGTTGACCCTTTTCCCTCAGACTCACAAACACTAACAATCCTTACCGGCTGCTACTCATAATAGCAGCACATGCACTTACAGTGTTTATGCAGCCAGAGGTCTTCTGAGAGGTTCATAGTTGCTGAAGCCATGCTCATATAAAACGAAGCTACTAATACGAAACAAAGCAATGAATTTAAAATGACGTACATCACAAATCATTTCTGCAAAAACTGCCATCATCCTAGATATTTGGCTGCTTGTTCATAAATAAGTCTATAGGAAGTTGATACAAAGTCCACAGTTAAGAAATAGATCTGTGTGTGTATATATATATATATACATACATGTATGTATGTACATATACATACATATATATCATATATATGTGTTTTATGCATATGCTTTGCTGATACTGGGGCTTGATCTCTCAAGTTTCATTCTTTCTCCTCTTAGTTAATACTCTCAGAAAATTGAAGCACTTCTAGAAACTTCTTTTTCCAACCAACTTGAAAAAGTTAGTCATCATAATAACAATTATTAATTTAATAAATATTTTCATAAATCAGAAAGAGCATATTTAATTTTCACAACAAATACTTTTACTGTGTGCACTCATAATTATTCTATACTTTTATTTAGAGAAAGAATTTTGAACATTCGTATCACAAAACACTGGTTTTAAATTGGATAATTATATATAAATAATAATACATATAAAATATTATGTAATTGCATATATTATATAGCATATTACTATATCACGGGAAATGTTAAAATATTACATATATTATAGAAATGTATAGTATGTCATAAATACAGTCTAATATACATAAAAATTGAAAGTTCAGACAGGTGAAAGGAAGTGAGGAGATAATAAAGAATGTACCCTTGAGCTGTATCAATACCTAAGTTGAAAATTAACACAAAAATCAATCAATGGATAAACAGAATCACAGAGCAAGAGAGATGAAAGTCCACAGTAATACCTGACATTTACCTAATCATATTGAGTGTTTATATCCGCAGGTATGTATTCAGTCATTTCAGATGACATCCTGCAGTAAAATTATGTTGAAAACATGTACTGCTTGCATTCCTGGTAGGGAGGAACGACGCTCTGCGTCCAGGGTGGCGTGTGATTCAAAGGGAAAGCCCGATGCCTACTTTCAAAATGTTATTTCAGCTCTGTCTTCTAGGGACTTTGGAGTAAAGTTGTTGAATTTTACGAGTGAAACAGCTTCCAGCTTCCCTGACAAGGAGCCTTCTTCTCCAGTTAGAGTGGTTTTGAAAGACACCCAGGCGTAGCAAGCTGGACGGACAGTCTCTTTCCCGAGGAGAGGCAGGCTGAGGGAGGGGAGGCGGCCACGCCAGGCTGGACTGCAGTGTGAGGGCCCGTGGGTCAGCTCACAGGACACCCCTCAGCTCATCCGCCTCACGGAACTCTGGCATTCCCATTTGCAGTGGCTTCCCTTACATTCTTCTTAATCTTTAATTAGTTGTACAATGGGTGTGCCATTCAACAAATCGGTTTGTTTTGTATTTACGAAACAGCTATTAAATATTGAAATGTGTACGTTTCCATGTTGGCTGTGGGCTTTTCCTGCAATTATCAAGTGTGTTTCAGTGTAAGGTGTAAAATACATCTGGTTTATGTCTTCACTTTATGCATCTGATAATCATGTAGGCTGCTGGGACTGGTCGAATGATAATGAAGGCTGTTAGGATTTACTTCCTGGTAAGAAATGACCAGAATCTGCTCTTTCTGACACTGAGTGAGCGCTCTGAGAATATACGCACTAAGTGGCCTGTGGCAGGGTTTCAAATTGTTACAAGCCCTCGGGTCTTCAGAAATCACCAAACAGGAAACACTCATGCAATACTGGTTTTCACTAGAAAATATTATTAATGCCTATATTTTATTTTAGTCTTAAGAAAGGAAAATTGTTCATTATTTCAGATACCTAAATCTTAAATGAGCGCTAATCATTGATCAGAACTGAAGAGCAACGGAAGAGCAAGAACAGTAGAGAAACGACATGGAGGCGTGGGAATTTAATAAAACAAAATGTCTGTGCAACTCAAGAAAGTAAAAACTGTAGCTTCACGGTTCAACAATATAATCCAAAATCAGTGAAAAAAGTACGACATTCATAAGAAGAACTTGAGGCTAGAAAGGAAGGACGGAAATATCTCATTAGGCATGAATATTGAAACATTTTGGACACAGGGAAACATACTCAATATGCACTAGCGTCTAAAAAGTAGAACAAGGAAAGTATTTTTAGTTTATGAAAGGCAAAGTGTTGACATACAGGAAGAACAGAATGTATAAATAATTAACTCAAGACAATAGAAAAACAAATATTTCAAGTTTTGAGGAAATTAGTGAGATGTGCTGACGTACTGGGGAGGGAGAGACAGAGCGTCTCTAGTTGAAGACAGAGTGGGAACAGATCATCAAAATTCAAATAAACGTGAAAGGCCTGAGTGCTGTTGTTCAGATACTAAAGTGCCAACTCTTCAAAGTGCAAGGTCTTGGGCTCAATCCTTGTACACCCTGCGCATGCACACGCAGGCAACCCCAACACACACACACACACACACACACACACACACACACACATCAGCAAAAATAGAGAAAAAGTATATACAGGAGCCAGTGGAGAGATGGCTACGTGATGATTACAGGTTGTTACGTAGAAGGACATCTTGTCCTCAGTAACAGTGTGGAAGACATCACACTCAGCAAAACAGGCCAGACCCCAAAGGACAAGTCCCATTTGCACATGGATGCTAACAGTGCCAATGTGTACACTCGGTGCCAGGACAGAGGACAAAGCAAGATTATGAAAGTAAGCTGACTACTTATTGTAGAGAAGAAGAAAAAGATGCGTGTTCTCCACTTCCATTGCAAGCTTCGTGGCTGATTCTCCTAAGACAAACCACTTTCTTTCTTTTTCATTTTAATGGTTTTGTTTTCTTTTAGCACATAGGAGATCTCAGCTATAAAGAACTAAAACCATGAGGGAATGTGTGTGTTCTGTGGTTCGTTTTCATGAAGGCTGGCAGGCCCCAGTCGGTGTGGAAGCGGGGTATGGCGTAATGGTCATCCACCGGAAGGACCATCGCAAAGGTGAGCTAGTCCAAATGTCCTTAGGTCTTTCGGGGTTCAGAAGTTAGGAGTTTCCTTGTCTCCAGGTGCAGAAGGATTTCTGGAACCAGGGACTCAGTCTCCCTTGCCGGAGAGGATCAGCCAAGGTTAGTGACCTCTTTGCAGGGGGAAGTGACCTATAAGATCGACCTCTGAAGACCTTGGCTCTTGCTGTTTTCTCAAATGCCAGGAGACTGTACTTTGGGGCCGGGAGATCCTAACCCCCTTGCATAGGAGAAAATGTCACTGTGGTTTTTCACACTTAGATGTACATTTAATTTACTAGAAACAGGGACACGTTTGGAAGAAATATTTGAATCCATTCTTCATAAACACACATGACATACTGCTTCAGAGATATTCACAGCGCTGAAAAGATTCTAGATTTAAAAAAAAAAATCAGAGTGAACAACCAGAGCCAGGTGTTTTAACACATGTTCAATGTGTTACCCACACAGTCACGTGCATGAAAATGATCTGGCCAGCTTCAAAGGGAAAGAAACCCAAGGCCGTGTAGTCACAGATCAACAGCAAAACCCAGCCACATCTCTTTCGTTAGGACCAAAAGTCCCTCAGTACCCAGGCCCGAGAGATGCAGGGGTTTGTTTTCCTACGAGCGCCATTGGGTTGTATTGAATGACCCCGGTTGATAGCATTTCCCTTATTTTGTTAATTGTATATGTTTATAAGGTGCAGGGTGACACACCCAGGAGTTGTGTGCATGCCTAAGAAAGCAGGAGGCCAACAGGACTGTTGCATAGGGTTAAGAGGAGGCCCCGGCAGCCGCATTCTTCCCAGGGTTCCCTCTTCACTCACCTTTAAATCTTTCTCAATAGGGCGGGGATGAACCACCCTGCAGTAGGATGCGTTCTTCCCCCACTTCGGACTGGGCGTTGTAGACTTCATCCATTGAAGCCTGGGTTTCGTGGAGCTTGAGGAAAGTCTGTGGATCGTTGCAGGGGCAAATGGATGTAAGAGCGGCTGTTCCAGGCACGCGTACGACAAGAAAGACACTGGCCACACTGTTGCTGCATGTGATAGTCTATGCTCTTGAGTTTAATGGCTCATCACATTTGACGTGATTTATTTATTTTTTTTTCAGTTTTGTCAGTGTAAGGGAATTAGCTGCGTTCCTGCTGCAATTAGCTGGAAGTCCTTCATTTTCCTTCTGTGGAAGAATGAAGGACAAATCAGTGGTAGCGGAATCGTGCACTTGGGTAGTCAGCTGAGATGCCTGTTGGGGTAATTTATCATGGAGCTGCAGCCTGCTTTTTTTTTTTTAAATAATGCAAATTTGGAAACATCTTTCTGTGTAATCATAGCTTTTGTCAGTAGTTCACTCTCCCATATGACAAACGTTTCTTTTCTCCATAAGATAATAATAAAATGCCAGTATGAAAAACTTTTGAAATGATATAATTATTTCAATATATGTCTTTATACATTTCCCAGGACTTCTCTCTCCCTTTCATACCTATGCGCTGTACATAAACATTTACTAAGGAAAAGTGCAATGTGTAGATGCACTTATCTCTGAAAAGAAAATAATTGGAGGGTCAAAGCCAGAAAGAATATCTATTTACATTTTCTTTCCTTCATTTTATGACTTCCAAGTATTAAAACAATATGAACCTGAACAGGGTACCTGCTTTTAAAAATTAAGTACTTGAAAATTTCTGAAAATGTTACAGTGATTATGTGTATTGCTCCAGTCAACTGAATATTAAAAATATATATATATTGTAGAACTCAAGTTCTTTATTGTTCCTCAATACCTGGCTCCGCTTAAGGTTCTAAAGTATTTTTTTTCTAAATTTATAATCCATGGATTTAAACATCACAGCTAATATTCTAAATATCAAATTGCATATCCCTTCCATACAAACTGTAGCCAAGCATATATGGATGGCCAAGAATGTGGCTATCAGAACATTTTATTTTAAACTTTCTGACTATTCTTAATTTAAAGATGTCAGCTGAGGAATCCTTAAGAATACTCAGATTATATTCTTAAATGTCATTCTAATATGACCTTTGTTCGTAGTGGGGTGGGATGTGACGGTTATACTAAGTGCAATCCAACTCACAAATGAAGAAAGCTGCTTTGGGTCTGGGGCGGACCTTAGCTGGACCTTGGCGTTGGGGAGGGGACTGATTCCAGAGAAGGCACTGAGCAAGAAGGCGTGCTGGAGAAGGGGGGGTGCCTTCTGGGGGGGGGGGACTGGAAAGCTCTGTGGGGGCTGTAGCAGGTTCTTTCATTAGCTTATCTGCTCACCTCCCAGAACGGAATATTTACTGGGCAGAGGAGTCAGGCGATGATGGCTCAGGTTCACTGCGGAGACTTTCTCCTCTTGGCAAACCCTGATAAGCAGGAGGGGAAGCTGCAGCTGGTTTAATGCGCTCGGCGTCTGTCACCCTTGGCCTGGGGCAGCTAGCTCACTCCGGGCCTGCTTCCCTTCCACTGGATTGGAGGAATCCACCTGAGAGAAATCTCAGCAGCAGATTCAGCCCCAGACCTCAGACCTAAGATTGCGAACAATCCCCACCCCTCCCTGGGCCCCCCCCCCCCCCCCCCCGGCCTCAGTCACCTGCACCTGGCCAACTTCAGCATGTCACACAGGTTATTTTGCTATCCTAGACACAATTCTAACATCTATTGTTTTTTTTTCCTTTCTCTCTTTCTTTAATCTGTTTGAGTGAGTGAGTGTTGTTTGGAGGGGGTCTCTCTGAGGCAGGATAGATAGATGAGAAAAGACAACAAAGCAGCCCAATAAATATTCAAAGGCCCAGATGGAGATATCCAAGCAGGGTTGATAACTAGCAATCCCATAGAGAGAGAACAAGGAACTCCCCTCCCAACCCTCCCTTTAGACATGAAGTGATGCAAATAGAGAGACACACCTGGCTAATCAGTACCTGTCTACCCTGCGAGATGCTAGGAAGCTGTGGTTTCTCAACCCCTAGAGAGAGAAGAAATCTCAGGCCCTGCTGGGCCCTGAACTCACAGCAGTTGCTCTTTGTAGTAGACAGCACCGGACCACATCTCCTTGTTGCTGGTTGATTAACAGTAAGACACATCTCAGTCATGTTTTTTTTGGAAATAAGCCCTTCTGTAACTCACCATTTCCACCGACTCAGGAGATTCTAAGTGACACGGCCGGTCAGGTATACAGATGGCAAACACAGCAGGAAATGCCTCCGATAAAACAATGACCTCCTCACCGAATGGTTTTAGGAGGGCACCTGGGAATTCAACATCATCCAATCACTGGAGCCCTCAGCCACGGCTTTGCCTATTTGTCGGAAGCATTCTCTGCACGGGGAAGATGATGTGTTTGTGATGTCCTGCAGGGAATCCTGGCCGCCGGGGACAGGGTGGGAATCCCGCTCCAGGAAGGGCTTCCTCTGCTCCGTCCCTTAGATGCTGGGGCCTGGGCCCTGGGTTAATCCTCTACTGGCAATGTGGTTGTGGCTCTGAAGTGGGAGCGCCACCTTGTCCTCTGGAACGCGCAGAAGGGTCAGTTCTGGGAATGATTCACTTAACCACACACGACGACTCCGATGCTTCTGAGAGTGAGGGTTAGCACCTGCCTTGTTCTTCACTCGACGTTGCTTCTCAGCGGGAGGCAGGTGAAGGCTGCCCATCCTCCTGGTGAGATATATGCACACACAGTATATATATTCATGTGTTATATAATGCGCTCTATGTATATATAACACGTCTCCTGTCAAAAGTACTCTTTCGAAATGCGTATTTGTGTGGAAGCTAAGAGTCTGAACTTTGAAATCAGTCATGTCTCATTTATATTCCTGTCGTGCTAATTGCAAAATTAAAATTAACATAAATTTTCTGTGAATTCTCAGAACCCATATGTTCCTCTACAGAGTAAAGATAGCAATCTGACCTAGAATTCAGGTGACATAAGGATTGAACCACATAGCGACCAGCTCAGAGCACAGGGGCTGATCAGCACGTGCCTCCTCCAAGGATAGCACAATTTAGCAGGTTGCTGAAAGATTTTTAAGTCACTTTCATGGTTTCTACAAAGTTGAATTAAACTGCATTAGTGCCTCTACCAAAAACAATATTTTAAAAGAAGTGTGCAGTATCTTTGCTAAATTTAAGTCCCTTAAAAATCTTGTTGTTCTTTCCCTAGGTTTCCTTCACGTTGTCCTTCATGCATTCAAGACTCTCATGCTTTCTCGCCCATCTCTTTCCTCCGCCGCCTCTGCTCTAAGAATACAGTTTTCAAGCCATTCCTTATTCCATTTCCACCCAGTCATGCATCTTCAGTGTGTTATCTGCTATATACAGATTTTTTTGTGACTGAATGAAATTTTACTCTGGTAAAATTTTTTAATCAGTTCTGCCCTTGTGAAAAAAAATGTGAAAATAAGTTTATAGGCTCATTTGAAACAGTCAAATTCAAGAGCAAGGAGTGCTATTTACCTCTAGAGGTATTACTGAGATAACAGGAAGTTAACTGATTAGGGAAGCAGGTCTAGCCTTTCAATGGAGCGTGCTCCTTTGCTATGGCTATTAAAACTCACAGTGCAGTGCTCCAGTGACCTAAGATAATGCATCCTCGAGCACTTGTTCCAAAAGTCCCCCCCCCCCCGCCATTCTCAGAAACATCTGGCCCATTGTAGAGGGTTACATCTAATCTTTACAAATTCCTGGAGAACATCCGACAATCTTTTTGTTTTTCTCATGTCTCCCCTCACCCACAGCAAGTTGCAAATACGGGGATATTTTATTCATTGAAGATTAAGTGGGGACTGCAAAGTCATATACGTAGAAACATTTGTGGTGGATGTCAGATTCGATGAAATTGAATACTAGGATACCTTAAAAAAATCTTAAAAAAAAATGAATAAAGCCTTCCTATGAAGGTTACGTGTGGATTAACGGTGCTGTGGTGAACCACCCCTAAAACTGACCAAAGACAGCGCCTTTATCAAAGTAAACATGGTATCTTACTTCCCATAGCAGACACGTGTTACATCAAACTGATTGTAGCTCAATGAACATTCATTTTCCTGTGGTATAAATTTATAATCATCCAAAGCAAACTATAAACAAAGTTGATTAAAAAAACAAACAAATTCACCTAATAGCTATTTTAACGTGGCATCTGTTGATTGAAAATGAGCAAATGACCAAAGGAGTTTCAATTGATTCTTTGCATCCTTCACTGACGTGCCGTGTAGAGTGATACCACAAACATTTGTACATATATTTGTCCACCCTAAAGTAGATAAAATAAAATTTGAATGAGGTCTTCAGTCTTGAATGCCACTGGCCAAACAGATGGATATGAAATTGTCATCTTCACAGAGAAATCAGAGGAAAAGAATGGAAGTAAAAGTGAAGAAAATTAGTTTTAAAAATGCAAGCACTGAGAACCTTAATGGATACAGAAGGTGGAAGTCCATCACAACTGCAAGTCTTTCAGCTATGAGTTGCAAAAGTGTTTTACTAGTGACTCTCAGAGATGATTGCCATGCTTGCTTCCTAACACTTATTGCTAATACAAGGCATCAGAACTGTAGATAAATTTGCAGACAAGGCTCTCATTGTTAACATCCCTTCCACCTGTTGGCAGATGCTAGCCTAAAGTCATGAACACTGCAAACGCAGTAAAAGTTGAATGCAGTTTGTATATAATCAGAGCCAATGCATTCAGGAACAAAGAGGCAGGAGCCTAATGAGGGGTGAAATACAGAACCACATCAAAAGCCTAAGAATGTGCTCCGGCCTCACGATTCAATATTAATATTTAGACAATTTTGAAGAAAAAGAATTATGGAGACTAACTTTCAGTTTGAAATGTAATAACAAACTTTGGATTACAATTAAGATTCACCCAAGAACAATCTTGGTTAGATTTTCTAGGTAGTTTACTGTATAGTCCAAAGAAGGATCTATTTTGATTTATATCTAACTTTGAAAATTACACTTTATGTCACTCTTGGGTCTTCAGAAATGAAGCAGAGGCCTAGCAGTGATAGATTTTCGAGAAGAAAATAACCGTGGCAAAAGTAGATAATTAATGTGTGTGCTTGAAGCTTCATTCTGAGCAACCTTTGACTTCAAAGGGGCTCCAGTTAAGGGTTAATAATTTTGAGACTCACATTAAAACCTGTGAGACCAACTTGGACTCAAAAGTGATACTGGAATAAATGAAATGTATGTATTAACTTTGTGCTGTTTTTCTAAAAGAAGCCTTAGATATGAGACTTTGACTATGTTTTCAGTTATTGACAACTTAACAAGGCCTTTAAAAGATAAAGATTCAGATATGTAAGGGAAAAATGCTTTATTTGGAATCACATAACAGAGCAATCCTACATTCAGGTTCTCAGATATGGATATGAATGCTAAAAACATGAATCATATTTTAACTCCCTGTAAAATATTTAGAAGGAAAATTTAATATAGATTGTTGTTTTATTTAATCTTTTATTTAAATTTACCTCATGTACCACTTACATGGAAGGTTCCTTGGGGAAAACAGAGACATATGAAGCTGATATTTTTCTGAACATACACTAGAAACAGCTCTTATTTCAAATTCATTTTTATATATGAATAGTTAAGCTAACAAAAATTGCCTTCAGGAAGATATAGAATCATATTAAACTATTTCCAATCTTAAGATATAAAATGAATTCCCCGAGCAAGATTTATGTATAAATCAACATAAGACTTTCAACGTATACCTATCGATAAACATGCATTTTTTAAACATTGCAAGAAATTATATTTACGTATAAGCTATCTAACTTTTGGGTTTTGGTTTTGTATCTCTAAAATATCTAAAGTATCATACCTAGTGTATGAATAGTGTAGGTGTAATAAAAATTGCTAGTGATTAAACTAATAGTAGAAACTAAAAATATACCCAGGGAACCATAGGTGAAAAATTTCTTCTGGAAATGTGAAGAAAACCCTGCGTGAATGGATAATGAGTAAGAAAGGAAAGAAAGTGGTAACAGAGGTAGTTTCAGATTATGGGAGACCTTCCAAAGCAGGTTAGTTTTAAACATAGTGGATACAAATCAAGGAAATATATCTATTGGTAATCAATAGATCATACATGGCAGAAGTCCTTTATGGGTTTTCTACTCTGTTTCATGAACATGCCTGGGTGACTGCCTTGCATATGGCAAGTTTGTACTGACTTGAAAGTAGGGAAGGATTATGTCTTCTTTGTAAGATTGTTTTGATAATTGGGTGTCTTGTATTTTCATATCATTCAGGATCAATGTGTTCATTTCCGCAGAAATCTGTATAAGAGAAAACTGAATATTAATCTAGAATTAATTAAAACTGAATCTTGAAGATTAATCTTGATTAATCTTGTCATGCTAAAAGTACCAAGTGTTCCCAATCTTCTTCACAAATGTCAAAAGTACATTTATATTTGTTCTTGCTCTGTTCTCTCACAGAAATGTTTATAGTCTGCACACTAAAATTTCATGCAACTTTAGTTAAATTAACAGTGCAGCCTCTCCATAAAACATCACAAATTTCCATCATTTCTTATTGATAATGGCCATATTTTCTGTTTGTTTGTTCGTTTTGGCCAGTCCTGGGCCTTGGACTCAGGGCCTGAGCACTGTCCCTGGCTTCTTCCCGCTCAAGGCTAGCACTCTGCCACTTGAGCCACAGCGCCACTTCTGGCCGTTTTCTGTAAATGTGGTGCTGTGGAATTGAACCCAGGGCCTCATGTATAAGAGGCAGGCACTCTTGCCATTAGGCCATATCCCCAGCCGATGGCCATATTTTCTGAATACACCATTTTTAAGTTGTTATGTTGTCACCAATGCTTTCCTAGAAACCTCAAATATGTGTGTTCTCACTCCTATGGCTACATTATTCTAGAGAAAAATTTTAAGCTTCTCTCTCAGACATTTCAAAAATCCACACATACATATTATGTTATTCTTCTTCTTCTTATTCTTATTATTATTTTAATAGAGCATTTCAAGAACTTCTAAGGAAACATGTAAAACAAACTCCTTACTAAACCCTTACCAGTACTAAGCTGGGAACTGAAAATGGAGTAAATGTATGTGTTTTATTAAAAAAAAAAAATTGATCATAGAGTGTTCGACTTACCAATTTTCACTAAGGACTAAAGAAAACAAATATATTTTTTTTACAGTACTCAAAGGTTGAAAATATTTCACACAAAGTACTATGTAAGGGTATGTCTGGTAAATCTGACTTAAGACAATACACTCAGTGCTGGTATGTGAAAATGGCTCGATAAAGAAGATAGACAGGTCATGTCATCATTTACTCTTATCTTGGATGTCTCATAAAACTGCCACCAATATTCCTTCTAGGTCATCTGTAACAGCCAGAATTCTCTGTCAAACCTCTTACCCCATTTGGTTACAAATACGTTTTCGTAAGGTGGATGATATAATTCTCAGATACTTGTGATCTCCTGACAGTGAAATAAAATATAGGAAATGGTCATCCAAAAACAAATACATCCCCACCCTTGCCCACACAGGCATTCCATCCTGCACGGGACTCTTCTGAGTGGGCAATCTTCGGAGGGTGTGTTCCAATGTAGCAGAAAAACTGAAAAAGTAAGTCAGAACCTGCCAGATGTCTTAGGAGCATATGATTCTATTGCATAATAAATGCATTTACCACTCCTATGGAAAATATAATACAAACACGAAAGCCAATGCCTACCTGAGTGCGTTGACTCATGTCTTTAATCCTAGCTACTAAACAGGATTGCATTTCAAGATCACCTGGGCAAACGTCAGTAAGACTCCATCTTTGCAAAGAGGGCCTGTGAAGCACTTCTGTATTCCATGCACACGGGAGGCTTGCCGGATAGACCGGACACCTCAGAAATGTGCAATGCTCTATTTCAAACATGTGAAACCTGAAACCTCTGAGGCTCGAGTCATAGAGCACCTGCCTTGCTACTGTGACACTGAGCTTGAACCTTGGTACCAACAAAGAAAGCATAAAACAAGATAAGATGTTTACAGAAAGCTCAATGAATGGACACATCTTTATAATTTTTGTATCCACCACTGACTATTTAAATAGAAAATGAAATCTTTTCAGAGAGTAAAATTGAAGTAGAATAATAACCTATGTTGGAGGTTTAAATAATCAGTTTTGTATTTTATATGGACATGCATTATACATGCATACATACATATACAGATTTGTGTATAAACATGCCTGCATAAATTCATATTTATGCATTTATGCTACCAGATGCGTATGTATATATGAATGTATATTGTCAGAAATCAAAAGTTTTGTGGGGAATTTTTTAATAAAAATAAACATTTTTAAGTTATTCCTGATTCTCTAAACCAGTATCAATCATAATTTAATAGCAAAATACAGAAATTTGATTAGACTGCAAATATGCCTCGGATGAGTTTATTAGTTCTTTAATCTTCTTAGGTATGGTAGATTTAGGACTTATAAATTTTATGTTTACACAAAGGTAGCATTACTTTGTTTTGAAGACATTAAGCTTGTTTTTCTCTTCTTCTATACCCAAGAGTAGGACTATTCTCCAAGACTAAGAATATTCTTGAAGTGTGCGGGTTTCTCCATCTCCTGTGAATAAGTTCTCTAGGCTGGCACTCCCAGCTGTTCACTCATTTGGCTCCCGTTTAAAAGCAAGTAAGAAATCATACTTCAAGCCTGCCAAAATATTTCCCACTGCCAGGAATACGCAGCCAGCAAGGCTGGGGAAGCAGGAGGTGATGTTTGGAAGATATCGTTCAGAATATGTTCTATTTTCTGGTGTGTGCTGATGTTTCACATAGGAAGAAAAATGTGTGAGGGAGGGAGAGGAAAGAACCTGCGTTTTCATGTGGAGTTGGATTTCTGAAACCTTTAAAAAAGACATTAAATGTAGCAGATTCCCAGAGGGAAACTATTAGGATTTTAGTGAGGAAAATAAATGTAAACTATAGAACTCTGAGTTTTTAAGTGCTTTTTAAACAGAGAAGCTTTACAAGTTTTTTTTTCTTTTAAAGAACGAACATATCTTTTTTATGCTTCTAGCATAAATGATAGGATTGATTCAAATTCTCTTCGACTAAGCAAAATTATGGGGAAATGAGGTGTCCCAAACAACATCAAGTCAAAAGATGCCCAGGGGTCATGAGTGAGTGGAATTCATGCAGCGTCCTTATCTACAGACAACACTTTGTTTCGCTGGAGACCAGTCCCTATTTGAATTGACAAACGAGTTTACCTAACTATCTGATGACACGCATAACATCCAAACCACAAGGTTAGGGAGCAAGCAATCCTGTCAAAAAATGGTATGCCAATGGCCACCTAGGGCTGGGGAGGGTTGCTGAACTTCCGTGGAAACGTGACATGTTGATTGTTATTTCCCCCTCCCTAACTTTCCATATACCGGTTTCCTTTCCAGGGCTCTCACTCAGCTTCTTTGATCACGCCCAGAGCTCTGTCACTTGAGCCACACCTCTACTTGCAGCTCGTAGCTGGTTAATTGGAGATGAGTCTCTCGAGGTTTTGTCCACACTAGCTTCCGATGACAGTCCTCAGATCTCAGCCTCCTGACCACTAGGATTTCAGGCTTGGGCCATGCTAGCCTGGCGTCGTCCATGATCCCCGTCAGACATGGGAAAGTAGCTCTGTAGAGTACTTTTAACATCAGGGGGTAAAGTAACCCTGCTGGAAAGGAGGTAATAGCCCCACGGGTGCCCCAGAGTCTCCTCTCTGTTTATCCCTGGCAGCCCTGTGTCTCTCAGCCCGACTGCTTCCCTCCCATTGATCTGCTGTCTGCATGTGACTCCTTGCAGGTCTTGTGTGTAGCTCGTCACCAACATAGAGCCCACTGACTGATGTGACCCAACACTACAAATGCAAAGGGCCACCTCCATCTCCGGACACCAGTTCCACCACTTGTGTCATTCTGTATTGACGGTTGGTTTCCCTAACTACCTGTGTCCTCTCAACAAATATGCCCCTGCTTACATCTCCTCCAAGTCCTATAATGTGATTACCCTGAGGAGCAGGAACTTAGCTTTTTGCTAACTGAGGTTTGGTGCACAGAACGATGCCTGTCACATGACCCATATTTGCTCTGGACGTTTTGGACAGCAGACAGATTTGTTACAGAAAGAGTTCTGACCCATGCTGCCAGCCATTGCAAGTGCGATTCTCCAAAGCAATATACAGATATAATCGTAAGTAGGTAATTTAATTACTATTTATCAATTACCAGTGGAAATAATCTTGAGGAATAATTGTAATTCCTTTCAAGACCTAGTCATGTATTTCTCTGTTTCCTTTCATTTCCTACTGTTTTGTTCTACTTTGGCATGTCTAGATCCCCTAAGTCGGTTGGTTGTCTTCCAGGCTGTTTCATATCTCAGTCCAAATTGTTGGTCTCATTCATATCAGGGAATGATTACACTACCTTTGCGTACACATCTTATACTGATAGTATCATCTGAGTATTGTATTGTGTGACGTGCTCATCTGTTCTGAATGATATGAGCTACCATGAAGTTTACTTGCCAGTTTTTTGTTTTTTTTTTAAGAAAATACTGTTATATACTCACGTTCACAGACACATTTCCCAGATGTGGTGTGAGGGTTTATATCGATTTCTGTGGTGTTGGGTGGGAGGAAAGTGATTTGTGTTGATCAATAGCTGAGTAAATTTCCTTCTTACTAATTTTTATCTCGGGTTCCCTTCGTTTCCTTCTGACACCCTGTGTAACACGTACAAAAGTCACCTCCATTCATCCACCCCGGGGTGGGGAGACTAGAGCCCCAGGAGCTTCCGCTCAGAGCCTGGCGTGGGGCCACCTACACGCTCTACCATGTTTACCCATGACCCAGCCTGCTGTTGATGAAAGACAAACAAGTAAAGCGGCTGCAAGAGGGGAAGGAAGGCGATGCCTAGCTACCTGATATTTATGGAAAAGCATAATTGAGACTATTTGTTTCAGTGACGATTCTACCCGAGACATTTTAAAAGGTGTTTGTCATATTTTAATTCGTTGTGATAAAGTGCAGCCCTTTAAGTAACACATTTGCTCCTTTTATTAGCTACCTTTGACTTTAAAAAATGTCAAAGATATGAGATAACTTTGTTCTGTCTTTAAATGATGATTAATAAGAACTTAGATTTAACATAGCTCAAGAATGATGAAATCATTATTGAAGACATTAAATCTGCCTTATTGAATTAATTCAATGCCCTTTGTCACTATCTGAGTAAGTACACACGTGTAATATCCTTGGGAGGAACTCAAGGGGCCATTCTAGCAAATAGACCCATATTTTTGTTGAAATAAATGTTTTGTTTATGAACATTGGATATAATCACTTCTTCCTCTTAATGTAGTATAGCTTCACTCATGGATTTTGCAAAACTGTTTCCCGAAACTTACATTTTTCAGAATCAGAAAGAAGGCGTACTTTTGTACAATCTTCACTAATGTATTTGAAATTGAAATAATAAATGAGTTTCTTCTCAAGATTATAAATTAATGTTCTTAATGATGTTATATAAGATCTCAGGATCATCATTAGATAAAGAACTTACCTTTGTGTCCCTGAAAATAACTTCTTTTCCCATTTTTCCATTTTGAAAAATTCCTTTGCCACTGAATATCTTTGAGCGAAAACCCAAAATGCATAGAGAGTGAAGCAAAAATTCCAAAAATCAAAACTAATATTATATCACGGATTAAGGGCCTGCAGGCTGACGTCATCTGTCTTTGGGTATAGAAAGGGCTGATGGAGGCATGAAGGTCTTGCCTTCTTGAGAACATTTGCTGTCGTTTAATGTTCTTATTTTGGCACAACTAAACAAACGAAGACAACCGAATACAGAGACCTTGCCTTTTCTTTCTATAGTCAAACCAGCAAACGTGGAAGAAACATACACAGACCTAATGAATGATTAGGAAACTCTGCCACAATACATCCAATGTATATTCTTTCTTCTAACAATAGCCATCATGAGTTTTGTTTTTCTTTCAGCAAGATACTTCTCATAGCTCCATCTTTGAGGACCTGAACTTGAGGAGATCATTAAAACAAATTCAGTTTTCGTTTAGGAATCACCATTTTCTTAGAAAAAAATTGTACAAGTTATTTCTTCTAGGGGAGAAAAAAGAAAATGGTTTTAATGTTTAGAAAGATACGGGGCATACATAATAAAGATCAGAAGTATCTTATATTTGTTTGCATAACTAGCACTAGATAAAAATTTCTTAGCTCAATGTAAATACACAGATACAATCTGAACTATTTGAACAGGTCGTGGAAAGTAAATAAACACTTGAAACATGAGTTTTTTCTTAAAATTCAGCCATTGGGGAGATAAAAATTAAATTAATAAATAGAACATACAAACCCAAAGAGACAGGTCATACACATATTGTTCAAGAGCCCCCCAACCTCCCTTATACTGAATGGTCGGTCAATCCTCAAGATTTCCCTATACCATTCCAGGATGAAGACTCCTTGCCTACACTGTTGTTGTTTTTGTTGTTGTTTTCTCTGAGTTCTACAGGCTGGAGTGACAGATGTGCATTTGTGGTTTAAGGAAAGACAGAATCCAGAACACCCAACGTAGGTGGGTAATGGGGAGTTTCTTGACTGAAAACATGGCTCTTTCCTTTATCTCAAAGCAGCCAGATAAATTTCAGAGCAGATGATAAATTTCAAAGCTCTATAGTTCACCTGCTTCCTAGGCTGACTTACAACGTACAGAGGTCTACAATTACATTTTATATTCTACCTCTGGAAAGAAATGGCCTCACCTTGCACTGTTAAAGCTCCAATTTTTAATGAACCACAGAAGAACTTTATTTCTTTTGGAAGTTATAGAAAGATGATTCATATTCACTATTATGTTTAGTAGAAAGCAACAGTTACATCTGCGGGAGAGATGAAAAAATAATTATAAAATAGAAAATGTGGACGCGTTTTACAGAGTAATAAGTGACAGCCGCAAAACCTAAATAATCCTTCCTCAGAAGTGGAGGGAGTTGATGGGCAGAGGCACGTTGCAGTAGAATTGGTCACAGATGCAAACAATTTGCAAGGTAATTAGAAATACTCTTTGGCATATTGACTGACCATTAAAACCTAAATTCATTTTAATAAATCTATAATTATGAAGCCAGGCTATGATGGATTTGTTTACGAACTTCCCTCTCTATATTCTCCACTCATTTGTACGTGTCTTTCACCAGTAGGAAAGCACACAGGTTCTTTTATTGTTTGTGTTACTTGCTACTAATGTTGTTTATGTTTACATAAACATCAAATTGTCATGAGGAAAATGGGATGTGGAAATCCAGAAGTTTTTGGAATCATAATTATCCTTTTTCATAGCTTACTTAGTAAGTAATCCGTTTGTCATGTGTTCCCTGCCTTTGAGATAAAAATTAAAATTAGAATGTTCACCAGAATACAAAATATTCCTAAACATTACTAAAATGTTTTGTGAAATTCAAAAGAATGTGTTGACCAATTGTTCACAGAGTAAATCAAATATATTCAGCATAATACTCGTACTTTATGTGTTTTTACAAAACATGAATTCGTTGTTTCGGTATATCAGAAAAAATAAAATCTTTATTAATATAGAAAGAATTCGACGTTGACAGGAGAAAAAATGCTTTTCAAGAGTCAACTAACCGGCCATACATATATGAAAAACCAAGATAATTTAAATATTTATTTTGCTAGAAGAATTTTATGATTCTACCTAGATATTAAGTATAATATATAAGAATGAGGTACAGAACCATCTTCATTGCTCTATTCTTAGTACTCAAAGTTACTTTTAAGTACACATTGGATATATAAAGAATAAGAATTATATTTAAACACATTGAGAAAAACATAGATGAAACAAGTATCCCTGAATTAATAACAGATTTTAGGGAAGGTCTGTCACAAATAAATAGAATGTTTATAAAAAGTTGAGTATTTTTATATGATTTTATGTGTTATCATGAACAGTCATTTCAAATAAAAGTATTTATCTAAGGTGGTCATTTTAAAATTATATACTCTTTTGAACCTCTATTTTTCAGGAAGATATTTCTGAGTGAGTGTTGGAAAATACGAATATTTATCACAAAATGAGAAGTGTGTGCCTGTGTGACTACCGTTTTTCTTTCCAAATAATTTTAAACAAAATCATGATTTTGCGGATATTAAAGCAAATTATATCTGCTCAAACTTTATCCAGGTGTAGTAACTATAAATGTAGAGCACTTAGCCGTTTTTTTGGTATTGGAGTAAGAGCACAACAAGAATGGAAAAGATAATGGTTTGCTGACAGCAGTGGTACTGAATTACAGAACAGCAAACATTCTAAACACGTTTTCAACTAGATAAGGAAATGTGCTGGAGGTCTGATTCTCAAACGGTTTTCCTACAGTTTTTTTTTTTTCTTCTGGGAAAATCCTTCATTTGTATTATGGTGGAATATTTTGTATCCCTCAGGACAAATATACATAGATATACACACTCATATACATGCATACACATCCATATACATACATGCATGTACACACACACACAAACACGCATACATAAGACGGTGCTCCTCACTGCAAACTGCAGGTGCTGAGTACATTTCTCAATTACAAACATTGGGTAGATAAATGCAGAGTTTGGAACTCTGTAAGTGGCAGAAATCTTAGCAATCTCTCCCGGAGCACGTACAACCATACAAGTATTACTAAACAGAAAGCCTCAAGTAGGGCAAATCTATTCGAGGGCTTTCTCTCCCTCCACCCACTGTGTTAAATCGTGCAATGAGAAGACGAACCGATAATTCACTCCGAGGCTGGAAATCAATGTTGCGGAGTACCTGAGAGACGGAGGCCACTCATCAGCGAGCTCAACCAGGCATTAAGAAATTAATGCCGAATCACCGAGAGGATAGCAGCCTGCTGGGCTTGTTTGCTTCCACGCCTGGCGGGGCTTGGCTCACAGGGAGCACAGAGACTTCAGAGGTACGGGGAGGAGGGGGGGCTTCTCCTCCAGTCCTCCTTGTGACTCGGGAGCAGCAGTGGCTCGGGGAAATGAGGGAGTCACTGTACACTCACCATGGAACATCCCAAAGGGTAGGCAAAGGAGGAGCTGCTGTGATTTTTTTTGCTTTCACATTGGGGGCTGAGTGGGGGCGGCTGGCATTGAAAAACACCCTTCTGAGAGCAGGAAACTGCACTGGAGAGGGGACTGGTGTGATTCTGCTCGTCCTCTGTGCGCATCGCCCAGCATCCTTCCAACAGGCTCTCCGTGGGCACTGGGTTGCAAATGGCCACTTCTCTTTCCAGTATTCCCTCCCACCTTCTCTTAGGTCACACAGGCACAGAGTACCAGCGACACAGTGTACCAGCAACACAGTGTACCAGCCACACAGTGTACCAGCGACACAGTGTACCAGCCACACAGTGTACCAGCAACACAGTGTACCAGCCACACAGTTTCCTTCAAACTTGGGTTTGCACTTCCTTTTAGAAGATAAACTCCTTGAAGGGCTGGCCTACCGTCTGTTTATATATTTGCAGATACATACTTAGTGTAGCTTTCACTAGTCCATAAATATTCACTGAGTGAGCCACGTGCACGGCATTTAATTAAAAGTAAGAAAGGAAGGGATAAGGAAGAGCGATGAGAAAACAAGGAAAAAAAGATAATATATAATACGGCAGAAAAGTAAAAGAAGAGAGCGAGTTGTTATCATATCACGACAAAGACCTAATGGCAGAGATGCAGAAACTGATGTAGAACAAATTAGCGGCCACAGGAAGGTGGAATCAGAGGCCAAAACGAGATACGGAGCGGGAAAGGAAGTTCGGGGCTTTCCTTTTCTCTTTAACAGAAGCACAACGAGAATCGCTTTCGTGGAACTGTATGAAAAGAGGGGGTCCTGGCGGAAGAGAAGGCTGCTGGCTGCCAGGTTCCTTCCTTGACGCCCAAGGTCCACGGCCTTTAGGGGTGCTGCCGTCCAGGGGCCTTGCAAGCCAAGCCAGCCTCTCCCCTGAGGAGACAACTCAGCCAGCAACAGCTAAACCACTGTGTCCCTGGTACAACTGATTTGGAAATCACTCATTTGTCCAGGCCTTGGATACTGTAAGTGAAGGAGTTCTTCAGCAAGGGTGTGCTGGTATCTATCTAAATTCAAAGCCCTTGGAGGCTAATATTGAATGGCCATGAGATCAAATACAATGTTGACTACAAAGCGAGATCCTGACTCAAAAGGAAAGAGCAAATAAAAGGGGGATGGGGAGGAAGAGGGGCAGGGACTGGGATATTGCCTGCATACATTTGTACAATTTCTTACATTCCTATGTTCCAGCTAAAATAAATCTAATTAAACATAGTAAACTGGAGTAGTTGAGCATCCTGGTGATTTTTTCTGATTTCATGTGACAGACACAGTTTTATATGAATTGTGTGCGCACATGTAAGCATTCTTATCCCCCCCCCCAAAAAAATAAAGGGATGTGTTAATGGGTATGAGCATTATAAAATATGTCTATTAAACTTCACCTAAGAATACCTATTTGTAGTTGTACATAGATTTTGTAACTCAGAACATAGCACATGAAAAACAAAACAGCCGAAAATGTGACCCCTAAATATGACACCAAGGTTCTAGGTAGCCCTGAAGGGAAGCAGAGGCCCTTACAGAATTATTTACGATGTCCTTCCTGAAAGAGATTAGACCTTCTGAAGCAATAAAGGTAAAAGGGACTTAACATATAACTTAATACTTTCATATAAATTATTTATTTCATCTCTAAAATAATCATTTTGGCCCTTTATTTCATTCTTGATCTTTTTTTCAAGAATCCTGTATTAGTGAAAATGGTGTTTGAATGACTTTAGTAAGCCAGTCAGATATCCATATAAGTTTAATTAGCTGAGAGGCCATGGGATGTCTTCATAAAACAGAGAGTCAGACTTCATCTTGCTAAAACCTGTGTTTGTGTGTACAACACTGTCAGGAAGGTGCTGTGGTAGCTTTGTAGAATAACAGGCTCTCTAATGAAAGGTTCACTTGACCATATTCGTTTTACATTTGCCTTTTGCTAACCACCATGAGGAATGCAAGGCTACTATAACTGCCCATAATAATTCTTGAAAAGACAAAAATATGGAGGAGTATTGATACTAATATTGTTTTAGGATAAATATTAAAGAAAAATTTTCCATTTTCTCTTTTATTTCCCTCATCTTCTTTGTATAATATTTCCTTTGTATGATATTTCCTGTGTGACATTAAAATAAACTATTGACTCTCAACTACAGTGGATAATTTTTGTCTACAAAATGACATAATTATGCAGATACTTCTTAGTAAATAATCTTTGTGCATTTTAATCTGAGCATGTTTATGCGTGCTTATTTGCACAATTAATATTCTGAATAACATTATTTTTCATTCTGACCAAGAAAAAGTACAAAGCATTCAAATTGAGCCACATTCCTAATTTCAATGGTGGCAAAAAAAATGTATCCATTTGACACAGCTCAGCCTTCTGAAAACATAGAGCACATTTTTAAACGGAATTGTGTTCGGTGATGAAAGGAAACAATTAATAACCTGATTCAGATGAGCAAATCTTAGCACAGGTAAAGAGGAAATACCAAAAAAAAAGTTCAATATAAAACCTCAAAAAAGGGACTCATAAATATATTTGGGTAATAGTGAGATAAGTGAAATATAAAATACCAAGTTCAAGGCTCGCAGAAGTGATAATAAGGAAGGCCAGGAAAATGAAAGAGAACATGTATGACGAGCTTACCACAAACACAATTTGAGCAAATGCTTCAGTAAATTTAAAAATCCAATGAGAAATTAAATGAAACTAAAGACAATACAAAGAAAAGAAAACTAAATGACCTCTCAAACAGAGTACAAGTAAACAACCATCTGACCTCAGAATCATACAAACAAAGAGCTAAAGTACTAATGATTTCAATGAGAAACATAGAAAGGAACTCACAGAATGATAACTTCTGAAAGAGCAATAAAATTGATGAAGAGCTCTACATATCAAATAAAATATACATTTGAAAGCCTCTCTGGCTTGCTAAATGACACAAACATTTAGTAAAGACGAAAGGCAGAAGGATTATGAGAACATTTAAGAAGAACTTCAACAAAAGACCCAACTTACAAGCGGGCATAGATGCGGGAGAAGAGGCGCTAACAGGACAAGTGCTGGGAACACACCCAGTGAATAGCGAGTAGCCTCAAACCTCGAGGTGAGAGGTGGGATCTGGTGGACGAGGCCCTTCACACGAACATACAAGACCACACTGAACACAGCTCCACTCTTCTGATTCTTGACAAAGGAGCAAAATCATATACACTTGACGTCAGACAGCCTTCTTAATGTTCAGTCTTGGAAAAACTGGTTATTTACATGCAAAAGCTTACACTTGTATTTCTAACCTTGTACATGAATAAACTCCAAATAGATCAAGGTCGGAAACATTAAAATTACTATAGGAAAGCAGAGGAAAAGCTTTAAACAATACGAGCACAGGCAATTATTTTCTGAATAGAATACCAAAATAAACAATTTCTAGAATCAAGAGTCAACCCAGGGAACATGAGAAAATATTTACCAGCTACTCAGTGGATGAAAGATGAATATGGAAAATATACAAGGAGCTCACAAAACTAAACAGCAAAGGAAACGTAATCCAGTTAATAGGTGGGTAAATAAGTTGAAACATTTATAGGAGAAGAACGAAATACTAATGGCTCATTCACTCAGAAATGTTCAACATTAGCCATAACTGAAATATGTCAGTAACATATTTTAAAGTTTGGGAAAACCTAAAACATGATGACAAAATATATAACTGTAAAAGAATTTTAAATAGCATAATTGATAGAGCAAAGTCATGCCTATCCAGTGAACAGAGCTGTCTTCCTTTATAACCCCATTTTGGAAAAAAAAAAAAAAAAAGTAAGCTTTATTTTGTGTTATCCAAGTATAATGCAGGAGTTTCTCTGATATAAAATAACAAAACTCCTGCCAATCTGTGGAATCCATGTTCACCTGGCACCACCATTTTGCCCAATAGTTTCCTTAAGCCAGAGAATGGTATTATGCTTTATGAAGGGATTAAACATTGATGTTACTCAAATGAGATGTGGACGCGTATAGAAGGGCTTTTTTCAAGCACTCTTGAGGGAGCTTACATGAAGTCATTCAAAGCCAAGGACTTCTGCTCGGGTTCTGCATATAGAAATGGCAATCCGCTGGCTTCCTAGCAGTTGGAAATTATTTGCCTGCACACTTTATGAGCCTCACAGTGTGCCATCCATTTTCGATGGATCAGAATGCAGCAGGGCAGGCACTGACAGGGCAACTCCACACGAGTGTGAACATTTCCTACACAGACGAGCTTGTGTTGAAGGCTGCGCATTCGCAAGCACATCCCTAGCAACTGTGAATGAGTCTGGATGAAAATTAGAGGCAGCGATATTAACTTTGCAATTAAGAGCATGCTCTGCTCAGTGCTACATTTTTGGTTAAAATGAACAGAAAGTTGTCCTAGGAAATTTACTTTATTGCATTTTGATTTAGCTCTCTATGTAATTGGACGCGATTGTTACATATCATGTTTAGTTTCTACACTGTCGGTTTTCCATCTCTTTTTTATGTTTTTTAGTTCTGTGTTAGAGAATCAGGCTGAGAATTGAAGCGGAACCCTGCAGGTCCTTGCTGCTCTCAGGCGAGAGCATTTCTACAGAGCTACCTCCATAGCCTTGGCTTTCTTGAAGCAGTGTTTTGCTCACAGCTCATCTGCCTCTGGTTTCTGGATCCTGTGAGTTTTATACATTTCCTGTATCATTCTTTGTCATCCTATTAGTTAACTGATGAGGAACTTGTGTACAAGCAACTTTATTTGGTATTTCATTATCCTTGCCCTATTTCTTTAGGTGCTGTAGGGAAAACCGAGATCTTCAACTGTATTCTATAGATTTGCAACAAAATATTACTCTATTTTTTTCTGCAATCTTTCTTCTATGTTAGGAGCAGAATGGCATTACACGGTGTTGTGGCTAAGGCTGGGATCGTGGCAGTTATGGCGTTTGAAAAGGGCCCACATGGTAGAGATCTTCAGAACTGTGTAGGTTTCTACTTCATTCACTGTGGTCCGGGGAACTTTGCTTCCCTTGACCTTGCCAGGCCCTGTGTTTCCTGGGGGCCTCTCAGCAGAGCTTCTTCTTCCCACCTGATTTCCCTTTGTCTCTGGTCTCTGGATTCTGTTGTCCTGTCCTCTCAGCCGGTTACATCTTCCCTCCTGCTTAATAATACTATATACCACTCAACACAGCCCACCACACTGACTGAAATACTAATACATTTCCCACCAGCTTGGTTGAACTTCAGAGACACACACACACACACAGTTGATTAGAGCTCAGTTTGTTTATTTTCAAAGCACTTAGTTGATAAAAATTTCAATTGGGATTTTTAAAAAATCCTCTTGTAATATAAATGTATTTCTACTCCCTTACCACATTCAAGACCCAGGACTGTTCTTGAAGACTCAGGAAGCAACTCTGAAATGTAAGGATCAAAATAAGAGAGCACCTCAAAAAACTTCTTGTCAAATGGTATTTCCACAGGTTTGGTCAATGACCTTACACTATGTATCTAAAACCAAATAACTACTAAACATAAAAAGGTCTAAAATAGACTTCTCTGTGGATCACAATAGCTCAACAGATGTGTATATAAGATAATATAAGACAAGGATAAGCAAGCTCTATTGTTGATGTTATATTTAAACGTCTAGGTGAATTTCCTTTGGGGTACGCCACATGGCTACTGTATATGATTTCGGTACACTGGGTATTGTATATAGGCCTACCTGATCTAGGGAAGGGAAAGAAAAACGAAGGTGTAAGATATCACAAGAAAGGTACTCACTGCCCTATTATGTAACTGTACCCCTTTTGCACAACACCTTGTCAACAAAATTTAATTAATAAAAAAAGAACAATGGTGAAAAGGTAAAAAAAAAAAACAAAAAAAAACAGAAATTGTTTCTAAAACAAAAAAAAGAAAGAAAGAAAGCACCTCTACTCTTTCTTCCTCTCTGTGGGAGCAGAGATAGGCTCCAAATTTCACCAAGTTTCTACTGGCAAACCTAGTGGACTCATATTTGTGCATCTATCTATCTATCTATCTATCTATCTTTATTGGTATAGTTCATAATGATTACTGACATCCCCCAATATCACCCTTGGACAAAGAAATTACTGATATAAAAGTCAGTTAGAAAGGGAAGAGAGCTTTAGTTCATTGTACTATTAGGATACGTAGAAGAATAGAAGACTTAGAACTTAATTTAATGGAGCATAAAAATCTGTGCAAATGAAATTTCTGTATTAAAACAACTAGAGAATAATGTGGGATGCCCTAGTGTCATGAAGAGGTTAGAGACGGGTTAGAGAAACCTGAAATACTTTAACCTTTTAAACTCCTAATTCCTCTTTTTAAAACTTTCTGGTTGGTGGTGGGGCTAGAACTGAGGGCCTGGAAGCTCTCTCTGAGTTTCGGTGCTCAAGGGAGCCTTCTGCCACTTTGAGCCATAGCTCCAGTTCTAGTTTTCTGGTGGCTAATTGAAGTCTCAGAGATTTCCCTGCCCAGGTTGGCTCTGAACCATGATCCTCAGTTCTCAGCCTTCTGAGTAACTAGGACTATAGGTATGAGCCAACAGTGCCCAGCTTTCTTAATATTTAAAATAGAAATGCAGCAAGGATTTTATGAAATGGAGTGTGGTGTGTGCTCGAATGCCTGGTATTTGGTAACCAAAGAAATTTTTGGATAAATGGTTTCTTTCTGTAGTCTCATTGGGAAAGGCCTGCTTTCATGGGCATTGCTACTGTTCATCTCTTAAAATGTTTTTTGTAGTTTTTTTTTTTATGTACCTTCTTGGTATCTTTGAGAAATATTTATTTTCTGAAAAAAGACTCATGAGCCTACTAATATTCTGCCTCCCCCTTCTCCTCTTCCCCCTCCCCCTCCCGCTCCCCCTCCCCCTCCTCCTTCCCCTCCCCTTCCCCCTCCCCCTCCTCCTCTTCCTGCCCTGGAGCTTTAATTCTGGTCCTTGGCACTGTCATTAAGCTTTTGTTCTCGCTTGAGCCACAGCTCCACAGGGGAAAAAAAAAATAGAAGTGGAAAACTTCATATGAAGTTAAACTGACAGACTCAAAAGAAAAATACATTTTCTCTTGTATATAGATTCTACATACATTAAAAACAAGCCAGCAAGCAAGAGTGTATAAACCTGAACCTGGCCCACGGGGGGTCATGTGCTAGGGAAGTGGTCGGACGGGGAGGGCGATGGGGAAATAGGGTCATGGTAGGTTGGTCGCACGTGTGGAGACTTCATAATGAACCCCACGGGTTTCACACAAGCTCACAAAATGACAAACATTTCAAAAGGGATGAGTCTGGGCTAGTTAGAAAGAGAACGCAGGGACTGGGAAATTTGATAACGTCTATTCTCTGCAAAGGAGACATTTTCCCCGACAGTTAAAGATCCAAAGGAGAAACATGAGCGAGGCCTGTTCAAAGCCGCCCTCTTGGAAGTCAGAATCGGGAAGCATCCTGGGAGAGCAGCAAAGATGCCAGCGCTGCTCACAGGGGGAACTGCTGCCCTTGCGCAGTCTTATTTCTCTGGATGAAAATAGCATGGCTGACGCTGCATGAGCCTGCTTCTTGTGCCATGCAGAAGCATCTGGAAAGTCAGAAAGTTGCCGCTTGGGTTAGAGAAAAGAGACCATGGAAGCATTTGTGCTCCGCATTTTCTCTCATGCTATAATAACATATGGTCTTCTCTCTCTTTAGAGAAATTAATAATAGCTATTCTTAAAAATAGAATAAACCTATTGCTCCATGTTTGTTAACCTAATAACCACTTAGGAAAAAGATATTCCTTAGGAGACAGGAAGAATTTCCATATTAGGAGGAAAGGTTTCGGTTCTGTGAAGACACCTAGACTGTGTGGGTCAAGGCGGTTGAGAGGCCTCTGGCCTGCAGTGCATACTTGTAGCCAACGCTGATTTCAGCTCTGTGCGATTATAGCTTAGGACATGGATAAAAACCAAGAGGCTTATTATGCAGACATGGCTGCCACCAGTCTCTTGCTTTCCTACAACAATAATGTCTTCTCTCCAGACAGAGATCATGTTTGCTTGCATTTTTCCACATTGTCTATTCGTTGAAAAATAAGGACGGGTTCTTTAAGGGGGCGAGATAGCCCATTTTGTCAAAGGACCAGCTAGAAAAAATAACATTGATCCTGAGTAGGTAGCTTACCAATCCTTTAAGACATGAATTTTCCCAAGGCGCAACACAATTACGCAATGGGGGCAGATTCCCTTGGAAGAGTGCGTGTTAGTGGCTGTTAGGAAACAGGGAAACTGAGGAAGTGCGGGAACTTTTCAGGAGCCCCTGTCTTATGTATACATTCATGAAATTGTGAGAGGAGGAGGATTTGCCTGCATCGAAATAGGAAAAATAAAATTAGATTCTTTACAGTTCCTGGAAAAAGCCTAATCAAGGAAATCAATGTCCCAAATTATGAAAGTGCAAAATAATTTAATTTGGAATAAATGCTTATGAAACTTAATGCACGTATTATTATCTTACCTATTTTCATTGTAAAGGATACTTTAAAATCCTTCCTATTATGAAAGCCAATTTTGGGCTACTTGAGAATTGATAAGGGAAAGGAAGGATCAGCAAATTTATCAAGTTTTTCTTAGCTGTGTCCTCAAAGTACTCTCATCCATTATCAATTTAAGAATCCTCCCTTCTTTCCACCCATACCTTCCTTTGAGGTCCAAAGTGAAAGCTCTCTCAGAGGCTGGAAAAATGAATGACAGGAGTCAGAGCTTAATTTCATATAGGGATTTTCTTCATTTCCCTTCAGCACTTTCACCTGTCTACATGTTCAGCTCATGTTCAGTAGGATGATTATTTTATGCTAATAATGTAATATGATGTGGTTTTTACCAAGACAGGGAAAATCAAAAGGAGCCCAGAGAAGACTCTGCAGCTGTGTGGGTTGACGTTGCAGTCCTTGGGGGATGTGATTATCAGACAACTGAATCATCGTTAGGACAATTAGTGCACTTGGCATCCGCATTAGTGGAGTTATTGTCATTTCCCTGTCAATGTGTTTGGATTTGGTGAGATTCATTTCTGGAAGTGCAGCTAACCCTGTGAATGAAATCAGGAGAGGTAAATATACCTATTGTCTCTACTCAGTGACTTGAATAACTAATAAATGAAACGCAAAGAGCCTTAAGCTTAAAGGAGTATTTCCCAAAAGTAAGTAGTCCTAAAAGCAAATTTAGAGAACTTGAACAAAATCGATTACTATGAACAGATTGCTTACATTGCTACTATGCACGAATTCTTAGAAGGCAAATATGAAGGCCATCTTTAATTTGTATCTCTGAGTGTTCGATTCTGCCGTGGGTCTGCAATTATGATACACAGTGCGCTCCATTCTCTCAGTTCCCTTTGGAAAATAGATTTAAAATTAAAAAAAATCTCAAAATCAAATTCACCTGTTGAAAGTGTTCCATACCATTACTTTTGTTTGCCTTAAAACTGAATTCCCGGCCATACTCGCTATATTGAAAATGAACTACACTACGTACGGTGGCGACGGGAGGGAAAATCCGGGAGAGAAAAATAGAAGGAGTGACACCGTTGTAAAAGAAATGGACTTACCCATTTGTGAGTCAACTTTCTAATTACAATACAAATTAAAATGTAAAAAAAACCCTAAATTTCTCCTTGAAATGAAACATGTTAAGTAATTTGGATAATCCATTAACAACAGAGTCCTAGTTTTTCAGCTTGTATGAAGTTTGTCAATTTTCTTCTAGAAAAAGGTGACCTTGATCTATGTGATATTTATGATTGCTTTTGTCAGACTGAAACTTGAAGCAAAAGAACATCTCCTATTTAATTACCAGTATGCTGCTTTCCTGACACTGATTGGACCAGTTTCATATTGTATGGAAAAATCATACTTTCAAATTTCTTTGCTCATCAACTCTAAATCCTTTTGAAATTCCACAAGAAAGCGAAGAATTCTATTCTTACTGGAGCCACTTCAAATGTTGATGGGAGTCTGAAGTTACCCTCTCATGCACATTTGAATCTTTCATTATTTCTAGCTAGCATTTTCCCTCTTCTTTTTTTCACTTATTCACAATAGATGTTGGCCAAGGCGAAAGCATAGACTGAACTTGTATTCAAGAGCTTGAGCTAAATAATAATCAGCACCTACTCTTCAAGTTTGTTATGCTTTTAATGAAAGACTTAGGAAACTCTTTTATTGAGCTCTCTCCTTTGAAATAGGTTACAGCAGGTGTTTACAATTTTTTTTAATGTTTCCCACTAAATAAGTATCCAGATTGAGATGTAGGCACTTACATATTATGCTTGCTAAAGGAGACTTTTTAATTTTGGTAAAACAATAATGCAAAACAATGGAAGAGTACTTGTTGTTCAACTCAGTGATGATGAGTGTTATAACTGAGGATGGAAATGGCCTCAAAAGGAAGCACAGAGCTTCGTCCTGTGCCCTCAAGCATGGAAGTCATCATGAGCCGTCACTGAAAGACAACACATGCTCACTTTCCAAGCCTGTGCCTGTGATTCATGCCTGTAATCCTGACTTCTAAGGAGACTGAGACCTGCCAGCCTCCATCTATCCAAATTAACCAGAAAAATGCAGGACTGGAAGTGTGGCTCAAATGATAGAAGACTCACTATGAGCCAGAAATCCCAGGAAGAGAGCAAGGCCCTGAGTTCAAGACCCAGTACTCTATCAACCCAAACAATCTGTATCCCAGTGTTACATGTAGCCTACCATTTATTCATACAACAATCATTTACTAGACACAAGAGAACTCTATCATGTAATACATAACTGAATGAAAATAATTAACTCTCAAAACCTAAGAAGCATATATAAATAGCATTAGCTTTGGAAAAGAGACATGTGTTGTATGAAATTTTTTTTAGGCTTTTTAATATTAAACATTAAATAATTTGAAAATTATAATGACCCAAATCACTGAAAGATAACAAATATGCTAGTCTGATGTTCTACATGTTTCATCGTAAGCCATTTATATTTGTTACTCTTAAGAGTCTGCTACTCAAGGAAAGTGATTTTTCATTAGGGAGAATTAATCCTCTTGATAAATTCCTCCCATACTTTAGGACCTGGGGCAGTGCAATTTTTATTCCACCTAATCTTTTCATTATTGCAACTCTGGTGTGTAATGGATGATTCTAACCTCTTTCATTTCCCTTTACTCTAAGTTTGAGTTAATTCAGACTTGCGTCCCACAAATGAATATTGAAGCTGTATTTTCCTGCTATTTGAGAAACCGACACTCAAGAAACATAGAGAAAAACGTGTAAAAAGTGCTAAGTAACTAAAATAGAGACATGTAGATTGACAGACGTCTGTTACAATTCATGGGCTTATCTTCCTGTGTATTTCACTGGGAAATAGGTTAGATGTTCCATATTCCGTATGCCCGGATATTGTTCTGATCCAAACTCACGTGATGCAGGAGGCTGACATTTTGAGTGGGGCCCAGCAGCAAGAAAAGAACGTGCAGGATGTGGGGTCATGGACTGAGACCTGCGGCTGGTGACAACCCTGGTCCATTCTGTCTCACCGTTTTGGGGGGTGTCAGTTGGTGGAAGACGCGGCGTGCAGCTTTCTTCACAGTGAAGACCCTGAGAGTCTAGAGAAAGTCACGCTCCCTGGAGCGCAGTGCTGCTCACCATTGTGCACTACACCCCAAGACGAGTTCAGGGCGTTTGCTCCTGGGACACCAGCGTGACTGCGCTCCTGCAGGTCCCTGTGTGGAGATGCGCTATGTCAACCCTATCGTGACACAAAGTCTGTGTTGTTTAACACTAGAACGACTGATGGGCAGCACTGAAATTCACACCCAGCAGAATCAGAGTACAATTAAGCTTCCTAAGCTCGGCTTGGAACCCTGTTTCGTGCACAGCGACGGCTCTGATAGGAACCTCTCTCATTTTCAGAAAACAGTATGAAAATAGAATGCCTTTTATGTCCAGTTAAGTGGCAGGCAAAGCCTGGGCTTGGCATGCACATCGGTTTCGTTGCGAATCACGTGCAATCTGGAAATGAACTACATCAAAATTAGTTCCGGGAACTTCTCTGATGGGGAGAAAGGAAGAGCTCAGTGGGCAGATCTGTGAATAACACATTTGTCCTAACAAACCAGGCCGGAGGGAACACAGAGGAAGGCAGGCACAGAGACAGACAGTTCAGCAGTGCCAATGGTTTTGCTCTCTTATTAGAGACCTGAGAAGAAAAAGAGTAGAAGCCTGAATCAAGGTGGCTTGTGGTTGAGCTGTGATATCAGTGAATTATCAATCACAGACTATACCAGTACGATTCCCATGTCATATATCCAGACACCAGCCAACAAGGATGGAGGATGATAGTCCTTCATCCTGACCAGATAGGGGAAGCAGCGCGTGGTCAGCACCCCTGCAATTAGGAGACCTGCCGGCGAGCACCCGGGGTTTCATTAGGATGTCACCCCAAGTTCTAAAACAAAAGGGATGTATGCTCGGCCAGTTCCCCAATGAGAAAAGTGTAATTATTTTTACAAGCTTATAGAATAAAAAAATACAGGACACACACACACACATAGATACATCCATGCAGACACTATACCCTTTGATATAGATGTAGATAGGTATTTAGATAGATGATAGATACATACATGCAGCTGTACATGCATACGTACACTGTACTTACACACATAATGATGATAGGGGAGGAGAGCATGAAGGATATTTTTGAAATAGGATTTTAACGTAGATGAGAACTCCTATGAAATCAGATGTTACTAAAAACACTACAGGAAACTACCAAGAGACCACATATTTCTGCTACAACACCATGGTACGTTTAATGTACAATGCAGCATTTTAATAGCCACAGGGAATGTTTAGTAAGAAATCACACTGCACATTATGGTCTCGGCTGCAAGACAGGAACCTCTGCTCAGGAAATACCCAGTCTTCTTTCCCCCAAGGAAACCTTGGAAAATGTGGAGGAGTAATCACAAAGACACTCAATTAAGTTTTTCAAAACACATCAGCTCTTTTTCGACCCTACTCAGGCCTTGAGAAGCTACACTCACCTAGCAACACCATCCGTGTCTAAAACGTGCCCCAAGTGCTTATTTTATGTCTGTGTGGTAGAAAGTTACTATACGTATATTCTAGTTCCATTGCAAAACTTGAGTAAATACATTATGGAATTTCCAGTGAATTGAAGTGATTTCCTCTTGTAAAAAAAACAAAAAAAAAGAAAAGAGGGGGCTCGGGATATAGCCTAGTGGCAAGAGTGCCTGCCTCGGATACACGAGGCCCTAGGTTCGATTCCCCAGCACCACATATACAGAAAAAACGGCCAGAAGCGGCGCTGTGGCTTAAGCGACTGAGTGCTAGCCTTGAGCGGGAAGAAGCCAGGGACAGTGCTCAGGCCCTGAGTCCAAGGCCCAGGACTGGCCAAAAAAAAAAAAAAAAGAAAGAAAAGAAAAAAGAGAGAGAAAACTGGGAAGAAACGCTTTTTTAGCCCTAATGGAAGCAACCTGTCGACTTGTAAATTTCATGGCTTTTCGCTCTCTCCTAACCAGCAACGAGAAGCTTTCGTCACAGGGCTTATCAAGTGATCAGAAGTGAAGATGATACATCAGGGAGTAGAAATCTTTTTCAAAGGGGAATTTGAAACTTGTTAACAGATCAGCTCTGACCCTAAACCTTCTTAGTCCCCAGACAGAGAAGCGCTATTGAGAAGCTCAATCGCATCTGAACATCGCGGGCTTCCTGAGGAAAGGCAAGTTCTATGATGTCGATGACTACAGAATGCCACCCTCACGTTATTCCAGAAAATGAAGAACTGTGGGCACAGAGAAGACTACCAGGGTAACTTTGGAAGGACACATCAGCCCAAGAAAGTTCACGGTGTTGGAAGTGCTTATGTTTTAAATATATTTTTGTTGTAGATGTTATTTGGACAACCTATATGTGCCTTAAACTCATAGTCTTGTGTACAGAAATTCTGTCTGGGCTAACACAGGATTTTCTTTTAAGTGGGAAAGGTACATGAAAAACGTATTTTTGAAAGAAAGTGGATGACAAAACTGAAGAAGGAAGGACAAGAAGGAAAGAATATTTCTATACCCTAACTTGGAAAATTGTAGATAGCATCCTAGTTATTTCTACTACATTTAAAAAAAAAGTGTTCACCGACTTGCTTCCTTACAATATCAACCTATTAAAATTTGTATTATCCTAAATATGATAGTGAAGTAATCTGTTTTTATTACGTGTACTTGACATGTTCTAATAAAATGTACTACCATTTGAAAACTGTAAGCGTAAGAAGCTTTGAGAAGTAAACTAGCGATAATGATGCATGAACTCCATGATGAAGACATTGAAAATCATAATAAAAAAACCCTCATGTTTTAGTATGACTAACATCCCATGCCATTGTGATGTTCCGTTTTGGAGCCGGGGGCACGGCTCGCGTGGGAGACCCTCGCCTAGCGTGCATAAGGCCCCGTGTTCAATCTCCGGGACTGCAAAACAAGCCACTTTACTGATTCACATACAGACGATCACAACTTGGGTGCATTGTGGACGTTCCAGGTTGAAAGGGCGTCTTGTAAAGCTGGTAGTGAGTAACTCTTGAGAGTTCAGGCTTCCACACCGACCCTCTGAGTGTGGAAGGCACAAACTTCTAGGTGGAGCATCCTCAGGCATGGGATACGACACTGTCACGACACGAACGCGGGTGGTGCCTTCAGACGGACATCGCACTCTAGTGACACCATCACAGAGCCGGCTTCACAGTACCCTCTCCGTTCTAACCATCCTCCGTACAGTTCTTTCTCTCGTGGCTTCTCTTCACAAATAGAAGCTTCAAAATAATCCCTGAGGCGAGACCAAAAGAGTACCCAGTCCTAAAATAATGGAATGTGTTTGAGATTCTTATCAATTTAAGTATTAGTTCTCCACGTATGAGGACTGAGTCCATTTTGCCTAGGGTATTGTCAGTACTGTCAACCATGAGCTTTGCAGGCTTTGCCTCTATTGTGAGGTGCATGTTTGTGATTATTGATTTTAAGATGTAAGTGGCAGGGATGTTTGTGCTGTGCCACTAGAGGCCATCCTAGGCTTTCTTAAGTAAATAAATGTATAAGCAAATGCAAACCTTAATTTTGAGGCCATTACAAGTACCCTGGAAACGACTGCAAATGCCGTAACAGAGTAGTCCCCATAGGAATATTGAGTGAAACTGTTCTTGTGTAGGTGGATTGGTTTAAGACAAATGATTGCCTACTAGATATTCTTGTTGTAACAAATGTAATGAGAAAAGCAAATGAACCAATGAAAGAAGCAATAGAATCATTGAGGTAAGATTTTTGTCATGCAAATTGTTTTGTTACTTTCTTTCATAATGTGCTCAAAGATAAAATTTTATTGAGGTAAGTTGAAAGGGTTAAAATTTTTGAAGGACTGTGCATTTTATAAAGTGAAGTGGTATTAGCCATTCTAAAGTATGCTATGTTTCTATAATGTGAAGTGGTAATCAACTCTGTTGGTAGGTGTTATTTGTAGGAATAACAGGGTAAAACATTTTAAAATAAGTTCACAATCATGGAATGCATGTGAAAATGTATGGAATTTAGTAGTCATTTCTGAACTTTATATGTGGCTTCATTATGCACTTCTGTGATCTTTTGAATTTTAGGAAACTGCTTTTTAGGGTGGGTTTAATAATCTCCCAAGCTGTTGTAGGCTTACAGAATAAAATCAAAAAGGATTTTGATCTTGTGTCTGTCATCCAGTGACCTTCAAAGCTAGTATTAGAGGAATCCATATAATAGGTTACCATCATAATTTACTTACTTATTCATAATATGATATTAAAAAGTCATACAATATCACATCATTAGAAGCAAAAGCCATCATAAGATAACTATATATATAACATTTTACATATCAGAATTAAAGAAACTCTAACATAATACAATAATTATGACTATTTTTGAACATTATCTAAAATACTGTCAAAACATGAAATGTCATTGAAGTCATGCTTTTATTTTGGAAGTTAACAGACAATGATATATCACATCACAATGACCCTGATTATTAATACTCAAAAATTAATTATGTCCATCCTACCAATTTTCATCTCATTGGATATCCATCCAGTGATATGAAACATATTACATATAAATATATAAAATTCAATAAGGAAAGCTCACCACACTATGTTCATGCATTATGAAATCTCTTTTACATGAGTGATGATTGCTTTTACTTTCACTACCTGATAATTTGCTAAGGTATCGTATGGGTATACTTTTAGTTATTCTTTAATTACTATTATTGCTCTATAAATAATTTTGTATCACATATATTATAAAATGATTTATATGAAATGTAATTGTAATATAAAATAACTTTGAAAGAATACAATGAGAGAGAGACATAGACAGAGCAGAGAGCAAGATAGCAAGCATACAAGTTGTGTAATATGCCCTTTAATTTTCCTGTTAAATAATCAGAGTCTTAGGGGAAATCCTGCTTGGGAAAATCAAAGCTGGAAAGGACCATGTCACACCAGACACTAACTAAATGACAGCAGGAAGAGCAGACCCAAGAGGGAGTATAGGGCACAGGAAAGAGAATATGCTCATCTGTAATCGCCTTAATTAAAACACATTTACAGTACACAAATCACTTAGAGTTAGGTGTTTTCCCTTTAATTTTTGTCAGTGGTAGGGCTTGACTTCAGAGCCTAGGTGCAATCCCTGAGTTTCTTTTGCTTAAGGCTAGTGCTCTATGAAGTTGAGCCGCAGCACCACTTCTAGTTTTCTGGTAGTTAATTGGAGATAAGAGCTGCACCAACTTTTCTGCCTGGGCTGGCTTTGAACCAGGATCCTCAGAACTCAACATGTTGAGTAGCTAAGATTTCACTTAAATTTTTTTTTCTGGATCGTCTTATTAAATCCAAAAATATTCTTAATTCTTTTAAAATTTTAATTTAATTGTCAAGTTGATGTACGGAGGGGTTACAGTTACATACGTAAGGTAGCGAGCACATTTCGTGTCATACTTGTTACCCCTTCCCTCATTTTTCTACAACTTCCCTCCCCCAGTACTCCTCCCCCAACTAGTTGTACAGTTCGTTTCCAACATATTGTTTTGTATCCCTGTTGCATCCTTTGCCTCACCATTTTGATGTTCTCCTTCCCTTCCCCAGTTCAAATAAACGTATTTAAAGTAGAAAGTCAATAGAAGGCAGCAGATGCTTCAGTGTTACCTAAGAAACTGCCACATACCCAAAGTAGACCCCATGGTTCCTGATTTGAATTCTGGCGTCTCAGGAGTCTGTGGTGGGCTGGACTACAGTTGCTAGTCTACTGGCTTAGACTTCATCTCGAACCCCCAACAAGCTCTCAGGAGGCCTAGCGCCAGAGGCAGGGCTCCCGCCAGGCTAAGTAACGTGAGGCCTTGGATTAAAGTCCCAGTGTTGGCAAAATGAATCAATAATTAAAAAAATAGACAGAAAAATAACCAATTAGCCAAGCATAGAAACTGACTCACTCTCGCAAACCAAAAGCACACACGCCATCCTGACACGTCAGCGAGGGGACTTATAGAATACTGTGTTAGTATGGTACATGTGTGTGATGGAGATACTCATGTCTCCCTGCGTCCATGCCTTCCTTTAGAAAAGTCGGTTTCAATAAACGCTTCGCTTCGTTTACTGCGTTGAAGAAGTACTTTCGATTAATGACCCAGGGATTCATGCACACATGAAACCCTCATTTTTATTTTTTTTTTCCATGAGTCAGGTCCTGAAATATCAGTTACGATTTTCTAGAAGTCTCTGCCCCTCTGGAACCAACACAGTCCTTCCAAAGAGCTGAAACTACTGGAAGCCTAAGTTTCACACAGACTTCTGGTCAGTGTTTGCGCTCAGTGTTAGGAAGCAAGTCTGTCTTTCATCCATCAGGGGGCCCATCTAGATCCTGTTAGGAAAGGAAGACTTTGTTCCAATTAGCCAGGTCTGACAGTGGAGGCCAGTGAAAGGCTTCTGTCACCTTCATCCGTTTATTTACCTTCGTGTAGGCATTTGTGAAGGCTGCTCTGAGACTCGTGGTCAGGGCAGCAGGCCAGGCAGCAGGGCCGAGCTTACTAATCTGGTCAGGAAGGATTCCAGAGGTAGAAGGGGCCACCTTGTCCCCTCCATTGGCAGGGCCTCCTCCTTCACTGTCTCTGGCCTGTGTGGTCCCTGCTCTTTTTTTTGTCTGGATTTGTCTACATGACAGTAAACTCACAGTTGGAAAATTAATTAACAAGAACATATGGGAGTGGGTGTTAGTTTTGTAACACACAAATGGGCTTCACTTTACCGAAGGCTTCATCCAAACATTTCGTCTGGAGCCCACGGAGGGGGCAGCTCTGGCAGGGTCTCTGTGGGAGGGGCTGCCGTTGACTTCTTCTCTATTCCTCAGTTCAACCTGGGTTCTCTCAGCTACACAAGCTGTCACAGAACACAATGCAAGAAAGACATGTGCCCTCTGCGAAATCCGGATAGCTAAGTACTTCAGATGACTAATATCAAGTTACCTAGTATAAGACTTATTTATTTCTATTATTGGGTATTCTATGCCTGTCCCTTATGCTCTGAAAAGTAGTCACAATTATAATGGATAAACAACTTATGCAATAATAACTAAAGCGAGGAAAATAATATAACTGGTAATAAATACAGTGTAAATAATAAGTAATAATAATAAATTATGATAAGTAATAAATAAGGGGAAATGATATATTTTATGAGTATGCAATGGGATTGTGTTCATTTGGTTAATTTCACCTTTTTATTTATTCCTATTTGGAAATGTGCTTAGAATAGCTTAGAAGCTTAATTATTTTGCTAATTATGGTAGTTTCCTGACTCTTTGACAAAATACTTGAGAGCATTATTTGCATAGGATTATAATTTCATTCCAGCCTGAGGTCCCTAGGTTTGGTTTCATGGTCCTGTGACTTTTGGCTTTGGGCAGTAGCAGCAAATTTTTTTTGTTTTGTTTGTTTTTTGTTTTTTGTAAAGGTGTGACAGAAAAAAACAATCTCACCTCATGGCAGTAAGGAAGCACAAAGAGGGAGAGAGAGAGAGAGAGACACACACACACACACAGAGATAGACAGAGACAGAGACAGAGAGACAGAGAGACAGAGAAAGAGACAGAGACAGACAGAAAGACAGAGAGACAGAGAAAGACAGAGAGGAGGCCAGAATCCCTTTATCTCCTCAATGGTGATCTCTCAGATCCTGATTTCCATCCATAAGCGCTCAACTACTAAGGATCAATTACTTCTGAATAACAGCACGAAACCTTCATTCTGTGTCCTTTGGGAAACATCTAAGACTCCAATCTGTAAGACTGAGTTTTGAAGTCAACAGAGAGGGAAATAATAAGAGAAAAAAAATTTAGTTTTGCTAAGATGTTATGTAATCTATTAATCCTTAAACATTGCCTACATAGAACATAATATATTTATACATTCCTCCTAATGAGTGTCTACACGATACATAAATATTTTCAGTTTCCAAAGGCAAACTTCACCCTCTACTCCAACAAATTAGACATCAGTGTTAGAAGATAATTGAAATGTGTACATAGCCACATGTAATCCATCTGCTTTCTCTCAATAACACCATGATCCCAATAAGCAATTGCTCACCTGAAAGTTATTTATTTATTTATTTTTCTTCTTGATGCTACCAGGATTTGAATTCAAACACCTCATGGCTGCTAGGAGAGTGAGCGATGGCTCAAACCATGCCCCTAGCCCTCCTGCTTTTAGATCGGGTATCTGGTCTTCCATCTTAGAACCGCTGCCTCTGGACTAGCTTCAGTTACCAGTGCGATTCTGCTGACCCAGCTTCTCACTGTCACTTCAATGACTGCGTTCCCTCAAATATGAGCCGTGTAACGCATCCCAGAGTGTGCAGGAGTATCCCAAGGAAGTGTGAGACCTCTGAAGGCATGCCAGCGCCGCCAGGGCTGCAAAAACGGTGACAGGAGACTCCTCTGTTAGCCTCTGCATGAGTGGAAGGCATGCAGAGAGATGCAAAGAAGGATGGCTTACTAAAGCATTTGAGTCAAGAGGCATTTTTGAAATATCATTGCAATTTTGCCTTTTTTCCACTTTACTGATCCTTTAAAGTTAAATCCTCTTTCAAAGCTCATGATGGCAAAAGTGGAAATTAATTGGAAAGGAATGTAATGACAATTTTAGCTAAAACAATAATTTGCTTGAGTCTAATAAAGTTATCCTGGATGTTTGAAGCGTTATTAGGCATATCATTTAAGGAATTGAAATAAATCAAGTGCCAAGCTTATGGGTTCTGCAGAACTCATTGTGTAGTTACTCAGTTTCACAAAACACAGTGTCGACAGTCATGTTCCGATGGAACGAAGTGCGATTTCACAAGCCTGCACTGGGCAGAGTGGCGGGAGAAGCGGCTCAGGAGTCGGCGATGACCAAATCCTCTGTAAGCCGGAGTCAGAGCACAGATATTCAAGACTGTTACACGAAATGTATACAATCTGCGTCAATGTCTGATTAAACATCCCACTAAAATATTTACGATAAGTAAGGCAAGCTGCTCAAGTAAAATGTGCCCGGAATGACAGTGACACTACAGAAACATTTACTTTTGTACATTTTGGTTAAATTATTGTACTCAAAACCTCTGAATACGTATTTATTTGGTTAGCATATGACTATCTAGGTTGCTTATAACAGAAATAAACAACTACAATTTAATAACACTGCCTTATCACCACTTAAAAACGTGCAGAAGTGTGTATTCTGTGAACGGAATACATTTTTATTCTTGGTACACATGTGTCCTACATCATCATGTAAGGCTATATCCTCAAAATTAATAAGTATTTTACTATATTTAATCCTGATTTTTACTATTGTAGACTGCATATTTAAATGGAACCATAAATATTATAATTTTAAAATGATATGATTTTCAAAATTTAGTAAGGAAACTCAGTTGAAGTATGGTTCAACCTTTTGAGGAATTCTAAAGTACTTTTCTTTGTTTTGCTGTAACTGCCTTGAAACATGATGAAGAGAAATTTCTCTGTTAATAATTCTCTTTTTTCCATATCTCCTCTCAAAAAGGTAGACTTGATGTTTTGGAAATGGTTATTGGTGTAAATATCTGTGACTCAATCGTCAACTAAAGCCGTGGTATGTCGTCTGGAATTGCTTCTGCGACCTTGAGAAACTGCAGGAGGTATTACGTGGATCCAACAGGTGTTTGTGCCTTGAGAACATGCTGGGGAAATGAAAAGGGTGTCAAGGAAAATCCTGCCTCATTACTGAAGCCAGCCGCGGCCTTCAGGCCTTCTCTGCTACTCCCTGGATTTTACAGATTGAACCTTTGGTCAGCTGGAGTAATGACGACTTAGCACGCACAGTTCAGGCTTGAGCAGGCATAGGGTTTATGAAGGAGCGTTTACGGTAGAACAATTATGCCCCTTGTCTAACCTCAAATGACTTTTACAATGACCCTTAGTATGCACTTTTATTCTCGCCTTCCATCTATCTGCAAATGCAAAGCAAAACATTTATTGGGAATGGCAAGTAAACAGAAAGAGAAAGAGGAGACAGGTGGCATTGTTTATTTTTATTTATTTTTATGCATGATGACACATATGTTCTCAGTGTGTTCTTCCTTCATTTTATAAAATAGAACCTCTCTTCACATTGAAGCAATATGAGTGCCAGTGTTCATTCTCTGTCTGTCTGTCTGTCTGTCTCTCTCTCTCTCTGTCACGCACACACAGACACACACACAACAAAATGAATAGACTGAGATAGGGCCCTCACTGATTTTCAAACATTTTTCTCCTTTCTAAATTCCTCCTACTTTTTGAATAAGTCTTAACAGATGCGAAGTCACAAATAAATGTTCTCCAAATAGAAATATGCAAAATGGCGAGAGAGAAGCGGGGATCGTCCACTCAGTGGGACTCTTCCGTCAGTCACAATTGGAGCACTGTGCTTCTGCGTGGGTCTCTGAGCCAGTGGGGCGGAGGTGGGGGGGGGACCAAGCCAGGGGTGGGAATCCAGGAGAGGAAGGAGCCAGGGGCTGTCACTCATCGTGCCGGGTGCCATGGCCTCGGAAGGTCTGTGCGCCCTGGCTGCGTGGCACGGTGGGCACCAGGGTTCTGCTCCGCGCCCTGGCTGCGTGGCACGGTGGGCACCGTGGGCTCCGCGCCCTGGCTGCGTGGCGCGGTGGGCACCGTGGGCTCCGCGCCCTGGCTGCGTGGCACGGTGGGCACCGGGGCTCCGCGCCCTGGCTGCGTGGCACGGTGGGCACCGTGGGCTCCGCGCCCTGGCTGCGTGGCACGGTGGGCAGGGCACGGGAAAGGCACAGTCGGGACAAGCCAGGTCCTCCTCCTCGGTCTCCCCGCCTCCTCGCTGGCGCCGCCCCCCCCCCCCCCCCCCCGGCTGATTAATGCCAGCCGCCTAGGGCTGGCTGGAGTCCCCAGCTTCCTCCTCCGGCGGCTCGAATGTTAGTTAAAAGATGATGATTTATGAGTAGCCCATTGCAGACTTCTTCACACGAAAATTAAGAAGGGAAAACAATTTAGGAACTGTATTAATTTTAATAGATTTGATCTGCCTCTTGAGCCATCTACTACCGTGATTTCTGGAGGTTAAAAACAACAACAACAGGGGCTGGGGATATGGCCTAGTGGTAGAGTGCCTGCCTCGTATACATGAGGCCCTGGGTTCGATTCCCCAGCACCACATATACAGAAAACGGCCAGAAGCGGCGCTGTGGCTCAAGTGGCAGAGTGCTAGCCTTGAGCAAAAAGAAGCCAGGGACAGTGCTCAGGCCCTGAGTCCAAGGCCCAGGACTGGCCAAAAAAAAAAACAAAAAACAAAAAAAAAAGAACAACTAATGGAGCTAATTCTGAACTCACAGTTCTCCCTCCCCAGGGTTGGCCCGTGGGACACGGACCCGCCAGGCGCTCCGGGCTCGGGAGGGACCGGCAGGTGCACACTGCTTCCTTGTGCCCGGTGCAGGGGTGTGCGGGGCGTCGGCCTGCCCTCCTCCCTGCACCTGGGGACACACCCCTGCCCAGCACCTCGCTGCGCCCCAGGCTCGGGGCCCTCGCCCTCTTCACTATCCCTGCCCCGGCTGCACACCCGTGTGCAAGCCATCCGCTAGCACCCACCCACCAACAATGAAAGATGCATGCCCCCCTTTTGTGGCTTTCTGGGCCCCCTATGCCCATCACAATCTGAATGTTCCCCCCCACCCCCAGGATTTTCATGAAATGCCAACACTTCCCCTCGACTTGAAATAGAAACAGAGTTAGTTTTCCTAGGGTAGAGCAGCTCACCTGATTTCGTACATCTAGTTTATTAAGTCAGTGAGCAAATGTGGAGCCATTCCAGCCTAGTCCGTTTAGTTTAACTTGCAGTCCATTGGCGCAGATCAGTGAGAGCCATACTCACCAGGCCTCGCTCGCCCCAGTGCCAGTTCTATTCCCCGATGCTCACAAAAGCTCTGGGAATCTGAGGGTGTGCACAAGCCGTCATTCTTGCAGCTATGGGGTCCCCATGGCTAAATCTTGATTGCGGGCAGTAGGAAAAGATTTATATTCGACTCGTTAAATAGAACACGCCCCCTAAAGTTGAGCACACTTCCTGAGCTACGCAGGGACCACCTGTGGAAACCCTGAAATCACATTTTATTTATTTATTTTTTTGGGGGGGCCAGTCCTGGGGCTTGGACTCAGAGCCTGAGCACCGTCCCTGGATTCTTTTTGCTCAAGGCCAGCACTCTGCCACTTGAGCCACAGCGCCCCTTCTGGCCATTTTCTGTATATGTGGTGCTGGGGAATCGAACCCAGGGCCTCATGTATATGAGGCAGGCACTCTTGCCACTAGGCCATATCCCCAGCCCTGAAATCACATTTTAGAAAACAAAGCTCTCATGCGAGACAAGACAATGGAGAACTGAGAATTCATGGATGAAAGAGGAGCCCCTTGGCTCTTTGATAGAAAAATTTAAAAAATGCAATGCGGGGCCTCTTCTGGTGCAGACGATCTGAAGGTATCTAGCACTGGAATAAAGTAAATGAAATCAGGCTTTTATGTGTGAATTTTCAGGCACGAAATTATAACATCAAGGTAGAAATTGGTAAAACTCCAAGGATAATATTGTTAATCAGTAATGCATGTGTTCTTCTACTATCTTTAGAACTTCAGAATACATCCAAATATCTTCAGAAACAGCCTACTTTTAATTTCTAGCAAAAGGCATACGAATATTAATATCTTAGTCCTAAAATACACATAACACATTTTGACTACTTGGGAAGACTTTTCTGTTCCACTATTCAACACGCTCATACTTCTCTTATTATTACCAAAGCCATTTAACTCTATAATTGTGTCATTGGTGCTCAGCATGGCTGCCATTTGAAAGCGTTTTTTTTTTTTTAAAGGTGCCCATAGTGCTGCAGTGCATAATAAGCTGTTTGTAGTCTGGCAAGAGCGCCGGCAGACATCACTCGAGCTTGGACCTCTGCATCGCTGCTCAGTGTGAAGGCTGCATTGCTGCTTTCTGCCCTGTGCTTGGAGAACAAGAAACAATCAATTCAAATAGCCATTTAAGCAGGAGTTGCGATCTCAGTGCTCACACCGCAGGTGTTCTGTGTGTCTTGTAGCTACTAATGAAAGCTTTATATTATGTGGATTAACAATGTTGTCATTAGAATGTGTCTATCATTGGAAGATTTCAGGTACTGGTGATGGTATCATGTTGAATTCTTTTTATTTTCTCTCCAGTAAATTTCTAGTTATCGTGTTCGGTGTATTCGAAGTATTAACTGAACCTTCAAGGTATTTTTAAATCAGCTCTTTCTTCATGGGATTTTGAAAGGAATACATCCTTAAATCAAACATAGCTATGCATTATAATTGCAATTATGAAATGAAGAAGGCATCTTATGTTAACGCATACCACTTCAGTGATATACTGTTGTCCTTACATTGATCTCCATCTCAAGTCCTTCTAACATTACACAGCAGTATGATTTTTGAGCTAATAAGTCTTTGCTAGAATAGTTTGTTTTGATCAGAGATTGACAAAACAGTGTGATTCCCTTACACTTGTGGTTCATAGGAAAGAATAATAGGCAAGGTATGAAAGACAAATATTTTATTGGGCTTGGTGAACATATACATACCTTTTCAGAAGAGAAATTATTAAAGAGAGTAAACAATGTGAATTTTCACCCTGGTCCTTTAAACCACACATATGTAAAAGGAAATTCCAGAGGGCACAGTTTACTTTATTCCTTTTAAATAATTAAAAATAGTAAGTACACAGACTTATTTACATGTCTTTATCTTTACTTAGATCTTATTCATAACGTAACTCTATGTTTGGCTACTAAGATAAAAACCACCTGACAAGGCTCATTCTAAAGAAATTTCTGGAGAACACATGTTTGTTTTCTACGAGCATAGAATATATGAATGTTCTCTTAAAACAGAAATTGGATATGACACACTAGCCAAATTATGGTGTTTATTTTTTTAATCAAAGCAAAAGCCTCAATTTCCTACTTTCAGATTCTCTGTTCAACAAATACCTGTCATCAACCAGCTATTTAGTCATATTTCATTTTTTATTTGACTTTTATTTACCATTTTATAATTTTATAATCTTCTTCAGTTATTTATTTATTTATTTTCCAGTCCTGGGCCTTGGACTCAGGGCCTGAGCACTGTCCCTGGCTTCTTTCTGCTCAAGGCTAGCACTCTGCCACTTGAGCCACAGCGCCACTTCTGGCCTTTTCTATATATGTGGTGCTGAGGAATTGAACCCAGGGCTTCATGTATAAGGCAAGTGCTCTTGCCACTAGGCCATATTCCCAGCCCTAAGTTTGTTGTTTTCTGTTGTCTTTTATTTTCTTCTAATTTTTACATGTTTTTATTTGTAGCCGTCCTCTGTCAACAAACTTTTCTTTCTATATTTCACTCAAGTCATACACATTCATTTTTTTCTATAGTTCTAGAATGTTCACAGCTGCAAAGCTTCACTTAATTCTAGCTGTACATTTTGTTTCCAGTAAACCACTAAGTTTTAGGACTTCAAGTTATTGGTATCAGTAAAACATTGCAAGTGAATTGTTTGAACTCTTCTCACGTTCATTTCTTAACTTGGTGTATTTATTCCTGTGTTATTATGACCTCAGTTCAAACTTTAAAAATACATTATAAAGTCTTAATAATTTGTGTTTATAGCTAGAGTTTTCAGAATAGTTCATCTGACATGCTGCCAACAGTAGAAGTAATGCATAATGTATTTTTAAATGCAAATCAATGACAGCTAAAATGAATTAGAGAATTACACAGACAGTAATACAAAAGGTGAGTGGTTGTGGATGACAGGATGCATATCTATAAAAAGGTAGAAGTTGTTTATTACTGCTCTCCTCTCCTTTGCACATCCCATCCTTTAAACGTAAGAGTTACAGATTTGATGTGTCACTGGAATTCAGGGTACACTTACTCAAAACAAAACAGGAGAATCATGTTTATCTTAAAATGCTTGGCATTGAAAACGCCACCCTAAGAAGCCAGTGATTCAAGGTGGACTTCATGTAAGAACATAAAGAAACAACAGTTAAAAAAAAGTTTGCGTCTACGGTTTCATATCGCATGTTAAAAGTAATTACAACAGTGATAGAACAATTGTTTCCATAACATGGAGTTCATTTCACTTAGCATCATCTTGTGTGTTCATAAGGGCATAGCTATTGGGCTCTTGTGATCCTCTGCTGTGACTAGCCTAAACCTGTGCTAATTCTTCCCTATGATCCTCTTGTATCCCCTTCCTGTGGTTGTACCAGCACTATCTCTGTATCTTTGAGTATATTGGAAACTGTATACAGGAAACTAGGAAACTAGGAAAGTGAAAGGGAATACCAAAATTGAGAGACACGGGGTAAAAAAGACAAACGATTACAAAAGCAATGCTTGCAAAACTGTTTAGTGTAAATCTACTGAACAACTCATGGGGGGGAAAGGGAGAGGGGAGGGGGAGGGGGTAATGAGGGAGGAGGTAACAGTACAAGAAATGTACCCAATGCTTAACGTATGAAACTGTAACCGCTCTGTATATCAGTTTGACAATAAATTTTTTTTAAAAAGATTGCATCTTAACTGTGGGCGGAAGATTTTACTGTGTCATGAGTTTGTATTCATGTACAGCTCGTCTTTGATGGATTCTTGTTTTTACAAGAACATGGTTCATTATCGCAAAGTTTTATATTCTTTAAGATTTGTCTGTGTCTCTATTTGAAATTCCTTTAACTTTGATTGCTTATCAGTCTAATTTAACTTTCTTTTGAGACCTACATAGATAAGAGAAACAAACTAGCCTTTTCCATTCAAATGAATAGTATTTTTTATCCCAATTAATAGAAAGTACACTGAACTAGATCAGTTTGACAAAAAAGAAAGAAAAAAGGCCTAATTCCCTATTTGTTAATAATGTGTCGTATAACTTAAATACCAGCATCCAGAAATGGAACTCCATAAACTGAAAGTAAATTTTCAGTTAAAATTGAAACAGGGTAGGAACCTCTTTTCCTTGTTTATCCTTTCTTTTCTTTAGCCTCATACTCAACAATGAGATAATAAATTTTTATCTGAAGAACTTGAATTTATGGCTACCACTTTATGCATCTAAACTCCAACAAAGCTCCTAAGCTCCTACAAAGGCTTTACATTTCCCTGTTGTTTGTCTGGACTTTATGTCATTTATGGATAGGGACAAAAATAAAAAAAAAATCCCATGGGGAAGTCAGTCATTCTTATATTGTAAATGATTAACTGCCACTTGGTGGTTCTTGTCATGGTCATGTGTGCATGACCAGGTTAGAGTTTCCTGCATAAAGTTGTATTCCTGAAAGTACCAAAACGTGAACTATAACCAAACCCTATGGTACGTAATTATGAGTTATTTATTCTCACATGAAGAGGCAATGGTGAGAAGAGTCAGTGGCCTCTCCTGTGGGTGGGTGTGGCCACCGTCAAAGGAGAGTGTCGTTCCCACAATGCCAGATGAACGCTCACATCCAGCCCTGGACGTCTAACTGCAAGCTTTGCCGAAGATCAAGAGAGAAGAGAGAAACGCGGAGGGGGAGACGAGACCGCCAGGGTCCATCATTGACTTTGTAGTGAATACAACCTGAGAGAAAACGACAACCCTTTCTCCTGAGTAAATCACTGGGAGAGGGGGCTTCCAAGAACACGAACTTAGTGTCTCAGGAGGGGGTGGCCGGCGTGGAAATGAGGTTGTGGAAAGGGTTAGGTGGTGGCTGAGAAAGCAGCATTTCCAGGCCTCTCTTCCCACACCCTGCATCCCTCTCCCAGGGCTACCTGCTCCGCTCTGGTCCTCTGCCCTCAAGAAGGCGCCTCATGGACGGTGCTCAGGCCCTGAGTCCAAGGCCCAGGACTTGCCAAAAAAAAAAAAAAAAAGAAGGTGCCTCAGAGCTCAGGGTCTGTGACTTGAGTCACCGTCCACCACCAAGCTCTCCGCACCAGGTGCTGTGTTTAAAAGGCTGATTCGGAATCGCTTCGCCTTCCAAGGCTCTGAGTCGACACCTTCGCTAGTGCCTCCATCTGACAAGTACATAGTCGTATTTAAAATTCTTCAGTGACTCTTCCTTAAAGCACCGCACGTTGAAAAGTCACTCTGTGTCTCTGGACAAGCTGTTGCCTCTTCGCGCATCAATCTGGCTTTAACTCGGTGGTGTTGTCCACTGTGTGAACCCGTCATAATTTCTTTTCCCTTACTCTTTTATTTTCTCTGTTTTATTCTCCCTCTCCTTCGCCCCTAGGTCTAACACAAACTTGATTATCCTCATACCTCAGCCTCCCAAATATGGTATTGCAGACGGGAGCCACCGTACCCTGTACCGATTTAATTGTTTTTGCTTGCTTTAGATTGTTAATTTTCAGCATATGCTACCTCTTTCACGGTGACATCACTGTCGCAGGACTCTCCTTACTATTTATTGAAACAAATCCAGCAGGTGTCTTTGTTGTATGTTGATATTTGTACATACTCGTTTACTTTCTCTGCTTGCTTTCCAGTCCCCACTTCTATCCATACCTTAGAGAGACTAATATTTCTGTCATTCGTTTGGAGATAATATTAATTACACACTGAGTCTTCACCATGGAATTTCATATATGCATATATTATATTTTAATCAAATTATCATCCTTATTACTTTTTCTATAGCCCCCAGGACCCCATTTAGCAGATAGTGTTAACACTACCTAGGTACAGACACAATGCATTTCTAAGCTGTAATCCTCCACCTTTGTCTTTCCATCTCCCTTTGCCACTGAGGCCTCTCAAACTGTTTTATATTTACAATCATTTCCTGTGTGTGCTCATATACATATTCATACATATATACATACAGGCATGCATATGTATAGAATTTTCACAAAATTTGTATATTTATGTACAATGCAAATATCAAATAGGTACTTTAATTCCAAAATGTTCACATAATTAGGATGTTTTCATCATTTGGTGGCATAAGATAAAGAAATTGCAACTGGCAAGCGCTTACTTTTCTACCACTGTGGAATTGTAAGGAGAGTGCAAGCTCAACAGCAAAAAAATTGAAAGGTATCCATGTGTCATAAAATTCATATTTATAAATAAAATACCTAAACTGCTTAATAATTTCTTGCAGATAATCAGTGGAAAATGTTTTTTTTTTCCCCATGAACCTAATATGCTTAACACTCCACGACAGGGCCTTTGTATGTAATGAATTTATTATCAATAAGTTCTAATTGGAAGAAACACGTTTGACATTTAGCATGTAAGCCACTGTGCCATTTATATCAATTAACACACTTATCAAGTGTCAATTAGCAGTTTAAGTATTAATTGCTATGAAATTGATTTGTCAGAGAGCACTTTTTAAATGTTAAAGTATTAAAATTCATTACAGTTACAAGGCAAGTGTAAAATTATGCAAGTGAACATTTTTAGTTTTATTATTTGTGAAATAATCAATAACACATATCTGCATCTATAATATATATCCTAGTGGTGGAAGTGCTTTACTTTGTTTCACTCAGTGCTGGGGCTAGAAGCCTAGTCGTGGTACTTGGTGGACAAGTGTCTATAATTCAGTCATGCCCCCAGTTCTCTTGTCTCTTATTTTATTTTTCAGATTTTCTCTCCAGCTTTTTCCCATGCCGGATTCAGACCCAGGTCCTCCTCGCCTCTGTTGGGAATAGCTGGGAGTACTTGCAACCCACATCTCTTCCAGTGCTCCTTAAAAATTACATAACTAAAAGTCACGAAGAGGAAGAAACAATAACAGTAAAAAGAGTCAAGGAAAAAGAGCGAGCATACAAAACCCTGTGGATTGTAGAAGGGATTTACTGATCGAGCTCCGTACTGCTGCCTTAGTCTCAAGGATTAGGAGGTTTTTAACAGTGCTGTAGCAGCTACTTAGCAGTGGAGAAGGATGTCCAAGGACATTCTGGGTTCTTCTAGCAGAATGAGGAACCACAGCAAGGAAGCAAAGCCACTCGTGTCCACCACAAAACGAGCCTTCCCTGGGCAATACAAAAGCCGTCCGTTACCCAGGAACAATATAACTCTGCTCGAGGAACAATAGTAGAAAACACCCTGGTGGACTACTGAAGCATAGTTACAGCCCAGTCACAGAGCAGGGCCTGCTGGTTTGCAGCTGTCTCGTGAAACTACCAGGAGCAGCTCACCATGCTAGTCATCTGGACGCTCACCTGGGCATCTCCCGAGCCAGCCCCGAACCTTCCCCTCTCAGGCAATAATCAGGCACAATACCAGGAGGGACGGTTTGGTGGGCCCCTCCTCTCCTCATCACTAGCCTCCCCCTGGAGTTGCTTCAGGGGGACCAAGTCCAGCAAACCATCTCTCCTCCTCGTGGGTGAACGCACAACACCCACTGTTGTGAAACCAAGGGAAGCGCCCAGCACCGGCTCTCTCTGTGCTGTGCGACGGACTGAGTTCATGAGCTAGGAGAGATGATGTTGCACCCACACACACAAAGAAGATACCGATGACTCACAAACGGAGGTTTCCCACACCGGGTAGGGCGAGTTGCGAAGCGGATCTGAAAATAGCTAGAGGGCAATCTGACAAACTGTGGCTAGGGGAGTTTTCGCACAGGACAGGCTTTCTGTGGGTTAACCTTTCTGCTCACACCAAGAGCACCGTACACAGGATTTCTCATCAGCTTGAGCAGAGGCGAGGACGCAGGGAGAAAGGGAGGGAGGCTTTTAACCCTCTCAGTAGTCAAAAAAATCACTACAATCAGAGTATTTGTTGTTGTGATGTCTACCTCGGTTTCTATATACACACATGTTAATCCAGAAGCTAAATGTCCTCATGAAGTTTAGGTAAATTACAAGGACCTAATTTCATCACTACAAATTAAGAGGTATGAGTCCACTTCCTGACACTGTAGAGGCGAATAAAAGTATGAAAATATAAAACTCAGTAAATTCACCCTCATTTGCCGTTGGTAATCTAATAAAAAAAATCAAGAAAACTTGGAATTCTATCATACGTAAAAGAGTGTCTAAATAAAGAAATTAAAATAAACTGTCCTCTGCACAATAAGGATTGCTGCACAACATAACAGAAGATCCAACAGCAAAAGGAAAGGTAGTTATATGTAGTAAGTTTCAGTAAGTGCGCAAATTATAGGAAAGCTCAAACACATCGCTTCCTCCACATATATATTCACACACACACACACACATATATTCACATTCACACATACATTATAGTGAAATTCAAGGACAGAGCATTAGATAAAAGAAATGGAAACAGAAAATTGGGTAGAACAAGACAAATCTAATAATTATTATTTCATAAACATGACAACCCTATAAAGCATTAACAACATTTTATAAGCATGATGTACTGATATGAAAATCTAACAGAAAAGCAAGGTAAAATTTTGAAAATGTCAATGATGTGTGAGCTAGCAAGTGGGGCAGGTAGCTAAGCCCTGGTACCCAGGGGCTGGCCAAGCGCACAGGGATGCTGAGGAAGACAAGACATTCCTTCCGGAACAGACATCAGGGAACATAAATCATGCCGAAAATGATTCGTTCATGTGACACACAGGTGAAGTGAATGTGCTAGTTCATATATAATTGACATAAAAATGAATACAAATAAATACAAAATGCAAGCATATTAAATCTGTCATATCATAACTGTTTAGAAAATTGCTGCTTCCAAAAGGAAACAGTAAACAGATGAGTGGATTAGGACCAAAGGAGGTGATGAAATCACTCCTGTGCCACGTTCAATGTTCTCATTTTTGGAAAGAAAACTATCAACTATGTGTGGACTTAAACCTGCCCTGGAGGGAGAAATAGGTGCACACGAGAGAGGGATTCGTACAAAATCTTAAGAGAACTCTGTGTGCAAAACGGAAAATGGAGGACAAAGAGTAGGTGCAGAAACTGCTGAAAGTGGAGCCTCTGGGTGGGAGGAGGAAGACGCGAGTCAGTGACCTGCAAAAGTGGCATCAGCTTTCAGGAAAGCAGTCATGGGAGACGGGGACTGGGTTTGGGAGACCAAGGAAGACTTGAGCGGCATTAGCAAGCTGAATTCTAAGCGCTGGGCCAGCAGGTGGGAGGCGAGATAAAGCTGGGTGCCGCCTTGGGAGTGCTCTCAGGGGAAGGTCTTTTCAGTGATCACGGAGTTCACTGCATGTGCCACTCAGAGCTTCTGGAAATCTAGGGTGTGTGAAGTCTGCGGCCCTCAGTATTGCTGACTGGGGTGAGTGCCCCCCAGGGCGCAGTTCCTCCCCTGGAGGGGATGGGCGTGGCACCGTGTCCCCTGGACCAGGGTTTCAATCACCGGGCTGAAGGGGAAGAGGCTCAGTGTGAGTTGAGAATGGAGAGGAGGTGCCATTCGTTTTGATAAAAGAACGGTAGCTATGGATTGGTTAAAGTCTTTTTCCTTTAATGTTTGTGTTTGAAAGGGTGGAGTGGGCTGGAAATTCCATCAGAGCAGATTGAAGAAATTATCCCAAAAGAAAAGAAGGGTACACCCAACATCATTGATTCTCTCCTTTCAAATACACACCGGCCGAGCACGCCCAGGGATGAAAGAGAGAAGAAAGGTTTCTTATTGCAGAGAAAATAAAATGAAACAAGATAAGCAATAAAATACCAACTTGGAGACGATTCTCAAAGCAGAACCACCCTCACCAAGAGAGGAGGAGTCTGATACATGTTCCTGTAGGAGAGCCTGGCCATGGCTGGAGGGATGGGGGGTTGCTTGCGGGGATGGTCACAGGGAGACAATTTACTGAAAATGGCAAGTCAGTGCTTTCTACGTGTCCTACAATTGTCTTTGGTTCTTAACTAAACAGCTTCTCATGATTCACACTACACGGATCCCAATCTGTGGTACCAACTGTAATGCCACGCATCTGACTGATTACAATAACCTCTAATGGACGGTCAAAGGCATATATCTAAAATAAATTAGTATGACTATCCCTCCTGTAATCTTCTTCCCTTCTCTTGCACCTAACTTTTCTGCTCTAAGCAGTGACAGCTATGTTTAAACCAATAGCTGGGTGCTATAAATCCAATACTAAGTAAAAGCCTTATTAAGAGGTACAGAATGTACAATAAAACAACTTCATTTTACAATGATTAAATCTGGAATGACCGCATTTAATGTTACAACTATAGTAGCCTGGAAATCGCTGGCTGAACCTCTGGAAAGTGTGTTATTATTATTTTATGTTTCACAGAGGGGGGAAAACAGGTTCAGTAACTTGTCACTTTCACTGAGTCAGGAAATGGCATTGGGAGGAATTGACCACATCAAGGAGCATCCTTGATGGTTGCTCAGTAATACACATACCATCAAACGCCGACATCTTCCTCCTGCCAGGATCAATATCTCATTTTTATTCCTGGTAAAATGACCTGCATCCATCATACGTGCACCTGAAATAGACTCCGACAGCGCAAATCCGCCCTATGCAACACGTCTGCACGTACGTGACGTAAGTGAATGTACTGTGCTCACTGGTTCTGTGAGTGTCTGTCGGTTATTTTTATACACAAAAGACACACATGCAGAGTAGGAAAGGAACACAGAATGCATAGTATTGAGCTGCCAAGGTCATCTGAACTTAAAGACATCTTCAAGTTCAGTGTAGACACCAGACATTATTTCCCCGAAAGAATGGACAATCCAAGTGTTCAGATACTAATAACATTAAAAGACAAAGTACACATAACATATAAGAATCAATTGAGGAATGGGATTTATATAGAAAAGTATAAAAAGTCTCATTAGATATAGAAAGTAAAAGCTGGTAGCTCTGTACATAACATTTGAGGATCAATATTCACCAACTAAATTATAAAATGACCACGACATGTTCACCAGTACAGCTTACTCAGTCTCTTTAAAATAATACAGAAATCCTATTGCACTAGAGAATATGTGGTTTCACTGTGGAAACAGGGAAGATAAAATAGATTAATCCCAATTAGGCAAAAAAAATGTTGAATTGCATATAAAATTTAAGATGAATGCTATGATGGGTAGCAAAAGATGCTAAATTATCTCTATTTAAAGTTCTTATGAGCAAATTTAAAATATAAGTTTATAAAAAGGGAACATTTTAAAATTAAATGACTAAAATATTTCCAATTTTGTGTATTAGCCTCAGATATTTCTTTTCCTTTTCTTTCTGATGTATTCATTATGGCTATATTTTTTCCAAAACCAGCATCAATTTAAATGATTTCATAAGTGGATCTTTCAAAGGATGGTTGAATTATTTTAGCTATTTTCCCCCTAACTTTCTAATTATATCAGTACCAAGAACATGCATGGCTACTAAGCCTAAGATGTTACTGAAATTCATTATGCATTTAGAGAATTCCTTTAAAGTTGCGCCAGCTAGTTTGCATTATAAGGTAGCCATATGTTCTTTCTTCAGATTTTTTCCCCTTCACATAAAAGTAAAATATGTGCTGTGGTTAATCTGAGTTTTGCTTCCCAAAACTTAAGAAGATAAAATCTATTTTATTTCATCTAAAATTTAAAAGTAACTAGTGCATTCCCTAGCCCATATGTTTTCTATTTCTTCAAAGGTAATGCAAGAAAATTTCACGTAAGCAGATAATATAAGAAGTACCGGACTTAGCAATTACAAAAGTTCGGCAATGACTTTAAGTAGTACTCCTAAAATTTTCCTCTAAATGATACCTAAAATGTAGTTATTTAATGTCACAGCTACTTGTCTATTGAGTTTGAGGAGTTTATCAACGAATAAGAACTGCAAAATAACTGTGAGAAAGAAGACATATGTCTATAAAATTATTCTGGTATCTTTACTCCAATGCTGCTAATAAAAATATAAACCAGTAAAACCCTGTATTCATTCTGTGTCTGTGTGTACATGTATATATCTCTCTCCACAGCTATCTATCATTTATCTCGTACCAATCTATGTCTATCTAAGCATGCATATATACATATATGTATCTTCACATCTCTATGTATGTTCGTTCACATATATCTCTATATGGAAAACAGATATGTGTATGGACATATGTTCACCTCTGTGTGTACATAGGTCTTTAAGTGTATATATAAATATATACATATGTGCATGGCTATGAAAGTATGGGTATTTCAGTAATAGCTGCTGATAAAGATGGTATGCAGGAAAAATGACTTTTCGTGAAGTATTGAAATAAGCAGAAATAAGCAGCTAAGATGAAATAACATTACACATGATAACTCTTTATTAGCTATTACCCTTGAGATTCAAACGTAAAGTACATCCATGGAGTTGATGTAAGTTAGCAAAACTAGAGAGAGGTAAGAAACTATAACCCAGAATTTTCCAGGTATCTTGACTTTAGAGTATACTTGATTTTTTAAATTTTTTCCTATCTCACAGTTTTCCTATGGACATGTTATTAAAGGCAAGCACGTGATGTAAGTCCATTCAGATGCATGACGCTAGAACGGCATGGACCCTGACTGTAGGAGAGTCTCTGGGGCTTGCCGAGTGTGGATGGACAGTGGGGTTTAGGAGCAGGTGCTCGGCTCGGAGGAGGCTGTGCTCACCAGCAGGGCCCGGCGTCTCCACCCTGGACCACCTGGCTGCCGGGCTCAGGGCCTCCCCTCTGTCCCTCTGAGGAAAAGCAGGTACCCATTCAGGGGGCAACAGCTTGATTACAACCAATTACCTCGAGTCCAGGTTGTCCTGTAGGGCGTGCCTTACTGTGTGTCATCTACGCGTGATTCTCAGGTAGTAACGGTGAAGGTGTTGTGAAGAACTCGGCTTTAGAGATGACGTTTTCACGACGAAGGCCTGGAGGTAAGGGGAGTCGTCCCTGCCATCGGAAAAGTAGGTGAACAGACCTAGAAGTGATCCCTTCTAGCAGAGGAGCGGGAAACACCGTGTGGCATATGCTATAAAGAAATTTACCAGCTGGGTTTTATTCTAAGTCCTGGAAATGACTCTGGAAATTGCTGCTTCTTTTCTTCAGCTTCAAGTCAGGAAAACACATGTACGAGGTACACAAAAATGCCATCAGGAAAACCGAAAACTCTCGGGCTGGGAAGTTCTGAGGAAGAGAGGGGCCAGCCGTCTAGGGCCGCGGTGACGCACGCGAATCCGGCTGTTCGTGAGGTGGAGATTCGCTCTACCTCGAGCTTCCAAGGGTTTCAGGTCAGGGGCACTGGGCTCTGTTGCTTTGAGACCTGAAATGGTCTCAAAGCCTCTATTGGCCACATCTGCTCAAGTGTCTGCCAGCAAGAGGGAGGGGAGGGGGCAGGATCACAATACCCTCACTCCGGACACACCACGGCTTCTGTAAAAACTATAATAAATAGTGTCAATGTGTGTATATACATAATATATATATATATATGATGTGTTATATAGAGAGATATAGATATAATATGACTCATCCTTACAGATAGTAAATAGACAGACAGACAGATGTGTGAATGTAGTGGAACTTGAGGAGATGGACTCTTCGGGAGGGGATACGGTCCCTGGGGTGTCTAAGGGGGGAGATTTTGGAAATAGACCCATCCCTCCCAATGCCACCATGGCACAAGCCACTGGGTCATGTGACCTGGCCTGAACTCTCTGAAACTGTGAATGAAAGAACCATGTTCTGCCTTTCAAATGGATGGCCATGGGCTGGGAATATGGCCTAGTGGCAAGAGTGCTTGACTCGTATACGTGAAGCCCTGGGTACGATTCCCCAGCACCACATATACAGAAAATGGCCAGAAGTGGCGCTGTGGCTCAAGTGGCGGAGTGCTAGCCTTGAGTCCAAGGCCCAAGACTGGCAAAAAAAAAAAAATATCAAATGGATGGCCATAAGCATTTCATCTCAGAGGTATAAAACAGAGGGAGACACGCATCCATCACCACTGAGACCACAGATGTCAGGATAACAATCAAGGCTGTCAGGCAATCACATCCCAAACAGGTGAAGTAGAATTTTTTTTATTACAATGAAAACCATAAAAAAATGACCCTGCAGTGATCACCCAGGGCTCCATTCCCGGGTCTTGGCTTGCAGACTCAAAGGGGCTGCTCCAGTAGGGAGTTAGAGGAAGATATATGCCCGATTATTACTGCAAATCCTAGGAGAAGATGGAGACATGGTTATTTTAAAATAGGACATGAAACTGGCATTTTCAAGTGGTTTAATGTTTTATCACTGAATATAATCTGAAAGTATGGAATCTGCCTAAAATATCTCCAGGGAGAAGGCATTCTGAAGAACATTCTTTAAAGAATCACTGAAGAACTCTAAAATGGTGTCAAACTTAGGCGCGCTCCAAGTTTAGACTGCTAAATAAATCAGCTACCCAAGGAGGCATCAGAAACAACTGGGGCAGAATCGGCGCTCAAACCACCCCTGAAGAGAGGGGTTGAGGAAAACGAATGAATAACATCGCCAGTTTAAATTCTGGAACGGTCAGGGGTTTCCGAAGGCTCGGTGCACAATGCGGGAAGTTTGCTCTTGTGCTGCTCCTCTGCAGGTGGGAACCCACAGGCACGGAGGACAGCAGAGGGAGGAGGCCGCAACCGTCTGAGAAGGTGGCGTGCGCCAGTTTGATGGTGGAGACTTTGACCTAAAGGCATGCGCAAAGCCTTCCTTGGGAAGGCTCTGGTTTTCACAGATGCCCATTTGACCTTGGGAGCTGTACATTCTGGAAACGCCAAACTTCCCCCTCACATAGAATGCTTCTCATGTGTGGCCAGAAATGGACAGAACTGGGTTTATTTTCTTTCATGAAGATAATCCTTGTTAAAAAAAAAAAAAATTCAAGACAATCTGTAGTTGTGAGTCATCACCTCACAACAGGACGGGAATGACGACAAATTCCAGATCCCTTCTCCCCTTTCCCTCCCTCCTGCGTGTATCCTGCGAAGACCTCTCAGAAGACCTCAGTAGCAAGAAAAGACCCGACATCAGCTTTTACCCCGGGTACATCCTTGGACAGGTGCTGTCTGATCATTTTCCCTCTGTATCTATTTGGGGACCGTGGAGAGAATCCACATGCACAGACAGCGATAGAAACTGTGCAAGAGAGACCCGCACAGAGAATGACCGCAGAGAGAAGGCAAGAGAAGGTCAGGGGGGCAAGGGCAAGGCCACAGAGGGCGGTTGGGTTTGACCAGCGGGGGTGAAGAGGGTGGCATGCTGGGGGCCTCTTCGCGGAGAGCTGGTCCCCCATAGGGGGTGCTGAAGGGGCTCTGGATTCTGTGGTCAGAGGCATGGCGGATCGAGCTGCAATTGCGGCTGTTAATGTAAGAAAAACCAACTGAAAATGAGACCAAGACTTAAAAAGAAATGTCCTGAGGAGGCAATAAAAGAAGGCAGAAGTCCTGGAAAGCAAGCAAACACCGCCAAGTAAAATAAAACAAGAAAGAACAACACAGTAATGTTCTAAGGCAGTGGTCTACTGGTTGCGTGAGTGCAGTAATATGTGAGTTTGTTCAGTTTCCACAGCAAGCATGCCTATCATTGCAAATCTCCAGACATCAACGGAAGGGAGTTTGGGGTTTTTCAAGTGCCCTCAATTGAATTATTGATTTTGTCTTGTGTTTTTGTCCAAATTCTATTCAATATCTTCACAGATAACTAGGATTCATCCATTCTAATGCAGTCATATATTACCTGATACCGATGATTGCAATTCAAGAGGAAATATCACAGACGAAGATTTGGGGATGGAATTCTAACTTCAAAGCTGCATGAAGAGGTTTCACAATCCACTTTTCTTTCACAATAAAACCTTTGCTAGAAGGAAGACCAGGAACTGAGAGCATGAGGGTTATTTAGGAGACAGACATGCTTGGTATCATCCATGACTTGTTAACTAAGTAAGCCTCATTTTCCTGACTATTCAATACCGTGTTCAGCGAATACTATGTGTGCTGTCTTCTGGTTCCTGTAACTTGAGATTCCTTTTAGAGCTGCTATGAAATTTGGGAATATCTCTGAACCTTCCCTAGGGGATGCCCGCCCACCACCCTCCCCAAGGCCCAGTTTGCTTTAACTCTCTCCTGTGTCCCAGGAATACTTTTGCTTGGAGTCATGTTTCTATTAGTTCCTTGTTGTTGTTGGAAGGTTCTGTATCCATCCATGTTGCTCGTAAAAACAGTGAGTCCCACATTCTAGCTTTATGGTTGTAACTTCCAGGGGGTACTGGATTACCGTCCCAGAGGAACATGCCACACATCCTCTGATACATTGCTGCCTGTTGAGGTTAATGGAAATTTCTTAATGATTTTGGTATCTTTATATTTGGTAATTTGGAAATGCCAGGATATTCATCTCTTTTGCCATGCTGATAAAACTAGCGGGATAAATCGATAAACAAATTGATATAAGCGAGAGCTCAGTTTTAACAGAAACGGTAGCTTGGTCTATTTTCTTTTGCTACTTGGTTACTTTGGGTATTTTGTGAGGGTGTCTCACTGTTTGCTCCCATGCGTTGGTCTTCTAATTTTATCCTTCTTGCCACAACTTGGACGGTAGGTGTCTGCCACAACACCCACCTGTTGAGAAGAGCTCTCATGACCTTGATTTGCCCTGGTTGGATTTGAACGATGATCTGATGGGTCTCTGCCTCCCATCAAGTTGGGATTATAGCTGTGTGCAGGCCACTTGTACATGAGTCAAAAATCTCTTGTTAAAAGTTGTTCAACCCATGCACCCCTTCAAAGTCACCTTTTGTAACACATTTGGAATGGCACTTTAATTTCAACCTGAGTTTTGGAGGAGACAGTCAATATTCCCACTTGACAGTAGAAAAGTAAAAGCATCTCCTGTTAGTAAGACCATTACTATTATTAAGAGACTGTCGGCATGAATAATTATTCCTGTGTCCCCACAGTTAACATAGCTAATCTTAATGTTATCATTGCGAAAACTCACAACGCTTTGAGCCTTACAGAACAAGCAGAAAGTCAAATGGGGATTGAAGAGACCAACGGGACAGTCATCACAGGTGGTCTGAACATTTCTCATTTACTTGAGATTCATTGTGTAATTTTCAGCTAAAATAGAAAAAAATCATTATCCACGTATCCAGAGAAAATATAAGCATGACTTACAGAAGAATAAAACAGGTACTGTGTCAAAGCCAAAATCAGAAGTTAATGAAGGTCCACCCACTATGTTGTCCAACTCCAAAATAAAGCAATGTAGTAGCACAGCGAGACATGACTTATGTCCGTGTCTCATGGCTAAAGGGACGGAAAATCATTGTCATCTCATCAAACATTTACCTCGAGGCTACCAATGATGAAATCTTTAACATACAGGTTACAGAAAGCTGGCTGATTAATCAAAATTAAGATAAAGATGACTACAGTAGGATATTTATGAAACACTATATGTATTTATACAAGGGGAGGTAAGTTTTGAAGAGAAACAGAATGGGCTAAAATGAAACCAGGCAATATTTACAAATGATATCCTGGTTCACACACGCAATGAAATCTATACATTGTGAAACCAGTATGACTGGTAATGCATTGTGAATAAGAGGAAGTAAAAACCCAGCCAGTGTTTTAACTAAGCCACGTTCTGACACGCGTCAACCGAGGTGAGCCCTGTCCTTGCTGTGGAAGGTAATTAGCGAAGGAATCTTCGCAAGACTAAAGGTCTTTGAATATCATACTGGAAACGATCTTACCAGTGGAAGTTTTAGAACATTATGCCGTTATCGTGGGATGAAACTGACAGGTAAGCGCGGTGCTTTGAGACATATTTGCTATATAAAATACGGTCAGGACTGAGTCTGAAGAGGGCAGTTCAGTGTAGAAGTTCATACGCATAACACAGTGGACAGTAGTTTGGAGTACTGGATCAGGAGCTCATATTTCCAGGCCAGCCTGGGCAATAGGCTCGTGAGACTCCCATCTCAACACACAGCTTGTCTGCAGGGCTCCTGCCTGTAATCCCAGTGGCAGGTTTGGCTTGGGTAGGCAGGGAGCAGTCAGCCACCCGAGGCCACCCCAGGCCACCCCAGGCCTGTATGTGAGTTGGGGGGCGGGGAGGGGTGTCCATGCACACACCCATCAGAAAAGCAACCAAGCAAAACGGGCTTCAGACCCCACCTTCCTAGCCAAGGCAAGGCCCTGAGTTCAAACCCTAGCACTGCACGCAGCTTCATTAAACCGTGTGGACATATGCACTCGGCTTGAGGAGAGAACAGAAAGAACTTGTGTATTTTTATACATGTAAAGGACTTTCTGCAGGATTTTTTTTTTTTGGAGAGGGATCTTTATCTTTTTCATTTTCCTGACTTTATGTTATATATAGATCATCGAAGGCAATATTTTAAATAATGCGCTTTTCTAAAGCACTTTTTCTGACCTGAACGTTCAACCATGTTGTAAGATTAGAGAACTGTTTGCTCTCCTGCCGTCAGCCGTAATGAGGCCCCGCTGTTCGGAGCTCAGCGCTCTTCCTCCTCTCCCCCCAGGACGTGAGTCCCCTGAAGCTGACTCCAACTCACACATCCCTGACCTGGACGGAGCAGGGAAGAGACGGCAGACGGAGGGCTGCAAGCCGGCTCCGGACTCCAGCCAACGCGACATCCATTGCCTGGGCTTCTGGGTCATTGTGCTCTTCCACAAAAGATCCTCAGCTAGCACGAAGCACACAGAGCTCGCCACAAGGGTGGGGGTGTTGTCAGGAATGTCTCCGGTGGGAGCTTAGCCTTCCCTCCCCAGGAAACCGAGTCCCAACAACCACCAAGGATGAGATTATCAGGAGATGCTGAGGCTCAAGAGACGCTGAGGCCCACGGTCCTGACAGTGTCTGTGATTCCCAGTGGGACACCTGCTAGTCCCTACCCACAGTCACCACCCACAGAAACCACGATCCTCAGATCTTCCACGTTCCACCAAAATATAGGAGTAAGAGCTTCAGGAATTATGTAATGTTAGTTCTCACACTGGTTCTAGGAGCCGCCATGCCAAGGCAAACGAGACTCTCTCTGTTCTGCATGTGTGGCTCTGCAGCACTTCTGTCAGATTATATACAAACACACTATTTAACAACTATAATTAGACGTGAGGTGCTGATTTCTTTTCCTTAATAAAATAACGAATGCCTGTGAACTCGAGAACAATAACCTGTGACTTTATTTTCCTAACACCTTTGGCAGATCTATGCACATTTTATTTTATTCTCTGCTTCATAAGTTAAGTTTGTGATTATTTAAATTTATTCTTACACTTGTGAAATAATACAACTACTTAATTTTCTTTCAATGTTAAGTAAATGGGTGAAAAAAAAAAGGCCAGGCTAAAATTATCTAGGTATCTTTGTATTTTGCATCTTTTTTTTTTTTTGCATGCAATGTGGAGTCACAAGTATTCATGTTACCGTGTTCACACGAGGGATGTTTGTGCTTCTGTTTAGGAAGGGAAAACCTGGAACTAGTGGCATTCCGCCCTGCCAATAGGGGAACTATATGAAACCCCGATTTCCTTCTATCCATCGAGACACCGAAGGCACATCAGTGGCACAGGTAAGTGGTCATCTCATAAGACCAAGGGAAACGGACACCAGCAGATCACATCCACCTGCTGCTGTGAAAAGCAGAGATCCCGGCCTGCGAAGCACAGAGCAGGACGGCCCGGTCCGGGCTCTCCCTCCGTGCAGCTGCAGACGAGGCAGCCTACCGGGCCGGGAAGGCCATGCACAGCACAGCGTGGCAGGAGACCAGCCAGGGGCAAGCAAGGCCTGCACTTGCATGCCTGCGTCCAATGGGGGCGGAGGGAGGCCTTCCTGTCTTCTCCTGGGAACGCCAAGAGACAGTCGTTACCACCCTCAAATTATCAAGGAGGAAATAAAAATACGACACCTGCTGCGTTTTCCATGTCACTCGAGAAGGGAAAGGACGTGTATGACTTATAATCCTTGACAACTACAAGGTATACTTGAAGACGGGGTAAACACCTGAAAGTCACTACAGTGGAATACAAGCACGAGTGTAGTTTATTTACGATGCATGTGCTTGTGTACCCTTAGCAGAGCAGTAGCTTATGCTCAGGATTCCGAATCCTCTTTCCCCTAATCCCTGATTCATCCCGTGCTGATTCCATCCTAATATGACAGTTTACGGGTGATTGTCCTTATTCTGCTGTGCACCCTCGGAGTTATTTCCGAGCTGAAATACTGAACACACGTGACCATATGTAATTATCAGATAAGCTTCTCTCAAATGAAGACCTATGCATAGGGACCCTACCGCTTCTTAATCGATATTTCTCAGCATTGGTTCCAATTATGAATTTTAGAATGATTCGTTTAGCTTCCGGATTGAGAAACAAATCCTTTAGTGTAGACTTGCTCTACTTTCAATTAAGTGAGCCATGGTGGGGGAGTGGGGGAGAGAAAAAAAGGAAACTGATTGTTGCATTGCAGTGCGGGATATTTATTTAGTTCATTAGCAAATACGGCTTTGTCAAATCAGCCAAATAGCTGATTGCCGATTTGCAGTCTTTGATTGCAAATACGCCTACAGGGAGACAGTACACATCCGAAACCAAATAAACACTTCTAAAAAGGGGCCAGAGGACAGCTCCAGCCCTAACAAGACCTTCCAAATGAATGCCAGTCTGAGAAAGATGGGAGGATTTACGTATTAAATCAATGACAGACTTCATGGTGCAAATGTGCTCAGAAATGTTTCCCAGATAAGACCATGTCGGGTTTTACAGATTTCTCACTTCCAGTTTTGAAGGTAGGCAGGGGAGACAGGAGGGAACGTTGTCATCGTCGTGGAGAAAGTTGGTAAACATTCTACCCACGTCCCCCTTGCAGCTTTCTGCCGGGCAGGTGGAGCCGGCGGGCTGACACAGAGCGGCACCCAGGGATTTCCTGGGCCTGAAATGGTCTCAGGAGAGCAAGGCTCACAGAAACCTGCCAAAGCAAGAACCATTCACCAGCCTCCAAATCCCATAGCTATAGTCTTCTTTCCCCTTTCCTCTCACTTCCTGGAACAATTCTTTAGTACTGTCCATCCATGTATAACTTTATATTAGCATCGCAATGTGATTACGGAGAAAGAGAATTCTAGTAGTGCATCAATTCCAATTCTTTTTCTTCTAACTCATCTTCTGACATCTTATACATTCCGAGTCCCCCTGGGAGTGTTTCCTGGGCCTACAGTGTGACTCATTCGGATGTATTTTTTTCAATAAATACCTATTAAATATTTGAACATATTTTAACATAACCATTTAATATTTGTACAGCGAGCTGGGATACCTCCGCTATGGCAATGAATAATAAAATGGCCATGGGATATAAAATATCTGAGGGGGAAAATCTTTGCCAAGGCAGAAAGGCTATTCTAGGTCAAAACACAAAGATTTTCGTTTCATGAAAGAGAAAAGGAAAGTCAGGTTGGAAGTGCTAGCTTTACGCGCCTTTTGATAGAGCACAGGTTCCCCAAAGTACTTGGAGTTGTCTTCAGAGGTGTCGTCATGGTTCATTGTCTTCCTCAAGGTACAAGACTTATGTGGATGTTTTGGACATAAATATGTTTTATAACTGAATGTATAATTCATAAGGACACTTGAATTGCATTTTAAAATAATGCAGAATGACCCGCACAAAAGCTAATAATAATGCTTATTTGTAATCTTCCCAGGAGCTCAGAAGATTTCTAACTCATTTTAATAGGTAATCAGTTTTCGCCACTCTGAGATCCTATAAATTAGATTTTAATGACTATGGTGCATATTTTACTTTCACAGCCATAAGAGGCGCAACCATTCTTCAAGCCCATTTATATTCTTATATAGATGCATTCTAAAGACAAACCTAAAATTAAAAACTGTAACTACCACCTGGATAATTCACTTGACCAGAAAAGTCTTTCATACGCACACACATAATTGAGAATAGGAATTTGAATTTTCTTTTTTTTTTCCTTAGAAAAGTCAACAAATGTGCATTTCCTTTTTACCAAAAATAACAAAGTAATTTATAAAATGTCAAGAAAAGACTGGGAGCCTTAGAAATATAGGGACCAAAAATCTAGGTTATGTATATTCAGTGTGTGTGTGTGTGTGTGTATCTAAAAGGATTTGTCAGTTGATCATAACTTTTTAATACCTTGGTACCGAAGAGAAGACATCAATGGCTACGTCCTCTCCAACCCCTCCCACATAGATGCACCACCCATACCCTGTCTTCCAGGGACTTCAATGTCCAAGGTCCTAGCTAGCCAGAGCAAACCATCCCAATGCTTGAGGCTGGTTTGATTCTGACTGGTGGTGCTCGTCGTTTTGTCTTCTGGATAGTGTCACAGATTGTACTAGGGATAAAGAGCCGGTTTTGGGGTTTTATGGTGGGACTTTTTCTCAGCCACTTATTTTTTTGCTACTACCAAATAAAAAGTCATGCCTCATTTGTGATATTCATAAATTTAATTGTAAAGATCATCCTGAAAATACTACATCTTTCAACTAAGAAGTGCTTTGTAAACATCTGAGACACTCTTACCATTCTCTCTTTGTTTTAAATCTTGTAACAATATGGTGTAATTATTATCATGTAATTTTCAGGGGACTAATAGTAAGGTAATAATTATATTTTTCAAGCATACTGAACCTTGTAAAAGAAAAGTTTTCATGAGTTCAGGAGAAATAATATTTAAGTGTTATGTTAAAACTAGAGAATCAAAATGATATTATAAGAGATGCAAGAGAAAAATAAAAATTAAATCCTAATTAGAAGGTATCACTAGATGCAAGACTTAAGGGAACTTATAGAGATGATGCTCTGAAAAGTTGTTTGCGTTGTGACCTTCCACACGAATCTACAAGCGTGAATTTCTTTGTCTCATCACTCCTATTTGTCCCATTTGTCATACTTGTTCCATGACTCACATTGCTTATCCTCACTTCTCATAACTTACGTTTTCAGATTGAACACCAGCCATACTTAGGAAAACGCGCGTGGACTCTTTCTCCCTGCCTGACTCCGTTCTTGAGGAGTGGTAAGGAGGTGTTCACACAAAGCACGTTGTTCCCTTGCAAAGCCTGGCTGAGGAGGAGCAAGGTGGGAATCAGGGGAAGCAAACACAGGAGGAAGAGGACGGCAACCACCAGTGCTGGGAGGAGAAAGCAGGGGGATCCCCGAAAGCAGGGGGACCCCCAAAAGCAGGGGGACCCCCCCTGTTTCCAGGCCTCTGTCAAGGGGACGTTCTTCGGGACGTTTCATATTTTCAATAGTGAAATGACAATGACGAGGAGAAAGCTCCTGAAAACGGGGTGCAGGGGCCTGGCACTGTCACGATGAGAGAAGGAAACAACCAGATGGGCTCTGAGGGCTACAAGGACGGCGGGGCAGGCGGGAACACGGGGGAGGTGTGGGGGTCGTGACATGGAGGAGGAGAGACAGGGTGACATCCTCTGTGGTAGGGTATCCTCCTCTGCCTAACTATTCCGTAAGTGGAATGAAAATAATACCTACCGTATAGGAACAGAAATTCACATCACCCTGAAAGTGATTTAAGCCTCTAAAATTAATCTTGTGAGCACAATGAACGTCATGTCCTTCAGAGCTTCCTGCAGTCGGACAAAAAAAGGTGCAAAACGAATCAAAAAACAAACTAAAACATAATTTAAAAGTTACTTCAATAATTACCATACCTCACAATGAAAACAGAGCAAAAGGTTGTCTCTATACATCATCACCGCCAAGACTCAAAAGAAATGTGATGCTTGGCCCTGTTTGATAGAGTATTTTATGAAACATAACTGCTTGGAAGGGAACCGGATTAAGAAACAGGTGAATATTTGCGCTTTCTCCAGTGTGCCTGATCTTTGGGTTCTCTGTAAGAATCTACGTTGTGGTAGACTTGCACTGAGGAAAAAGAAGAAGAATGTGCATGTGTGCGTGTGTTGCACATGTGCTGTGCGTGTGTTGCATGTGTACGTGTGATGTGCTGAGGTCATAGCGGTGTCTGAAACCCCATCACAACCCAGTCCCCAGCTACATTTCCCAGAGTGCTTTTAAAGACATAAATCTTAACGTTTACGTAGCACGATTTCCCCCGTATCGAAGGAGCTGGCGGTGGGCTAGTCTCCACTGGCAGGATTCGGGAGAATAGTCACGCGATTTAAGAAATGGCCGGGTTTGGAAGGTAAGCGTGTGTGCCACTCAATGCCTCAAGGACTTAGAAATACGACAGAACAACGTGGACCCTTAGGCAGAGCACCCCACACCCGACGTCAAGGAGAAGTGAACTCGATAGGGGAGAATTGGTGATGCCTGCACATGTCCCCAATGGCCGGCTGACACCCCAAGTTCTCTGTGTCTGGGCCCTCACCCTGGCACACACACCAGCAGGTAAGGTAGCATGTGAAGGAAGCACAAGTTTGGGGTTTTCCGCCTCCGGGTGAGAGTCCAACTGCTAAAGAGACCCCCAGGTAGGAAAAGTGGATGATAAATGCCTTTCGCATATTACTTTTAAATGCTAATCTTTCTTCCTGAAGTAATATTAATTCAATTTATGAAAAATATTTTTCTAAAACTATCTACTTCTTCTGGTAAAGGTTAAACAGTTTCTTGTCAAATAAAAGCATGCTATTTCTTAAGTAAAAGGGCAGGTATGTTAATATGACTTGGATTTACTTGCCCATGTGTCTTTAGTCTCATAGGATGATTGGATAAGTGACCTTTATGTCCATCAAACCTTGAGCTTTATGGTTGCATGATTAAATAATTTTATTTATTCCTGCTACATACAAAGGGAAATGCAATATATATATGGATATATGGATATTCCAGTGAATCAGCACTTTCTTGATCACAGCAGTATTTTGCAGGGGGTAACAGTCTTAAGATTAAATAAGAAAAAAAATAGTAATTTTAATAAGAGAGTTTGTTTTGTTCATGTTAATGGCAAACATGATTAGGGTATCATGGGCAAAGTTCAGGAGTTTCAAACTATTGGGGAATATGAATGAAAGACTCAAGGCAGGCATTCTGATATGGATGAAGAATTCATCAATGTATACCTCAATTAAGTCAGAATATTAAGATTTCCTCTTCTTGTAGCAAAAGAAGAAAATATTCTCTATGAATCTACTTCTCCACTTTATATCTAATTATAGAAATTTAAATATTTTTGCTTTTTCATACAGCCATGACTATATTTGGCAGAGAGAGGGTTTCTGTATCAACTTACATAGTTTTGGTTCCTATATGAATGTAGTAAACTGACTTGTATATAAGAAACATCATAGTGTAGTGCATGAGAGTTGCTCTTAGAGTCTCTGTTTATCTAATATTTATAACCACTGCTGCCTCTTCTAGCCTCATAGCTTGAATATCCTTTGATTAGCTTTTTGGAATTTGGACAAGTCAATCACAAATATTGTAAGTTTAAGTATAAACTTGTGGAATTGTAATGATTAGTTGAGAGGACTGTAACTAATACAGAATGGTCACAGCACAAGAAAGACTACTGAAGCTTAGATCTTGAACTGGTGAAGAAGGGGCAGAGCTTGGGGAAGAAAGCTGGTCCAAGATTGGAAAAGTATTTCACTGGAACAAGACTTGCCTAATCTTCCTTTGCAATACTAAATCAATCAATCAATCAATCAAAACTTTTCAGAGTAAACAGGTGAACAAGACTTACTAGAGTTCAGGGTGTGTAGGGGAGAAATGTTCCGTGATAAAGAGTTGGTTGCCATGGAGACCATTCTGCTCACTCGGTGCTGATAGATGTAAGGAGGTCTGTGTGCTCAGCTTCACAACAGTCAGCATCCTTGAGGCTCTGACCCCCTGTGTCAAAGGGATCAGAGCCTTTTCCTGTCCAGATGCATGATGGGGCTGGAGGGTGGCACTGAGGAACGTTACTGCATGCTCTTCATCAGTCCAGAAATTACTTGCCCAACAATTCATGGATATGTATGTATGTACGTGAGTGCTTCTCGATTCTCTACAGGATAAGTTACCATCACTCCATCGAGACCACCATATTACTGATGACCCCACAAGAGACACCATCTGTTCCTTTTTAACTTATCCTTTCTTTTCAGTGCTAGGGTGGTTCTTAATGAGGCATGGAGTGATCATTCGAGCACCTTTAATAGTGAACTATCTGAGCAAAAAAGGACATGGTCGCTTGCAAAAGTGGGACTGACCAACAGTTTGGAGAAAGTTTTCAGGAAGTTTTATCTCCAGGTTTCCTGACATTTTAAAATTTACCACCATATTTTCAAGCTTCTTGCGCAAATGGCTATAACATACTAAGATGTTCTTGCGGGTTTTAAAACACAATTTAAAACATCACCAATTCCCTTTTAATCAAATGTTCTTAAACTAAATGAGGGCGGATATCAATCTAAAATGAAATAATATTTACTAAATATAACAAACGCTTAGACTATGGCAACGAGTATTGATTTGTTAGGCTTGAAGTGTTTCCACCCAGTGGACTTTGTTCTTATTGAGGACAGTCATAAATAACTTTTAAAATATTCCAGTGTGATAAGAAAGAGCTGTGGATTAGGTCATTGTGGAATTATAGTTCCCTTGCTTAATGATTGTAGAAAATTGCCTGGCAATCGAACAAAGAGAAAGAGGACGATGTGGTGAATGCTGGCTAATTAAACCAATAATTGCTTCTTCTTGTGTACCCAGATAATGTGCCCCTGATAATTTTAAATGAAGTCTTGAAGCGGTCTTCTTGAATGAAATGCTGTGCTGGTTAAAGCTGGACTACATGCAGTTCTCTGTGTGCTTAGAAGATGGCCTACTTCTCTCACTCTCTTGCATGGCTCAATTTAAAAACAAACATTGAGGAACACAAAAACTAAACCGAGGCATAAAAGACTACTCTTTTATGTTGAGAATCCTTTATGGAAAAGCACAGAGAAGAAAGGACCCTTATTTCCTTTTACTTATTTATCATCCTTACATGTCCGCATGAAACCTGAAAGAACTTTATCACTATAAAACAAAAACAAAAACAAAAACAAACCAACAAAAAACGTACTAAATGTTTTGGGTCCAGATTGTTGCGGTTAGTCTGCCAGTTGTGTTTTATTTTGTCATATATGAAGAAAATTGAAACAAACAACTTTAAAGGAGAATGAAGCTATGAACTTTATAGGATGAATTCAAAATGATATATATCTATCTCTCTATATAGTTAACGTTAATGTAAAATGTAATGTAAACCTTATAGTGCACGTGAGGAAACTTGGTATATATGTATTCTAAATGAAGTTTGACAGATTCTTCCCTCTCAATTGTTAGACGACCACACTCAGAGGATTTAACAATACCCCAGCCATGGCACTGGAGAGTGGTGCGCGCGTGTGGAAGGCGCGTGTGGAAGGACTCTGAGCCGCTGGCACGGCGGGGATGTGCACACCAGGGCGCCGGCCGACGCTGTAGCCCTCCCCGGTGCTCTCCGAGGGTGGAAGCAGATGGCTCTTCTGCCCAACACTTTCCCGATCACTGCGTGTTTCTTCACGAGGCCAGATCCTTCACGGCCGGGCTTCAGACTCGACTGCGTGGAGCGTGCGATTGCGCTCACGTCCGGGCTTCTGAACCCGATCCGACCGAGTGCTCCCGAGAGCAGGGCATCTCCCGAGCACCGTCAGAGCTTTCCCTTCCCTGCGCCCGTGGGTCTCCTGGAGCCAGGGAGTCGCGCCTGGGATCACGACGGGTGCTGCTGAGCTTACCACCCGAGCTTACCTCTCGCTTTTGGGCCAGGAGGAACGTGGCCGCTTTGCAAGGGCGGTTCACTGTCACATCGCCATGGCCCTGCCTTCCCCGGGTTCAGCCTTGGGATGCCTGGGCGGGTTGCGCCCCTCCCCAAGGGCGCAGGCCTCTCCATCCCGCGCTCGCGTTGTGCCCCTTCCCCAAGGGCGCAGGCCTCGCCATCCCGCGCTCCTGTTGTGCCCCTTCCCCAAGGGCGCAGGCCTCTCCATCCCGCGCTCGCGTTGTGCCCCCTTCCCCAAGGGCGCAGGCCTCGCCATCCCGCGCTCCTGTTGTGCCCCTTCCCCAAGGGCGCAGGCCTCGCCATCCCGCGCTCCTGTTGTGCCCCTTCCCCAAGGGCGCAGGCCTCGCCATCCCGCGCTCACGTTGTGCCCCTTCCCCAAGGGCGCAGGCCTCGCCATCCCGCGCTCCTGTTGTGCCCCTTCCCCAAGGGCGCAGGCCTCGCCATCCCGCGCTCGCATCGCGTCTCCCTTCCTGGGATAGGCGCACGGGACTGCGAGCTGTCTCACGCACGGCACAGCCGGCACAAAGACCATCACCGGGCCACACACAACCCAGTCCTGGGAAAGTAAGCCCTACTTGACTTCCGCAAGGGGGAATTTCTGGAAACCGGGTGTGGACCGTAGCAGTGATCGAAAACTCACGCAAAATGTATTAACAAATGGGTTCTCATAAAGACGTGCCATTTTCAAACGTGCCCCACCATTGCAGCCTTTGGAACAGGGTGCATCTAGACACGGATAAGTTGTGGGAAAAAGAATTTCGGAGATAAAGACGCTCAATATGCTTGAGTTGGCAGAATTTCACACATTGAGAGACAATTTGGCCATGAGAAAATTTATTTCTATTTGTTCTCCGCCTTTAGAAAACTCTCTGATACAAAAACCATCTGTTTAAAATTTGTAAAACAGTCTTCCTATGCGTGTAATTCTAAGCATCATAAATTACTTGAGTACTGAAAGCCTGGAGTGTTGTGCTGATATAGATGCTTCTCGGTGATGAATGAACATACAGAAAGACAGAGCACGCGGCTTCAAGTGAATAATTGAATATCATTAGTGTTTATGGACAAACCGTCCTACCCTCTCATTTCAATTCTAATTTATACAGCAATCATTTGGGCTCATATCTGAATTTAAACATAATGAAACACAATGCTAATGTACAGAGAAATAAAAAAAAGTGTACCTGAGAAAATAAATCTGGGTTAAATATTTTTCATGTCAACAAAAGCATAGTATAGTAAAGGTATAATCACAACAAAAGACTCAAAAAAATCTTAACTCATTATTTAAGAAACTGAGAATTGAATGTTAACACATTGAAAGTACCAGAAGTTGGACTTACGAGATAAAATTGAAGTGCTTAGCAAAAACGTATTTTAAAAATGCAATGGATATTCATTTAATAACTTATTTCAATAGATGTCAAGCATTAGACTAATTCTAAACCTATAGTACAGTAAAAGTAAATAAACGACCCGCTAATCTTCTAAGCCAGCCATAACTTTCATGGTAGAAACCCATTTAGGTGCTTTCAGAGGAAAGCACAATTTTCTCAGTGGAGAAGCACGGTAGTAAGGTGGGGTCTTACATGTCTTACACGTTGGTTCTTACATGCTAGCTCTGTCTTATGTATGTGCTAGCTAAAATTCTTCCTCTTCCAATTTCCTACTCTATGACGTTGGATAAGAATGAGCTCCCCATTCACCACTGGTGAAGTGAATATAGCAATAATATAGTAAATATAGGCATAGCAATATCAAATGAATTCAAATGAGTACCATATAAAAATGGTCACTACACTTACTATTTATTACCTTATGACTCCATGCATAGCAATTGATTCATTTCTGGTGATAGCGCATTAAGTAAAATCCTTTCCCAGTTTTAACTTTAGTGGTCGTGACTGGGTTTGAACTTGTGTTCACTAAGCTACTGCTCCCCCACCTGAGCAACATCTCCAGCCCTGTTTTTTTGCTGGAATTTGGGAGATGGAGCCTCGTGGACTTTTAAAAATTTATAAAGGCTGGAGTAAATCAAGTGACTGTGCTTTTATTCTTACTGATAAGAAGCATGGTGGCAGGTAGACCTCCCATTGGCTTACGGGGTGTGAAAGAAAGCTATGGGACCAGGTATTTGAGAATTTCAGCTATTTTGAGAATTTCTACCACTTGAATCATTCTAAATTTGTTCTCATTAGTTCTCATTTTGTTCTCATCTTAATGATTCTGTTTGAGTTTCCCTCCACAATCCCCTGAGCATTCCTCATTCACATAGTCCCTTTCAGTTTCCTGGAAAGTATTCTCAAGGTTGTTATGGTATCATCTGTCTTCATGGTCACAAAAAGAGTCCAAAGAGAGGGAGCTTGTTTGATTGACATCCTGGACGCCCACTTGTGCCAATGGCATAGAGATTTAGATGTGTGGGTATCAATACAAAACAACAATAGTTGACGGTAGTCTAAATACTCCAAGAGCGTCAATATTTCACTTAATGGCCGCCAATAGAGCAGATGAATTTTCTGTGTTCCAGACTGGCAATCCGTCTGCTAACTTCTTCAGCAGCAGGTGCCTCTGTCTGAAGATCTTGTGTGAGAATACACATGGCCTTCCTCTTCTTTCTCCTCTCAGAGTGGTCAATCCTTTGGTCTGCCTAATACAAAATCCACCTCTTCTGTAGTGAGTGCATTTATTTAATGAAATATGTATTTTTCCTTTAGATAATCTGTGGTTTTCCCTCTGAGACCTTTGTACTCCTTCTAATGATTATTGATATGATAGGAACAGCATTCCAGCCCAACTAGACAAACAGCCAGAGCTCCTGGGATGTTATCTCCCCAATAGTCATCAACCCCTCGCTTCCTACTCGTGATCTGGAAGTCTTAGGTTGCTGAGGCACCTGGGTTACAAGATAGGAAATAGTGTACTGCTAGCCCATGAGACCCCGATTTGCATTTTCTTTGAAAAATTCATGATCAGTTATTCCACTTCTGCTCCTGTGACAAGGAGATCAATCACACAATTAAAAAAAAAAAAAAGCATTGCTAGGATTTGCAAAACTCAGTACCATTGCAGGAAACTCCATAGGGAGAAAATTAGGTACACAATAGTCTGGTGCTAGTAGCTAACACCTGTTAATTCTAGCTACTTAGGAGGCTGAGATCTGAGGAATGTGGTTCAGTCCTAGAATGGACAAGAAAGCCTGTGAGATTTTTTATTTCCAGGAACCTACCAAAAAGCTGAAAGTGGCGCTGTGGCTCAAGCAATAGTGCAGTAGCCTTGAGCAAAAGACGTGTGAAGGTCAGTGCCCACTCTTTGAGCTCAGCCCTAGAACGCCCCTGCCACACACACAGAGATCTATACACAGCAGAAATAACAGCCAATGGAATATGAAAAGAAATAAACCTGTAAGGGTGGATAGACTCATCCCTACACCCGTTCACACCACCAGACTCAACAGGTGCCTTTGTCTTCAGGTTTGAACCACTGTCACCTATGAGAAGTGGTTTTATTTGAGGCTCCAGGGCAGAAGTGTGCATTGCCTCTACTGCCAAAGCCCCTATCACGTAACTGTACGCGTGCTATCAACCGCCAGTCCCTCATGCAGACATGTTAATCCGAGGTGTTTGAGAGAGGGTCAGGGTATCAACAGGGCATTCAAATCCCAAATTTGGGCCTCCTAGCCCCTCTGCACCAAGGCCTGGTCCTGGACGTGTATCCTGGGATGGATTTCACTTCAGCTGACAGATCTGCAGCTCTCTCCTCACCTACGCTCACACAAAAGACAAAAGAGTAGTTCTTCCCCTCAAAATGCGCGCCAGCTCACAACGGTTATTATAATCCTATTTTTGTAAATTGTACATATTCACTGGGCACAGCATGCTCCTTCCGTTTACTTGTACGGTGTGCGGTGGAAAGAGTGGAGTCCACTGGCACTTCGCCGTGAAGATTTTCATCTGTGCTGGGAAATGTGACATTCTCTGCTCTGTGTTTTATTTTAAACATCTATAAGAATTTGTTCATAAATTGTGTCCAATTTGCCACCGCTCTCTAAGATATGCAATATGTTTCTAAGCCAGAGCCACGTGACTGGGCTACAGAAATGTTAACATGCATTTCTCCTACGAGGTTCTATTTTGGACCAATTACCTGACCTCCCTGTATCTCTCATTCTCTGTCCTCATGATCACTGTCTCTCCACTCTGTGCTTGTGTGAAATCATTTCCAATTGCTATGTGAATGCAAGTTGATAGCACGTATCTTCATGTGGTTGACTTATTGCAGTTAACATTTGTCCTCCAATGTTTTCTATGTTGCAGAAAGTGACAGACTTCTGTGTTATGGCCTAGGAATATTCCATTATATATACAGGATTGTCTTCATGTATTTATCCATCAGTGAGAAGCTTAGCTGACTCGATAGTGTTGCTAATGTAAGTCGTGCTGCAATAAACATGGAAGTGAGGATGTGTTCTCAATATAATAATGCTATTTCAGATAGATAGATAGATAGATAGATAGATAGATAGATAGATAGATAGACTTATAAATTCATTTTTGGAAATGTTTTTAAAAGCCTCCATGTTGAATTTCCATGATGGGTCTACTTCTTTAGACAACACTAACAATGTGATACAGATCTCTTTCTTGGCATTTTCTTCAGTATTTCCTACCTTTTCCCTTTTTTGTTTGTAGCCATTGTAAATGGCCTTTTTTCTCAAATATTCTCTTCCCCTTTATAAGATTTCTTTTAAGAGATGTCTGTTTGGATCATTATTCAAACTTAGTTTGCATGGTGTATATTTTTCTGTTGCTTACCATTTTCTATTATAGTCCAGATAAAATTCCCTTGTCTGAAAAATATTTGACAAATATTTTATCATATTCAGGAAATTTTTTTCTGAATCCTGTTTTACTTTTGCTATGTATAATTTCTCCATCTGGTAGAATGCTATTTTTACATGCTTTCGTGGTCTATAGTCCTGATATCCACTCACATTATCATACGCAAGTAATTCCTCTTTCTTATGGCTCCAAGGCTATCATTCCTTGGTGTTTAGGTATGAAGCGGTGCAGATGAGAAGTCTGAATTTAGTGTTATTTTTCACTGTGAAAGTTAAGTGTTGTTTTTCTTGTTTCTTCTTGGTCTTTCAATGTTTCTTTTACCTCTGAGGCTTTCAGAGTGTTTGGAATTGTCTCATGGACACAGCTTTCTGTTGAGCCATGCTCAGCTAAAGGATATTTCAAAATGAATAAGTAAGACTATGCTAACAGAAATTGTCATGAAATTTACTAGGTATAATGTGATCTGAAAAGTATAGGGATTTAAGTCACTCTTCAGTGTTTTCTGAGGAAGTGCTGTTACAATTTATGCTGTCACACTTGACCATATAAACTGGTGCACATTAAGTGACTTCTGTCTAAGTTTGTCTTCATATAAATTATCCAAGTCATTAAATTCTACCCATAATTCTTAAACAGGAAGTGATATGTAATTACAAAACAGCGATGAATAGAGAAGTGGTTTTGTAAGGGATGCACAGTTTCCTGGGTAGAGGGGACAAGAACGAATGTTAGAGACATTAAAAATCAGATCAATAGTTTGTTTTCTGTAATGTGTGGCTAAAGTCCATTTCTGCTGAGAATTTATTAATGGCTTTTCTACCCTAGTAACAATTGAGCAGTTTTTACTACCAGTGATCTCAGTATTAGTGTCATATAATTTCTCCTATAACCACTATGCAATTTAGTAAGAAGAGATTGTGCTTTGGATTCACTAAGGTCAAATAGTTTGGGGGTTTGGCTTGTAGTCCACTATTAAAAGCTTAACACCGTGATCTACTTAATCTCACTAAAACCTAAGTTTTCATGAAAATGAAATGCTCACTTCTGAGTTTCGATGAAAAAAATGAAACATCCTCCATAAAATGCTGGAGTTCAGCAGTGGCTCACTAAATGCCTACTCTCTGGTTTCCTCTCAACCACTTCCTCCTGCTATCTCCTTGGTGATTCAAAAGGAAAACTGTACTACAGTGTTGAACGACACCATTTTGTTTTTATTTTCAGTTTTAGCTTCTTTAACCTTTGCATAGAAAGCTTATTTTGTTTTCTTTTACAAAAGCGTACGCGCTCTTTAAGGTGGTTCCAAAAAGGTTATGAATTATGTATCGGTTGGCTAGGAATGGTGGACACATAAAATTGCAGACACCTTCCTGAAGCTGGGGATGTGCAGTGGAGGGGTTAGGAAGTCCTGTGTTGGCGAGGATGGACAGACGCTTCTAGCCTGTGTCTCCATCGATGTTCACAGACCCTCAATGTCTCACTTTTTACTCAAGGCAGTTAGAAAATAAAAATGCACTATTCTAAATCAACCAACCACAGCCTGAGTGATCTAAAACCAAATCTCATGCTAAACATTTAAACCGTAGCACTCTCCTTTGTCTCCACGTGAAAAAATAGGATGAAATCGAAAAAAGAAGAGGTTTTTCCAAGGCTCAGCCTTCGGCCTGTAAACTATTTAAGACTGGTTTTCCTCCCTTTTGAAGTTGCTTTCTACGATCTTTTTTTACTTCAGACTTGGAATTTTACTTAGTTTTGTTTATTTTAGTTCCATGGGGGATGAGGAGGTTTTTTTAAAAAATATTTTCAAAATATGAGGCAAGAGAGCCATCCATGAAAAGCTGGATGCGCTGGTTCTCTCTGAGAAGCCATGTGTAACCGGCAAAGGAATGGTTCTGCAGTTGCAAGACTTCAGAAAGCCACAGAGTTCCGTGGCATGGCATAAATACAGTTTATGCTCAGTGAGTGCTCGGCTCTATTATTTCTAGCTCAATCTTGGTTGACAGTAAGTAACTTGATAGTTGCTTTCAGAATCAAGAGTTTGCTTGGCCTTAAGAAACAGCCATATGGAAAGCATTTTATGTGTCAAAAAAGATGAACACATTTGAATAGAGTCTGAATTATATAATAATATAGCATGCTAATTTTGTAACTAAGGAAAAGGCAATGTCTGTTTAGCCTGGACTCAATGAATTAAAGGGAAAATAACTAGGATGTTAATTTCTGTACTTCTTTCTAACAATCTGATCACATTTCTAAAACTCAAAATCCAACTTAGTAGTTCAAGTGTGAGGTCATGGACAAATAGGATTATAACCTAAAATGTGCAATACAGAATGCCAAATGTATTTCTTTGAAAACCTATTTCCTTCTTAAAGTTTCCCTTATCAGTACATCCCAATGTCACTTGTCTAGGAAGTTGGGTGCCAGTCCCATCTCACCTGCCTTTTCCCACTACACCAGCATCTTCTCTTCATTCTCCATCCCCACAGCACAGCCATTCCTAACTAACATCTTTACCACATCAAAGAGGAAAACACTTTGCCAGAATTTTCACTTGTGTCCAAGTTGAACTTTATGAAATCCTTTCTGTGTTTTTCTCCTCTAGCAGTTGTCCTGACCTGAACATTCGTGTCCACCGAGAACCTCAGTGATGACCTTTGTATTTGGAAATACTATCTTTGCCTAAGTTAGAAATTCCAAGATTAATCCATTTGGATGTAGCGCTGACCGGAATGCAGCGAGTATCCCTTCATCTTCCTCATAAGACAAGGAAAGAAACCCCAAACCCAGAGAGAGTAAGGCAGTAGGAAGGTAGAGGAAGACTTGTATAATCTGTACAGGACAAGGAACTTCCGGGTACCCCATGAATCTGCGCAAGACTAGGAGAGGAAATGTCACAGGGGCATTTATGCCTCAAAAATTCCACAAGGAGACATCTTGTGGGCAGTATAATTTGATCTTCAACACTCCTGAACTATCAGAGTATCTATTTGTATTGTTTGACATGACCTAGATTTTGAAAAACGTTCTCCAACGAAAAAGAACATAAGCCACGAATTCCTCCAGCTTCCCGACAATGGCGGAATAACGTTCAAAGGCACTTCCCTCTAAATATCCCTTTATCCCATGTCAACATCCACAGAGCGGCGCCCAAGGGAATGCGAGGTCTCCTCCATCACTCCCAATGCTGCTCCTGACTTGGTCTTTTCTTCTGGTCTCCTCAGTCTCTTAGCAGACTGCCTTTCTAGTTCTAGGAAAGTAGCAGGTCTCTCTCTCTCTCTCTCTCTCTTTCTCTCTCTCTCTCTCTCTCTTTCTCTCTCTTTCTCTCTCTCTCTGTGACAAGGACTGCAAACTGTTTCCTTTCCTCCAAAACTATTGTTGTTTCTGTGTCTTCCAGACTCTCAGTTCCTTATTTCATTCTGTCACTGCTCATGTACTATACAGGAGTCGGCTTGAGCATTCTATCTAACACTGCCATGAACTGCATCTAATATGCTGGTTTTATTTTTCCTGGATTTGTAAACACCTAATTTATTATTATTTTTTGCTTAAATTTGTTTTCTATTTCCATATAATTGAAGCCCCACCAAGCATGGATGTTTAAATACTTTGCCTGCCAACATATGCACAATATATGCACCCAAGCGACTTTGCACAGTAGGTTTTCAGGAAGATGAGTGAAATGTTCACAGACAAACTGGAGTGCAGCTTGAAATAACCACTGAACGGTTGCAGATCATTGAGTAGGACATGCAGGGACCCTGAAAACTGATCACTAATCACTGAAAACTAATCACTGTTAACATAAATGTGCCTAATAAGATAAGCATTTTTCTTTTAATCCATTCATTCTTTCTGCCGCATTCATGGATTTGTCATAGATGTACTAACTGCAATCACAAGGAAAAAGAGAAAAACCAAAGCCCATTTAATTTATACACAAAATACCTGCATCCTGGCAAGTTTACTTGAAAGTTTACGTGTTTCAAGTTTCTCTAGGTCAGTAACTATAAATGTCAATATAGTCAACTGTCCAGAATACAAAAACTTACAGAAATGTTAACCTCATTTAGTAAATATTATTGTTTTGTTTTGCTTTGTTTTTTTGTTTCCATTCCTGGGGCTTGAACTCAGAGCCTGAGCACTGTCCCTGGCTTCTTTTTGCTCAAGGCTAGTGTTGGGGTTCTGGACACCCCCTTTCTCCCCCCACGGGGAGAATGGTAACCACAAACTCTATGAAAGAGCACTCAGCCTGGCCCTCCACCAGCGGAAGGCCAAGGGCGTGCTCACATGGGCAAGCGCTAAGTTGAGGACGGGTTGCTGAAGCTTCCCCTCCCCCCAGTCCCCCCACATGTTACCGAGGGCGGAGGCGAAAAGGAAGGCATCAGGGACACGCTGCGGTGGTGAAAAGCGTCTCAAAGACTTTAATATGGAAGGGCACTTATATAGAAGTAATGGCGGGAAAGAAAGGGGGCTGGCCAAAGGGTCAGTCATAGGCTAGGGAGCATGTCCATCAAGTGACATCACGAAACTTCCCTTTGTGGGCGGGACAACCCCATCATGGTGGCACGCACGTGTTCACCTCCCAAGGGGTGGAGGCCAGAAGGTGGGAGGGACTTCTATTGTCCCAAGGCTCGTGGAAGGGCAGCCTTTCCCAGGCTATAATAATCCCCAACAGCTAGCACTCTACCACTTGAGCCACAGCACCACTTCTGGCTTTTTCTGTATATGTGGTGCTAAGGAATAAAACCCAGAGCTTCATGTATGCAGGGCAAGCACCGTACCACTAGGCCATATTCCCAGCCTGTAAATATCATTGTTTTTATATAGAATTGCCTTATTTTTCATTCTCTCAACTGTAGAAATGAGGGCTAAAGAAGGTAGAAGCAAAGCCCTTTGTGAAAGTAGCCCTTTCATGTCTGAGTTCTTACGGAGGAATGCGCTCATTATGTTTCATACCTCTGATGTAACTTTTCTAAGATGTCACTTTTAAAACTTGGTCACCATAGCAAAGTAGACTTGTCTACTCTTTTCTAAGACTCTTTCCAATTAGTTCAGCAATGTACAAAACGTGATGTGATGAGGATAACAAAAGAAAATATTATTAGCCAAGAAATTTTACTTTATTTTGGCAAGTCTCTTGCTTCACACTAGATGAATTACCAACAGTCTAATGTTCTCACAGTGTGTTTTATTTGTTTTAGTGGCAAACATCAATCAGATGGAAAACTCTTAGATGGTGAAGAGGGGAAGAAGGCAGAGGTCTACAACTATCAGTGGGTTTTAAAAGGGAGGACAGTATCCTGCATAAACTATGCAAATTAAGGTTACAATGTTATTTAAAGTTTCCTTTTGAGAATACATATAAACAAGTCATATTATCTTCAATGATTATTGATAACCACATATCTATGTAACAAAAGAGCAAGCAGTCATGGAAGTTCAGTTTGCGCTTCTGCTTTGTTCCTCTGGGTACTAAAGAAAACCCTCTCCTGTGATGGCAGAGTGGTGAATGTAGAGTACGTTGGCAGGGTACTAGTGGCTAGGCTTCGCAGAGGACACAGTGTAGAACGACCTCAGATGGGGGAGCTTTCCTCATGGATGCGCAAATACTTGTGAGACAGCGCAGTTCCTAGCAACATGAAGCAGTGGAGATTCTCATGTGGTTTCCCAGGAGTGGAGAAAAACCAAGTCATTAACACTTCAGTCACATGCTGCTCACAGAGCCTCTTAGTGATATTATATGTTTGTCCTTCATTAATAATGAAACATCCTGCCTCGCACACCTCTCTTCATCCAAGATACTTTCCTTACAAGGGCCAAAGATGTGGAGGCTAAGCCTGTTTGCTGTTCTTATTTCTTTTCTTCAATAATTTCTACCAATGAGCTCAAATTTACTCTCAACATTCTTATCACAAACTGTCTCCCAGTCATCGGTGATCTCTCATTACAAGATTGAGCTTGGGAGGTTCTCATCGCTTTCAGCTCATTTGTGTCATTTCACCTGTATTGAATGCTCTGTCGTCTTGAAATACATGCCTGCTTCTATATGTCCTATCATTTGCTGACTGGAATTCTCTCAGACCACTGAATATGTTCATACGTTTGGGTTACTTCTTAAATATTGATGGCATCGTATACTCATAAATTTTAATTCCGTGGATAATCTTTCTGAAAAAAATTATATATATATATATATGCAGACAAATTAAAAAATATATGTCAACCTCTTTCTCATAGGGATAATTGTGAATAGTGGAAGATTTATACGATCTGAAGAGAAACCAGGAATAATTGGGAATAGTTCTGCTATTCAAACCCACATTCAAATCAACAGCAAGCTTTTCATAGGAAGGATGGGAGGTAGTATTTTCATTGCTAATATTTCAAAATGTTTAAGATATGGCATTGAGATAGTCATATTGACATAGAATGTTTTTGCCTGTTACCAACCTCCACCTAAAATACATGTGAATTTCTTGCTTACACATTAAGTTATTTTTGTCTGGTAAATATAATTAATTTCTGAGGAATGTATGGCATTAATTGCAAACCAAAAGCTCATTAAAAGAGACAACTCTAAAATTTCCATTGAGTACAAAGTGACATAGGCAGTGTGGTGAATAACTGAACACTCACTGTGAGTCTGAGGCGTTTCTTGAAGGCTGTGTGAATGGAGGAATGCAGTCCTCAAGTGGCAGGCAAACGGCACAGGCACCACGGTATCAGCTGGGGTGCAGGTGGAAGGCAGCCATGGAAGCTAGCTTCCAGCCCTCAGTGCAAACACACCGAGCGGATAGCAAGCCTGGCCTTTGGCCTGTGAACTCACCCACTGTCAAAGGCGCAGGAAGCGCAGACTTGAAACCTCACATCTGCTAAGCTCTCCGAGGTCAGTTTGTAGCATGCAGACCCAGACAAATGCCCACTCACATACTAGTGCTCAGTACGTTACTATCAGACTTACAAAGAGAGTCACGGAGGACCAATGAGGATGGTCATCCACTAGGTCCCAGATGATTCATAAGATAAAAAGGCATTGGTTGGGTGTGATGGAATCACAGTTTGGGCAGCACAGATTCCAGTGGAAGCCAGAGTGGGGTTTCTTAGGCAGATGTTCAGATTCTCCCTTTAGGGGTGGAAAGGGGTGTGGGGGGGACTTCAAGTGTGTCATTTAGGTTGTGTGTCAATATTATGATCAGAGAATAATTTCACTTCTACCACACATGGTCCTCACATACCTGCTCCAGGTTCCAGGAAAGCCTGGGTTTTACCAAGTTGTACCAGTTCTTCCCCTCTGCCAGCAACTTGCTCGTAGTACCTCAGCAAGTTCTTCGCGTGGCCCTGGCAACACGAGCAGGAGTCAGGACCCCACAGCAGGCAACTGCTTCTCCTACCTTAAATCTGCCAGATACGTTGACCCATGCACACGGTGCGAGGGTCCTGGTCTTCCCTGCTTCCATTTCATGTCTGTGCCTCTCCTAGACCTTATTTTCTAGGCCTTACTTGTATGCAGGCCACTGGTTGAAGGGGTTTTGGAATTCCCTGGGCAATCTTGTTTGCAGCAACACAATGTCAACTGGCCCAAAGTCCTGTCAGCACCACAGAAGGCTGTGGTGATCGAGACATATTTGCCCTGGAGATTTTCTTCAAAAATAACTTTCAGGTCAAGCTAGAACACACATAGCATTGTTAGAAATAAGCTTAATGCCTGTGCTTTGTCTGTCCTGTTTTAAGGAATCTAGTTGAGGGGGAAAAAACAAACCTGAAATATTAGTCTAAATGATGATAACTTAATGGCATTTAGTTATGAGAAAAAAAAAGAAAGAATTCATTTTGTGTTCGAGCTTTCTGTTTCCTTCTGTTGCATTGAGGTGGAAAATGTATGAGCACTGCTGTGTTAGGATGCCTAGAAATTACACCTAGAAATTCTTCCCTAAAAAATAGAAAATTTACTGAAGAGGAGAAATGACTACCTCAAGTGGAGAATACAAAAAAAATTTAGCTTGCTAACATTTTTGTACTAAAGTGCAGACCTGCATTTATACTTTTTTTTTATCTAGTAGCTAAATTTGCTTTGCCTATAGGAACAGATATTATGTGCTGTAGCCATGTCACTACTCACACAAAAGAGAGAGAGCTTGAATAATACCGCAGCCCCACAGAGTCTGCACTCAAAGAACATCTCACGAGCAAGCTACAAAATTCAAAAACACTTCCCCATTTCTACCATTTATATCTAACCAATTGAATAGTATGCAACTCTTTGACCCACACAGAAATGACTTATGTATTCTATTCTAGCTTCTGCATGTGAACGAAAACCTGCAATACTCTTCTCTCTGGGCCCGACTTCCTCCATTTAACAAATAGTCCCAGGTCTTTCCATTGCAAATAATAACTGGTTTATAAACATGTGGGTAAATACATTGGACATGCTATGCAAGTGTACATACATGCATTCACTGAAATATGGTGATTGTTGGAGAGAACTCAAATGTTGTAATTCCTTAGAAAGGCAAAGTTAAAATTAACAGAAGGAAATGGTACTGGAAAGGAGTAGGGGTGGGGTCCAGAGGAGAGGGGCACATGAAAAAAGAGGAGGAGATGGGGAGAATGCAGATGGGCGTTCAATGCGTAACTGACAGAATAACGAGGAGTGAGGGGAGCAGTGGGGAGGAGTGAGACTATTGGCAGGGGCGACACGGATCAAGGCGCGTTATCTTAAACTGCTTTGTAGAGTGGCAATTGTACAACTTGTACTTTTTAAAAAAAATGACAGTTGCCAAATTGCAAAGACAAAAATTCACAATACCTCACTTGTGGAAAGTCAGACGGAATTACAAAGAAAATAATGATCATTTTTAATTTCACATCTGAAATCCAACGCTGGTAGCCGTAGGACACATTGCGCTTCAACCTTGAGTGGCTCTGCCTTAATCTGGCCCATCAGTGAGTGATTTCAGTTACACCTCGCCTCCATCTTGCACCTGCCAAGCGCAAGTAGTCAGAGGTGCTTTGAAGTGAAGGCCGGGTCTCCTTCGGGCTCTGCGGAAGGTGAAGGGATGGATGCCCATCTTTCAATCTTCTTTGCATTCCTTAAATCACACTGCTAAGCCCCGATGCTCATTTAGATTGGGTTTTCCATAGTGTGTTGTTTATTCCCTCTCTTTGGCGAAGTACTTAGCATGCAAAGGTCCTCCACAGAATGAATACCAAGTCTCCTGGGGAGACCAGCAGGTTCAGGCCTGACAGTATTCCTCTCCAGGACTCATCTCCATGGAGGAACCGCAGAAGGAGGAGTCTCCCCAGGCCTGCAAGGGAGGTGTCACTTCACACCCCAAGAAAGGAAGCCTGGGGGCACGCCTGCTTCTCTTCATTTTGCCCCAGACTGTCTAAAGCGCTCTCGTGCATTGAGCCACCGCAGTCCAGTGATCCCATAGGTCCTGGCAGGTGCGTTGCTGGCCTCTGACCATCACCGCACACCCTCCTGCCAGTGCCTGACGTGGAAGGGCCGCTGTTGATTCGGTAGGTTAGTCACTGTGATTGCAGAGTCTGGGAAAGGGAGAGGCTCCTCACCCCCTGCTCTGTCACAGGGAAATGCACAACGCAGGTTCTGGGGTAAGTTGCTTGCTGAGGTTCCGCGCTTGGGGACCGCTCTGCCCCCATTTCCTCCCCTTGGGTCCCTGTATGGGCTCCTCACCTTCCCGCAGGGGCCTGGCCGCACTTCAAGATGACTGTAAGTAAGTAACCCAGCCACCTCGCCCAACACACCAGGCGCTGGGCTCCCCACACGTGGAGTCGAAAGCAAGGGAACTACCATGGGGTACAAATACCGTGGATTGCTTCAGGACTTCGTGATATCCATTATTGTCTTGATGGAATTGAATAAGGCCGTTCTGAGTTTCAATCACGGGTTGAAATCTCCCCTCACCGAGAGAATCCCAAACCACAGAAACTTTAAGAAACTAGTCAAAGCTGCCAACCGGCACAGGCGAGGCATTCGCTCCCCTTCGCCAAGGCTGGGGAAGGCGCTTACCTGGAGCCAGCGAGCTGAGGGAGGGGGGAGATGAAGGGAAAGGGGATACAATTTTATTTTCTTGCTGTTTTCAGTATTGATCTCTCTCTCTCTCTCTCTCTCTCTCTCTCTCTCTCTCTCTCTCTCTCTCTCTCTCCCTCCATCTGCGCAGTGTAACATCTATGTTAAAGCCATACAGAGGGGAGTTCTTCCAGTTTTAATCTTAGTGCCTGTGTCTTTTACCATGCTCCATCTAAATGTCTGCTCACCTCTTAGGAAAACACTGATATGAACATAGCCAGTTGTAAACATGGAGGTTTGATTCAGTAGACATGATATGTAGCATGCATTCCATGTGCTCATCATATCTTAATAAACGTCCAATGTTCTCATAGCCATCGTGCTGTTGGTTCTCTAGTTGTTACTCTTACTCATAATACAAAACATATTCAGGGATGGGTTTCTACTTTTCCGTTCTTATTAGTGTCTAGTAAATTCAATTTGAGTATTTTTTCACGGCAGAAAAACGAGTGAACATTTAAATTAGAATTTTGCCAGTACCTTTTTTTTGGGGGGGGCCATGATACAAAGTGATTTAGTTGCGTTGTCTCAGTCTTGCCATCAGTCCAACAACATGAATGTATTATTGCTATTTACATTTGTTAATAAAGACACTTAGCTCCAAAATACTGCCAATATCCCCTCAGCACCTATATGATGTTGAAGGTTTATGTTCAAATCGTAACTGCAATAGTACTTTGTAAAGTCCTGAATGTCAGAATTATTACTCATTGCATTTAATAAAATATAATATATATATATATAAGATCTCTCAAAGGAAAATACAAGTTGAAAATGTGTTCTTTAATATTCCATGTTCAAGAATGTCTAGAATGTCTTAAACAAATGAATTAAAACATTTAGTGAGAATTCAGATAACACATTAATATGACTGCCAAGGAAAAAATGTATTATATTATGTACATATTTTAAATATACCTCAGATTTGTCCTACCTTCTGAGTCAAAGAAATTTAAGAGCTATCAGGCTGCCTGGGCTCCTGCTCAACTTGGCAACTTGAATATTATTTCCATTTCAGATGGCTTGGCAGAGTTCTTGGGAGTCAATAGCTCTAATACGCAGCCTCATTTTCAAATGAAAGTATTATTTTTAAATATTTACATTTCAACCTTCTAACTTGCAGTATACCTGTAAACAGAAATATGCAAATGAGTCATTTCAAAAGTATGTTTAAATTACAAAGCTTAAAGACGTCATTATCTGACCTATCATCCTTTACGGAAATGTCCAGAACTTTATAAACCATTACAGCAAAGCTTTCTAATTTCTATACACTACACTTCATGTTGTTTTTATTTTGGATCACATATAGACTGGCTTGCTTAGTCCCTCACAACTTCCCTATTTACCATATCTTTGAAAGATGATATTCTTCATATTGAATTATTCATAAAATCCTAAGGCTAATTTATACATGAAAGAAAAGGAAAAAAAAGTTAAGACTTGCTCATAAATCTTTATTTATGAACCGAAATCTAAAAGATTTATAATCACGGCATTATGGCAAGTTTCTATCATGTGATATATTAACTCGCCACTGTACCCTCAAGTCAAGAAGCTATGCAATCGTGTATAAATCACAGGGCATGTGGTTTGCAAAAGCAGCCTCTTGGAATGATCATGTTCTCAACACTGAGGCTGGGCGGGGGGGGGGTGTACTGGGGGGGGGGAGAGGGTGTCTCAGTCACCTGCAAAACTCCTGTGGTACCCCGTGGTACCCGGCCGGCCTCATTTCTGTTCCTGGAGAGATGGTAACTTCACATGCAGCTTCTACTGATATCGGCACTGGGCACACGAAGGTGAGCGCCTGTGACCAAATTCCTTGGGTCATGGGAGTCCAAGGCACCTGTGTTCTTTGGCATTCTGCTATGCTACCTCTCCTTCCTCGCCTATGCCCCATGTATCTTAGGAAACGGTGATCGTGTTCCCAGCAGCTGGCTTCTCTGTCCCTCTGAGGTCCCAGGACAGTAAATAGCATGCTTTGACTCAACCTGGGGGGCTGGAGGAAAGCGTCTTCATCGATTTTAGCATGCTGCGTCTTACTCTTAGAGCCTTCAAATACATGACATGCCATACATGGTTTTGAATGTGTTATTTTAACCACTCCATGCCTTGGTTCTGTCCTTTTATATTGCAACTAATAATACTCATCACCTTATAAATTTACTTTTGCAAGAATCTATCAATTCACCTATATAAGTATTCTTTTCCAAGTGTGTGTGTGTGAGCACATGTGCACTCACGTACTTGTGCGTAGGTAATAGTAGAGTTTTGTTGTTGCGTAGGATGATGTCAAACTCATGGTCCCTAGAGATCTTCCTCGTTCAGCCTCTTCATTAGCTTGCACTACAGATGCATACAACCACCTGTGTCTGCAGGGGGAAAAAAGGATAAAGGAGTCACTGAGATTTAGCTATTATCTCTCATAGCTGAGGGAGCAGAAGCAATCAGTTCCTCCTTGCTACATTTGCAGTTCACAGAGACCATTTGAGAAGTTTGCATCGTTTCCTATCATAGTATTTTCTACAACATGGTAGAGAACATTTATTGGATCCAATTCCTCGATAATAATAATAGTAGTAGTAATAAGAATCATAACTAATAGCTCTTAATAACAAATATATAAGGCACTGAGGAAGTGTTTTGGCATAATGTTAAGACATTGTCCTAATAACAAAAATTTCTTAAATGTAGGGGATGTCCTGGGAGATTTAAGTACTGAAATACAATAAGATAATTGCATGATTGAAACTTCTTGCAAAAAGTATAGTATTAACTTTTAAACCATAGCACTCTGTGACAATTTGTACTTATGCTAGAATCATTCTAGTATTAGGTAGCATTAAGAAACCTAACAAACCAAGAGCATATTTAGTAAACCCCGTTTTAGGACGACTTAGTCATAAGAATGAGTGCTTGGTGTAAAGGCAAACTGCCTTTCCTTCTTCCTTCAAGTGGTGAGCTCATCTGGAGTCCTCTCTTCACCACCGCACCGCTTCTCTCTCTGACTCAGATTCTTTTCCAGTAATTTCTTCAAGCGACTGTTGGACATCCGAGGGGTGGGAGGAACAGCCGGCAAAGGCTCTAAAGGATGCATTGCTACCTGGAGAGCTGGGGATTGAGAACAAATTGAGACAATGAGGTATGAAATTATTTCCACTGCATTTTAAGATCAATTTTGTTTATTTTAATCATCTAAGTAAGGGGGCTCAATCATAATTTGTTGTAACATGCTGGATCTTCACCTCTGTTTCTATCTAGGCTAAGTACTAAAATGAGCATCTTGAGATGTCGGTGTAGATCAATACACTTCAGTACAGAACTGTGAAAGTGTGTAAATAAAATATATGTCAATATTCACGTGGACCAAGACCATGATAAAGCCTAATAAATGTCAAGATAAATATAACTGTGGTAAAGGAACATCTAAGACCTTGACACAAACTTACATAATAGTGAAATCAAATGGCAGTTAGCACAAACATGTTCTATTATGTTGCCTGTTTTAACTAGACCTGTTCTCAGAAAACACTTGTATTACTGAAGACCGAAAGCAAACAACAACAAAAAAGGATAAATAGCATATGAAGGCATTTTTAACAAGACTGGTTGCTTTCCATAAGACATGGAATTTTAAAAATTGCATTATTTTTATTTATTTATTTTTATTTATTTATTTTTTTGTCAGTCCTGGGGCTTGGATGCAGGGCCTGAGCACTGTCCCTGGCTTCTTTTTGCTCAAGGCTAGCACTCTGCCACTTGAGCCACAGCACCACTTCTGGCCTTTTCTGTATATGTGGTGCTGAGGAATCGAACCCAGGGCTTCATGTATGCTAGGCAAGCACTCTACCACTAGGCCCTATTCCCAGCTCAAAATTGCATTATTTTATGAATGCTGATCTCATTTTTTTTCTCAACTTTTTCACTTTGCACATGCAGCGTGAAAGCTAAGATGTGCGGTCACAGAATGAAAGTATCTAGTGCTTACTGAGGTGGAGTTCTAATGCAGTTTTCTAGGACCATGACTGTATCTTTTACAACGTTGAAAGTTCGTAATTTTAGGTGAAGCTTGCATTTGACTTCGATTCCTATGTGATTTATTTTTGTATCTTGGTTTAAACTTTCATGTACTGTTTTGCTTATTTTTCACTACTTAGTGGTACAAAGCAGATTGAGTTCAAAGTGTCAGTTTATAGGTTCAACACATCTTGATCAAAGCCACCCCTCTTATAATGTTCCACTTGCCCAGCCCACCCACCTTCAACTTACCTGACTCCATTTTCACATTTGTATTTCGACTGTTATGACCGTGTTCTCCCAGCTTTCTCTCCCTGTCTGCCTCCCGCCCCCTGACCTCCTCCTGTCTGACACAGTAAGTTACCTATTCCTGATATTCATTGTGTTAAGCTATAGATTTTCTTCCTCGATTTTCAATAATCTTCAGATCTTTGCTGCCCAGCAAGTCTCCTTTATTAGGAGAAGGGGTGATCGGGTAGCTCCTGTGAGAAATCAACATTACGGCATCACCTCTGTAAGATCAGTGCGATTTTAACTGTACCCCTGTAGTGTGAGGACCGGAAGGCTAGTCACATGGGACGGCCTGAATGTGAATTAAGTTCTCCTTGTCACAGTAACCGCGACGGTTGTTCATGATCACTTCCCCCTCTCAAGCATTGCTGAAGTAACTTAGTTACAACAGAGCATCACACTACTGAGTAATACTGACAGCTAACATAACTTTTAGGTATGTGAGAAAATAATTTCTAAAGATTTGATTTCCGGCCACCCATGTATAATGGGTAGAGCATTCTGCAGAATAGAATGCTATTTTCTGGAAAACCCTTGTTTTCCGGACAACCTGATTAGCGGTGTAACTGGAACGCAATGAAGGAGAAGCAGGGCAACTGCTCTGGTGTCCGTCTTGGGTGTCACCCTGCGCTCCCCACACCACTGAGCAAGGGCTCCTCTCCAAGCTCCTGGGCGTCCAGGGGGGAAGACCCGGGGGTTTCCTGCTGTTTCTTTCTACCCCAAGCAGGCAGCCGGGTTGGGGGGAGCCCTCAATAATAAATGTTCTTCTTCTCCATGCCAAACTAAGATGGAGCGATGCCCCTCGCCAAGAAGACTATAGAGTTCACCTGGAAACATCAAAGAAGTTGTTTTTGTTGGTTTGCTTTGCTTTTTAGTCCTCTGGGGGCTCCACGTACTTGGCCAGTGTCCCGGGGCGCTTGGGTGGCCCATTCCCACCTAACCAAGCCCGGTGCGTAACCAGGAGCCGGGCTCCGCGCGCCATTCACCGCGGTGGGCTCCCAACTTCGAGGACATTTCCTTAAAAAGGGGGGAATGGGCACATCTCTTCTAACACTTGGGATGGGAATATGACGTCCTGAATTAAGTTTACTTCACTTTGGGGTTCGAGAGAACCTTGATAACCCTCAATGAAGTCAGAGATCTCCATGGAAAATAAGAGTTAGTTACAGAATGGAGCTTCTACGGAACCGAGAAAGCGCAAGCAATCCAAAGAGATGGCGGCGAGCTAGCAAGGCTCACGCCTGTGGAATTCCACCCCGGGTCCTCCTGCGTGATGAGTGTTTTCTTTTCCTTTCCCTTCCTTCCTTCCTTCCTTCCTTCCTTCCTTCCTTCCTTCCTTCCTTCCTTCCTTCCTTCCCCCTTTCCTTCCCTTCCTTCCTTCTTCCCTTCCCTTCCCTTCCTTTCCTTCCTTCTTCCTTTCCTTTCTTTTCCTTCCCTCCCTCCCTCCCTCCCTCCTTCCTTTCCTTCCTTCCTTCCTTCCTTTCTTCCTTCCTTCTTTCCTTCCTTCCTTCCTTCCTTCCTTCCTTCCTTCCTTCCTCCCTCCCTCTCTCTCTTTCTCTTTCTCTCTTTCTCCCTTCCTTCCTTCCTTCCTTCCTTCCTTCTTTCTTTTCTTTCTTTCTTTCTTCTTTCCTTTCTCTTTCTTCTTTCTTTCTTTCTTCTTTCTTTCTTTCTTTCTTTCTTTCTTTCTTTCTTTCTTCTTCTTTCTTTCTTTCTTTCTTTTCTTTCTTTCTTTCTTTCTTTCTTTCTTTCTTTCTTTCTTTCTCTTTTGCTCTCTTTCGTTCTTCTTAAACTCTTAAAAGACTCTGTCAAGGAGCCTGTAAAGTACAACCAGTATTTATCTCCTTTACCTCCTCTGTCTATGGCTGATAGAGAGCAGGGACAAATAAAATAGTCTATGATTTGTCCTTCAGCTCAGTTCAGGTCCAATCACAACAAAGACCCAAGATTTGTGATCAGCACCTTGAAGAACAGTTAGGGTACTGACACAGAGAGATGTTTTTAAAATATAGCTATGGACATGCTTCATCCTATAGAATTGCCTAATTTGTCATTCAGAAGCACTGAAGACAATTCTCTGACAGAAAAACAATTCTAAACAACGTTAGTCCACAGTTGTGCTTCACAACTAATGTTTGTTCTATATGACTTTTTCTCTTCTGTTGTTGTTGGTGTGTGTTGATCCCAGGCTTTGAACTCAGGGCGTGGGCACCATCCCTTAGCAAGGTTTACCTGGGGGAGATGAGAGGTGGTGGGTTTTGCTCTTACCCCTCTGGCCCCTACCAGGTCATGTGCACAGAGCTATGTACAGAACCAGAGGGGGCCTCCATATACACCAATGAAACCATACTGTGCATTGCATCTCAGGGCTTTGAGCCAGATGGCAATATGTTTTAATAAACAAGATAACTAAAAATAATTGACTTTAAATATTAAGAGGACATACAACGATACAAAACAATGGTTGAAACTAGCACTGAGAACACTTCATGGAAAAAAGGCTTTTATGATACCTCTCCACGTTGAAACTACCAAAGAAATGATCAACAAAGTCATGATTAATATTTGTTGCTTCACGATTCTTGAAAAATCCTATAGCGCAAAGGTGACTCGGAACACACATTATTATATCCATCACTCAAAGCAAATGATTATTGAGACTCATTGTCTTATACCTGTATGTAAACTCCAGTTTCTTGGTTTTTCATCTCAAGTTAGGTGTCTTGTTGGCTTTTGCTGCTTTAAATGAATATTGTTTTTCTGAATGTAGAAAACAGTATGGAATGATTGTGACACTTCATATAGCATATGATAGGCTTGCTTTTGCTTTGTAATATTTTTACACTTAAAGTTTTAAGTGAGTGATTTATTCTACTTTGTTAGATGTGTGCTTGAAGCAGTATTTTGTGAAAAATATGTTGTTGTGAATTAGTTCTGCTTAATGCAATTTACTTCAGATTGTTTGCAAGGTATGTCATCGAATTGTTGAAACACCTAGATAGGCCGTGTTTGAGTATAGCTACATCTTGTCTTAGTTGAAAAAGAAATTTTGTAAGTAATACTTACTGTTTTCCCAAGAACAAGCAGTGCCATTTATATGATTTATATGAAATAATATGAGCCAAAGTTACAAGCTTTAACTTATCTGAGACATTGCACTACCCTCCAGACAACTTATTTTTGATTCACTGTTTTCATTAAGTTCTCTCTCCAGCAATAGTGTTTAACTTTAACGGCATTTATTTTTCCTTCTGCTGCTCTGAAGGGATTCCATCCCTTTCAGTATCTGGCAGAGAGTGATCTGACAGATTTGTTTTGTGTTAACTTTATAGAACATGGGTGGTGGTTGTTTTTTTTTTTTCCATTCAGTGTTCTCTTGACAAAAAGTTTACATAAATATATTTTATTATCCATCTGACAAAATTATACTGAAGTAAAAATGGTATGCAGAAATGTCATTGGGAAAGCTTTGTCATATATGAAATTATCGAAAACAAACTTCTAAATTCACAAAACACATTTTCCTCTGTTTATTCATAAGCAAAGTAGTGAACTAGACTGATAAAAATTTGAACTTATTTTTGCCTTGAATACTTGTGTCTACATGTAATATTTAACCAAGTATATTTCCTCTATATTAGAATAAATGAGCCATGTGAAAGTATACCCTTAAGAGAAAATGAAATTCAATTTATTAAAACAATTTACGTTAAAATGCAGAGCATTTTTATAATGAACACTATGCACATAGCTTTGCTTACATATCCATACCTTGTTCAAAATTGTAACGTTAAATTTTTATTAATAAATTAGTTATTATAAAAACTACATTCAGACATCAGGATTATATCTTTGAGTATTCAGAAGGTACTTTTGGTCTTTATATTTAAAACACCATTTTCCTTCATTCTGGAGCTCTAGAAATAAAAGATAGGCCTACCATTTTCAGAGGTCTTGACCAAATTCGTGCGGTTAAAATATTTCACCATGAATCAGACTACCTGATCTAATGACTCAAGAGGGAGATTTTTTTTTTCCTCTCTTCATATCTAGCAGGAACTTGATTTTTTTAAAAAAGAGGTCCATATGTTCAAAAGCAGGCAAGAATTCATTCTTTCTCACAACTTTGAGTTATCTGTTTTCTAAATCTGGCCACCGACCTTAAGAGGAAAAGGAGTGAGGCCTGAAGAGATCTGGAACTATTTAGGAAGATATTATTCTCTTCACAAAGGGAAGTTCTTTTAATTCCTTCAAGCAGACGAGTAAGGATTGTATTTGCAGAAACAACAGGCTATATTAACAAAAAAAAATGTAGAAAAAAAAAAAACAAACCAGAAGTCAATCTATTTGAGTGTCAGATGATTCAGAAAGAGTGGGCCCAAATCGCCGTTCAAATTTCAGTTAAAAAGGAAAGCAGAACCATGTGTGGTCCTCATAAAAGTGAGGACTGAAGGCAATCGGAGGGCTCCCAGGAGAAGGCAGAATCAGGCCTTCAGATCTGCGGGGGAATGCACGTCTTTTGTTCTAGCATTCCCAGCTCCTATTTCCTTATTACAGAAGGAAGCTAACAGTCCAAGGATGAAACTGGAACTATGTTAATCACTTAATAGATAACAAGTTTCTTTTAAGACAAATCCTAGTAGTAAAAATAGTTTACTCAAGCACGTTATTCTGTACACGGGAGAGGAATAAATATAATAGACGTTCTAAAGTAGGACTCATATTAATCCTTCATCCATAATAGAAAATCAGCCATAGTTCATTAGACTCCCCTAGACTAAGGTAGCAATGAAATATCTTCAATTTTAGTCCATTCACAGAACATCCTTCAGATCCGTTCACTTTGATGCCTTTATAATGCAATCATCTAATCTATTCTCAATCTGAGCTTTTTGAGTCATTCAGCATAACAATGTCATATGATTTACCTTTAGAAATAAGGTGATGCTTTTCTAAAACGGTATATGATTTACAATTTGCTTTCTTCAGCAGAGGGAAATGTGAGCTCATTTCCTCCCAAACAAATCCGTCACATAGAAAGAGAAGAGGGGTGTAAAGATGGTGCACGTTTTATCTTTTCACGGAAAGAATATGGCTTTCAAGTCATTTTTGTTGTGAAGGTTGGAAAGGCAAAGGTCTAATGTTAACTTATCCCAGGATGACAGCCTAACTGTTAAATATTTAAATAATGAAGACATTGTATTCTGCACAACCTTGGCTAGAACAAATTCCAAGACATTTTTTTTTAAATCACGTTATCTTATGGAATCAAATTTTTGATTCGAAAAAGGGTTTCTTGACAATGAAAATTTCTACCATAGCATATTAGTATATTTGGCACATTAAATGATCATATATGTTTTAAAACTACATTATTGAATGACATTAAATTTACATAGTCCTACATGGTCCTCAGTTGGGACAACCAGACAGTGAAGGATACTCGTTATGGACCATGTTCAGCCATTTGGAAAGGAAAGGATGAGTTCCCACATGAACTTTACCTCCCATAGACATGCTATATCTGATCTAATTCCTTCTCAGAGGGACTCTACAGAATACAGCACAGCTAGCAATTAATGTGTGTCTCAGCAAAAATAGAAACGATGGGATATGCATGCCACATTAGTAACTCATAAATACAAACAAGTTCATGTTAAAGGCAAGGAAATGCTCTGCTTACAGTAAAAAGCAAGGCAGCTTGCTTAATTCTTGAGTTTCCCAAACTTGGACCAATAAGAAATGTTTCCTTTCCTGAAGGACCAACATCAGCAGGGCCTATCAATGAAAAAAAAAGATAACACACAATATGAAACTTAAGATTCAGCATTGTCAAAAGTTCCTTTTAATGGGGCAATGATAGAAGATCATCCTCATAAACTGGACTTCCAGAAAATATCTTAAAATGCATTATGCCTTTCAATGAAAATAATTGAATAGATAGTGTTACAATATGCTTCCTAGACCAGAGACCCAGAATTGTTTTCTATTAAAAAACTACGAATATTTTAGAGGATATGGATAGATCTTCAGTTCAAAACCAGACACAGACATCAAGAGCACATGAATCAGAGGGCATTGCTCCATTCCAGTAAATCTGCTTTATTGTTGTATGGATCCATTCTTTTTTTTTTTTTGGCCAGTCCTGGGCCTTGGACTCAGGGCCTGAGCACTGTCCCTGGCTTCTTTTTGCTCAAGGCTAGCACTCTGCCACTTGAGCCACAGCGCCGCTTCTGGCCGTTTTTTCTGTATATGTGGTGCTGGGGAATCGAACCTAGGGCCTCGTGTATCCGAGGCAGGCACTCTTGCCACTAGGCTATATCCCCAGCCCCAATATGGATCCATTCTTTACACAATGCCACACTCTCTTGTTTACCGTTTCAAGATAGAAGATAAAAATGTAGTGTTTGGCTCACCTTCATTTATTTGTTTCTCTGAAATACAAGTAAATATCATCTCCGGTATTCTAAAACCCTTTTCAGAACTCTTCCAACAGCACAACCAAATATTCTTATGTTGAAACTAGCCAAGACCTAGGTTTGGAATTAGAAAATAAGGATTCGTCAAGACTCTAATGAAAATATTAAAAAGTATAACTGTTTTTTACAATATCGAGTCAAAGTAAAGCCACTTGACTTTAACTTTTCCAGCTAACTGCTTAAACTCACAATATCAAGGACTCTTAAATATATCAACCTATTTATTCCTGATAATTCTGTGGAAATGATGACATTCCATTCTACATGTGATGGAAAAGGAAATACTCAAGATTATTTACGAAACCACATACCTGTCCCAGACACCCATTTCACAAACTTTAGCTATATAAAAGATAGAAGTTATAGAATTTGGAGAGCAACTGTAAAATAATCAGACATGAGGAGACTGGGAAAATATCTAAGGACATTTATCCAGAGGGCTTTAAATATAAAAATGAACTGAAAACGTGATGGAGATGGAATTATATATTGCTCATTCCATGCAGATGTAATTTTTATGCTTATCTTAAAATATTTTAAACTTAATCTGTTCCCTATCTTAAAATTTGAATTACAGTCTACTTAAAAGAATAAATAAAAGATTTTGAAAGTCTTCCCTGAAAGTTATTTCTGCAAACCTATTTAACAGAGGCTGTAAATTAAGGACATCCCTAAAACTGAATTAATCTTCCCTGAAAATCCTTCTGATAATTTCCTTGTTTTGAATCATAATAGCATTCTATTTTTGAATATTTCTTTGTCAAAGCAATTTTCTCTTTATAAAGGCTTCTATGTGTACTGGCATGTTCATTTAAGCCAAAAGGGAATTAAATCAATTTGTGCTTAGCTTAAGTAATTATTTCATTTACTTTATAATTATTATTTCTGAGTATGAAATGTTCATCATCCAAGGAAAAGTTAAAGCCCATAAAATTCAATTATCATTTTTGCCTCAGACGCACACCAGCTTCAGGATGGAAAGTTTCTCTCCCGAGGTGTGTGTGCACTTAGCTTTGAACTGCCTAGACCGCCAGAGCTGTCTGTGTGCGCATGGCTAATTCTCTTTGTCTTGTTTTCCTCTTGATAGCAAATTAATTTTCTCCAAGAAAGTTGGGAGAAAAACGCCAAAGTTTTAGAAGACATATCATAAACAAAAGGCTCGAAAGAAAATTACATCAGCGCCACTTTTAAAATGCGTATTACATCCATGCTTGTTTGGTGTTTTTTGTTTGTTTGTTTGTTTGTTTTTGTTTTTAGTAAATGTATGTAGCAATAAGGTAGGAGATCTGGGAGAATTCAGTTTAATTGGGGAAACACAAAGTCATTGAACATGCAACAAACCCATGACAACCAGCACCGGATGGGGCTCGTTTCTTTGGTTATGACTTAAAGCTTATGAGGTGGAGTCTCAACTCCGGGTGGCTTAGGTGCTTTCCTTCTACCTGCCTGCTTCGGGAATGCACCTGCTTCCCTCATGTTGCTTAGTTATTCACTGTGAATTGACTGATTCACAGTTCTTGGGCTTGAACTTCACTCCCATTCGGGCGCTGCTCTGCCACCTGAGCCAGGCCTGCAGCCCTGCTTTTGGCTGTTGAGTCTGCACTGTGCACTACCCCCTCGCTCTTTGCTCCCCATGTTTGGGGGCCCCCTCCAGCTTTACGCCCAGGCTGCACAGGCCGGGAGGCAGCTAGGATGGCAACTCACCGGAGAGGAAAGTCCTGTTGCATTGACTCTGAAGTTAAATTGCAACGTCTCCGACAGTGGGCAGATAGAAACCCTCACCCAGGGAGTGCCTCTTCCGTCCGGGCGATGGATTTGTCCATGCGGGAAACACCCTGGGGAGTCTTCCTCGCTCACCCCACAGATTGTGTCTAGGAGGAGGGCTGGCTCGCCTTTCTCTGCAGTTCTGGTTAAGAAGCCTGGAGCAGCCAGAGCCATTTCCCAACAATCTTGCGGCAGTCAGAGCCAGCACCAAAGCCCAATCACAGTCCTAACCTGCCAGGCTTGGGGCCTGCTGGATATATTAGAAGTGAAGTAATCCTCTTATTTTTAAAGCCAGTTTAATTTGAATTTGAACTTTTTATATTAGAGTGTACTATGAGGATTATGTGTAATCTAACTACAGTAATAGAAGGGTTTTTTTTTTATTAATATGTGTGCAATGGAATACGGCTCTCAAATGTTACTTTTTGGTGTATTGTTATTATAATTTAAAGTGACAGCAAAAGAGCCAAAGAAACTTCACAAAATACCACTTTCCACCAATTCCAGCGCTTGAGAGCCTCTCGATCCCATTTTAGTTTGGTGCATAAAATCTAATAGCTTCGAGAGAGTGCCTTTCAGCAATGCATAATGATTTGTTTCTGAAAATAGTTTGAAAGTTTCTCCCCGGCTAAGGTGAAAATCTTTAAAGGGATTCTTGTTTCCTAATAACGCCATTGCTTTTGTTGTTTTGGTGGATGTCAGCCTTTGTGAGGATTTTGAAATCTACAGGCATGCATGCGTGATTGGTGAAGGCCCATGGAGTAGCCTAAGAGAGCCATGCCCCCTTCACACAGGGCAGAGACAGGCACTGTGCCTGAAAACAAACAAGCAAACAAACACCACCAAGAGGGCAAATTCGCATGATTTTCAAAGGGAAGACAAAGCCCTGGAGCCAGAGTGTGTCCTGTGAAAGGAGGAGAATTCTGGCCCGTGGTGTGCTGTCCCTGTCATTGCGCTTGCTTTCTTCTTATGCAGCACATACAGAAGACTGGGTGGCTGGTGGGGTAAGACACGGTGGTGCCAAGGAAGCTTCTGGAAGCGAGCCGAAAGCCCGGCACTGAGAGACAGGTGCTTGTGTGGAGGTGAGCTCCGGTTACCATAGAAAGGGAGTTCAGGGCAGTTCCAGAATAGAAAAGGCGACATGCTCTTGTCCCGTGAGGAGCTACAGGGGATGTCTGTCACTTGTCCCTTACTTACAGGACAATATGCCGTAAACCAACTGTACAAACTGGGGGAGGGTGGGGAGGAGAAGGCGGGAGAAAAACCAAGAAGGAGGTAACAAGCTTGGTAAGAAACGTCTTCACTTCCCTACCTATGCAATGCTAACCCCTTTGTACATTACTTTGACAATAAAAAAGGAAATTGAAATAAGAAAGGGGGAAAAAAACCAGCCATAAGTGAATGAGCCCCATGGGTGGGGTCTGAGATCCACTCAAAAGATATTTAAAAAATTCAATTCTACAGTCTGTCTCTTGGAGAGTTCAAGTACTGCATGCTAGGGACAGAGCTGTTAGCCGGGAGGGGCTAGTGGCCGTGTGGACAGGGTGGGCTTGGTGCGTGCCACAGCAGATTGCCCAGGCCACGCCGGGAAAGGGAACAGACCTAAGACACGAAGGAAGGTATTCAGGCTTCTAACATCAAATCTTAATTTTTTTAGAAGGACGTGAGTTCCTTTTTGTGCTTGACAGTTATTACTACAGTGCTGTTTTGGTGATCATTACATTTTTTAAATGATAACAAATAGTCACAAACCATTGAAAGCTTCTTTAAGTACAAATCCAATAGAAGAATATGTGAATAATAATTCAGCTGTTAGTCTAGTATTTTGCACAAATATGAGTTCAATACATCAGTGTGGTGGTGGGGGGGTTATGAATAAATTATGTTTCCAGGCAAATATTTCACCTTTAACCTTGACACAGTTACATATTCTTAAGGCAGTGGGCTTAGTTCTTTTCAAATGTCCATGCTCATGGAGATAGATGAGAGAAAAACGTTAAAAGAAAAAAAACTCATCTAGGAAGTTGGGTTTAGTTCAACGTTCTTTGTTCTTCTGTTTCATAATCCAGGCAGTATTTTTTTTTTTTTTTGCCCAAACAACACAACAGGAGGTAACAGAATATGGACTTAACTCCTTTATCAGCATTGCCTTAGGCATTGGGTAATTGTGCATAAGATAAAGAACTGCATTATAAATGCTACATAAACCTTTTGTGTCGTATTTTACACATTATATTTGTTGCACTGCATTATTTCTGTGCACCCTACAGATATCCTTCAAAACATTTACCTCCCCTTCTATTTCCAGTGATCTAACGAGTAGAAAGGCTTCCCTGTGGGATGTCTACTGCACAATTCTCATTTAAAAATATTTTCTATTTCTTGTTTTGATTTATTTCAAGTCACCTAGGTTTCAAATGACAAGCCAGTTTGTTGTTGACCTTTTAAAAAAAATCCCAGGGCTTTAAGAAAGAGCCATAGGGAGCCAGTTAAAAATACTGTTCATTTTATGATAAGGATATGGCAACTTTCTCCTGCAAACACATTGTGGCAAGACTGCAGTCATTTAAAATAGAATGATATAAAAGAAATACCTATGATTTGAGTAAGATATTTTATCTATAATCCATGTTCTCTCTTTTATTTTTATGGAAATATTATGCTTATTTTATGTGATTGTATGGGTATAAAATAATGCTATGCTGAAGTATGAAAGAATGCTATGATGAAGTATGTTAGCAAAAATATAAAATATTAAAGGACACTGAAACCGTTCATAATATTTTGCTTAGGGGATGGTATGGCTTCTAGCACCTTGATACATTGTCCTAACACCCAAATTAAATCACTGTCAAATCATGGGCTGCTCAGAATTTTAGAAAGTTAAGACCTTTTCTTAAAATTCTGTAGCAGAAACAACTGATGTTTGGTAAGGAGCATGACCTATGAGGGTTTTATTTGGTTTAGCCTCTTTTTTTCCTCAGATCTGTGGTTGGATGGCTAAAAACCTAGCAGTCTCAAAGGAAGCTAAGATAAAGAGAAAAAAAAATTCTATCTCAAGGTCATGAATCTCCTAAAAGTAGACATAAGAAAGATATATTTGCAACACAAGTAAAAGGAAAGCTTGAAAATATATTTAACAAGACTACAAAATGTACACTTTGAGATCTACCAAATAACACCAATAAATGAAAAAATATGATGATATCAATGTTTTTGAATCTGAAGATTTAGTAATGCTAAAATCACATTTTTCAAGTCAAAGCAATGTCTAGTAACTTTTCAGCACATATCAATGTTCAAGTGGAAAATTTAATAAAAGTAAAATGATGAAATCATCAGAAAAGAACAAATTAATTTGTAGAAGAAATATTTTCAACTTTAATCTTGGCTATGAAGCTATATTTATCAACACAAGGGAAGGCTGACACAAGGCTAGACGGACATAGACAGGTAAAGGAAGGAGAATTGAGTTTTGAAAAAGACTCACTTTTACGGTCAACAGAAATTTGAATTTCAGTGGTGAAGAATTTCCAACAAATGGCACCAGGATGCACAGACAACCACGGTAAAGAATGAGTTTGTAACATTTTATTGTAACACACACACATGCACGCGCACACACACACACACACTAGCAGACCATAAGTAATGCATTTACCATGGTTACACACATTTAGAAGGAAACATACAGATGCATCTGTGTAGTCCCTGTTAGAAACTGCTTTCTTAGATCTATTAGGCAAATCATCAAAACCATATATTACATTTTATCCACATTAACACCTCAGCAATGCCTGGTGGCGTCAAGGAAATGGTATCAGAAGAATGATGTCCGGTATGTAACTGGAAGCTACTGTCATTTATCATCTAATGCTTTGACTATCTACTTACATATCTTTAAGTCAGTGGCAAGAAGGAGTCAATTAAATCATTACTCCAGCCGGCTCAGGAGGACCAACCTTAACCTGGAGGGAAGTTTGTTTTTGTCCGTTAGATGTGTTTCCGGGAGACAGAAGATGGTTGGGTCCTGCTGTTGATTCACCTAACTGATCCAGGTCTTTTTATTGTAGCATTGAGTCTATTAATGTTGGGCATGAGAATTGAAGAATATGTAGTAGATCTATCATGTAACTCTCAGTTTTGCTGTTGAGTCTTTCCTTCTCCTGTATTTATCTGTTCATTCTCTCATGTGCATGTTGGTCTTCTGTACACGAGATGTCTTTCAGTGTCTCTTGTAGTGCCTTTTTCTTTTTCTTTTTTTTTTTTTTTTTGCCAGTCCTGGGGCTTGGACTCAGGGTCTGAGCACTGTCCCTGGCTTCTTTGTGCTCTACCACTAGGCCATGTTCCCAGCCTGTCCCTGAGCTTCTTATTTTGCTCAAGACTAAGACTCTACCACTTGGGCCACAGCACCACTTTTGGCTTTTTCTGATTATGTGGTGTTGAGGAATCGAACCCAGGGCTTCATGCATGTGAGGCAAGCACTCTACCACTAGGCCATATTCCTAGCCTTGTAGTGCCATCTTAATGGTGATAAATTGTTTGTTATTCTTTATTATGAATGTTTTAATTTTTCCCTTTCACTCTGAATGAAAGATTGGCTAAATACTGTACTTTTCGTTAGTTATAGGGAATACTTTTTATGCTATACATAATATTATTTTATATTCATGCTATTTGTCTAGAATTTTATTTAAATCATACAGAATAGAATATATAACAGATTGAAAGATAAAATAAAAATAAGACTTTGAACAGTGTCCTGCAATGACCCTCTCTGGAAGATAATTTTAAGTTAAAGAAGGTTTAAATGTGTGTGTACTAAAATGGATCACATGAAATTTTATCATGGACTTCCCAAACCATCTAAATGAATTAAAGTAAAACACAGCTCTCAAGCGGTGGTTTCCCAAACATATCTGAATACAGAAAGACTTCCTGTAAACAACAATATTGTTAGATATTACAAACTTTTACATTTTGTAAACTGTTTTCAGTATATGGACTCAAGAGAATAGATTCCTTAAGTTCAAAGGAATAATTTTTTTATGTTCCCAACTTTGATATGATACTTTATTTTTTATAAAGAATAGCATACATATTCACTATTTTATTAATGTATACAATTCATAAAGAAAAACAGCTTAAGAAAAAAATAATATTTTATTTCCCTTTACTTCATGCTGATTTAGTCCTACTAAAATTGGAACAACTAGGAATTATTTTAGTTCTTACTTTTGTAATCTTAAAGTGAATTATATATGTATGCTTATATATAAATGATTATACATATTCGCACATATGTAAAATTTTTCCAAAATAATTGCCATTTATGTTATTTCTCTATGATTGCTACATTTTTCATGGTGTGTTCTCCAACAAACAACTTTATTGTTTCATTAGTATTACATGGAAGTATATGGCCAAAATGATATTCATTGCTCATCCTATTATATCTTTAAAAACTACATTGATAATTAAATAGCAGTGTTTTCTTTGCTTATTCTGCATTTACCCATTATGCATGCATGTTGTTGACTTACCTACATGCCTTTTACCTCTTTTTGTGTTTCTATTTATGTTCAAACTTCCTACCTGAGCTACAAGTTCCTCAGCATGAGTTCAGATTCCATGTCCATTGTCCTTTCTGACTCTCAGCCTTTCCCGCTGTGTCAGGGGAAACTCTCACCAAGAAAGAGTTTCTCACCCAGGTACCAGGGGCTCCTGCTTGAAATTGCACTCAGGAGGCTGAGATTTGAGGACTGTGGGAGTGTGGTTCATAACCAAACTAGGCAGGAAATTCTTGGAAACTTTTCTCTGACTAAGCACTCCCTCTCAAACAAACAAAATAAAGAGGAGGAGGAGGAAGAGGAGATGGAGGAGGAGGAGGAGGAGGAGGAGGAGATGGAGGAGGAGGAGGAGGAGGAGATGGAGGAGGAGGAGGAAGAGGAGATAGAGGAGAAGAGGTGGAGGAGGAGGAGGAGAGGGAGGGGAGGAGAGGGGGAGGGGGAGGGGAAGGGGAGGGGGAGGGGAGGAGGAGGGGAGGAGGAGGGGGAGAAGGAGGGGAACCGGAGGGGGAGGGGAGGAGGAGGGGAAGGGGAGGGGAAGGGGAGGGGGAGGGGAGGAGGAGGGGGAGGAGGAGGGGAAGGGGAGGGGGAGGGGAGGAGGAGGGGAAGGGGAGGGGGAGGGGAGGAGGAGGGGAAGGGGAGGGGGAGGGGAGGAGGAGGAGGAGGAGGAGGGGAAGGGAGGAGGAGGAGGAAACAGCAGCAGCAGCAGCTGGGAGTGGAGTTGTGGCTCAAGTGGTAGAGCTCTACTCTTGAGCAAAAACCAAACCAAAGAATGAAAAGGTTCAGGGAGAGTTCTGAGGCCCTGACTTCAAGCCTCAGGACCAACAAGTGAATATGTAAACAAAATATTCTTCAATATATCTATAGTGATCGATCGATCAATCAATCGGTCAATTGATTTGTCTTTCTGTCTATTCATCTATCAATCCATCCATCCATCCTTCTATCCATCTATCTATATTTCCTTCTACCTTTGCATATTCTTGGTTGGACATCCAGAGGAAAATATAGGCTGACAAGAGAAAAATGATAAAAATTTATTTAGTAGGAGTTTTATATGCCAGTTCAGTCTTCATAGGAAAATAAAACTGCAGAAAAGAAATTAAGATGAGTGTGTTCCAAATATTTGTGAAGGAGAATAAAATGTTCTTTATAGATCATAATTTTATACATACTTCTAAATGAGGAATTCCATTTACAAATGTGGTATCATACATCAAATTTAAAACAATACTTTGAGTGAATTTCATTACAATAAATCTTAATATAATAAATAAAGGAAGATAATTATTTACTTAATTAAGTGATACTCTCAATTTTAATTTTGGTTGACGAGATACTTGATTTTGAGGAAAAATTAAGTTAAATTTGCACACAATATTTCATATTTGTGGATTTTTCTTCCTAAGATGGCACCCTTTCATAGTTCAAGTATTTGATTACTCTAAGTCTATAATCAGCACTTCCTCACATGGTACCTTTCATATTTAATAGGCATTCCATTTATTTTTTTATTCTAAATTCCTACTTGAGATTCAAGTTGAATAACTAATTTAATGGTTGTCTCTCATGCAATTTCATCCTCTTGTAATGATGTTTGCTTCTATATAGAATCAGTATCCCTAATTTTGTATTTTTACAAGAACTTTATTTTCTAATTAGAATTGCTTATTAAATGAATTTTGGTATTTTTCTAAACATTTCTATGTTAGGGTATCAGAGTTGTAGGATGTTATAGAAGATTATCTCAGTTTCCAATATACTCAGATAAAATTACAGAGATTACACGGGAAGGTGATACAAGAACATCATCAATAATAGAAGCTACAGATACACATGGGACGTTGAAAGTGGTTACAACTGTGATATAACAATTGTTTCCATAACATGGAGTTCATTCACTTAGCATCATCTTATGCGTTCATAAGGGTATAGCTATTGGGCTCTTGTGATCCTCTGCTGTGACTAGTCTAAACCTGTACTAATTATTCCCAATAAAGGAGACCATAGAGTCCATGTTTCTTTGAGTCTGGCTCACTTCATTTAGTATAATTTTTTCCAAGTCCTTCCATTTCCTTACAAATGGGGCAATGTCATTCTTTCTGATAGAGGCATAAAATTCCATTGTGTATATGTACCACATTTTCCTGATCCATTTGTCTACTGAGCGGCATCTGGGTTGGTTCCAGATTCTAGCTATGACAAATTGTGCTGCGATGAACATTGTTGTGCTGGTGGCTTTACTGTGATTTAGTTTGTGGTCTTTTGGATAGATGCCCAAAAGTGGGGCTGCTGGGTCATAGGGTAGTTCTATATTTAGCCTTCTGAGGAATCTCCATACTGCTTGCCAGAGTGGCTGAACCAGTTTACATTCCCACCAACAATGAAGTAGGGTTCCCTTTTGGCCACATCCCCTCCAACAATTGTTATTGTTAGTTTTCTTGATATATGACATTCTTACTGGGGTGAGATGGAATTTCAATGTTGTTTTGATTGGCATTTCTTTCATGGCCAGTAATGTAGAGCACTTTTTCATATGTCTCTTGGCTATTCTCATTTCCTCGTCACAGAAGTTTCTTTGTAAGTCTTTAGCCCACTTGATGAGGGGGCTATTGGTTCTTTGCGGTTTGGAAACCGTGTATACTGGTATTAGAACTAGGAAATTGAAAGTGAATACCAAAATTGAGAGACACAGGGTAAAAAAAGACAATCAACTACAAAAGCAATACTTGCAAAACTGTTTGGTGTAAGTGAACTGAACACCTCATGGGGGGAAAGGGAAAGGGGGAGGAGGGAGGAGGGGTATGAGGGACAAGGTAACAAACAGTACAAGAAAAGTATCCAATGCCTAACGTATGAAACAGTAACCTCTCTGTACATCAGTTTGATAATAAAAATTTGGAAAGAAAATTTAAAAAATATAAAAATGTAAGAACTATGAAAAAAAATAAACCAAATTACTAAAAAAAAGAAGATTATCTCAATGCTTCTAATAAGTGACTGAAAATGTAACCAAGGTAAGAAACCAGTATAGAAGATGGATCAATTTAAACTACAAAATTGAGACAATTCGGTTATTTTAGCCACATTTCATGTGTGGTAAGATTGGAAGGCATTCTTGGTCAGTGAAGGTTTCATGATTCTTCTGTGCTGTATTGTTCCCGGTTTGGATAGTATTCTTAGTTCCTTGCTCACAGAATATAGGAAAATATTTATGAAAAGATGATCTTGAGTTATAGTTTGATCAATGTGGACTTCAAGTTCCTAGGACATTTATCTAGTACATAACACATTTTCAAGCCTGGGGGAAATAAAATAAAATGATCGGATTTTGCAATAAATAGTCCAAGTACATACGTTGAATAGTTCTAGTAGAAAAAGTTACTAGAAAACATTACCTCTATACAGCATCAATGGTAAATCATTCCTTCTCTTAGTAGTGAAGTTTTTCTACTTTACAATCATTTAAATGAAGTGATAGATGAAAATGCTGAAATTCATCTGAATCTACTGTTTTCAGAGAGCCATAATGCCAATAAATAAAAAGCCTCCCAAGGGTCTGTGTTTCTTTAAAGGGCTCAGCACAAACTACCAGGCTGTCCCTCATCTGGTTTTCAGGGAACTTCTCACCTCTAACTTCCAAGAGGACTTCGCTTACGGCTCCCTTAGTGCTCATGGTATCCTGGTTCATGTCTCTTTAAACACCAGAGCACCATCTGGCTTTATAACACAATGATAAATAATTTTTTTAAGAAAGCATCACCCTGTCCTCCTTAAAAGTACCTCCTTAGCTGAATTTTTCATCATCGACTCAGAAAAATAATGATAATTCTTTTCTCATGGCTTTGTTTTTTGTCGTGTAACTCTCAGAAACTAGTTTGTCCTTTATCATTTACCCATCTTACCTGTAAAATAGAGCCTCAATGATTAATAGTTTATTTATTGTGAGGTTTTGATTAAATCATCACTAAGAGACCAATAACCCAAAACCTCCAAAATGATAATCTTATTATAGGAAAATTCCATGACAGTTTTCGTTGAGTACTAAGACTGAGAAACAGGACATTGGAATTGTTAACATTATCTATTTAGGGTAGAGTACTGTATTTTGATTTCCACAACTCTTTGCAGACCTAATAACTTTTTATATAGCTCATAATTTCTGGTTTACCAAAATATTTTCCAAATTGAAAAGCCCTCCTCATCCTTATCTATATTTGCACTCTTTCCATAAACATAATTTATGTAAAAGTTTAATATGAATTAGACCTGCTTCTGCTACAAGATTGTATGCCTATTAGCTTTCAGGGGGGAAAAGACATTCTTTAACAAGTATCTGACCTCTAACTAATGCTAGCATGTTTTACTTAACTTTTCATTGTGTCCACACACCAAATTTGCAATGTCTAATCAAGTACATCATATGCAATTGGCCACAAAAAGTAGGTTCTTAGAGATTCAGATGAGAACAATCAGGATATTATGATCATGCGGAGTTATAAAGAATCTATTCTTGTGGACTGATGTGATCTTTAAATCGGCTCACTAACTTAAAAATTTGCAAGAGTACCTTTGCTTTCCCCATTTTGTACACTTAGCAAATTGCCTAGCAGTCCTTTCTGATTCTTTCAATAAGCCAAACACAAAGCAAACAAAGCATTTATTTATATTTACATCTGCAAATGCAGAGCAAGGAGCTCAGTGCTTCCCTGCTCCCCTCTGCTTGAAGAAACTTGATCTGAGAGAAGAAGTCACAGAGAACAAAGCCCCATCTACCTTTCTCCAATCAACAAGTGGATTGTGAAGTTAAATTTTTGTCTTAGTAAGATGTTGAGGAAATGCCACCCAAAAAGCCTTTATTAAACATTTGGATATTATTCACCAGGTAGGAAAACGCTCAAATATTTGCTTTCCGTTGTTAGCATATACACTGGAGCTGCTGGAATTTTGACGTAACTTAGGTAAACGCAATTATGTTCCCTCTGTGTGTCTACACTCTGTCTCATAAAATGCCACCGGATGGACTTTCTCCAGATCTGAAGACTATAATTGGTATCATTAAATTGCATTTGTTATGGATTGAATGAATTATGGGAACTTCAGCTTTTGGACAGAAACCCTCCTTCACCTCCTTGTCCGATCAGCTGCTCCTTGGCCTGCATGGGAGCTGTCCCCAGAGGAAGAGCGTGACAGGAGCAAGCCAGCTCCCCACTCAAGTCCTGCAGAGTTCCCCTCAAGACTTCCTCTTTCCCTTTACGCACTGAGTGGCATTTAAAATCTACGTCTCATTTATTCCACATACCTGCATACAGTACATAATAAGGATTCAAAAAATGAAGTTTATATGTGTATTATTTGGCTTACAGAAAATAAAACTAAAGAGAACACAGTCCCACCAACCCGAAGGCTGCTGAACCCAGAGCAGCTCACGGAGGCTCAAACCCGTCCTGTGAAGGAAGACACGTCTTATTAACCAAGGATACCATTTGAAGATGGGGAATGGACCAGGATTGTGGGAGCAGCTAGCTGCCGCATGCCCAGCATTGCTGCGCCAGAGAGAGATAAGATTTGATTTGTTTCGAGGGTCACTCTTAATTCAGTGTGGAAAACAGAGGAGGGAAGCCACCAAAGTGAATGTTGGAAAAGCTGTTAGGAGGATATTGAATTATACCAAGAAAAAAACAAAAAGCTCCCTGTGTGGGGGTCAGCTTACCATGCTAAAGATGGAAATACATCGATGACTTTGAGATAGTCAGGAAGTCTAAAGTGTTACCTTTTAAGGAATATGGCAAAAAAAAGAGGAGAAAGGCTAAATTTTGTTGGAAAAATACATCTCTGTGAGAGAGCTCTAGATTTAGGCATTTTTGAAAGAGCAAACAGAAGTGAAAATGAACTCTTGCTGTGCTAGCTTAGAAACACAAACACAGCTACTCACACTGAAACTAGGCTGGACTCCTTTAGTCATGGAGTCAAGGAATTTGAAAATGAATTATCGAAACAGGAAAGCAAATGAATCAATTTTATATTCAAATTTAACCACAAACAAGACACTCATTACCTTATAAATGGCACTGATTGTGAATGAAATCATGTGACTGTATATGATTTATCAATTTAAGAGTAATTATGATTCTGATAATTATGATTCTGATTCAGAACAATATCTTATTTTTCTCATTGACATACTAAAATGATGCAATAATTGTCCCAGACAGAAGTGATTTTTAAGAAATTAAAGCAAAAACTTTCTAACTCCTTGAAATAGCTTGAATTTACAGATTATATAAAAACCATCCAACCCCCAAGACCAGCCCTGGCAGCTTACAACTGTAATTGTAGCTACTCAGGAAGCTGAGATCTAAGGATCACAGTTCCCAGCCAACCGGGAGAGGAAAAGATCCATGAGACTCTTGCGGCCAAACCAGAAGTGGAGCAAAAGAGCTCAGGGACAGCAACTAGGCCTTGAATTCTACCTCACAGCGCACACAAAACAGTGTCAACCCAAATTATAACCCACATTATACCTAAATACATTTTCTAAATATAGAATATATAGTGAAAGGATGTGATGTTGGAGTAGAATTTTAATAGACATAGACATAATGCTGTCATATTAATCATGTTACATATAGTTATAGATAGATGTCTTGTAAAAGCTTCTTTAGTAGACACTCATATCATGTGAGGATACAGCAACAGGACAAATAATTAAAACATTCCCACACCAAAATGGTCACAAAAGCATTTGGATATACGCCTCTAGTTTCAGACTGACTTTTCCTTATCGTATCATACTAAACTTGGGAAATCAATTAATGAGAAATTACAGGAAATGAGATGCTCAGTGTTTTCCACATGCAATCTGTTAGCCTCTTGATAGCCACCTTGGAGTGTAGCGGCAGGAGCTCTGCTAACCCTTGGCCGTCATTAATGGCTCACCAAGTTCTTCCTGCGGAACCCACAGTGACTTGCTCGTTCATTTCCTTCTCCGAGCAAGCATCACATTGTTGACGATACTGGCAGCCCACCTGATGCACGCAACACATCTGTGGTGAACTCAAAACAAGGCAGAGGGAGTTCCTAGTCCGGATAACTCTCATGCTATGATCAATTTGCTCTTAGTTTAACGAGCCTGTAAAAGATGGCTTTCTAATTCCCAACATTTCTGACCTGAAGGGAGAAATGCAGCAAAGATTCACCGAAAAGTGACAGTGCAGACAGCATACCAATGCTGTCTCTCTCACGTCGATTTGCCTTTATAGATGCAAGAAATTCTATTCTGCTGCTGTCAGAACAGAATGGATGCAGACCACAACTATAATTCTACAGTTCTTCTTCATGTACGTCTCTATACCCAGAGCTTTTGCCCAGGCCCGATGGGACATTGCAACCCACAGCATAGATATTCTCACAGTCCAGAACTAACACAGAGGGTGGCTTATTCAGAAAAAAAGAAAAAACAAAAAAATGAACGATTAGTTCAGTTCTAATACACATAAAGAATTCACACCTCCCAGGGGTAGACCACTAGGATTTTCCTAGCACTCATTTTATTAGAACTAATACGAAGGTTGACTTTTATTGTGAATGATAAAGAGAAGTCAGATAAACAAAAACTTAAACATTTAATTTCAAGTCATTCAGTCTTCTAAAAGTAGATTTTACATTAAAGAGAAATATGTGTTTCTCAGTGCCCTGGTTTCAATAATGATTCTCTTTGTAGAGATTGGGTGAGTTCTAAGAATCAATATTCATTCTACAGATCTTTAAACATTTATAAAATGAGACTTAAGTTTAAAACAACTATTCAAGTTTAGTATTCAGTGGGGGTCTAACATGGAACAAATATAAAGATATTTCACCTATCAATTATTAAAAACAACATAAAAGAACAAGAAGGCAACAGGGCAAGCGAAGATGAGAAAAAAAAACTTTTTCATAATCCTGGCGAGATAGATCAATTCTTTTTACGTCAACAACCCTCACTCAGCACTCTGAAACTGAGTTTCGCTCGTTGGCTTTCTTAGCTCCATCCCAAATGATCTTTAATCGCTGGTGAAGGGAATTTTGAGAAGCTCCTCTGTCTTTCAAGTCGCCCCGCACGTGCTTACGATGGCTGTAATCATTGTCAGTGTTATTACACAGTGCACGGAAATAAAGCGCCTGACACAGTGAATTTCCACTCCCAAACAGGACCCATATTTTGTGCTCAAAAACAATACTGCTGAGGAGGTCGGTGTGTTCACACGCTTCCAATTACGGGAAAAAATACCAGCGCAAGAACTCGGGCTCTGGGGGCACAGTCCTTACCCAGCAGGAAGGGACGGCCATCGGGAGCATGCACATGAGAAGGTCAGCGCCAGCGAGGAGAACGGCCCGCTGGGCAGCCGCCAAGGCGCAGGCACCGGGCTGCTCTCGCAGAGGAAGAGTCCCTGCCAGTGCCTCGACCTCAGAATAGAAGGGTGGAACCGCAGGGCGAGCCCTGGCTGGGTGCTGGGTGCTGGGTGCTGGGTGCTGGGTGACAGACCCCACAGGGTCGTTTTGGGCCCAAGAATGGGAAAGAAAGAGGGTGTTCAGGGTCGCGCAGGAAGCACCCGTGGAGGCCAGGCGCAGGTGCACCGCAGAGGCCCCTGCGGGAAGACCCCAGGGCCAGGCGCAGGGGAAGAATCAGCTCCTCACCGCCAGGACGGAGGTTAGCTCCAGTCAAGGCCTTCCTTTTAGGTCTTTCCTTGGCTTCAGAGCTTTGAATGATTTGTTCAAAAGTGTGAGGCTCCACCCGCTACCTAACAAGACGGTCGTGCATAGAAGAAGGCTCTAGACTAACCTTCTGTGCTGCTGGAAGGGCTCAAAAACTCCACATTCTACGGTCTCTTTCAAACCAGGATGAAACCAAGACGCCCCTTATTACTTCCCTCAACAGGGTCAGAGTCCTCACGGAAGGGCCCTTCAACCAAATCCCAAGGTCAGTCCAGGGTGCCCAAGGGCAGTGCATCCCTTCACGGGGATCACCAGGCAGCCAGGTCTCCAGGGCCCAGGCCCAGGAAGGAGGTGGAGGAAGCCACCAAGACGCAGCTCCGCCATCTCATCCCTGCTCTGCTGACCCGGGGAGAAAGGCAAAAAGGCTTTCGTACAGTTTTAGAGCTTGGCTGCAATTATGCACCTGTAGATGTCAGACAGAATAACCCTTGTACGTAACAATAAATGTCTCCGAATCATTTTATTAACCTTCTTTTTTTTAATTTGCCACTTATTGGAAAAGTGACCTTTCCAAAGCGAGTTAGTTCATTTAAGTTATTATAACTTTGAACAATACTTAGGGATGGGAGCTGTTTCATTACTATAAGATTGTCCTGTTAACAATCAAGACAACTCTCAGGGGATGTTGCATAAGAATAAATGTTGTAGCTGACAGACTTCTTACTCTCTAATTCTGCTGAGCGACTAGCTGTGGGGATTTTAAAGAATTTCCGTGATCTTTAAATCACAGCTTCAGAAGATCATAAAAGCAGAAATAACCTTGGAGAGAAAAGAATTTAAATGCCTTATTTTCTAATTAATGAAAATAGATTCAAACAGTTTGATATAATTCAGTGGAATTACCACCCCCCTGCATCAAAAATTGCTTCATAGTGTACCTTCTAGAAATTGAGGAATCCATTGTATTTCCTCTCCATTGATTACGTCATTTATTCTAAAAATGCGGACAGAACAGTGGTTTATTCAAATAGAGGAACGGTGCAGAACACGGTTGCATCCTTAGGTGTTGTGTAACATGGACAGCACTACTTAAGCCGGTTGTCTGTGACTCATGCGTGTAATTCCAACTATGGGGATTCTGTGAACAGGAGCGCTGTGGTTTGAAGGCAGCATTTGTAGAAAAGTCCATGAGAGGCCAACTCCAAAATTGCCATCTAAAACCCAGGCAGAAGGCATGGCTCATGGTAGAGGGCCAGCCCTAAGCAAACAATCCACGCCATCGCAGAGCTGAGTCCCCAGCTCCGAACCAACGAGGGCACATTGTCCAGATTCACTCCCGGTTAGTTTAGAATCAAGTATTTTAAATATAAGATGAATCATATGTCATGGAATTTCTCCTCTGTGATCACAGAGTTAATCACTTATTTGCACAGACGTCGTCATATTCTATTTTTTTTTTTTTTTGGCCAGTCCTGGGCCTTGGACTCAGGGCCTGAGCACTGTCCCTGGCTTCTTCCCGCTCAAGGCTAGCACTCTGCCACTTGAGCCACAGCGCCGCTTCTGGCCGTTTTCTGTATATGTGGTGCTGGGGAATCGAACCTAGGGCCTCGTGTATCCGAGGCAGGCACTCTTGCCACTAGGCTATATCCCCAGCCCTCAAACATTCTTTTCACACTTGTGTCAAATAGATCTCACCCTCCTTTTCTGGTCACAAGATGTGCACAAGGAACTTATAGCAGGGCCACCTCTCCTTCCCGTCCGTAACCAGGGAAAGGCCACACATCACTTGTACACGGAGAATCCTCTTTCCTTGCTCTTTTTCTTTCTCTTAGCTGTGTAGACAGGCTCAAACTGAGTTTTTCACCATGCTCTCCATCTCACTTTTCCTCCTCTTTAACGAGATCTTTCTAAAATACCATTAATATACACTTGTGAAAATCCATCCTAAGATCTAAAAAGGCGCGCTCTATGGAAGACACCCCAGTGGGTCACTAAGTTCTGTCAGATGGGATGATATGCTGATTAGATTACATGGAGACTAATGTAAAACTAAAATTATATAGGAAAGAAAATAGAAAATCCTGCATGTTCATCTGTGTTTAGCACTAAGAATGTAAATAGAAGATAGCATTATTTTCTCTCTATATACATATCTAGAGATAATTGCTCTGAAACATTATTTTTTGCGGTAATGGGAACACTGTGTCTAAATATGGCGATACATAATTTCTGCAGATATGGAGTGCAATGTTTCCTGTCAAAAATGTGAAGAAAATCCTTCCTTGAGATATTTTGAAATTATTAGAGACGCATGAACTCTACTTCTCTCTGCACACTGCCCGAGAAAGGATTCTCTGCCTCCCAGTGCTGAGCTACCCAGCAGAGACAACTAGACATAATTTGGTAAGTAGAGGAATTACCGTGCGTGAGCTCCATGAGGGTCTGGCTGCTGTTGGTTGTCTCTACCATGGAGTGTGTTTGGCACCTCTCCTGATAGATTTCAGGAACCATTTTTTGTCGAGCAGTTACTCCACAGCTCAGCGAGAACATATTTTTCATAGTTCATGTAAAGCAATCAAATGACTTCTACATAACTTTAATTTCTCCCCATCTAGGAGAAAGGCCAAATTAACACATAGATTTGCACACATAAAAATGAAATCCAAGGCAAAGGATCACTGAACATAATATGTTAAGAAATAGTTGTTTCACTCTGATGTGTTTTTTTCTTTTTTTAAGTTTCCTCAGTCTTTGGAACAGGAAAAGGTTACAATTAATACTGCATTTATTGAACACCAACATATGCTAATTCTGATTTTATTCCCATTGCATCCTAATTAAAATACCTCTTTTATCTTCAAAGGGAGAAGAAATCAGAGAACGGGAAAGAGTAATAAAATATTGAATACATCATACTATCACTCTACCGAATTAATTTAATGCAAAGAGGACTAGTTAATAATAATGAATGTTTTAGTTGAAAACTTCAGGTCTTTCTGATGTGTACTTTGTTTTGCTTCATGCTTTAGCTTCTGTTCTTGAAACACAATGCTGGTTTGTAATATTTAGAATATAATTCCTGCCAACTTGTATTCTGTAAATCTTTCCTGCTATCAACTTTGAACAGTACAGTAAGGCATGGTTTGCTAAAAAAAAAAAAGTAATAAAAATCGGTGTTACTTTTACAAATCCATCAGTGACAGTAGGTCAATGCACACACAGCTATGATTTAATACCGATTAATTTTGCACAGTGTCTAATTGGGCTGACAGGATATATGACAGTTCGCTATAAACCGTTGCATCAGAGGATTATTAGTATTATTCCTTATGACTGTTAGCAGCATTTTATTATTGTTGTTGTTTCAACAGTTCCTTTGTAGTGTCTCTCCCTCACCCACGTGCTTGTCTTGGTGGATGCATTACAGGAAAGCATAATCAAACTGCAAAGAAAGGAAACAATATTATGCACTGGAGGATGTAACAATAACTTTTTGTTTAGATATTAGATTATTGTATTAGGATGTGAAAGAGTGCTGAATATGACAGCGGAGAACGGAGAAGCAGCCGTCTCCAAGGACCTCAGAGGGCTAAGAACAGCAGCTCAGGAGCCTTTGGGTTTCCTCGCCTGGGCGTGTCACAAAATGCAGGCACAGGGAGAGAAATACCAGGGAATATTTCTCGGCAGAGAGATAGGACATGCAACTTTTCAGAGCTTTAAACCATTCGCATGCTACAAACAAAAATTATCTAGTTATAAGAATTGGCGATAGTTTTAAGCTAGTTTTTTTTTATATATATAAATTTTGTGTTGTGGTGGCAATGGATGTGTTTTGGAATGCCAATGGATCTGTAACCTCTAGAGAAAATTATAGGAAATTAATAACCTGCGTATCCCTGAGAGAGAAGAAGGGAAGGATTGACAAGTTACAAAAGGAAATGTACCCTTTACCTGAATAAAAATTGTAGGAAAAAAACCACTGGGTCCAAGATAAGGAAAACATGAATTCCTTTTTTAAAATATCAATTTTGAGCATAATAGGTTGTATGTAATTCATTTTGTTTCATTAATTATAATCCAAAGAACTGTAAGTGTTCATTTTAATACTCACAGCCTATCACTAATAGCAACCGTGGGCTTACCTACACGGAGACTACAGTGAAACGCAAGGGAGTTCACGGAACGATTGTTTATTTTGAAAATAGATGATGAGTACTACCTGGCTAGCAATCATTTTCACACAATCAGTTGCTCAACAGAGCATAATCTGTTTTATTTAAATTGAGACCACATAAAAGGGTAAGAGACACCACACAGCCCGAGAGAGAGGGCAGCAGCACGAGCCAAAACTAGGACAAAAGAGTCACAGGTGGGCAAATCGTCTGACTCAATCCAACACCTTGCTTCTGACTTTCCCCTTCCCTAACTTCCAACCTCAGAAAGGCATTGCTTCTCCAGGTCCTGTTCGTGCATCTCTACGATGCCACTCTGTGTGCTTTCCAAAGGCTGGTTTCGCTCAGTCATTCATAGAAAAATGGTCTCCAGTTTACGTTCTGGTAAAATTCACATGTGACTTACTTTTTTTTTTTTTAACAGTTTTTGATCTTGTTTACCAACTAAAGGGCCTTAAATAAAATGTTTTTTAAACTTCAACATTTAAGTACATTTTTCATTTGATTAAAGGCTCCCAGTACTTTAGAGGCCTTGCTAGCTCATCTGCCCAAGCATCATTAGTTGACTCTTCTTTATTATAAGTGCGGCTATAAAGGGAGTGAAACGAAATAAACATGGAAGGGGACCAATCTCTGTTAGCATTCAGCTATGTGCTTAAAGAGCCTTTCATTTATTCTCAAATTATTACTTCCTGCCAACATCCAACCCAGGAGGCATGGACACAGAAAGCTGGAGCATTTATCTCTAAGAGGCAAACAGACTGCTTCTCCGGGCTACTGAGAGTGTGCCTGGATCACCTGCAATCTGGCGGGAGTGCTGAACTTGAGCTAGCTACAGGGGAAGTTCTGCAGAGTATCACGCCTCCACAGGTGCTGGCTGCCATGTCAATCAAGGTTATGGAGTTGTGAAGGAACCCATACCCGTGTATACATTATATATACATATATGTACACATGTAAGACCTACATGTATTATATGGAGACATAGAAAGATGGTGAAAGACGAGAGGCAATGAGTACATTTCATAAAATAAATGATTCTTATACACAGTCCCTATACATAGATTGTCAGAAAAATCAACTCCATGTGAGGTAAATAATTACTTGTGAATAATTAACATAATATCAACTTAAGTGTAGAGGTTCACACCTGTAGTTCCAGCTACTTGGGAGGCAGAAATTAGGAAGATCATGATTTGAGGTTGTCTGGGCCAAATCTTACTTTGACTGCATCTCAAAGAACAAGCCAGTCATGAGGTTCTGACCTGCACCCCACTAGCAACAAGAGTGACCGGAAGTTGCTATCTTCATCTGGTCAGGATCAAAGAACCTGACACAAGAGCAATCATAAGACCCTGAGTTCAAATCCTTCATCCACTTAAAACAAACAAATAAATAGCACAATATAGCTCCCTTTTTCCTTTCCCCCAAAAACAAATAGCTTTTTGTTAGTAAAAATTAGTGTAAGTCGTACTAATGCTTAGTCAGATGATAACAAGCATATTCGATTTTAGCTCTTTAGTATGACTTCATTACCTAGAAGTTTTAAACGTATATCACTAATAAGAAAGTCTCCTTGTATGTTAATTTTCAAGCAAAATAATACCCATCATTTCAGTAATCCAAGTAAGTAGAAGGTTGTTCCACATTAAAGTCAATGCATTGAAGAAATACGAATTTTAACACGTTTTGGAAACTCATGTTTGAAAGTCTGGCTGGCAATTTTTTTTTAAATTGTCTTCTTGTGCTACATAACCAGAATGGCACACAGATAATATCCAGGCTTAGTAAAAAAAACTCTGCTGTCATTAGTTCTCTAAAACATTAGTGTAGGTTATGGAAGGGGTCTAATCCTTTCTTTGGATGTGCATGATTTCATGACTTTTCTACCCGCCTCTCTTCCCTCCCCTCCCCCAGCCTCTCTTCCAGGTCTTTGATTCTTGCTTGCTTCTGGCATTATATATCTATCTATTGACCATGCCTGGGACTGGCTATTGTGGAAGGTTGAAGCTTTTCTGAGAATCAGGCCGTGAAACTTAGTCACTTGTATCTCATCACTGATCAGAGGAAGGCATAGTAATACGATAGATTCATGGAGCAGAGAAATTGGTCCCAGGCTTTCTTATATTCATGTCTCATGTGAGCTCTTCCTTTGCTCTTGTATCTGAACATTGAGACATGAAGAAGAGATTCCTAGTGGGAGAAAAAAGTGACTGTGATATTGGGGAGCTGAAAACAAAACCAAACAGAAAAAAACAACAACTGCAATCCAATTCTCATGTCTCTAACCCTGAAGACATTAAGTATTAGTCTCTTTGAGTGACTCCATAAATGAATTATGATAAAACATAGGGTACTTAGCTCAGTGTGTGGCATATAATAAATTCTACACAATTGTTTGTTCTTAGCTATTTCTACAAGCCCTCAGGTCTCTAGAAATTGTAGTCATGAAGGAAAAATGGTATAACCCACAAAGTCATTTTTAGTTGGTGGGTAAAAAAAAAAAAAAGACTGTTAGAAGGGAGGCCTTTTTAGGTACTACATTTATGATTTTATAGTAATGTGTATGTGGTTCTTTTCCTAACGGAACTATTCCAATTCAGTAAGTATAATCACAGAAATTCTAGTGTTGGTTCAATTTGTATATGTGTTTTTACTCCTAAGTGTTAATTGTGATTCTGCTTGAATCTTTGGCTCTATGTCGATGAAATCTTCAGAGTAATGGACTTAAAATCATATGAAGTTTCATCTCTACCTTGTACCACAACTTTACTGTAAATTCTATGATCAAGGATGTTTGCAGTAAATTTATAATGAGCCCTGGGCCAATGACTCTGAGGCCTTCCATTAATTATTAATTAATTATTCAGTAGTCACCATGATTAAGTCTGACTAAATTCTACCAACTGTTCGTAAAATCCTAACTCCCATTGATTAAGTCTCTGGGTTACTCGGAATATTACTAATTATGTCCTGCTTTATCTTTTTCAGAACTTAACTTTTTATTTTTCTAAAAGTCTTTCATTTAATTCAGAAATGCAGGATTTTCTTATTTCTCCATTCCAATAACTTCCAACATGTGTAAAAGTAGGAAGCTAGGAAGTACTCTGCTGTAATTTTAGTTACTCAGGAGGCTGAGATCTGAAGACTGTGGTTTGAAGCCAGCCCAGGCAGGAAAGTCTGTGACACTCTTATCTCCAAATCTCCAATCAAAAAAAGAGAGAGAGAAGAAAAGAAAGAAAGTATGAAGTATGGCTGTGGCTCAAGTGGTAGAGAGCTCACTTTGACCAAAAGAAACTCAAGGATATTGTTCCAGTCCAGAGTTCAAGCCCAAGGTATGGGAAAAAAAAAAAAAAAACACAAAATAAAACTCTAATTTTATATCTGTGCTTCTTTCATTATCTCTGTTTTATCTGCCTATAAGAATGTAGTCTCAAACATCTTAAATTAAGATTCCTGGTCCCAAGTCTTTTACAAACTAGGAGCTCAATAAATGATCAAAGTGAAAGTGGCCTAATTAGCATTCATTTATCACTCCAGACTCTAAGTTCTCTTTTCATCCATTTGTATTATAAAACAACATTTTATTAAGTATGAAATGGCTTCATCATTCCCCAGTCCAAAAAAATGGTGGAAAAAAAGAAAGAGAGGGTTTAACATGTTTTCAATTCAATTGTTTTGTCCTGACCTCAGACCTCAGCAGAGAAATTGATACCTCTCTATTGGTGCCGGATCATGAACTAAGGGTGTATCACTTTTTAATAAAGGTGTTTAAACTTTGACTGCAAGATAATATCCCAGATATGAAAAGAAAGTACATAATAACAGCAACAATTTAAGCTTTGTGGGGAAAAATACTAGTTGTTACTGATATAAATAAATATGGCAATTATCTTCACTACTCAGATGGCCTGACAGTTGCATTGTTTATCCAAAATAAGACAATTTAAATTAGATAGCATATAGTGCGCCTGAATCAGAACACAAAACACTGAGCCATTTATGTCTATGCATTTTCAAAATAAACAGTCCAATAGTCTGTGATACTCCTAACGATTCAAAACTAATTTCCAGGCAATCGAAACACGCCTTGAAAATGCTTATAGACATTTCATATTGAAGTCAAAGGATAGAAAGATGTACCCAAGGAAATAATCGACACAAGAACGCTTTCCAGACACCCATGGCGAGGGACGCTGTAGCCCACCTGTGCTCCTCGAGTTGTGCGTGTCAAGCCTTGTGCTCAGAGTGGACCTCCGAATGTGACCCATCTGGACATAGAGCCCGTCATATGTTCTTGCATTTCAAACTGGTTCTCAACACGCCTTAGAGACCATTTCACTCGGGCTGACTCGCCTTCTTGTAGGAAGAGACCGTTGCTTACACATCATTGCTGCATGCACTCTTGCACGCAGAACGAGAGCACAGGAAGGAAGCGGCATGCAGTGGGCTAGACCCCACACGCCAACCCCCCAGCCGTCTTCATCCCCAGCTTCTCTACGCCAGAGGAGCAAGAATTCGGTGTGATAGGATGGGACTTACTCAGCAGCCCAGGCAGATACACAAGAAACCGTTCTCATTTTTAAATTTTTTTGCATTAAGTAAGGCTGCAAATTTATGATAATCCGGTGGCCCTAATTCTAGGACTCTCCACCTCTAAGAGGCTATTACTACAATTTTGAAAAGGATAGATCATGTTGAATTAATTCTTATTCTCCCATGATAATCCCTTCTTTCATTCAGCAGGGAATTAATAATCAGACCAAGATCGAAATACAAATATTTATTCAACAATATTCAATCTCTTATCTATGCTTTCATGAAGAATTTTTCTGTGTCTCATAAGAACATTATCATGGTTTTGAACCAGGTTTTATATTCAGGATATTACTTCTCTGGTGCAAAATGACCTGCAATATTGTCATACAAAATAAATGATGTATAGCACTTGATCTGCATTGGGAGAGATAAGAAACAGAAGGGAAAATGTTTAGTTATTGACTGTCCATACTTTGAGATATAACCCAGGTCTGAAAGATTTCATATTCATTCTTAGTGTGATACCTATCTACATTGTAGATTTAGGTTAAATATAGTGTTGTATTTCAATGCAACCTTTTGAAGAAATATTCCCACAGTTAAATCTTTGACTGACATTTGTCAGTTTCTGAAATGTTCTTAGGCAACTGGCATGACTTCCAAAGAATTAAAAAATCTTTTGCATAGAAGGAAGTAAAACATTCATTCATTTCTGATGAAGAAAAGTTTGTTATGTTGTATTTCACATTTCTATCCATTCTATCATTGCATAGGGAGGTTGAAAAATCTCTTTGTTGGAAATGTTAATGCTTTTCATATGCACAATAGGAGGTCTATGTTGTTGGAAGTGGTTCTGTTGCAGGAAAATGAAAAATTATCCAGATTAGCATTTATGGTGAAATGATTAAAAAGAAAAAAACACATATTAGCATGCCACCAAGCTCTCTGTCCTGATTACTGACACCTTGCATTCAGTAGTAGCTTTTCATAGGTATATGAGGTGATATTTCTGTTGTTACATTTGGTTAGTATTGGTTTAGTTGTTTTTGATGGTAGTGGGTTTGAACTCATGGTCTCCTGCTTGCTAAGCAGGCAAACCAACCCCTGAACCATATCAGTATGTATATTTCTTTGTTTCCAATTGGTTTGAGGTAGATTCAAGAATCATTGACAATTCACTTTTAATACTCTTCCTTTTAACAATTTACTGTTATTTAAAAAAATGACCATTTTGATTCATACCAAATGCCAGCAAGGTTTTAAAACTACCATAACTGCATCAAAGTCTAAAGTGTGTGAATCTTGCTAGATGAAGACTGAGGCTTAAATGCATCAACACAACTAATAGAAGCCAACACAACAAAAAGGAGCATTTCTATCTGTTGAGAAGAAAATAAAGGAAATGAAGAAACTTGAAAGCATTATAAAGCCAAATTTCTATTTGTAATTTAATCTTGTTACATAGAGATCTTGTTACATTTTATACACATCAAAAATGTGCACTCCTTTGGTAGGCATTTTTTTTTTCATTCAAGAATGCTAATTCAACAACATAATGGAAGAGAAATTTGAAATAATGCTTTTATTTCTCACCACAAAGTATTTTATATTTCATATTTTATTAATGGTAAATAGTCTCACAACCAATATGTCAGGTAGGCTAGTTATTCTAACTTCAGTACTTTTATTCCTCTGAAACTTACTTTCTGGCAACCTTAATTCTTAAAGTCTTTTAAAAATATCCTGCATATATTTGAAACTTATAAACAAAAGGATTGAGAGCTGTCATTCAAAAATGTCAGGTCTGTTGTCAGAGTGGTTCATGAATAATTGATGCAGAGACTACCTAGGGAAATTTGCAATTAGCCTCCTCATTAACATAAGAAGAACAGTAGGTTGCTTGGTGAATCCTAGATTTTAAGTTAAGTACCTGCTTAGGAGATAAAAAGTTTATAATGGGGCCTCTAATGTAAAATTCATCAGCTCCGTGTGATACCCCAGAGGGTCTCTACTTACTTCATGAATCAGTCATTGGAAAACCCACCAACACATCTTTAGATACTAATTTATGCATTTCAAGTAACTGCAAAGGTCCATGTAACAAAAGGGGACATCATACGTTGCTGATTTCATCACAAAGTCAGCTTCAGGTTAAACCCTCTTCTAGCCCAAACACTATGTCCAAAGTATAAGAAAATTTAAACTTCTAAGTTATTCTGATGGACTTTAATGCCTCAAATGTGTAGTGTCTGAGCAAAACCCAATGTGAAGAAACTAAAACGATGGCACGCAATGGAGCACAAAGCCTCTGACACTAAAGCTACCATTTAGCGCTCATGTTTTATCGGAAGAGCCTATTTGCATGCAAATAGACATGACAGACTGCACATTTACAAAAGTGTGGGGTTGGGGGGTGGGTCCTCCCCTCCGTATTTCATGCTCTCCTTTCCTGTGTGCCTCTTCTCTCCCTGAGGCCTCCTTTCCGTGGTGCAGGGTTCAAGGCCACTCTGAGACTTGTGTTGCAGTCCTTCAAGTCTTTCCCTGGCTGTTATCTGTTCCCTCCATCAAGTGTTCATTGTTCAGCACTGAAACTCAAGATACACCTTCAGAATCAAATCGTAAAGAAGAAAAACGCTTTACACAGCGGGCATACTAGTAAAATTGTTTAAAAATCTAGCCAGTAAGAGGATAATGGAGATAAGGTGAGTAAAACTGTTAACCTGGCAATCAGAGGAAGGAACTACTCTGACTTTGGACTTAGAAAAGGAAAATAACTTTAAAAAAATCTCTGATTTCTAAAGTGGTGTTTTGAGAAGAGTAATCAGAATAGCATTCTCAAAGTGACCCAGGCTGTAAGAAGGTGACAGATGGGCCCTTTTCACTGTCAAAGGAAATTTCTACCATCATTTGAAGAGAAAAAGCAGCAAATAATGTTAACTAAATGTTATAGAAAGGACTTTAAAGGCAGAGAATAAAGAAACACACTATAGGAATTGCAATATAAATGGCCCCGGGGGGAACTGAACTGTACCTAGCGCTAAAATATCCAATCAAGAAAGAAAAAAAGTGATATTAGCCATTTACATTCCTCCAAAATTCATAGTGTTATCTTTTTTCTGAATAGGTCCAGTCCATATAGAAAGAATATATTCTTACAGTATCATTTAGAAAGCCATTACTTACCTCCATATCAGAAGACTTATTCCAGAATTATTTATTTATGTTTTAAGGTAGGTGAGGCTGGATTCTAATGGCTCATGCCCATACTCCTATTTATCAGGCTGAGATCTGAGGATCATTGCTGGAAACCGGCGGGAAGAAAAGTCTGTAAGACTAATTGCCAGTTAACCACTCCAAAGCTGGAAGTGAAGCTGTGGCTCAAGAGCTAGAGCACTAGCCTTGAGCAAAAATGCTCAGACACAGCGCCCAAGCCCTGAGTTCAAGCTCCAATGAATTTCTAGAAGTATGATGATATGCTGAGCTGAGTGAATATATCTAAGACTTTTCCAACTGTCTTCTACAAAAGGAAAAACAAGAAACAAATCCAGGTGTGTGATTTTCCTCTCATACAGAAGCAGGGTGACATTCCCCATTGACCATAAGTAAAATTCTGAAGCAATTGATTAAAGGTAATACGCACAATACAATTGGGTTGTGAAGTACCTAGGTGTCACTGCAGTCCCACATTTAATTGCCACGATGTTGTGCTTCTCTCCCTTACTTCCTCTCTGGGGGAGCTGATGCCATTTCCTGCCTCCATTCATGAAGGCAGGTGGATGGCCGAGTCCATACGACTTCAGTAACCTGTTCTCCCAAATGTGTGACTCCAAGTAAAACCAATACAATGAGATTTCTTCACTGAAGTCCTCATACCATCACCGAGACAGGTAGAGTCCTTCCACAAAGCAATCTCAGGATGAGTCAGAAAAGGGCATGGTTATTTGTGATTCCATTCTACCACAAAATACAGGATGAAAAGATTGGAACTGCAGTGTGAAAAATAAGCCAACATAAAAATAGATGTGGAGGAAGAATCGGAGAAGCCAGAGAGTGACAATAAGATATTGAACTGATGGTCTTTGGGTCACAAATGCTGACAGACAGTAAGTCTAACTATTGGCCATTTCAAGACCAATATACATGCTGATCATTCACCAAGTTAATGTCGTAAAAGAATAAGTATTTCTGAAGTTTTTAAACTCAATGTAATTAATTACCAATTCCTATTGAAATCATTCCGATTAAAGCTGTACTTAGGGGGCCTAAGAGTTTCTTACATTGTGGTTACATTCCGAGATAGTTTAGTGTCTTTGTGTTATGTCTTGGAACCTGTTGGGGGTTTTGATTGTGGCTTTGCTTTTTCTGGATGGGTGTGGGGCAAGGTTCTGCCTTTTAGTGAGGTTGATCCGTAAGGTGAGGTATAGCTTGTGAAATTATAAGTAAATACATTGGGTGGTATGCCAGTGTACACAAATGTATTAAGTGAAATATCGTAGATTTACAGAGAACTCCCAATAGTGGAATTCCTTAGGAAGGTAAAGACAAAATTCAGCAAAATAAAACACCAGGAAGCAAGTACTCTAAAGGGGAAGGTGGGGTGAAGGGACAAGTCAGAGAAAAATGAAGAGGAGAACGCAGTCAAGAACCCCATTTATATGCTACAAAACTAAAAAGAGTGAAGGAAGGGATGGTTATGGGAGAGACGGGTGAGAATATTGAAAAGGGGTGACATTGACCAAGACATATACTGTTCATAAACTGCTTTGTTAAACAGCAACTCCTTTGTGCAATGACTTGAAGGTGATAATAAAGACAAATAATAAATCATAATAGAGGTAACAATACAAGATTTATACAAGATTTCACTTCTTCCTGCTTTATAATTTATTACTATTACAAGTTTACCTTCAAGAACTGTTATAGTTCAAAGTTTTTTAACACCAATTTTACATTGTAATGTGGCTTCTCCCACATCTTATTAAAGTAATATAAAATTTGAAGCCCTGTGCAGGTGGGTAAAGGAGTGAGGGAAAGAAGGGAGAGAGAGAGAAAGAGAGAGAGAGAGAGAGAGAGAGAGAGAGGAATATATCACACATTTGGCACACAATTCATTCTCTATGTCCTATCAGTAACTGAGATGTTTTGCATAAAAATTCTCTCCATTACTTTCATGTTTGGTTCAGTGGGGTGGTAAATATGACTATTTTAATGGATGGTGGTTTATGAATACATACGCGTGTGTAGTTATTTTTGAGCCTCCGGGAGCAGGACCTGGAGGAATGGTTGGATGGATGGATGGCTAGCTGACCTCTGACCCCACCGACATCCCCAGGCTATGTCCAGAATCAGACCACCATGGTCAGGAACTTGGAGGCCCACCATGGCGGTGCACTTGCCACCTCCTGGTACCTCAGTCAGCTTTCCTGACGCCCGTCACCCATCTTCGTTGGTGCTAATTACCTAGCAACACTACTGGCCCTCCAGTGGTGGGATCATTCACTTAATGCGCCCTGGGCCCTTTCCTAGAAGTTGCTTTTAAACCAACCTCTCAAATGCCAGTAGGAAAGGACCATGTCCACCTATCCTCCCTTTACATTTGGGTGCCCGGGGGGCTCGAACTCCGTGTGGGTGCACTTTCCTGAGCTAGCATTCTACCCCTCGAACCGCAGCTGGGGTTTTGGCTTCCAAGGGTGAAGGGTGGGTATGGTTAATTGGAGATAAGAGTCACATGGACTTTCCTGGTCTACACACACACACACACACACACACACACACACACACACACACACACACACACTGAGCACTGTCCCTGAGCCTCTCTGTGCTCAAGGCTAGCACTCTACCACTCGAACCACAGCACCACTGCTGGCTTTTTCTGTTTATAAGGTACTGAGGGAAGTAAAAAGGACTTAGAACCGTTTCCAACCGAAAATATTTCCAGTATAGATCTGGCGAAGCGGGAGACTGCACTGAAGGGTACACATTGATCTGAACAAATTCAGAGCCGTATTATCTTTCCCTGGGTGAAATACTAATAACTGTAAAATATCAGCCCTCATAATACATAATGCACTAGTATTTCAATTTTCCTTACAGAGGGGATAAATAGAAGTGTTTTTTAAAGTTTTATGGAATCTCAGTAGTCTGAAAGTAGATGAGAAAATCATAAAAAGAATAGTAAATGCATAACTAGATTTAACTCTTTAGGAGCCTCAGTGGGTAGCCAGAACTCTCATAAGCTAGCAGCATTTGCAAGGGAAGAAAAGGATAAAAATCTTGATCAAAACACAGCTTTGAACCTGTGAGAGCTCATCTAATGTGAAAGTAAATTTTAAATATCTACATTGGAAGTTTTGACCATTTATTTGGAAGAGATTAAGATATTTTCCTCCTTTGTATAGCTTGCACACATGTTCTATGTTGAAAAAAGTCTACATTTAAAAAATACTAGACATATATGGGTATTGTTTTCAAAATATTTGATTAGCAGGAAAATTTGACACACCGTTTTATGATACAGAAATATAAGATATAAATATTTGTTCCTACATAGCTAAGACAGTGTGACAGATAATACAAAGTAAGAATGCAAATGTTTTGGTATACAAAACTAACAAAATATAGAGAGCATATAGAAGGAAGTATTTTGTTCCTTGATGAATAAATGACTGTGAGAGGAATCAAATTTTAATTTCCTAAAATATGTTTTTTTGCTCATCTAATCAGCAACATACAATAAATATATAAAATTCAGTGCTCTTTAGAACCCTATACAGGAGCTCTGCCTGGCTAAATAGCACAGCATTGTCTATCCAGTTAAATATGTATAAATTTTGCTCAGCAATTTCCCTGTAGAGATGCCCATCTGTGAGTTGCACAAGCTAAGGAATATGGAGCAGGTATCACAAACAAAGCCCTTTAATTCGTGTTGTCATTGCTGGAAGTCATTGCAAGGAGAAGGTTCTGGGGATACAGCTCACCCTGTCTAGGTCTATGAAGTACAATGATAACGTGTGGTTTGAGGGTGTAGATTTATAACCCATTTACTGTACAAGTATGCTTTAGTATTAGTACACTCGACAACATTATAAAATATCATGATAAAAGATCTAAAAAGTGGGAAATATTTAAATTAGATATGTTCTTGTGAGGGCCTTCTGAGATTTGCATCAGAAAGTTCCTGAGCAGAATCTTAAAGGGATGGTTGGCCAACTAGGAACATAAATTATGCTTCGTTTTGGTTATTGCTGGGAAAGACTTGAGTATGGATTTCGGTGTGCTGTGAATTAATAAGGAATATGTGTCTGGCACAAGTGGCTCAAGCCTGTAATCCTAGATGCTTGTGAGGTTGAAGGCTGAGCGTCCCACTGGAAGACATCCTAAGCAGATTAATACCAGTGATTCTTAACACTAATTAACAAGCAAGAAGCCAGAAGTGGAGCTGAGACTCAATAGATAGAGAGTCAGCCTTGAGGAAACGAGCTGAGTAAGAGTATTATGACCTGAAGCCTCAAAACGTAATAATAATAATTTTGACGATGAAGATGATGATGAAGTTGGACTCTGACATCTACAAATATTGCCTTGGTTTTATGTACCTAAGAATATTAATTAAATTTTACTCAAAACTTTAAAATGCATGCATATAAAGGTTGATTAAGATAGATTTGGGCATCAGCTTGTTGATTCTTTAATCTAATACAATCCTGAAATAATATCCATCAAGTATGTCATATATGTATGCATATGTTTGCACATATTATAGTCATCTCAATCTCTGTGCCTACTCTTACCTATAGACTTGCACCTATTAAGCACAATTGGCTGAGCAGACAAGAAATAGCATTTGACTGATTGCATGATTACTCTAAAGCATGTTCATGGAAATAATGCTGTACACGGGCACGATGGACAGGCAAGCGCTCGTGGTCCAGAGCAGCTGCTCTCGCCACCGGAGCTGAGGCCTGAGGGCCTGCCTGTCTCTCTGCCGTCCGTACTTGACCTTCCTACTGCATGGATCTCCCTGCTGGTCACCTTCCTGACGCCCTTTTGCTCCTGCTAGGCCTCTGGGTGTTCCCCCGGGCTCTCTCCGGCATCCGTCCGTCCTTGCTGTCCTGGCACAGGGAGGCGATGAAGGTCAACGATGGAGGAAGGTAAGGACCAGGTAGGGTGTCTCTGTACTTCCTGCTCAGGGTTGGTTGTTCTGTCTCCTGAGCTGTTCTACACAACAAGGGTCTTTTAAAAGTTACTTAACTACATGCCATGGTTAGCTTTATAACACGCATGTCACTAGTTTTTAAATTAATCATAGGAATAAATGGAATTAATTGAAATGAAGTAAAATATACAGCTCAGGATAAATAACTTCACTCTTCATTTTTTTATTATTTGACTGCAATTACAATAATACTTTAAAAAATGGGTAGAGTGTTACACTGACTTTACTATATACATAGGTTGAATATAAATATATAAATATGGATATATATGCTTGCAAACATATAAGGATAAATACACAAACCATTTACCCTCATTGTCAAATGTATTTTAATAACCATGAAGTTTATATTTCAGATAAGCTTCTAGCATTTCCACGTTACTTTTCTGTGATAATTCCAAATTCTTTATCCTCACCTTGGCTACATTCCAAGCTAATAATCCTATTCACCTAAGTTTTTAATGGAGTTTCAATTAGATGTTGCATACTTCTTTACTCTCTGTCATGTTCAGTTGTGTAGGGTTGTGCGTTTTCATTTCTGAGTGTGTTGCAATAATCCTTTTGTTTGGTTTGCCTTGTATAGCATGCTTGAAAAATATTACTGAGCTTACTGGAATCTTCAGGATGAGAGGTTATGAAACCACGAATGTCAATGTCAGAAACCATTCTCCAGCAACTTAAGAGGATTATGTTTATTGTTGATAGGCTTAGTTTTATTGAACCATACAGGAATCTCCGTGTAGATAAATGCACATGCTTTAACATCAGTTTGTCAATAAGTAAACACACTTTGGTGTTTTTTTTTAAATCAGAATAGCCCTTTTTTTTTTCTTTCTTGCTCATTTTTGTTGGTCGTATTAAGAAAATCTTCTTGAATGATTTCTCATTCTTACTCACTTTATTGGTCATATCAGGAATAATTTCTGGGCCTTTAATATTCATGGATAGCTGATAAGGATGTTGCAGTCTACAAACTTTCAACCAGATTATATTATTTCTGACTACAGTCAGATTAAAGTACCTTATGTAGATGAGGAAAACACTTTTTAGAGGAAAACTTATCTGTTCTTCCAGAACTTTCTTGGTAGGGGATAGAAGTGGAGTTTCTGTAGGGTATGAGAGACTTTCCTAGTCTCTTTTGCCCCCGGTTAAAATTCCTCTCTCAGAAGAAAAAATAAGACATTCCCACTGGGATGTAAAAGCATAAACAAATTTGCCTGAATGTGATTGCCTAGTGCTTAGAGAAATTAACGTAGTGATATCCAATCCTCTTCAGAGTTAGAAATCAAAGTGGAGCATACTGCTTCTTTAGAAAATACTCAGAGAGAAGTTTCTTCACTGTGAAAAATAACATACACTGGATGGTCTGCTTTCATTTTAGGACCTTGCCTTGTTCATTTTGTTTGTCTGTTTTCATTTAAAAAATTTTTGATGGCTGGTCAATAAAGCTTTCAGGTAAATTTTATTGTTAAATTATTCTTATTGTTTTGTAAGTACATCCTCACTGAGGAGAAACTCTTCTTGTTCAGAAAATAAAGCTTACCTTAGCCCTTGAATAAAAACATACTAATAATGAGCAGATGTGACAGTTCACCAAAAAGGGGATTATGTATACCGCTTATCAACACACAGACAATAATTGCAAACACAATAATACAGTAGAAGCTAATGGGCATTGAGGAGGTCTAAAAAGAAGTCCTTAGGCTTACAGCCTGTTTATTTTCTCTGGGCTGACAGGATATCCACACGCAGAAGAGTGGATCTGACCACCAGGCCTCTGAGAAAACCAACTCAGTGTGTGACAGGCCTCACTCAGCTCAAGAGGCCAAGCATCCAAACCTTTCTGAGGAGCTCCAAGAGCTTACACCAGACCAGGACCACAGAGGCACCCTGCCGGAAACAAAGCCCCGAAAGCAAAAGCAAACAAGTCACCATCAAAACGGGAAAAGACCACATTTGTCATTTCAGGAACATCACCGCCAAGTGGAAATGTCAGACAGAATGGAGGAACATGGCTGCAGGTGACAATCTCTGTAATACTGTGGTATCCACAATATGCGAAGAACAACTGAAAAGTAAAGGACAAATGACTGGCCGACTGGGGACACATATAATTCACTCCCTGGGAGGGAGATGATGGCCTGCACTCCCACCGTGTATGATGCTATTCAGAAGGCGCAAATGACACTGTGAAAGGCTCATCTGTAGAATTTTCCATTCCATGCTTTCTAAGCCGCAGAAAAGAGAACTGGATTAGGGAGAACTAGTTCAGGCACAATGAGTTCTGAATTATGACCCTGATGTGTTTAGGTCAGTAAGGAGTAGATCCTTTCACCATTGGGAAATAATCCTGTAACCGAAGAAAAATCGGGATGATCACTTCAATAGATATAATAATGAATTCAATACAGTTTCTAAAATAACAGGAATGAAACAGTTATTTTAGGCAAGTTGATAAAGAGTCTTTGAAAAGAAAGGTTGAATATTATTCCAACTAGAAGCAAAAAAAGCAGGAGAAATGTATCTCTCACGCTTACATTCAAGTGTGAACTTGAGGTGCAAACCACTGTGATAATGGAGGAAAATAAAATGGTAAAATGTTAACCTTGCTGTACATAATGCAAAAGTGTGTCACACAAAACCTGTGTATAAATGTTCGAAGTTGATTTTTCATAATATCTTAAGAGAAAATAAAAGTAATCTAAGTTTCTCTCTACAGGTAAGTGGAGAAACAAACTGATGGAGGAGTATTATGGAACTAAGAAAGTTCATAAAGTACCTCAAATGCTGCATCATGAATGAATGCCCCCCCAAACACTATAATAAGTGAGAGAAGACACACAGTGAAATCTATATATGTTCTCATTCTAATAATATCAAATGCCCAGAATAGATCAATTTATATTATCTGTCCCTAGAGATGGAGAAGTGATTGGTAACTGGCAGGGCTATGGGGATGTTGGGTAACTGCCTATGTGCATTAATCTTTTAGGTGTCCGAAATGTTTGCATAAATATCTGAATTTTATGGAGTATAGACAGTAGACTTTTGGTATATTTCATGGAATGGGCACATATCACAAGGAATCTTACTCAAAGCATTGATTGTTTCATCTTTAATATTTACAGAAGCACACAAGAGGTAACAACCTGTCATCAAGGCTTCATTACAACATGAGATATGACTGGTTAGAGTTCAAAATGGCACTGTTCCCTGGAAGGGAATTTAACAAATCAGAGAGAACCATCTACACACTTAAATCTTAAGCTGGAAATCATACCTCTAGGAATTCTCCATGAAAAGTACCATAATGAAGAGGAGACAGTATTTATTTAAGGTCCACAAGGGTGACACTCCAAACCTAAATGTATCCATTGAGTGGTAGCTGACACAGAGATGCATTAATTATGAAAAAAATAAATATGAGACCGACACAAATCCCATTCATTCAAAACTCCATTGGGAAGTAGCAATAATTCTTGCAATTGAAGAAGAAATCTTGAATGTGACTGACACATAAACAACTATCACTTGTGTGTCTGTGGATACAAATATGAAAATAACAAATGAGGTAAATGAGAATATTTATGTAGATAGGGTAAACCTAAGGAGTCAATTCAGCATATAAAATAAACTACTTTAAAGCATTGTTTTTTTTTGTTTAAAGTAAAGGAGGAAGTGGGAATGAATAATTTTGAAATATATTTGAAAGACACATGATATATCAGTTATGTTGTATTATGTGGAAGAAAAAAAGCAATACACTCATGTGTAAACACAATTCAAATCCCAACTTAAACATTCACTTGTGTGGTGTTGTGAAGTTTGATGAGCTGCTGGTATTCTGTTCTGTAAACCGAATTAGTTGAAATGCAAGTTAAATTAAAAATGGTATCCACTGGATACTAATGGCTCAAGCAGATAACCTTAGCTACCGGAGTGGCGACTGTTGGGGGCATTGTGATTCCAAACCATCCTGGGCACAAAAGGTTGGGAGGCTATCCCAACTGAGTAAGTGCTTGGCATGGTGGCTCCGGCCTGTTGTCCCAGATGAGGACAAGCACGATGTCTGGCTCCTGTGGCACATACTAGGCATCCTCGGGGGTCAGGGGAAGGGAAATAGAAGGAAGTTGACAACTCAGGCTGCCCCTGGCATAAAGGGAAAACGTCCTTGAAAATAATCCACCCAGAAGGAGGCTGGAGGCAGAACTCAAGCGGTAGAGTACCTGAGTTCAATCCCCAATACCTCCAGAAAAGCAAAGGTAAAGGAAGAAATGACTTCTTCTCTGAAACACCGACCAATACTGATTATTTTCCAGAGCAGGTTTGTGACTCCTCTAAACAGAGCATGGACATAAGAAAGAGAAAGCCTGGTGGTTATCAGTATTCCTGGGAGCACAGTGATTATAGGAAAATCCATTTCCTTTAATGATGGCCCGCACAGTTTTTGGTACACATCAAACAAGCATATATAAGCTAACAGCTTTTCTATTGTTTAATACTGGAAATTGTCATAAGTACAGCTCCTTTTCTTGCCTTTTTTATTTCCCTCCTCAAAACATTGCTCACAAATGACTAGAAAGATCTGATGTCTGTCAGCTTACGTAAGGTTTCACATCAGTAACACATTTCAGAAGCATTTTTATTCTGTCTCTAGAAGATATGATAAAGCCAGTGAAACGCAGGGGGAGAAACACAGAGCTCTGAAAGAATTCTTTGGTGATTAGAACTGTTACTCAAACTTCACTCCAGTTTAAAAGAAGCTTAAGATCTATCAAGAATGAGACAAGCCTAGGACTTCAAAGGAGGGTTTGTAGGCCGGAATGCCAAATAGAAAGCAGAGCTGAAAGGAAGTGACCTTGAAAGAATAAAGGCACACTTGATTTACCTGTCAGTGTGGGTGAACAGAACCTGAAGAGAGACACTCTTTTCAAAGCCCTTAAGATTTTCTTCCCAAATAATTCCTATTACATGCCAAATTTTGTTTGGCTAGGCTTGTTGGAAAATAGCACTTCTAAGTGAAGGAATTTAACATGTGACTAGTAATTTTTAGCAGTAATTATGTACTGTTCACTATTTCTATTTTAAAATTATTTTTGTGTGCAGGGCTATTAAACCACAATTACTTATTCCTTATTTGGAGATCAATTCTTAAGTGGCATAAAAGCTTCCCTGCATTCACTTATTGCAATTCAGGTAAAGAGAAAAATAGTATCATTACTTCACAAATGCAGAAACAGAAATGAAACAAAAGAAAAAATCATGGCCAAAAGTTGAATGCGTAGCGAATGACACAGCCCAGCTTCAACATAGTTCCACAGGACTCCAAAGTCCAAGTATTAAGATAAGGGGCATCTTGCTGAACACACCCCTGGGGTAACAACACACTTATGGTGTAGCACAACTCTGGTGTAACATACTGATGGTGTAACACATTTAAGGTGTGTGCGAAGCAGTTGGTCACTTTTATAAAGTACCTGCTTGCCAAGAAGATAAAAAGGGCAATTTCAACAATGAAGTCTGGCCCAGACTTCCTTGATGTAAGAGCATGAAGGTCATCTTGTGAAAGTTAACAATGTATGGGGATGGCTCCTTTGGGAAACTTAAGATCACATGATGGGAATGGTCACAGCATGGCCCTCTAATCACCTCTTCTCGTAACTACGGTTCATCTTCTATCAGTTACACGATAGCTATAAAACCTACCTGCCTTCATTTCCTGTATTCCAAAGTCTTTTAGCATCTCTTGAAATGGAAATGTACAGGTTCCAGTCTCTTTGAGAGAAGATTAACACATTTACCTCAGACGTACAAATCCTATCTAACATGCGGTCTATTGATGGTGTGCTATCTTTGTCAACTCTAGGAATTATTTCTGTCTTCTCTGCCTTTTTCTATGGCCTGAATGTGAGCTTTGCCCATACCTACTTCCTTATTTTCTACATTTCCTCACATTCCCTTCACACAGAGAATGGCATCATTCTATTTCATGTAAAAGATTATGCATTTTATTTATGCTTTAGGCTGTAAAATGAAAATGTATGATAGCATGATCCCCTGAGAAGTCTCATATTTTGCTCTGTCTCTCACTTTCAGAGCTTCCCTACGGGGTTTTGCTTTCTCCCATTGACCTTATATTGTATCAGAACTGAAGAATTACACTTCTAGTTATTTTACTTAAAATAAATAGTCATACATTGTTGCTGGATATGTCATTACACAGTGCAATGGTAACAAGTAGCACCATTCCAGATCATTCCCATGTTGTAGAACCCTATGTATGTGTATGCCCTACATACTTTAGAAAACTCACGATTTCACATGCATATGCATGCAAATGCACACAGACACACACACATATACATACATTCCTATTTCAGCAAACATATGTTCCACGAAATATTCATTCTCCTAAAATGCATCATGTCAATGTAAAAAATGATAAACTGTTTTTCACATGTATGAATGGTATACAGAAGTGCAAAATAACAAAAAGCCACAAAACCAATTTAAATAATAAGCATTTACATATACATGAATGCATTTCTCCATTAGCGGTATCAAGATTACATAACCAATTGCTATCACTGATTTTTTTAAGTGTGTCCAATCCTAAGAACTGGGGGGGGGGGATCTATATTTGTGATAATAGTCAAAATGTATTACATGTGAATTAATAATAGGAGACAATTTTTATGAATCATTGGGAACAAAAAGGAAATTATAAAAGAAGGAAACATCTGAATTGTCTTGTGCATTTTTAAGGAAATGTATCTTAAACTCTGGAATTTTTAAGCACCTGGTCAATATTAACATTTTTCTCTGTGTAAACAGAATCCTCATCATTAAACAGACTCACAAATTAAAAGAGAGCAATATACAGTGACAATTTTATAAAATCTCTTTGGTAAAGTCTATAACTGGCCTAGTAATATGTCTTATCAGTTACTTCCTTCCTGAGCTAAGCAAGAAGATCACAGCCTCTGGAAAATTGAGACCTGTGTTTTCTTTCCATTAGCCTACAACTAAGAGAAAAGGAGGGGAAAACTGAACTTCAGAAATGAATGGCTTCCAGAGAAAATCTAATGCTACAAGTAAGTAAAAATGGGCCCAGGTAGGTTTCTAACCATTAGATATCTCATTTCTACATCTTGGGAGAAAATAATTCAGTGTGGATAAGAGACAAGGGGTCTTTATCCTAGGAATATCATTCATTGCTCCTGGATACAATGATATTATGTTATGAAGTATAATCCCACAGAATACAAGATAAAGCCTAAACTTACCGCACTCCAAAAGCGACCTCATTTGGCGATAGGCCCCTCAAAGAAGTGGAGAGGTTAAATGAGGCCTCTGGGAGCTGACTGGTGCAGGGACTCCCGTCCTAATAAAAAGAAGATTTGTAGATACAGAAACAGAAATGCCGAGGAAGGCCTGTGGAGACAGGGTCAAAACGATGCAGAACAAAAACATAAATGCCATTTGGAAGCGATTCAAGGGAGAGAAGTTAATTTTTTTTTAAAGCATTTCACTTGGATTGCTTGCCTTCTTCTTTTGCTGCCATGCTTTTACGAACTCTTGGAAAGAGTCTTAATGGACACAGCTGGCCTTTCGCCTGCTCCTAACTTTACCACTCTGATGACCTTGGAGATACAAGAAGGGGTCAATGCTAATGAGAGTCATTCAGTATATCTACAGTTGGGATCGTTCAGAGACTTGAAATAGACTGTTCTACCCAGGGAATAGCATATGGAGAGATGCTGGTATACAAAAAAAAAATAGTATTAAATCCACATCTCATAACTCAAGACAACCAAAATGCAAAGAAGGATAGAACATGGTATTTTCCCTGAAATATCTTTCTAAACAACCCCTATGAAGGCCTGTCGGCCCATCCTAGGTACTGAATTATATGTTCCTTGGATAAGTTAAACAAAACGTTTTTTTCAAGCAATTTGTCTGCACTTCTGAGCAGGCAATGATTACACAACAGGATGCGTTACTCCCTCACACAGCCAAACTCTACGTGAGAAATGACCACTTATTTCATCAGTGAGAAGTAATCACTACTTCCCAAAGCCTGAGTTATCTAGATCGAATCATCTTCCCACCTCATTTGATGGTATCTTCTCTCTCATCTCTCAGTCAGTACAAATAGCCTGATGTGCTCTATTTCTTCTGTCTGATGCACCTGAATCCTTCCTCATCTCAAAGCCTTGCACAGACTTAGAAAGGCTCAATCATTCCCAAGCTGTGGTTTGCTTTATCTCTCCAGTACCTCAGTGAGTTCCTCTCATTGGATATAAACATGGATGGGACCTTTTAAGGAAAAAAAAAAAAGTATCAGTTTTGCCTAGCCACCATGTTTACCACACTTACACATGACTCTCTTAAAAAACAATCTCTGTTTAAGACTGTGATTCACTGTAGCCTAAGCTGGGCTCAAACTTGGAATTCTCTTGTCTCACACATGGAATCACAGTTGTGCTCCATCCTCTCTGTATTTATGTTCGCAAGTACATCCTTGCTTATATTTATAGAGTCCTGTTACATTCTAAACCACAAAAGTGTAACACACACACGCAATTCTAGTGTGCCCTCTTCTGCTGGCAGGCAATAGTAATAAATATTCATCAAATAAATGGTTGTTCTATGCTAGGGCCCATCCATTTGTGTCAGATTTATCAGTTCCACCCATGTGTTCCTACACAGTACGTTTTTGAATTTCCAAGGCAGAGCCTCCCATCTTGAAGGAGGCCTGTGTGACCCTGTAACTCTCTCTCTCTTCCAGCACCACTTTGGAAGGATTGCACACAGAAATGTGTGACCATCCATTTTTCTGTCAGGCCCTCCCAAGGAGAGATTCCCACCCGCCAAGAGAAACTCGTTGACTAGGACCAAATGCAATTTGGAGATTATCTCCAGGAAACAAATCTAGGAAATGGGTTGGTGCTGTTATGACGGGGAGCTCATTCAGTACGGTGTGTATTGAAACGTGTGTTTTGCACACGCTCTCTCCCCTATACTCAGACTACAGAGGGAACGCAGGGGGCTGTCATCTGCCCTCTGGGTCCAACCTTAGTCTTCACGATTCTTACACACCAAAGGCCTCCCTCCTTGCCAACCCCTTCGAGTGACCGTTTAGAGCTTTTTCTCGGGAGCAGTTCCTCGTCCCTTCTTTAGTCCCCTGCTCTGCTGTGGGGGTGCACACGTGGTTCTCCATGGGCTTGGATTTTAGCTATATTTGAAAGCCGCTGCCTTCATTCCAGTCACCATATCTGAATGAAGCAGACGATTCCATTCACTCCACAGTTCCAGGGAAAGCATGCTGAATGTATTTTATGTTCATCAAGTGCGTGCCTATTAAGATATATTCTTCAAAATCATGCTTTCCGATACATGAAAGCAACTGTGAATTTCATGAGATGACTAAAATTTGTATTTAGCTGAAAATTATTCATCCTTACCCACAGTGATATATGTAAAAAAATGAATTCACGCTTATCAGATTTCTAAGAAAGACTTCAAGTGAAAAGAATCATTGCGATAACTGAGTTTTCAAAGGTTGATTGTTAACTAAAGATGTTTTTCATCAAAAATTTTGAGTCTACATTCATGAACCCTGACTCTGAGTCACACGCGTGCATGTCAAAGCTGTCGACGAGTGGGGTGCTTTACCTCAAAACTTATTCAAATGTGTTTTACACTTGATTCCCTCAAACCATTGCTGGCAAACAGAAAAAAAAAAAACGTAAATATGTTGCACACCTCTGGTTGCTGGGAACAGCGTTTAAGTGAAGAGAGTAAAACAGAACAGATGCAAAGGTTACGTCGCAGGATCGCCCGGGCTGAAAGTCTTTCTCACCTGAGAGAGACAGGATGGGAGAAAATGGGGCAGAGAATCCGGCAAGAACAGACGCATCCAGACCTAGAAATCACGGTGCCTCTCAGAGTCTCCAAAGCAAAGGCGTGACCTCCCGCGCCTGGGTCTGAGCTACAGAACGCCATGGTTTGCAGTGGAGGCTTCCACCTTGCCATGCAGATGGGTGCCACCCAGGGTCATTGCAACATTCTGCTTCCCGCTTCCCTCCCGTTAATGACAATGAGCCGTGCGCGTGCACCTGCAGTTCATTGTCAGCACAGCCCTGTATTTCAATAATAAAACACTTAGCAGTGTGCTTCCACGGTAGAAAGACTGCCTTGGTACCTGGGCTGACTTCAAAATCGCCTCCTGCAGAAAATCAAAACAAACCTTTCAAAGCCGCCTCCCCCACCCTCGGAAGGCGTACAGACGGATAGAAAAATACACGAGTGGAACATGTAACTGGACCGTGCCCTGGAGAATGGACAAACATAGTCCAGACATCTTTAAACGTGAATCTGTGGTGAAACACGTGAGTAGTCGCTGTAAGTTCAGCTTGCAGTCAGAAGTGTGGCTGGGCTGACACATATATTGAGCCATTTTGATTTTAAGGAAAACAAATAATGAGAGAACAAGTCCTGAAAAAAAAAAATCAGCCGGATAGTGATCTTTAAATTTTTTGTTTTAGTTTTCAGTGGGCAATACGTCTGCCTTTTGCTCAACTCAAAAACAAAAGAAAATGGGCCCTTTACACTATCACACCTTGTCCATTTCCGCCTGGCTTTCCAATCGCCCAGGGAGACTGGATCATGATCAGTTTCTCAGTTACCCATGCAGAAAGTACTAGAACAGCTTTAAAGAAATCGTTGTGTCATAACCCTTTGTGTTCTAAAAGCACTTTATTTCTGGAGTGGCCTGGAAAGTTGTATCTCCACATAGACGGTGTGTCCGGGTGGTCAACAGCGGGAGGGGTGATGTGGGTGGCAGGTGGCCTCAGGGACAGGTCAGGGCTGATGATCCCCTGTCGCTGGCAGGTCAGCCCGCTCCCCAGCCTCCCTGACTCCACGGTCCCTGCTCTTCTTCCCGGCTGGTTTCCCAGTCTCGGGTTTCCACTCCGCCCCTGTCTGGCCGTCCGTGTCCCTGCACGCGTCCCTGCGTCCCCAGAGCCCTGGATGGCTGCCAGCGGGGCCCCCCTCAGGGTCAGCAGGCCCCCTCTGCAGAGAGGTGGCCAGTCCCTGCGTGCCTGCTTCCCGCCGCCTCTGCCAGCTCCTCTCCCCGTCTGGTAGAGCCGGGGGTGCGCCCTCCACTGAAAACAGGTCCTTCCTTATTTCTGGTTTCCACTTATTTAGAAATTACAAGCACTCATCTTACACGCTTAAGAGATTGTAAATACAATTAATAATGTTAAAATAAGCATAAATTAAAATAATTTAAATGCAAATGAACTAGAAAATAGGATGTGGGTAGTACCGAATAGAGTTTCAGTCTCAAGTATGGGAGTGGATTCTCACTGAGGTGTAAATTTTGCACTTTTCCACACATACACACACACACACACACACAGAATATCTCTGAGTCAGGAAAATAATCTGTGGGGGTCAGTGGCAGCACGCACCTGTAATCCTAGCTATTCGAGGGCAGAGATCAGGAAGGCTGGGATTTGAGGCCGCGTAAGGGAAGCGTATCCATGAGACCCCGCGTGAACAGGAAGCCTCAGGGATGGCATCCCAGCTACTGAAGAACTATAGGACAGTGACTCGGGCAAACGCAGAGAAAAACCTGAGTCCTTTTCTCAAACAGAAGTAGAGCAAAAGCAGTTGGAAATGTGTCAGAAGTGATAGCATGTTTAATTTTTGCCTTGCAAACATGATTAAGCCCTAGTCCTGTCTCACCAATAATAATAATAATAATAAATAACAACAATCTGTCTTTTGACAGACACTTAGAATCTTCTACAAAACTTGGATGCTTCATTCTTGTAATCCAAGCTAATTAGGGAGAAGGAATTTAATGGACAGCAGTTTTAAGCCAGCTTGGACAAACAGGGACTCTTATCTCCAATTACCCAGCGAAGACACAGACATGGAAGTGTAGCTCAAGGAGTGTAGCCCAAGTACAAAAGCTAAAGAAGAGCATAAGGCCCTGAGCTTAAAAGCTCAGTACCTGCACAAAATGTTTTATAAAATATATTACTATGTATATGCATATAAAAGTGAAATTTTATACATAGCCTTTCCATGTTTTAGAAACTTCATTTTTATAAACCTTCATAGAGTTATCTCTCTTCATTTTTCTGAAGCACTAACAGAAAGCAGAAAATTCTCTTCTGAACAATCTATGTCTTCACATGAGAAAGAAATGACTGGCCACTTTCAACTTGAAAACTCTTCAAAGGTTTACGTTATCCTACTGTCTGACTCATAGGGCTTTAGAGCAGAGCTGTATTATTCCATATCGCTAATCAGCACTACACATAATACAAAAATCTGCAAAAACTTTGACTGGAAAATACCAAAATTGATCATTTTTAAAATACTGCATAAATGTAGACCTAAGATGGTGTTCCTTTCCCTAAACCATTGGAAAAGAAATGGCCTTGGAGATGATGTTTTGGTTTTTTAAGATTTTTTTGCCTTTGTAGAAATGGTTTATCAACCACCGATAACAAACAACAAAAAGCTGTACAGCTCATCCATTGGGCAGCTATGGCTGCACCCCCAGAGCGACTTTCCGCCTACACCACGTCTGCCTCGCTCGGCTTCTGCTTTGAAAAAAAAAATGCTAAGATTAGGAGACAATAAAAAATTGTTCTCTAATTTGAGATACTGCAGATCCTGTTTGATCTGTCAGAGCAGTCACTGAGTTTGTCAGGATCTGACAGTTATTTGATGATACTTAGGACATAGCTCCAGAAATAGCAATGACAATAACACCAGCTGAAGAGTAGCTGAGCGAGGGAAATTTGCGTGCGACACATAGCCACGAACGGGGTTGTGCAGACCATTGTCAGGCAGCAGCTTAGTCTCTTTTGCCAGTTCTGCTCCACTGTAAGGAAGCAAAGTGTAGGTATGGAAACCAGGACAAGGAAATATTCCTAAACACTCATGTGCCTATGGTAAAATCATAACACGCAAATCCTGAGGATGCACTTAGCATGCTTGATCAAGTATAGCACTCACCTCAAGAAGGTATACATGTTGGGGACACGTGAGAGAATGTTGGGGATAGTTTAGCTTTCTTGAGAGGGTCTGGGCGGCCCACCCTGGTAGAGACAGGGTAGGGAGGTGTAGGGACATGGCTACTTGCTGCGCAGGGTGCCTGGCCTCTTGTGAAATCCTCCTGGCCTTGGGGATTTCAGCAATGCTGCCCGCTCTCCTGTTGACTGCACCCTTCCAAGTGGAGCAAAAAGAAAACCAAATGTGACCTCCAGCAAAGGGGACGAAGAGAAGAACAGCATCTTCCCAAATAAATAAAAACAGAGATGAAAAAGGAAACATCGCAACAGATTCAAGCAGAATTCAGAATATTATGAGAGAACACAAGCCTCTACACCAATAAATTTCAATAGCTGGCGGAAACAGATGCAGCCTAGAGAAAGCAAATGTACCCAAACCGACCCGGGGAGATATAAACCAACCAGGCAGACCCATCATCGCAAATAATGAGATTGGATTGGCAATAAAAGACCTCTCTTCACAGAAAAGCACTGGAGGATGGCTTCAGGGGCAAATTCTCTTAAGACTTTTAAGGAAAACACAAACACTCCTCAAACTCTTCAATGAAAGAAAAAGGGAAGGGCTCGCTATCAAACTCACCCTGTGAGCCAGCATTAAACCCATCACAAAATCAGACAGAATCATCAGAAAGTCAGAACTATAGGCCTCTTTCCTTCATGAACATGGGCTCAAAGCTTCTCAATAAAATACTGGCCAACAGAATCTAACAATTAATAAAAAATAATAATATACTATTACCAAATGAGGATTATCTTAGGGACACAAAGATGGTCCAACACACCTACATTAATAAACACAATACATAAACAAAAGCAAAGACAGGACAACATGAGCATCTCAATAGATTCAGAAAAAAAAAAAAACTTTTGGCAAGATCCAACACCCTTTATGTCCATTATTATGAGCATTAGATAGAAAGGTAGACCCAAAGAATTCAAATAACCAGGTGGAATTCTTTTCTAGTCAAATGACTTTCAGAGAAAAGATATTTCAAAACGAAGGCATTAATTCATAGAAAGAATTAATTTTCTTGAAAATAATAAGAGAAAGGAGCAATTCAAAGTTTTTGGCTTTTTTCCCCCCTTTGTAAAGTAGCACAACCAATCCAGCTTTCCTGTAATATTCAGTCTATCTTTCCAAGCAGAGAACTAATTGAAAAGGCTTTAGAGAAACCAGTGGAGAAATGGAAATGGAAAATTAAGAATTAGAGATGAAAGCTAGTAGGCAAAAGTTGTATATGCTTGGGATATGCCAAACTGAAATCTACTCTGACAGCTATCCTAATTGTATTTTCTTGAACTTCAGCCAATTTAAAGTACTTATCGCAGCCCTCAAAGGACTATAATTATGCTTCTTACGTGATATGAAAGATTCTTTTTTTTTTTTTGCTTTTCCATAGAAACCTCTGGAAGACAGTGAACAATGCCCAGCACTTGTTCTGGTTCCCATAATGAAAGTCCTGGGGAAAAGCGGCTGAATTTCCGAAGCCAGCGTTGACGTACAGACACCTCCACCGAGATGCCAGCCTTGTTCCAGCAAAGCTCTGTGGTCACGTTGTGCCTCTGGCGTGTGAGAAGCAGGCTTATGGAAATCCCGGAGTCCTTACAGGGCACACACCGCTCCATCCGCAGTGCACCCTGCCCTTTGAAGCTTTGGGCACAGGAACGTGGACAAGGCTTATCCTCTGTAAGATGTATTTTAAAATATTGTGTGCGGAAAAACTGCTTGTGATATTTTTTGTTATTAGAGAGAATCAACCCAACTCCTAACTAGTAACCCATCAGAAATTATATCCTCTGTAGACCCTAATTTTATGCAAACAAACCTATTTCTTTTATTCAGTAGTTCAGAATCGCATTCAACAGGAGACCTTTGCTATTATGTTCACTGTGTTTTGTTTCAAACTACTCCGTTATTCGGGTAGAGTCATAAACTTATTTTGCAAAAAATTCTTTGACGCCAACAGAAGTCTGACAATTTTGCCTTGCCTTCTCCGATGCATGCCGGGATTTATTCTAGCACCGCTGCCTTGCCGTATTCTCCCAGCAGTTCCCTGCAATAACTTTTGATAGCTTGATCTTACCCTCCATTCATGTTCAATGGAACAGAGCTTGTAGAAACAACCAGCCTCTGCCGGTGAAGGGTGGGCTTTCCTTTGATAACGATTCATCTTGCTGTGGTCAGGTTGAAGAGGTTTCTGAATTCCCTGTGAAAATCCACTGTTGCATTAATAATAATATTTGCACATCCAACAGACATAAGATAATTTGCAAATGTAAAAGGCAAACAAGAAGGGGAGACTATTTCAATGAGCCCTGAAAGTCAAATATTGTCCTAATGGTTCAACCGCACCAGTGCTGGCATCGGCACAAATGCCACTGACTGGAAGCCCACGGCTCCTGACTGTGCTCTCCCCCCTGTGCCCTGCTACGCATTGAGGTTTTCCTGTCACTCACTCAACAGTCAGGAGCTTTCTTATCCAACATCGTCTGGAATCTTCACGCCAGTACATTTTAACTAAACACCAATTTCCCTGATCAAAACCATATTTAAAAGCACAGGTTTTGCATTAGAAGATTGTCTCTCGATTTTATTTATCAAATGACTTAGTAATACTTTTGCCACTTAAATCATTGCAGTTAGGCTGTCCATTTAACGCTTCCTTTTTTAGCACTGGCTTCTTCAGTTACAAAATTAAACCTTATTTTAAAATAAAAAAAATAGTTGGGAGAATTTTAATGGCCCAAACTAATGTCTATATTTATACTCTACCTCCACAAGGCCTACACTCACTTGCTTAAGATGCCAGGATTCTAATATATTCTAACATTTAATTATATGTGCACACAGGAATATTTCCTTATTTAAGTTACTGTGTATGTTTTCTTAAGAATACTGTACATTTTCTTACAAATACAGTTTTCAAGGGAAACTCCTCCTTTTACATTTTTTAAAAAATTCCTTTGGTGTTGATAGCAGGGTTTTGGATTAAGGCTGTCAAGATTGCTAAGCTTTGTACTTGGGAGTCTCACCTCTAGCCCAGCCTCTGCCTTGTTGATTTTGGTATCATGTTTCACCCCAGCCTTGGCAGACAGCACCTGGAGATCCATCTTCCTGTTCCACCCTTCCGCATCTTGCTTCAGGAATGGAGGGTGACCTAGTTCCCATTTCCTACTTGCCTCCGCTGAGAGGCCGACTTGGGACTTGGCTGCTGGGTTGATCTCTACCCACCAACCCTTACCCTCACCAGTTGCCAGGATTTCAGGCAGGACCTTCACTGCCTGGATACCCACAGACAACATGTCTGCAAATAGCAGCTGAGATGCTACCTTCACCTCTCCCATTACCTCCCGCAAACTGCCCCATTTTACCTCTGGGAAACGTTTCCCCTTTTGTAAAGTCTAGATTCTGTACGTGAACTAAAAATAGATGCTATCTGTTGATGTGTGTCTTTCTGAGCCTGGCTTAGTCTTCTCAACAGGTTGATTCTGGTTTAGTTTTCCTAGTTGCGACTTCTCTTCTCCATTGTAGGATTTCAGGGCCTTGAAGAAGCTGTCCAAGCATTTTCCCAACAAATGAACGTTTTGGTAATTATTGATCATTTCCTGGCCCACTCATTTGAATTGCACCAAACTATGGGTAAGTCATCGCTGGAGATTGCAACTAAGCTGACCACTGAAATTTTCCGAGGTGGCAAGCCCCTGGGGTCCCTCCAGGAACAGCTCTGCTACTCGCTCTGTGTCACTTCCCTTGGGTGGTTTTTTTTTTCTTTTTCTGTTTCATTCTTGACTAAAAATCGGGCATTTTCACTCGAATTTTCTCTTGTGTACGATTTCCGAGTTTCTAGAGCGTAAGTGATTGTTTATTGTGCTTCCTTAACAAAACAGTTAAGGAAAAAAATTCCTTAATTTTTATAGGAATAGTTTTTGCACCTTTTGCATAAAAGATTGACCCCTGACAAAATCCTATCACAGTGAGTAAACACAGGCCATAAAACTTCTAATCTAGGGATTTCTCAACATAATTGAACCCTGGAGGGGGAAACGTAAGCCTATTAGGCACCACTGTCTTTTGTGTTTATTCTTGGTCTGCCGATCAACACGCGTTCACCCGCAGTGAGCAGTGTGAGGCTGTGTGTGGAGTAACAGGTGGAAACCGAAATCCTCCCCTGGAAGGGCTTGGCTCCTGCGAGCCGGGCGTCCGGTAGGTGAGTGGCCCGCTGGTCCGGTTGCTCCCTCTCCTTCCCGGGCTCACCTTGCTGGCCCGCGGCTCCTCCACCCCCGACTCCTGGCCGGTCTCACTGTGCTCACCTTTTATTGCTGCTGATAGGTTTTCATCAGTGAACTTCCCTTTGGGTTCTGTGTTGTTTGTTGAAGTCAACGTGCTTCTTCTTTTCCTTCTGATTCTTGTATTTCTCGAGGTGCTGGAAATTGAACCCAGGCATGGTGGGCATGGTGAGAAGGTGATCTATCCAAAGCTGAGTTTATCCTCTGTCAAGATTCACATGACCCATGAAGGCTAGCCAAAGCTCTATGAAATCCAGAATCATCCACTGCATTCTTACAGTGCCTGTTAAATGGAGATAAAACTTCAAGTCTAATGATCATATGTTAGTTAGTTCCTATTATATCATGAACATTTGTCCCTTTTACAAGTTGATAATTTATTACCTCTGACGTATTATATCCTCGTGTAGGTCCATAACAAGACTCTTCATCAGTAATGATAATAATCGATACTAATAGTGATGGCTATGTCTGATGTCTTTGTAGTCACTGTACTTCCTCTGTAAACAAGTATGGTAGGAAAGCTAACAGATTTTCCCTCATGAGCCTTTCAGAGGAAGAGGAGAATCAGTGACCTTGCAATAGAATTTCAAATTGGACAGTCTCGCTGTTCACCTGAGATCAGCAGGTGTTTTGTTTTTGTTTTTGCTTGCCAGTCCTGGAGTTTGAACTCAGAGCCTGAGCACTATCCCTGGCTTCTTTTTGCTCAAGGCTAGCATACTACCATTTGACCTACATTGCCTCTTCTGGCTTTTCTGTATATGTGGTGCTGAGGAATCGAACCCAGGGCTTCATGTATACAAGGCAAGAACTCTACCACTAGGTCATTTTCCCAGCCCTCAGCAGGTTTTCAAACATTGGTAGGTTATCTTTTATTATTATAATTTTATTATTGTTATTTATATCACTACATTTTATTAGAAATGCTTGCCTGTGTGTGCATCCTTGTCGCGTAATTTATCTTTTCCTTTTGCATTTGAAGACGTTTTCCCCTGAGTAGTACATTACATTACAGTAGAGTGTGGTCTGATAATGGTTTGAACCTTGGGCTCAAGAGTTAGTTAACAGTACAGTTTTATTCATAGTTCCTCCTAGCATCATATTCATGCTCAATTGCATTGAGATGAATAATTAATCAACTATACTATTTCGCTGCGTGAGCCACAAAGAAAAAAAATACCATAATGCTTGTTTGTATTCATAATTGCTTCGGAATCAAGTAGTGTGCAAGTATAAAAAAAGGAATCCTGAGTAAATAAAATGTGTGTAAATTAGTGAGTGTCTTTCAATATGGCTAATATATACTGAGAATACCTTTATGATTTCAGGGCACTAAAACAATGAGGAGGAGGAGGTGGGATACAGAGCTCTGCTTTTCATCATAATATTTAATTATTGGGTTGTCTTCAATGTTCAATTAATGGTGACTTGGTTGCAGGTTGCAGATTAAGATCTCCAACTTAATTCACCCTAAATCTCTGATTGCTTTGGTGGGGGTGCTTGCGTGGTCAGGTGATCGTCAGCTGTGGGGAGGGGGTCCTGCAGCCGCTCTGCACTGCGAGGGGCCCCCATTTCCACACATCACAGAGGAGGGTCAGGGCAGGCACGGTGCAGCCCGAGCTGAGAGACACGGGGAGCACGCAGTTTTCTGTACCCCAGCAGTGAAACTCGGCTCCTGACGCAGGCAGACTTACCTTTAGCTTCATGAAAAGCAGCTGCGGGATGCCAATTTCTGTTTGACAGAGGAACACCTGAGCTGTGTAGACTGGAAAAAAAAATGTGTATGAGGAGCAAACATCAGAAGGTAAGGTAGCACTCTGCGTAGACTATTGGTAGATTAGATTGAAATCAAGGACGTAAAATGTTACCAGGAACCTATAACAAACATTAACATGGCATACAACATCTTCCTTCTTCCAGTCTAAAATGACACATTTTTTCAGCATCAGAATATTTTCTTTAAAAATCTGTAAATATGTTGACATATATGCACATGAAATACAGCAATGTCCATGCACATACATCTGCCTATAAGTTTACTTACTATGTCAATTCTTTGCTCTCCTTTCGTGTGCTTATAACTGTGCTTTGCAAAACACCAGTGCATATTTTAATTCAGTGAGTGCTAATTGATACTATACAACATATTAGTTATGACTCAGGCCTTTAAGCAACTGAAAGCACAGTTTTTCATTTCGGAGTCTCTTCTGAATACTTTGTTTTACTCTTTGATGGGCATTTCTTACACAGTTCTGATCCCTAATTACGGAATACCACCGAGATTTATATTTTTCTATCTTCTTTCTACATTTTTAGCTGAAAATGCTTTTAATCGGACCACCAGATCCTGCCAGATCAATTCTTTCTGGGTCCTGCGAGAAGTGCCCAGTTCCTGCCAAGTCTCTCAGAACAAATTCGGATCTTCAACACCATCTCCTTAGCCAATACTCATTTTTCATAACGCGTCACTTTCAATGTCATACTATTCGATAGGAAAATGAGATCAAAACACCATCTGTGTCCCCACAAATACCTTCCATTTACCACATAGAACTGCTGTTCTGTTTTACCAATATTATTTGTCCTGCACAAATCAGAAGGGAGACGGGGTGGCGAGGCTTGATGAAGCTTGGCATGCTCTCGCATCCCTAGGTAGAACACGTTAGATAAGCAGGACGTTTCCACGTTAGCTTCGTGAGGATTTGGTCTCTGCAACGGGGAACTGAGCTCTAAGAAACTCACACCTTAATTTCCCCATGAACTTGGGGAAATGACGCCAGGACTCACAGTTAAGCAGTCGTTTTGTTTTTCCTGTGCTTGTGGCTGATTATCTTTAAGAGCCGTGTTTCCCTCTGCTCAGAAGCCGTTGTGTAAAGCCCTGGCCTCAGAGACCCCGTCCTTCTGCGTGAGCCTCCAAGGACGGCACTGCGGGTATGCGTCACCATCTCTGGAGCGCCGACGCTCAAGGTGCTGTGTTCATCGTTGACATCTGGGAGTTCTAAGATGAAGTATTTTCTTCCACTCTAAGTTATAGATGCAAGCTCCCTCTCAACGATAGGGAACATGGCCAGTGGTTAACGATGCATTCATAGTTTGGGTACGATACCCAGTTGTCACTGTGTGTAGCCGGGGGCCATATGCTAACACGTTCATAAGGTGAAATGGTGCAGATCACATGCATACCACTCCTGGGACCCTAACTTTGCTTCTCATCATTCTCCAAAAATATAATTAAAAAAACAAACAAACAACAAAACAGAACGACCACAAACAGTAAGGTCCTGAACTGTGTTTGCTTAAAACAATATATGTATACTCCTGAAGACTCTTTAAGATAGAAAAATGGTGTTGGTGAGTGATTTTCTTGTGAGCACATAATTGGTTTATGTGCCTTAACATGAGAAGAGAGAGAGAGAGAGAGAGAGTCACATGACAGTGATTGTCAAATCCTTGGAGAAAGACGCCTGGAGAAGGAATGTGCTTGTGTCGTGTCGTTGGGGGACAGTGTATTTTATTGCGCAACGAAGACAAACCTAATTTTTCAAAGCCGTGTAATGCTTAATTCCTGAACTTACATCTCTTGAGAAAGTTGGTTTTTACATGTCATTTGCACATAGCTTTTACTGGCATCTATCATCCACCAGAGAGGCTTGGGTCCACCATGGCCCTAGCAAACACATGAGCGTCAATGAGCAACTGCGTGAAAGGCTCCTAGGACGCGGGTTGCAATTTATCTGGAGACTTCCTGGAAGCATACAATTGCTGAAAGGACATTTGTATGCGACTCTATAAAACAGGATTTGTCATGATCCGAAGAATAGATCATTTTTGTTTTGTTTTGTCTTTTTGGCCAGTCCTCGGGCTTGGGGACTCAGGACCTGAGCACTGTCCCTGGCTTCTTTTTGCTCAAGGCTAGCACTCTGCCACTTGAGCCACAGCGCCCCTGCTGGCCATTTTCTATATATGTGGTGCTGGGGAATCGAACCCAGGGCCTCATGTATATGAGGCAGGCACTCTTGCCACTAGGCCATATCCCCAGCCCCAGAATAGATCATTTTTAAACCTGGAAAGAGACTCAAGGGCCGAGGGCTTTCATTTGGGAGTGGAGAAGAACTGGAGTGCATTATGCAGATTCATGCATGGCTAATGAGGGGCTGTGCCCATGATAATCTTTGGACTCTCATCTACAAAGAGAAACCTTGCCGATGTAATTGTGAGATTGCTTACTACATTCTGTGTGTGTGTGTGTATGTGTGTGTGTGTGTGTGTGTGTGTGTGTGTGTGATCGTGCGGCTTGAACTCTGGGCATGTAATAGCCCTGAGCTCCTCAGCTCAAGGCTGGCACTCTTCCACTTCAGCCCCAGCTCCACTTCCTAATTGTGAGGTTTTTAAAGATGAGATCCTTACAGATCAAATACCGAGCGAGGGACGATGGGAGCTCAGCACGGCACAGCTTCTTAAAACCACGTTGCTTCCTTTCCATTTGGAGGAAGAGACCATAAGCATAGGAAAGCTGGACACTTGTAAACTGGAAAAGAAAAGTTTCAGGATTGGTTCACGCGTTGTCCTTCGTCTCCCTTCCCTAATCGAGATAAACGTATATACAGCACCCACGTTAGCAAAATCAAATCCAGTGACAACAGGGGCTAATGCAGCAGGGATACAATAGGTTGTAAACTAACTGTATAACTTGGGGGAGGGGGTGGTGGAGAGGGAATGGTGGGAGAAAAATGAGAGAGGATGTAACAAGTTTGACAACTAATGTACTCACTACCTTATGTATGTAACTAATCCCTCTGCACATCTGGACAACAAAATTAAATCAAAAGAAAAAAGGAAAGGGAAGTTCTGGGATTAAATGACTGCAATTCGTTTTCTCTCGTCTCTGGGAGCTGGAGGCCTGATATTAAGGTGCCTGTGGGTTTGGCTCCCCTCAGGCCTTTCACCTGGCTTTCTTCTCTCTTGTCTCTTCCACTGGGCATTTATCACTCACGTCTTTGCTCCACTCATGTTCACTTAACGTTGACATTAAAGTTCTCCTTTCCTCTTCTCTCACTAAAGATCTTACCTCCGAAATGCTTATTTTCGGGTTAGAACGCTGGGTGTTGGGATGACATCACACATCGATCCGTGCACACAGGAGTGTACGATTCGGCCCATGATGGAGGAGGAATGGAATGGAGGAGCGCGTATCACAGGCTGGGAGGAAGATGGACATCCTCTGTGAGGAGCGACTCGTCCACAGGGAAGGGAGCCCAGCAGATGGCTCTACACCTTTCAGAAATTGCCAGGTCACAGGAGCATCCTTGAGCTCAGTGAAGACGCTTGCCTGGAAGAGCAAGGTGGAACCCCCAGTAGGGAGGGGATCGCAGAGGATGGATGGGGTCCCAGAGGGCTGCTGCATCTGGAAACTTCCACATTAGTAGGCTTCTCCTGGAAGTAAGGAAGGCTCTTTCTTGAAGGCAGACCAAATCATCCTGTATATATGTGAAAGCTGCGATTAATTCTGCTTTCTCTTTGTTCTCATTTGTTTGGGCATATACAGGATAGGAAACAAGCTATTGACACCTCGATATCCTTATCCTCATAACACATTACAGTGTATATGCTCATTACATAGAGAAAGACCACACATTACCTTACATAAAAATATCACTTCACTGAATATCAGTAAGAATTTGAATTTGCTCTGGAATTCCAGGTAGAAACTCATAGGAGTTCATTCTTTAAAATTATGGAACAATTTGTTTCTACTATAAGAACAAAAAGCATAACTCTAAAGACAAAAATATATTTTTGAGATGACATGTATTAATGAAATAGGACCTCATGGTAAATATCATCTTTCAACTAAATTAAGAACTTATGGAAGAGAAACAACATTGGCATCACACACAGAAATGTGCATCCAGTACAATACCATATTTCAATGTTCAAAATAAAATATATAGCTCTCAAATATATACATAATTTATTAACGGAGTTATCCAACTATAATATTTGAGACAAAGTTCTTTGCTACCATTCTCACCGGGCTTCCTAAGTGTTTGAACTTCTGAATAACTGTGTGTTCAGTGAACTTCTGTACATACTACAGTGACTATGGTTTTAATGAGTCTTCCAAATTTAGAATACTTATTCAAAATGAGTTGGAATATTTTAAACAAAATAATTAATGAATGTACCCTTCTTTTTAGCTTCATAAACTATATAGAAATGTAACTATTGAATACAAAGACTCTAAAACAAGGCATTTGGTTCTACTGAAACAAAAGAAAAAAGAAAGCAAATCTAATAACAAAATCTGGAATTATAAAATTGTCTTTTAAATATGTGCACATTTTAATTATGTTTTTACTTTTCTAAGACAATTTGGGTGTAGAACCGATTTGCATCAGGTACACTTACATTATCTCCTAGAACAGAATTAAATGTAGAAAGTGACTTGGGAATAGTTAAGTTTGGCAAACATTCAAAATATCTTAAATATACTCAAAAGTTCTAATGGACTTTTCACTGTAACAATAGCTATTAAATGTTTCCCTGAGTTCAAGTACACTGCTATAATGCAGAAAATATTTAGGCAAAATATTCAAAATTGAAAGCCAAAAAATGAAACACTAGTATCCATCTATGGAAGTTAGCAAAGGATCCAGTACGCTAGCCTCTACACTTATGCTGTGTTCTCCATTAAATGTGCTATGATCAGTCAAAGAAGAGTCAACTGAGGATTTTACAATCTCAAATAAAGCATGAAATGCAGCATAAAGAATATTTCGAGGAAATTTATTTTGTAATGCAATGAATATATCATTTTAGAAAATGCCAGTGATAAGATATGGTAGACCAATGTAGATAAACTTCTAAATACATGAAAAGATTTCATATAAACTTAACAGGTCTGTAGGGCTTATGTCTTATTTTCAGAAACTGCATTAAACTAGGTTTTTAATTTTATCTTAATTTTCATGTTAACCTTTTAATGCATATGTACATACAAATGTAGAGTTCAAATTTTTAAACATTTTACACACATATATGAAACAATATAATTTAATAGATTTAAAGCTTTTTTTCAGTCAGTATTTCAAATACTGTTAAATTTTGTTTTTTCCCCATCCTTGAAAGTGGTTCACTATATTAATTATAGCTACAGAATTTTTTTTTCACCAGTCCTGGGGCTTGGACTCGGGGCCTGAGCACTGTCCCTGGCTTCTTTTTACTCGAGGCTAGCACTCTACCTCTTGAGCCACAGCGCCACTTTTGGCTTTTTCTGTTTATGTGGTGCTGGGGAATCGAACCCACGCTATGCAAACACTACCGGTAAGCCACATTCCCAGCCCTACAGAATTTTTACGAGGTGAGAGGTGTGACTGTGGTTATGATATTTGTGAAATGAGCAAGAAGAGACAATAGTCCATTTTATAAGTTAACTGAAAACAACGTAATAAGAAAATGAAACACGGGTTGTGTTATAGCAGCATGTGACTTCAAGAGCTTTGTGTGCCAAGCATATTTATCTGGGTTTCACTGAACACGGAGCTTGACAGCCCAAGGCGTCCATTTCTAATGAATGCGCCATGTGATCACAAATGCTCAATGCTGGAGCCATTGAGGGTGGTCTGCACTTTGCCAAGTTTAGAACTTGCTGTCTCGAGTCGCCTTGTTCAATGCCGTCAATGAGATGAGCAATGATTTGTGGGGGGAGGGGGTGCAGTTGTTTTCTGTGTTTCCCCACAGTGACTACTCCCTCCACAGCATAAACACGAGATTTTTATTGCTTTGCCCACATTAAAAAGCAACTCATTGGATGGTGAACACATTTTACTTGTAGCATTTTTTTCTTATTTAACAGTAGGACAAAATGCTACCTGCCCACCATGTTCTAGATATGTTCTAGAAAATTGAAGTAGAACCCAGTAGACAAACTAACAAAAAAGTATTACAACTTTTAAGCAATTCTATCCTATTTGTTCACAACTGCATTATCAAAAACTTATTTGAACAAACTGCGAATGAGCCCAGGGCAGACGAGAAATGGTGGGGTGTGAGAACTTTCTCTCAGGGAAATATTTACCTTCAGTGTCCTCCGTAGAGAAAAGGACTCAAAGAGAAGAGAGGAGTCGTTTCTACGGAACTGGAAAACGCGAGCCGGTGAAACTCAGCAATAACAGAGACTCGCACAGAGGAATGCTTGGAGAAGCAGACTTAACAAAGCAGAGCTTAGAAGTGAAGCTTAGAATTTGACAAGGCTAATTAGTGGGGAAACATCCAAAATTTTAAAACGTCCCAAGGAGGCAGGCAGAGCCCATATCGGGAAGAGGAAAAGGACTGTCTGTCTGTCCATCTTGCAGCATCGGACCAGAAAAGACAAGCATGCTCTAATTCACAGAAGTAGCTGCTCACTTCCTGCCAATGTCACTGCATAAGATTAATATTTAACTCAATATAATTTTAAATTATGAATTCATCATCCTTGTTAGATATCACTTAAAGGTTCATGAGCTCGAGTGAACTCGTTTCTTTCCCAACCACCAACACGATAAACATTGAAAATAGTAGGGTAGGTATTTTTCTACTCTGTTTCCCTTTATGCAAATGTGTTTGTTTTTATATAATTTTAAAATTGAAGCCAGTAAGGAGGCAGAGATTGAGAAGATCGGGGCTTGAGGCCTGGACCGTCTCACCCAATGAACAGGGTGCTGTGCCTCACATCTATACCCCTAGATGGGTGGAAAGACTGGTAAAGGTCTCTGTCTGTGTCTAGCTGGGATAAACATTAGACCTCACCTGAAAATCAGCCATACCTCAGAGGAATGGGAAGGAGCTCACTTTCCAGAATTCCTGCCTAGCATTGTAAGACCATGAGTTCAAACCTCAGTATAGCCCCCAAATAACAAACATGTTAAACATATGACTTTGCCTCCTAAATGATTTCCCTTCATCTCCGTGACTCTATCAGGTGTATAAACATTATAAATATTGCTGTTTTGTGGAGCAAACTAAAACATGAAATAATCTGATCTCATATCACACCAAGGACGTTGGACTAATAGGATATATTTGTTTCCCAGAACTTGCGGTCTTGTCTTCTACTTCTTCATAATGAATCATTATTTCATGTTGTGGGATTTTACAAAATGGTCCTATTATTGTGTTTGTTTTATACAAAAGAGAGAGAGGGAGCGAGAGGGAAAATATTTGAAAATATTAATAAATGACTCTCATGTCTATGTAGATTTTAAGAAAAGTATTTATATAGAAATATATGTTTGGGCTGGGAATGTGGCCTAGTGGTAAAGTGCCTGCCTTGTATGCATGAAGCCCTGAGTTTGATTCCTCATCACCACATATATAGAGAAAGCTGGAAGTGGCACCGTGGCTCAAGTGGTAGAGTGCTATCCTTGAGCAAAAAGAAGCCAGGCGGGCTGGGGATATGGCCTAGTGGCAAGAGTGCCTGCCTCGGATACACGAGGCCCTAGGTTCGATTCCCCAGCACCACATATACGGAAAACGGCCAGAAGCGGCGCTATGGCTCAAGTGGCAGAGTGCTAGCCTTGAGTGGGAAGAAGCCAAGGGACAGTGCTCAGGCCCTGAGTCCAAGGCCCAGGACTGGCAAAAAAAAAAAAAGAAGCCAGGCATAGCACTCAGGCCTTGAGTTCAAGCCCCAGGACTGGCAAAAAAAAAAAAAAAAAAGAAAGACAAAAGAAATACATGTTTGAACAGCTCACCTTGTCTCAAAGCAAGGTGAAATGCACGAATGAAAAAGAACTCTGATGTGTTTTGTTACCATGTAGGCCTGAAGATAAGACCGTAAACTTGTGATACTAAACGCCATTGGCCACCAGGAAAAAGCAAATCAAAACTGCCTTGAGATTTCATCTCACCCAATTGATTAGCTATTGCCAAGACAACAGAAAAAAACAGCAAATGTTGGAAAGGATGGGGAGGGGGAGACACTATTTTCAGATGGCTGGCACGTAAATTAGCATGGCCACTGTGGAGATTGGCAAAGAGGTTTCTCCAAAAATTAAACATGGAATTCCTCCGTAATCCAGCTGCATCACTTCTAGGCCTATACCAGAAGACTGAAGGTCAGCTACAAGAGGTCCCTGTACACCTGCTGTGCTATCACATCACTACCGCAAGAGTTCCGTAGGCACCAACATCCAACACCCAATGAGCATGCAACACTAAGTCAACATACATTTACAATGCAGTTCCACCCAGCCTTAAGGAAGAATGAAAAGTGCTACTGACTTCAGAAAAATGGGTGGAACAGAAAGCCTTTTTTCCTTACTTCCACATTTATTAGACATCTGCCTAGGCTTGATATTAGCAACGCTGAATCATTGTAAGAGGAAGAAAGTGGAGAAAAGTCCTTCCTCCTCCCGCTGGTTTTCCAGCTCATCGCGTAGCGCGGCAGCACGCTTGCTTTCTGATTATGTAACTTCCCATGCATTATTCAAGAATGAATAATTAAACTACCTTTGGAATGTATTGAAGTACAATAGATCTTTGAATCTCTGTTTTTCTTTCTGGATGAGAGCGAAAAGAATACTTTGGACTTCTACCTAGTAAAGGCATTGAAGTCTTCAGCTTTTCAGAAGTCAGAACAGAAGCACCAACGCTATGTTTCTGACAAGAAGATCACACGCAGCAAAGTGAACCAGGCTCTAATGTCATACGCCCCAGGCTTCTCTGACACTGTCACTGTTGATTCTTCTCATTGTTTATGTCTTTTATTTTTTAAGAGGATGAATTATGGATAGGGGAAAACAGCACCAGAATATAAGAAAACAGCAGGCCTAACTTTTGATGATGATTTTTTTGGCATATATATACTTCTTTGCCAGAAGATTTCAGACAAAATGGGAAAAATAACCTGTCAAGAAATGAAGATGAAGATAAAAATAAGTAATATGGAAACCTGCATAATTATCTGAAGATAAAACACGGGTAAGGGACAATATGGCACTCTGCTTGCGCTTTATACCCGAGGATTTTTCTTTTAATTAAAATTTCTTTTGTTAGACTACCTGAATGAAGGCTGGGACAGAAGATGATATATTGCCCGCTTTACACCAAGTATCCTGCCCTTTTCTAAGTAAATTCAGCCCGAAGTAAGTCAAACAACAGGCATCATAAAGCCTAAAAACGGATGTTTTCCTGATGCTTGTTATTCAGAGGATTCCTAAAAACAAAAGTTAACACCAAAGAGTGACCAAACTCGTTACACGGAAGCTGAGTGTGTAAGGACACAGAAGCTGCAGGCCCTAAAGTTACTTCCTATTTTGAATTTAAGGAAAAAAAAAAAGCAAAGGATCCTAAAAGTGAGGAGGCAACCAGAGACGATTGGGTTCTGTGTATGAACTTGGCGTGATGGTGGTGGCAGGAGTCACAGCCAGCAGGTGCTTAAGGAGAAGGTATCCTGTCAGCTTCACCATCCTGACACACTCCCCAATGTAGATGCCATGACAGGCTCACGGCCGGCACCTAGGGGAGATGCCCCTGCTCACCGTACCATGGTCCTCTGCCTTTCAGTAGGCATCTAAGCCTGGTGTTTGTGATGACGGAGGCGAGAACATTTCTACTGCAAATTGAAATATTGAAGAGCATGTGTGCACAAAGCTGCCCTTAGAGGACCAACCTGAGGAGATTAAACAAGTCGGAAATACCTACGGAAGGGAACTAGCCCTTGGCTAAAGGATGTGCTGTTGTATCTCAGCACTGGAACTTTTGCCGACAATATTTCGCAACAATATTATGGTGCTCAGTAGTTAGCATTTCCATTATGTTAATCTTCATACAAACTTAATATGCATATTTAAATATTAATTATATTCATTTAGTGGTGCTGGCTAGCGCTAGTTTTATTTAGCTAGAGCTGATCAGTAGTAAAATCGTTCCCCTCTTTTCCCTTTATATGCCCAGATTCAACTCAGGGCTTCAAATTCTCCCTTGGCTTTATTGCTCTAGGGTAGTGCTCTACCATTTCAGCCATACTTTGGTTCTGTGTGTTGTTGATGAACTGGAGATGAGTCTCAAATTTCTCTGCGTAGACTGACTGTCAGCTCTCAGTCTTGTGAATAGCTAGGGGACCTGCATGGACCAGCTACGCCAGCTTTTAATATTGTTTCGAAGAGCTGAATTTAGTTTTGAAGGTTTTCAAAATTCTAAAATATCTGATCTTATCTTAAGGAATATCCTATGACTGTTCTGTAGCCATCACCAAGCAATGAAAGTTAATGACTAAAATTATAAGCAGAAATGCTGAAATAGGAAAGAAAAGGGAGGGAAGCCCAGAGGAAGAAGAGGAGGAAATGGAGTACAAGTTGTGCTCAAGCAGCAAAACAAAATAGGTTAAGTGAATGCGAGAACTGAAAAGAAGGGCAATGTCTAATCTAAACCCCAAAAATCTTTAAAAAATACCTATGATATTTTCATATGAACTTTTTAATTGAGATATATTTCTCCAGAATCATCTATACACCAAACCCAAGATCATTCTGCTTAAAAGAGAAGCTATGACAATCACAGAAAATGTTTATTCTTTCCTAGCTCACACTGGAACTTTTAAACACTGGGGACAACTTCTTGATATTGGACATGAATTCAGTACAGAAAAACATTTCAGGAGATTGTGTTGGTGTTAGCAGTCATTGGGCTAGGTGAAGAAACTGGTATTCCATTGAATCTTACTGCTCGCATCAGGCCATGTTGTTAACTATGACTTTTAATACCATAATGATCTTGGAGACAACTGGGAATACTGAACATAAATTTGGATGATCTGGCCTATAAAAATCAATGGGTTTGGGGAATGATTTTAATCTGGTAGCGAGCTGTTACTTGAATATTGACACAAATGATATATCCCATATCACTTTCCACTGAAGAGAAGTTGGTAAGTAGAATAATATGTTAGAAGACATTTTTGAAGTTGTGTGTGAATGGAATCTGCCTTAATATTTTTCTCCTAAGTACATTGCATTGTATATACGTGTGTGTGTGTGTGTGTGTATTCATGTAAGTTTTCAAATCTCAGTTTTCATTGTCATCCTTAGGAATTGAGAATGTTACTAGGTTTGGATGGCATAGATGAATTCTCCTCTGTCTTTGAAGGGGGGTAGAAGCACTGAGACTGAATATAAATATACTGTCCTGCCTTGGCACTGAGTTAATTCTGGCCTCTCCACTGGTTTGTGAATGAGTCAGGTAGGACAGGTTCCAGAGGACCTGCATGCAGTGTGGAGTATACATCCACTCATTTGTGCAACCATGCCTCCTCTGGGCTCAGCAGCAGTGATTACACAGATTAACAGGGTAGGCAATAGCTCATGAGCGGGGCACAAGCGAGACTGCGACGTAATCAATCAGGATGATCTTACCACCAGAGATTATTGTCGTGCCTTAATACCACACTTTGTTTACTTGTAAAACGCCTCGGTGCCAGTGAAGAGAGAATCAGGTACGGAGATGTCTGATATCACTTTGTGCCACACCAAAATCCTACACTTGAATTCCACTTCAAAAATGTCCTCTTAATGAAGGGCCGCCACATGCCTGACTGAAGGGTTCTGCAGATGCATTTCCATTTTATACAGTGTGTGTTCCTCCCAGCCCTCCTCTTGGAGATCTATTTTGATTTACTGGAACAACTTCAAGTGGAAAATGAAAATTCTGTAGACTTCTCTAAAGTAATTCAACACTGGCTCTGAAGTGATTCTGTCCTCTTGGATTCCGCATGTCATAATTCTCACTGAGCAAGGCCAGGGCTTCTGAGGTTGGGGGTGAGGGGAAGTGAGTTCATTCTGCCCTGCAACCTGACTCAGGCCATCTTCCCAATGTGTGTGTGTGTGTGTGTGTGTGCGTGTGTGCACACGCACGTGTGTGTGCACACATGCGCATGCTTAGAATGTCAGTGTACACACTCAGGCAAATTCTTCCCAGAACTCCCCTGTGGGGGAGGGCTATGATCACCTTCTAATGGGAGCTCTCTGTCCTTTCCAAAACGGTAAATGACAAGCAGTATTGGGTTGGGCCTTGCAGTGTACATCTGTAATTCAGCATTCCATATCTGAAGCAGGAGGACTAGGATTTCAAAGCCAGCCTGGGATACATAATGAGAACTTGCTCCAAATGCTGAGTGAAATAAGGCAGTCGTGTGTCCTTGGAGACTTAAAAACACAGTCATTATCACAGACATGGAAGGAGAAGTAGAACTCTGTCATCCCCTGCCTTCTTACCTTCTTAGCTGCATGGACAAAAAAATAGCACTAAAAATCGGAGAGAAATATGATTCCAAACTTTATTAGGAGAAAGCTACTCATATTTTATGTTCACTTTTATTACTTGCGTTGCAATGAATTAACGTGAACTCTAATACCTTCCATGTAGCTGGTGATCTATTAGACACCGTGCCCCTTCCAGCTCCAGTCAAAGGACCGGTTTCTTTGATGTAGCTTCACTGGTAGAAAGAAAGCGGCTCAGTGTCTTGGGTGGAGGGGGCGGCGGAGAACAGATCCTGCATTTAACCATATTATTCCGACACCTTTACTAACTGGCTTTTCAGACTGCCAGTTTTGAATTGGACTGCAAGCACGGGAAGAGTTTCCAGCTGGCCCAGGGCAGATCTGCTCAGGGACCCGTTCCCACCTGTCCTTAATAGTTTGTGAATGTGATGATGGATAGAGGAGGGTCTGATTGGACAATTCATGCGGCCTGGCTTTCACGTCGTAGGCGAGTCCGAACATGGACTGCTGAGGCTGTAGAGGCGGGGTTTTCATGTGATCAGCAAGAACCGTTAGCATGTTGTGACATCATGTTAGCGCTGGTTCACCTGACGTCAGAAAGGTACAGGCCTCAAATTTCTAAATTTCTCATGATGAGCCTAAAATATTGGATCCCAACGTCTTCAAACCTGTCAGATTCATGAATACTTCCCTGGAAATGGTTGTGGTATATGTAAGAGGCCTTTTATCTGGACTTGGTTTTCCTGGGTCTTCTGCTTCCTGGCTCTTTCTGAAGCACAGTGATAGCTGTAGTGGGATTTTCCTCCGGCCCTTAACGAAGGGGAGCAGTTCTGTCTCAGAACAGAAAATCACAAGTGTTTATTCTGTTGGCTGTGTGGTCATCGGAACCACGAATGGTGGAATAGAGGCGGTTGACAGCCATAGATGGCATCATGTCTGCACGAAGAAGACCGGGACGACGGGCTCACCATCCGTCCGAAGCCAGGCAGGCCGTGGCTCTGGAAGGTGGGCGCCCCCCTGAGTCAGAAGGCTGAGGGCTGTTGAGAACGTTCTACGGAGCAGTCCCTTGATAACGGTGTGCTTCCCTGGCTTACGTGCATCACGAGACTGCTGCCTGCCTCCTCCCTGGCGGGCTGCTTTCCTGTATCATATGGCCGGGCCAGAGGGGAGCAACGTGTTGCCTGGGCTCTGTAACATGGACGCTGCTGTAATGCAGCATAATTAGTACCGGCGGGGCTTAGTCCTGCGTGTGCAGGTGGCACGGAGCTAGCACACAGCTGCAGCCACCTCTGCAGAGGGAGGCTCTGGTTATCATTTTAATATACATGTAGATACACTCACTCCTACACACATAGATCTAAATATACACACACACACATTATACACAGATGCATACACACATATACATGCTCATGCATACACACACATATATACATTCAAACATAGATATAAATACACACACATCTATACACACCTATGTACACACATATATACATATATATGTATATATATATATATATATATATACTATAGGAGTAAAGAGGTCTGCACTTAAGTTTCTTTGCTCGTTGGGATGGCGCTTTGCCCTCTGAGCCATTCTACAGGCCCTTTCTTTGCTTTTAGTTAGGGGGTTTGCCAGTAGGATTTCTCCCTTTACCAAGAACCAGCCTCAGACTTCAGTCCTCCCACTTAGCCGGAATTCCACACTATGTGACTCTGCTTTGACTTGTCTGTTGGATGCTACCTCAGTCACTTTTGCCTGGGCTGGACTTGAATTTTGATTCTCCTTATGCCTGCCTACCAAGTAGCTGGGATTACAGGGGTACATCACCCTGCCCTGAGTGGATAACTTTAGGAGAGCAGAGTTCTGAGACCTTTATTTTTTTTTATTTCAATTAGTATTTTCATTTAGCGATATTGGCATCTCCCTGTCCACTCACTTGCAGTCAACACACATCTACTTGGTGTATTAAATGCATCGTTTGTGAGGAGTTTTTCACAGACTTTCCCCCCCCCCAACAATGGTTTCATTTTGATCAAAAGATAAAAGACACAAGTGATGGATAAGACATTCACCTGTGAACTCAGGCATCTGTGTTACAGAACACTCAGACATCCTCAAGAAGATGGGGGGGGGGCGGGGGGGCGGCTCTGTGACCTTGGAATTCAGTTATTCGGGTATATGGGCTGCCTGCATCAATCTACTCTAGTTGTCTATGCCTGTCTTTATTGACACTCGATGCCAGTATGTGCCAGTCTGCGATTTCTGATTCAAAGGAATGGCATCCATACTGTTAGCCCTCGAAATTGTACAGCGTTTTAAATCTTACAAGATAACAGTGTTGCTTCCCCTCCACTTTGGTAAACTGTGAGGCTCATTTCTTCTACGAGGGCTGAGGAGCTGAGTTCACTAAGCTCCGCTCTGAAACCACCACGAGGCAGCTGGAGAAACCTCAGAAAGATAAGAAGAGCCCCACAAAAACGTGGCGATTGTCCTGTTGCCCAGCTACTTGACACAGTAAGAACCCGATCTCATTTCCACGTTGGATGCAACATTGTCATACAAAGGTATAAAATGTGTCAAGCTCAGTGTACCTTGAGTGATCTTAGTCACAGGATGAGCACTTGTGTTGTAGAAATACCCAAGTTCTTAGCGCAGCCAAGAATCCTGAACTAGGAGGGATGGAGAATCCGCTTTCCACCTCCAGCCTCCTGGAGTATTCATTCAACAGTGGACCGAAGTCACAACCAGGAGAAACCCCCATGGCGCGTCAAGCGGGGAAGCTTTGTCTCCAAGAGCAACTGGCACGGGACCTTCATTAGATGTCCGGCCTCCCCAGAATCGGCTTATTGAGCAAGCCACTGAAGCTGAGTGGTATGAGTGATTACAGAGAGGACTTCCTATCCGGTGTTCACGATTGTAGTTTGTCACAGGAAGGGAATCGTTTGGGAAATTGCAAGGCCTTGGAGCTCTTCTGATTTTTGCAGTGATGTAGGGGTAGCTCGCTTTCGTACTCCTGTGATCCGAGTCAAAAGATTCTTCCCTCCCCCCAAGGGCTTGGAGTGCTCTTGCCACCATTTAAAAAGACTCAAAACTCATTCTTCTCCCACTGATATAAATGCTGCTCCCTTACCAAATAGCCACGGTGACCCTTTCTTATATTCTGGACAAGATGAAATATGAAAGTATGGAGGCTGAGTGTAATACACAAATCTGAGCAAAAGGTAGTTTATTTACTTCATGATTGGCAGTCTTTCCATTATTGCTTTAGACAATGTCTAATGTAAATATTCATATTTTTAAATATTTCTTCTACAGATAAAAAGTAGACTTTTCATTACACATTTTAAAGGACAACAAGAATAGTTATAATGTACCAGCTCTATATAAGTTCTCTTTTTAGAAAATCTAATTTGTGTGAATAAGGCTGCTGAATAAACACACCTATTTCCTTTACTTCTAATAATGTTCTAATAATGCTGCTAACTATAAGATTAGAATCAAAAGAAGTTACCTTTTCCGTTTAATAAGAATGTCATAACCTCTTTTCATCTTTTATTACTAAGGTTTATCTTTCATAATCAAATTCAATCCTATGGGTACAGGAGGAAAAGATGTAGAGTAGCAAGCACTCCAAGGAAGGGTTCATTATGGGAAAGAACTGATTGTCAATATTGGAAAAATAATCTAGCAATAGATTATCATCTTGCATTTTAATTTAACTTGGCTAAGTAGACAAACAGGCCTAAGGATCTGCAAATACCTTTAATATTTGAGGAGGAAAAAAAAGAACTCTAAGGTAAAATCCTGTCAACCTTCTGAAGCTGTACACATCTTCGCCTGTTAAAAATTTAATGATAAAATTTTGTCTTTTATAATAGAAGTTCCCTTCTAGACACAGAAAAGAAAGACAAATGGTATTCAACCTCTTATGAGAATCAAACTTGATTTATTGGAGTTTTCGTTTTCCTCTGAAAATATTCTAAAGAAGAGACCTCAGAAATACCTGCAAATTTTTGAGTATTTGCTATGCACATGGTAAGACACATACATATTTCAGTTGTTTCCCAACACGTATCTACTGCAACTTGAAAAGTTGGTCATATTTAAGATAAGAATGCTTACTGTGTTTTATATTAAATTATTGTGAAGCCAATTCACTAGATCTATTTAGAGATCATAGTTTTAGTTTTAATAAATATCTTTAATGATGAGCCACACCATAATAAATCCCATTCCCTGTGAGAGAAGCAGCATTTCTAATTGCCTTCCACACTTTCTTTCTCCTTTGTAGGTAGAAGCCACAGTCAGCCTCTCCATGGAACGGTAAATATCTCAGCCTTTTGGAGTATTTCCCTGTGAAGCAACTACCCAGTGGAGTCCTGGAATAGAGACACTCTTCCCCTTATTCAATTTCACTTTGATAAAAGGCTAGATGGTTTGAGAAAGAATGGTTAGTAACAGAACTCTTAGCTCCAGGATAGGTTATCATTGATTCAGCACCGAGTTATACCTCTTTTTCTCCTTTCTTATCGATAGTTTTATACAAGGTATATATTTTTCAATTATGAATCTTTTCGTTCCATATAAACCCCGTACTGCTAATGATGAAAAACAACCACTTCATGGAGGTCATTTCAATAAACATCAGCTTACATGATCAGGGGTGTATAGCTGTTGAGCCTTTGCAATCTTCTAAGAGTATCCTCCATTGGTCCCACTCTGTGTAAGTGCCTAGAGGTCTCAGTGTACTTTTTTTCTTGTTCACTTGCAGAGTCGTTGGCACAGTCTAGTTACTGCAAGTAGAGAAGCCATGCAACCTATGTTTCTTTAGTCTCCACTTAGTATTACATTTTTCCAAGTCTCCATTTCCTTACAAATGGTCCCATATCATTCTTTCTAGTGGATTCGTAGAATTCCAGAAAATAGGAACAAGAGATCCTTCTTTGTTGTTGTTGCTATTTTTGCTTTCATATCCTGTTGTCTTATTTATTGCTTTTTCTCTTTTGGGATGGCAAGGAGGTCTAGTACTCAATAGATCCTATATTGAAAATGAACTGCCAACTTGTGGGTAGGAATGGGAAGGAAAAACTGGGACAGAGTAAAGGAAGAGGTGATGTTCTCTAAAAAGAAATTACCTGCCTTAAGTAACCAGAGCACTTCTGTATGGAACCTTCATAATAACAATAAATTTGACAAAAAAGAAATAGTTTAAAAAAAAACCCAGAGTATATAATTGATCAAAGCGTACCAAAATAGCCAAAGGAATCAAAGTCAACACACAATAGTCACCTGCAGACCCATGTTTATAGCTGCTCTCTCTATTGATAGACAAATCATAGCCCACATTCTTGTGGACGATTGAGTGAACAAAAAACATACGGCATACATGCACAATGGAATATCCTCAAACCATTAAAATTAAATGTGGTCTTTTGAAAGAAATTGGGTCGAAATGGAGATTGCTGTGTTAAGTAGAATAAGTCATTCTCAAGACAAATATTTTCTCTCATGTATAAAATTTATGTACAACACAAACATACAAAAAGATGCTATCATAAAAGCAGGACAACCCGAGGAAGGTTTAGAGGACAAGACAGAAGGTGGGTGTTGAATATGATCGAAATATATTGAATATGTTTAAGATAATGCCAAAATGAAACCAACTGAATTGTTAAAAAAAATAGTGGCCACAGAATGAGCCAACATAGAAGGTAGATGATGTGTTAAAAAAAATAGCATTTAAGATACCAAAGCATGAAAAATACAAACCTTGAAGAGCCTCGCTCATTTTGGAATATTCTTTTTTTTTCAATTTTTTTTTAATTTTTATTAAAAAACTGATGTACAGAGAGGTTACAGTTTCATACATTAGGCATTGGATACATTTCTTGTACCGTTTGTTACCTTGTCCCTCATACCCCCCTCCCCCCTCCCCCTTCCCCCCCCCCCCACGCTGCAGTGTTCAGTTCACTTACAACAAACAGTTTTGCAAGTATTGCTTTTGTTGTTGTTTCTCTTATTTTACCCTTTGTCTCGCAATTTTGGTATTCCCTTTCAATTTCCTAATTCTAATACCAGTATACACGGTTTCCAATATACTCAGATAAGATTACAGAGATAGTGTAGATACAATCGCAAGAAGGTGATACAAGAACATCATCAATAGTAGACACTACAGATACACATGGGATGTTGAAAGTAGTTACAACTGTGATGTAACAATCATTTTTTTTTTTTTTTGCCAGTCCTGGGGCTTGAACTCAGGGCCTGAGCACTGTCCCTGGTTTCCTTTTTGCTCAAGGCTAGCACTCTGCCACTTGAGCCACAGCGCCACTTCTGGCCGTTTTCTATATATGTGGTGCTGGGGAATCGAACCCAGGGCCTCATGTATACGAGGCAAGCGCTCTTGCCACTAGGCTATATCCCCAGTCCCTTTGGGATATTCTTGACTGCCATTACATCCAGGCGGAGTGAGCCACGTCGGCTCCCATCACGGCCCTGCAGCTCACTTGCCCATTGGAGCTCTGCTTGTGCAGCAGTCCCTAAGTCATTTGCACAGTTCTGCTAATTGCATGCTTACAAAATGTTTTGGGGATGACCTTTAATGACGACCATCTTTTCTTTGCGATTAATTATTTATTGCCATGGAAGTTTGGATTCCCTTAGAAATAAAACATTCTTGTGACCTGGATAGCATGCAAACATTGACCTTTAACTGTGTCCCATCTATACTGATCCCGTTGTTGTCTCCATGACAGAATTCATTCCGGAAAGTTCAAGACCTCGTGTTTACATCTTGTAAATTAAGAAGTTCTAATGTTGTGACATAGTTCTCCAAAAAAAATGTCTTCTGGGAATATTCTGTGTGTGATTTTTTTTTGTTTGTTTGTTTTTAGAATCTTGCACCGTACTTTCTGTGTTCTGTTGATGAATAAAAGTACTGAAATGTAACGATACATTTTTGTTGTGCATATGAAGTATAGAAAGCTCTAGCCATGATAAGTACAATGAGAAGTTTTAGGAAAGGGTGGAAAAGAAGCTACAGAAGAAATGTGAAATGCCAAGCTAGAAAGAGATCTTGCAGGAAGATGTGATAGCAAAGTCTTGGGAGGATGAAAGAAAGCTCGCCCGGTCACGTCGGGCACTGGACATGGGTGTGAAGACACGCTCTCTCCTTGCACGGTGTAAGATGTACTCAGTGGGAAAACTCCCGTGTGGTAACGCTGTGAATTGCAGTGCCGTGAAATCCAAAGAAAGACGCCGAAGGTGGGACTGACCATAGCTGAACACACACTGAATACAAGAGCCAAATACTGCCTGGGCAAGCTCAGCCACATTCCAACACCCCAACCCGCTAGCTCCCCACGGGGTCAGGGTGCCCACCCACCCCGGAGGCAGGCTGGTGGAGGAAGGATTCCTTTGGGCTCCGCCTCCCGGAGCTTTCAAGGCCTGCTCACCCGACTCCCTTCTCCATGCTTGAGGCAAGGCTGCAGCTCAGGGCTGGAGGGGCCATTCACCTCCAAAGGCCAAGGGCAAACAGGGCAACAGGGAGGGGCAGGGGCAAGACGAACTCCCTGCCATCAGGAAGAGCCAGCTCCCAAAGTCTCCAGCACCTACCCGGGCGCAAGCCTTCAACACTATGGATTTTTCTATAATAAAGCATTACATACACATACATACATACATACACACATACATGCATACATACACACATACCTACCTACCTACATACATACATACACACACATACACATATATTGCACAAACCCATGGATACTTTATAGAAGGAGGGATGTAAAAACACAAAACCCAATATTAAGAAGTACATGAGACAAACATCGTAAGCTCACCCATTGCCAATAGAGGGCTAACAATTTGTTTGTAGATTTATGAAGCTGGTTATGTTTGTCTTTACACAGGCCAAAAGAAGTGATGAATGAATTCACGGTAAGGATCCTGGAAGAATGCAAACCAAAGAAGTGAAGTGTACAATAAACTAAAAGAAAAATCACGGAATAAAATGTGAAATACTCAACCATGCCAACAACAAGAGCAAAGAAAAGATAAGAGACCTTTAAGGATTCTGAGCTCAGTAGCTTATTACAAAATGTCCATAGAAATATTTCATAAGTTTGTAAGAAAGAAAGCACTTTAAAAAAATTAGGAGACATTGTTTCTCTATCCCGCTGCTCCAGAGAAATCTAATAACCTATTAATCTTGTGCACATCTGTCTGATACTCTATTAAGGTATCTAATTTATAATATTCTTTTGAATTTATTATCTTATTTGTAGCCTTTGGTACTTGACAGCTATGAATAAAATTCAATTACAGCTCTACCTTTTGAAAAGTTCAATATACATATTGGTTATTAAACTACCGCCTAAGTTTCAGAATGCAACATCTCCTTGTCTAATGCAGAAATTCAGCTTATATCTAGGTCTTACCATGCCAGAGCAGGCTTATTCAGAATTTCCTGTATTTTAGTTTCTCCTCAGCCCTCTAACTCTTTTTGAAGGTGATGGAATTACGTGTTGCTGATTTCTGCATTCCACAACTAATTGCAAGGACTTTTGCACACACTAAAGGGAAGGAATATCTAATAAATCTACATGAACTGCGTCATTAATAGGAACAGGATAATTAATTTATTGAATTTGCATCTTAATAACAGATGCCCAGCGTATTAGTTGGATAGAATGGAAAATGTTTGCATTCTTGGAACTTTCTTTTTCACCCCCTCCCCCAAACACACACACACACACACACACACACACGCACATATATGTTTACTGGAGAGATACTGTTGAGGATGATTATTATAAAGAGATTTGGACAGTATGTCACTCATGTTAAAACTTTGTTCAATAAATCAATTAAAAACTCATCATGGTGAAAAACGTTTATTGGTATTTTACCATAATATTTTATAATATGTTATGGAAAATAGTCATTTAAAAACAGTATATGTAAATAATTTTCATTTATTTTCATTTGAAATGATTAGTTTAGTTAGATAACTTAGCTTTCAAATACACATAAATGCTTCAAAATTTTATTATTTACAATTCTCACTATCCTCTCCTTTATCTTATTCAAATTTCAACAGTATTATCATACTTATATAAATGGCCCTTTTAAATGGCCCTTTCATTTCTTCTCTGATTTATTCTGTCTCTCAGAAATCTTCTATTTCCTTGAAATTATGCTACTGTCATATTTGACACATTGTTACCATTTTCTTATTTATCAATGCATTGATATTTTCCTGCGCATCAAGATTTTTTTGGTTTTATGTCCCTACCTCAGTACAGATTTTTTAAAAATTCTATTGTTTAGCAAATATCTATTTCTCATGTCGTACATTTTTAACAAACTGAGACATGATTAATATATAATATTTACTCTTTGCTGCCTACACATAAGCACCGAGCCAGAAGCAGCATTCCATAAATTCTCACTTTGTTGGGGAAGAAAGAAAAAACTGTGTCTCATCCCAGCTGGCCCCCAGTGCGTTCTGGGGGCATAATTATCCACAACAAAATGAGCGACTCTCAAAAGTCACGCACTTCGCTGCCCGCTGAGTGGCTCTCCTGTGAAAGTCACAGCTGGACCACAAGTCTCCCCCGCCGGGGCACCAACATCTGCCCTCGTTTGTGACTTTCGGTTGGGGCAGAAATTAAGCCAGGATTTGTTTGCTCATCCGTGACATTCAATCGCACGTCCTCGGCCACAGTGATCAACCAGGAAGCCTGCTCCTGGTTATAGATAATTCATCTTCTGCTAGCATTGACCAAAGACTTTCAAGCCTGTCATTACCCCTCCTGTCTTTATAACTGGGACAAGCTTCATAGAGCCACGCACACACACACACACACACACACACGCACACACACACGCACATGCACACACACACACAGGCATGTGCACGGACAACTACAAAGAAAAAAAATCGAGGAAAAACATTATCCTTACTTCTTGTGATGTACTTTTGATTTTTTTTTTTTACATATTATTCACATTTACTCTGCGATTTTAAAAATACGCTTTTATTTCTTTAACCTCATTTTTTTCTTAGGCTCGTTAAGTACAACCCACCGTCCTCTAACAGCATTCATCCGGTAGTTTGTAAAATCTTTTTTTTCATAATGGCTTTCTACCCTTAGGGTATCACTCAAGAATTTTTTTTTTCCCACCAGATAAATAAAAAAAGTTGGTTAACCACATAGCCTGTATCTCAGATTTGGAGTAAAGTCCCTCCAATCATTTCCTGTGTTACTCAAGCTCCTCCAAAGGCCTGAGGTTAATCTGAATTAGTTAATAAAAGATTCTCTCTCTCTCTCTCTCTTTCTCTCGCTCTCTTTCTCTTTTTTTTTACAGAACAGGATTTCTCTTAACGTCAGAAGCATAACTTCATAACTTTTCTCTTTCCCTAACCCACATTCAAACATCTTTAATATTTTATATACTGCTCTTGATTTATATGTTTTGTAGGAACTCATTGAACTGGAATTGAATTCTCTTTCTAAATTTTACTGTATAGAAAATTGCCTTTTTCTCTCTTAGAAGAGGAAAAGCAAAAGAAACAAAGATGATGAATTGTCGTTCACACAAAGGACAATCGGGGATTGAACTCCCCTTTCTCTCTCCTGTGGCTCCTGTCTCCAACCGGGATGCTCTCTCAGACAAAATCCCTCATTATGACGAATGCATAAAGCCTGCTGGTCCGGCCCGGCAGGCTGTCGATGGAGGGTAAATAGCGAAGGCTCCCTTTTAAGGAAATATAATTTCTCACCGGGAGAACCGCAGGACGGCACCAGCTCTGCCCCCAATTTGTCCCAGGCTGTGCGTGGTTCGACTTTGCTCCCTGTGGTGGGCGCCGAGGCAGCGGCCCCCATGTGGTTTCCTGCCATCTCCAGGGCACTGGGCAGGTCCTGGTGCTCCCCGCAAACCAGAGCTCGTAGCACTGAGCATCTGTCTCATTAATTGCAAATGGAGCTTTGTTTCTGGGCCAGGAAGCTGGGGGTCGGTGCAGGGGGTGGGGGGGAGTTTTTGACAAGTCCTCGACAATGATACGTTTTATAAATTATGATTACACATGTTCAGATTTTCCTGAACCACAAGTGGTTATTTGAGAAGTATGCTCCTAAAACCTACCTAGGTTTTACGCCTGATAAGCACACGTTCATGTATGACATCTTTACAATATAGAGGCATCGCTTTTTATTATAGTTGCCCATTTAAAACCACCCAAATCAAGGTATTACTTTGCATGATTCTCTATACAGTAAAATGTCTATTAATCAGATGAATTCTGCAAGCAGAGAGCGAACAATAACAAGGAGTACTGTTTATTTCACTAGTGAGGTCAGCATTGTGTGTACCTTTGCCAGTTTAATTACTCTAAGTTTTCATTAAAAGCGTTATTGAAACACGAGAGACTCTCCAAAGCCTATTCTTTTCCTATTATGTAGGCAAAAGGTTAGCAAGCACAAGTTTTCCTGTGATAATGCTACATGTATAAAAATAATGGCAGTTACCCATGTGCATGCCCTGAACCCGACTCCTCCCTTCACCAACTCCCAGGCTGGAACGTGAACAGACGTGCCTTGCACACTCACGCTGAGGCGGGAGGTGGGTTTTTGCATCCGTCCATGGTCGTCACATGGGAAGAAGGTGTTTCGTGTGTCAAGTCATCATTTCCTGAGTAGTATTTGCTAACTCTGCTGACAAGTGGCCGGTGTCCTCGCTCAACTCTTGTATCTTTGTCATCAGCAAAAGGAAACACAACTCTCAGGGCCAGCCAGGGAAGTAGCATTGCTGTTATCTGGGCAAAACCAGACGTCTCTGGCCTACTTTGCTTTCCTGTTTTGCCTACCAGCAGTAAGAAATCACAAGGAACATGTTACAGCCATCAAGAAAGAACCACAGACAATAGTCCCCCTCTGAGTGCCTGCTACATCCTGGCAGCGGTGGGAGAGTTAGAAAAGTCACGTGTATCTGCCCATTACCGTGTCACCCGCTCCATGTCCCTGCAGGACAGTGGCAATGACCCACGGGGACAGAAACACACGGTCCCCATTAGCACACATCCTCAGAGCCGCACCTGGACAGACACAGAGACTGAAAAGGGGCAGTGCCACGCTGATTCAGGACACACTGCTTAGCTGGTTCCATCGTTCACTCTCTTGAACGAAAGCTAATTTCAGGAAGAGGAATCAGGAATTGTTTTCTTCACGTAGGATACTCTATTGCTCCCAGCCGAGAGCATGTCTGGCTCTTTATTTCAAAGTAATAATGTTGTTGCTTCTTTTGTAGACACCTAAAAAATATGGCTGAATGTAACAGCCACTGACCAGCCCCTAAATGGATTTCTAGGTCATTAATGGAACATTTGAACAGTGCAATGAGTCGTTTTGGTAAGTCAAAAGCTTTGTTCTTTTGTTATGATACAGAACAAAGAATGAGTCTTCTAAAAGTAACAGGAACCCAGTTTCTCTAGAAAGTAGAGCAGTGTTCTAAGAGAAAGGAACAGAAAGAAGGAAACGATGAGAAATCTGTTTGTAGCTGGCCTTCATGACGTATCCAAGAACTGACTGACGGGGCAGCTGGTAGTGCCATCCGCCACTGGCCTGTCCTGCAGAAGCCTTGCGGAGACCCAGAAGACCATCTGCCTTTCTGTGTTAATCATTAGTGATATTGAAATAGGTCCTATTTATTGTCGTTATATATCCACTTGCTACAATGGAAAGAGACTGCTAAAGCCAACTGGATGGGCAGCTATTAGCAGTGCTATTTACTAAGTCAATGCAGTTATTACTAAAGTACATAAATACTTAGTGTGAGTTATGTAGAACACACACAAAAAATGTGAGGGAGCACTTGTGTTTTGTACCATTTTCTTCATGACTTTCTGTTACGAGAGGCAGAATAACCCATATTATGGTCAGAGCTTTCTAAATTTTGCCTAAGTTTTACATTTTTGTCTACTTGTTTGCAACCAGTAAAACTGCTGGGATGCTGTGTGTGTGTGTGTGTGTGCGCACGCGCGCGCGCGTGTGTCCTCTAAAGAAAGCATAAGCCACTGATCACTTATACATCTGGAAAGTTTCAGCAAAAAATACTTTTTTCACACAAGATTTGTGATGATTGTGCTACACAAAGGATACACACCCATATATACACACATGTGTGTGAGTGTGTGCGTGTGTGTGTGTGTGTGTGTGTAATTGAAGGAAGTCGATCCCAGAGAGAAAAAGGACCCATATTGTCTCTTTTATGTGGAGGGTACATTTAGCTCACAAACCCGTAAGTGAACATGTTGGGTGGTACGCCAGTGTATGGAAATGTATTAGGTGAAATACAGTAGATTCGAGGGAGATCTCATATAGTGTGATTCCCTGCAAAGCCAAAATCAAAGCTCAGCAGAATGAAAGCCCAGGACATGGGTGCTATTTCTAGCACCCATGAGGTTGGGTCAAGGTTGGGTGAGGTTGGGTCAAGTAGGAAAGGATGGAAAAAATGAGGAGCAGGAGAAGGGAAAGACACCGACAAGGATCCAATGTATATCCTACCAAATTTAGGGGCTTGAGAGAAGGGGTGGTGTGGACGGCTGATATCACTATGACCACTAACCTTTTGAAATAATTTTAAAGGCCTTCCCATTGCAGGCTTGTTTCTAGTGTTGCAAAGGTTATTTCTCGTGTCGTTGGCTTTCTCTGTAAGTGTAGGTAAGCAATACCATCTCCAAAGGCGTTCTCTACCCCTTCCCAGTGACTCATGCATGAGTATCTTTCTATAAAAAGAAATTAAGGAATTCGTTCTCTGTTGGTTAATTGCTTGTCGAAAATGGAATTTTCATCCTTTAGCATTTGGTGTCCTGTTTCTAAGGTGATTTCTATTAGATAATTTTTAACTAAGGACTCATCTTGAGGCATATGCATTGATAAGAATCGTAGCTTTTCTGTCTTCATTTCTGCTTTACAATTATCAAAAATAGAAATCGGTGTTCATCCATAATGTCATCTTTTCTCACAGGATAAAAAGTGAAATGTATATTAATCATAGTCTGATGAATATGTCAAAAATAAGCATGTCAGGTTTTATATAATTTAAAAAAGAGCTCTTCAGCCCTAACATGGATTTTCTGTCACAACTCCATTCCTTTGCATTCTTTGCTATGTTTATATCCAAAGAAACAGCTTTCCTTATAGACTTCAAAACACACACATTATTAACAAAAGGTTTTCTGATACATGCATTCTGTCATAAATACGATAAAGGGATTTAATGAGAATTCACATAACTGCCAAGCTTAGGAATGGGCAGTTTTAAAGCTATACTTTATTAGGGGTATCTCTAACTTCCTGAAAAAAATAGAAAGCAAATAAAGTTATTCTGAGCTGGGAATATACACACCCTTGTGAGAGAGCCAGGTAGGAAGGAGAAAAGTCTTGTGATTACAGAAACTCACATTGTGGCTGTATGAGAAAATGATAAATTAGTTGAGAAACTTGAGTTTTCGATTTACAGGCAGATAGGATGTCAATAAGTCAGGTTCATATACAAGAGATGGATAATTTCTTCTACTTAAGCTCCAAGAAATTCATTCTGTTCTTCCTGAAAAGTGTGCCTCCATTTGAACATGGCAAATTTACCACATGAGGGGTTGGGGTATAAGAGGAGACATTAAAGTAGATAATCCATGGCTTGACAAGCTTAGTATCTACAATGCCTGGGTTTTTATAAAGCTTTACCTTCATCATTTATTTGCCACTGGGAAACAACAACCGACAAAAAAAAAAAATAGATTCTCCCTTTGTCTTGGTTCCTTTGTTCTTGAATCCGGGTTATGCATAAGTGCATAAGTGAGGATTCATTTGTTAAGATAATACAACCAATGCCCGATTAGCTCGCTTTTGTCTTCCCTAATTTCGGTTCCTCATGGCTCCATGCGGTTCTTAAATGTCAAATGGAATATTCCATCACTAAACTGTCCCTAGGGTGTATCATGCTCCCTGTCCCAAGTAGCGTGAGGAACAATTCCACTCCCTGCCCTCCGCCGCCCCTCCTGAGACAGGGGTGGTCGTTGTCTGGAGCCCCAAGGATGTATGTGTCATCGCTTCGGTAATCACCAGAGAGCCTCCTGCCCTGGGTCAGCAGTGACCAGCGTCAGGAAGCACCCTGTGCTGGGGCGTGGTGAGGGCAGCCATTTTATTGCAATGCCTCAGGATAGTTATTTCACACTGCTAGCTTCATTCTGAATTATTTGCTGTAACTAATCTATAAGTTAAATAGTATAAGGAAAATGTGGCATTTGTAGAATCCAGAAATTATGTGACGATTTAGACACCCAGTAGAAATCTCAGAGTGTGTTCCTCGTGAATTATGAGGGCACTGTGGTACTGAACGGTGCTTAGCTTAGAACCCAACACCTAGTAGCCTGCAGTAAATATTTCAAGGCAATTAGGATTAGGTACTGTTTTTGTGACTGGTGCCAACCCCCTCCTCCAAAAATACATTTTTTTTTTTTATGGAAAACAAAGTGTTGGATAATACACAAGAGGAACTATCCCTATTTGTACTTGGGACATTTCCCCACAGTCATTTATAAAGGATCTATGATGTATCACTTAGCCTATCAAGTGTTAGCAGTTGTTATTATATTAATGAAATGAGACGTTCATGTATGTAAGTGTTCAAGTTGGTTTCATTGGTCAGTCTTTCTCGGCCCATGTTCAGGGATTCAACATCGATTTGATATAACTGAAGTAGAAAGTCATTAGTAAAGTATACAAGTAAATCTGTGAAACAATTTTCCATTCAGACAGGCACAAATGGAAAACTGATCCACAATAAATCCCTTGTTCACCAGCCTACAAAAATCCACCGGCAGCAAGGGAAAAAAAAAAACAAAAAACCATCAGATCTGCTCAAATTCTCCAAAGCATTACAAAATGAAATGCCCATTCATCTAGAATTATTTTTACTTAACTTTCAACGATGTAACACACACACTGTGATTTCTGTAATGTATGTGTTTATGTGTGTACAGCACAATGGATGGAAATTCTGTCCAGTCACCTATTTAATGGGTAGTTTGGGTTTTTTTGGTTTGATTTTTTTTTTGGCAAATGTCTTTTCATACACTGAAAATGCAGTTCTGACTCAGAAAGTTTAAGCCCATTTGTAATCAAGGTAACAAAGAAACACTATTACCTAATTTTCAATGATTTTTTCCCCTTTATTAATGGTTTCTTGGAATATTAGAGCACAATTTTCACACAGAAAAGGAACTGGAGTTTGATTTGTAAGTGTTGGAGAGTTGGCTTATAAATTAGAACAAGAAGCAAGAAGCCAGCAGTTAGGTAGAGAGAAGGAGGCTGCGGGTTTGTGTGAGGGGCGTATGGACCCCGGTGCACTAGAGGGGCATTGAGACCCGGCGGGACTTCAGAGGTCACTACTCTCTGTGCTTATGCATTTTATAATTGATGTATTTCACTCGGATAAGTACAGTGCAACCTTCTGGATTAGTGGTTGGATCTAGAAGCCAAACCAATGGCCATTACAATTGGTTTTTAAGAAGATTAGTACTAATAAGTCCTCATTTCTTCTGGAAAATTTTTGACTTGAGCAGATCTGCCCTGGGGAGCTGTGGTTTGTCCCAGCATTCAGCGATCTTCACAAGGAAATTCAAGCTACTGTGTAATTACGTAGTTACAGTTGTTTAACAGAGATATGATCAGTCCTGTGGTAATGTACACAAAGAAAATTTACCAATTCTTCTAAATTGTTATATCTTAGCGGTGTAACAGATACTTCTTATCTATCAATGAAGATAAACAACAAAGCATTGAAAGCAGCGTAAAGTTTATGGAACATATATTTGAGTGCCAGGTGTTTACCACACCACATATCCTTGTAATCTAGCACAGCTGCTCAGTGCCAGACACCGGCAAGATGGGAGGTTGGTATGTTACGTTGTGTTTTGTTACCTTACTTTATGTTATGCTAGTTATGTTATGTTACATGATGTTATGTTACCTTGATTTATGTTACATTACATTGTGTTATGCCACATTAGCTGTGGTGTTACATGGCTTGATATTATATTGTGTTTTGTTATGTTATCTTATGCAAACCCTCCCAGTGTCTCCCTGGAAATTTCATCTCCACCATGTAACAGCTGTTCAATACCACACAAGTGATATACTCTTTCCAAGTCTAAATTTCGGTCTTTACAATCTCCAGAAAAAAAAAATAACAGCGCTTTGGTTCGTTTACTGTAAGAGTTAACTTACCTGATTTGGGGAAGGGGAGGGGAACAACGAAATAGTGAGACAAAGGAGGAAAGGCGAACCAATGAAACAGCGACACTCACAAGACAGTAGGTTGGAAATGAACTTTACAACTGGGGGAGGGCAAAGGAAAAGAGGTAGGAAGATGAGGGAGGGGTAACAAGGTTCAGCAAGAAATGTACTCATTACCTTATGTATGTAACGAACTCCTTGGTACATCACCTTGACGATAAGATTAAATTTGAAATAGAAGAGTAGAAATTTCCAACAAGTTAATTGTGGACAAAATTTGAAGCTACCTACACTGTCAGATATGTTATATATTACGCATAATCCATGGGGTCAAGACATGAGTTGATAGCATTATCACCGTTTCAAAGTCAAATTGGGGCAAACGGAACATCGTTGCACACAGAGCATACAATATGTCAGGAACATTTAGCGGAGAATCAGCCCGCCTTCCCATAGACGCCAGCGATGGAGTGTCTCCTAAATACCTGCTGAAGCCAGTTACTGACACAGGGCATGAAAACAGATTGCTTTTTCTTCTCTCCTCATCACAGAGGATCCAGATATCCTACCCTCACTGCCAGATAATGTAAATTAGTATTAGAAAATTAAATCCTAGAAACTCAGAAGTGAAGCCTTAGGTATGGATCATTCCAATGCAAACACGAATGGTCTATCGAGCTCTTTCTACACAATGGGAAAATGCTAAACATACTAAACATCCAAATAATTAGTATTTGAACAACAGGTTCGCATAAGGGTAAAACAGCCCCACTCTCTAAAATGACCCAGACTGCCTCATTTCCAGGCAGAAGTTTTATTTGATGAGGAAGAGAAGGGAACCAATGGCAGGTGTTTGCTTCACATCGTTGAGTATAGAGATAAGAATAAGACATTTGCACATTGTTTGAAAAATTTATCATTACTTTAAATAGATAACTGGGTCAGTGTCTTTTTATGAGCTGTTATTTCAGCCATGGGCTTCAAAGTGCCCTGATTCTAAATCTGTACCTTTTGAAACATAGGCTGTCCAACACCATGACATGACTTCTGACCCTAGAACACCATATAATTCCTTTGAGCCACATTTCCGCACATACTAGATAATGATGATCATGTCTCATATGTGAAATTTGGATAAAAATACACTATAGATGTACACCCCTCTCTGTCTAATGTACTACATCAAAGCAACAGGCAGGGTCGGAGATTAGGAATTCAGATATTTTACAAGGAGAAAAGCATGCTGATCCTCCTTTCCTGTATTCCAAGGCAAACTACCGCACCCTACATGTGGGAGAAGAGAGTGAGCGGAGGCACCCAGACGGCGGCTGAGAAGACAGGTGGGAATGGCCGCACCTCTGAAAGAATCGTCTCCCCACAGGCACAGGCCACGGTGCCAATATTTCTTTATTTTCCCCTCTTCATCATCAAGGTCAGTTGTATCCCACTTGTAAAATTGCAAAGTCAAATTCCTCCAAGATCAAGGAATGATACAAGGACCATTGCTCAGACAGGAGATGGCAAGACAGAGGAGTTTTATTTTAAAATTACAAAGTACTGGATACTACAGAAATGTTAATTTTCAAAATAGCTGTGGGAGGAAGCTATTATTATCATGGCGCTTACATAATAGAAAATGAATCCTAAAAAAGGAGAGCGATCATGGTCCTTGTTTCCTAACGAATACGCAGGGTGGTCAAGTGTTAAAGGCAGGCAGCACCGCCACTGCTTTCTAAGTTTCATCTGTGCAAGAATGGTGCAAGCCACGGAACAAGGGGCTGCTCGACATTTCCCCTTTCAGCTCTCTTTTTACTTTCTCTTAGCCATACTTTAACGGAAGGGAGGAAGGTGCTGGTTATGGAAGGAAGGAAGGCAAGAAGGCAGGAAGGCAGGAAGACAGGAAGGGAGGGAGGGAGGGAGGGAGGGAGGAAGGGAGGAAGGAAAGGAGGAAGGAAAGGAGAGAGGGAGAAACGAAGGATGGGAGGGAGGGAAGTAGGAAGGGAGGGAGGAAGGAAGGAAGGAAGGAAGGGAGGAAGGAAGGGAGGAAGGAAGGGAAGGAAGAAAGAAGGTAGGAAGGTAGGGAGGAAGCTGAAAGATATTGAAAAAAGGGAAAATTTTAGTTGTATACAAGCTGGAATTTATGAATAACAAAAGAAAACAACACATTTTTTACTCAAATCGCTCCAAGATGAAAGAGAATACATTTATCTAAATCAATTATTGCTAAGGCATACATTTTATGTAAGAAGTGTGGAATATGGAAAAAAACCAATTAGTGTTCAGTCATTTTTAAGCTCACTTATAACATATAGAAGAGAAAGATGAAATATCTCAAGAAAGGTTTCTAATCTCACCCAAATTTGTGTGGCCTCTGGCTACCCCATAATCTCTTCTCCTAGCCAGGCAAATGATCTAATATTATTATCTGTCATCCTGAAAAGCAATCTTGTCTTTTAACGATGCCCTTTCTAGCTCTAGAGTTCAATTCTTCCTTCACACATTAAGACACTGTCAAAAAATTATAATGACTAATGCAAGGTTGAATTTTAGCACTCCTTGTTAAATCCAAGTTTGCGAAAGCGTGTAGCATGATTTTCATTTTATAGCAGTTATTTCAGTTACCAGGTGACAAAAAATATATCCAGGTTTTAGTGGTTAAAAATTAAAAGTTATCTGATATTCTCCTTGGGAGAATATATTCAATTATATAAAATCTTTTTCTTAATATATGACATCGGTTTCTTATTAGAAATATTCAGACATGTCACTTAATCTGAATGATGTTTTATAGAATTAAATTTGCTATTTGCCAAATAAAAATCAATTTTATCAGATTTGCCATTGGCAAGAGAAAAATGAAAGCATATTTCAAGGACAAATGTCTTTTCTTTCTTGCTTGGGGAAGAGGGAGGTTTGAAAATAGTGAAAGTATGGAGGTTGATTAAGAAATCCCTCGCAAGGACAAAAATCTCCTTTTAGATTTCATTAGTTAATTAACAACCACGCTGTGGAGACTCCAGGCTGTCTCTCCTTCTTCTACCCCTGATACTAAGATTAATTTTGAGGAACATTTTCATGGAATTAGTGTAAGTTGTAGATGGAGTGAGGCTATGAAATTACCTCACCTCTCCTAAACGCTATCCTTATAATTTTACAGCGGTAACGGAATTGATTAAGCAGGATGTGAAAGGAGTTGGCGTCCATTGGAATTGGGTTGAAAGTGAAATCGTCTTCAGGAGTGGCGAATGGACACGTCAGCTCTCCTCTGACCACTGATGCCACCTCCGCAGGGCGAAGCTCCTTGGGGAGAGTTTAACTCGACTGATGTTCCTTCCAGATGCCTTTGCGTTCTGTAACAAAACAAGCGTTACTTCTGCAAGTGCACTCATCGTGAGTGACACCAAGGGGGGCTTTCTTGGGGAGTGGAACGCAGGGTGGTTTCTCGTGACCTGTACTGATGGACGCTGCTCGCGTGGATGTGGCTTAGAAACTTGGCTCGTATTCAAACTGACTGGCAAGACGTGGATTCCGTGAGGAGAGAGAGAGATGCAGAGCCTCCTTTCCCTCACTGATGTTCTTCGAGCCTGAAATCTACGTGGGCTGTGTCGTCGAGACCCAGCTGACAGATCGACCTCCACACCTCTTCATTGCGGGAAAGCTCGCTCTTCCTTGATAGCACGCTTCTGGGGCGTTGGGTTGAGTCAGACCAAGCTGTGAGGTGTTCACATCCTATCTTTAAAACGCTGGTGACAGTACAGTCAACTGAGAGAGTTTTGCAACTAGAAAAGAACATACTTCCTACAGAAATGAAAATTTTACTGTGAAAAATATTCACAAATTATATCCTACTGGCTACCACAATTCAAGAACAACTATTCTATAAAAACAAATGTCGGGGCTGGAGATATGGCCTAGTGGCAAGAGTGCTTGCCTTGTATACATGAGGCCCTGGGTTCGATTCCCCAGCACCACATATACAGAAAACCGCCAGAAGTGGCGCTGTGGCTCATGTGGTAGAGTGCTAGCTTTGAGCAAAACAGAAGCCAGGGACAGTGCTCAGGCCCTGAGTCAAAGGCCCAGGACTGGCAAAAAAAAAAAAAAAAAAAAAAAAGTCATGGTCACAAATGTAATCTGTGTCTGATAAAGACATTAAAGTATGACTTTCGACCCCAAATTTCCCTCGGAAATTGTATGTAAAACAAGTGGTATCATCGTGGCCAATGGCCACTGAGCTTTAAACGCGTTCTGTTTCCCCAGGAGTGTCGAATCGTGTCACTGTGCTTCTTCTGAGATCTTTCTAACAAGACTATGCAAGAGATCTGCAGAATATAATGAAGAACAAAGAAGTATGCCCAGAAGGAAATGTCAAAATAATGAAAATTAATTATACCAAATCCATGTATTGGTTAAATATTTGAGTTATCCAATATCACTCTCAGTGATGGTGGGAGGTTTTTATTTTTTTTTAAACAAATATTCCTTGTAAGTTTCGTTTGAATAACGGTGAGTCTTCCCTTCAGTATGTCAAGTGGATTGCTTCCCAAAGAGGTAATAGATGGATACACCTAGCAATTCATGAGCTGACATTTCCCTAAAGGTGGGTGGGTGGGGGCGGGAAGAAATATAGGCCTCCTCTTAGGATGTTAGATAATAGAAATCCAAAATGATCCTTCTTGCCGCGCGTTTGCCACCAGGTCTGACACCAGGTCTGCGGGTGTTGGATTGAGAATCTCACAAAGCAGAGTGGGCCGCCAGCTGGCCCCAGTGCATCCCAGCCGGGCTGCCTGGCGAGGGGGGACAGGCACCTCCGACCCACCCGCCCTGGAGAGCTGTCCCCGGGAGCGGCCCTCCCAGGCGCGCCCCGGGGGGCCTTGGAGACTTTAGCCCACGGGAGAACGCTTCCCTGTGGATTCGAGGAGGGGATTGTCTTCTTGACAGCATGTGCGGGGCCCACGTGCCCTGCTGAAGAGCTGTCCTCCGAGATGGGGCTGGGTAAAGCACCTGCTGGGGGTTTCTGCCCCAGGAAAGAGCACCTGATCCAGCCATGGGCACACACCTGCTGTCTCCAGTACGACTTCGGCTCCTCCTTGAAAGGTAGGCCCTGCCTCCTCCTACCTGTCACTGAACTCCAATTTCTTTTCCTAAGGGGGTGAATATGCCGCCTGCGACAGGCAGAACGACTGCACATTAGACTTCGAACTCTTTGGAAGCGAAGAATGAGGTAGAATTCGGGGATGGGACTGAAAGCAAAGCAAGATACGTGTTTATGAGCATATGTGTAGGAGAGCATGAAGATCATTCATGCGGTGTGACAACTGAGCCTGAGCGTCTTCTGTGACAAGATGACCAACGGCAGGTGGGATTTTTTTCACTTGGGCCCGTAGGTCAGCATTCACTTTTTCAAACTTTGAAGCTGATTGGATTTCGGGAATTAAGAGTACGAATGTGAAACCTGTAAGTGACTAATGAACATATACATCTGAACACATCACACACACACACACACACACACACACACACACACACACCTTGTGACTAAACAAAAATAAATTGTTGAATGCTGGACTAGAATTTAGAGTGGAGACATTTTGGCATAAAGGAAGTGAAAAGAGAATATTAGTCAAATGGGAAGAAAGACCTCTCATTAATCACGCAGCACACTAGCCTGCATAACGAAGAAACAGGAACACACACCCTCCCCAATGTTCTAAGTCTGATCTTTACACTTACAAATTAAGTAGACAATCTTATATCACTGGTAAGCCTCAGATTAGAAAGATTCAAATGACATTCCTTACACTATCCTTAATTATTTTGCCCAGTCTTGTCCTACTATGTAATGCCTGTTTTGTCTTCTCAAATAGATATTATTTTAACATAACTGAGTGACAATCAAGTATTATTAACACACACAATGAAATATGTTAGGTGGGTTAGCATTTATTATATACACTGTTCAAAAAGTAACCTTTACATTTCTGTTCATAATCATTATATGATCATAAATACATTGTCCTAAAAATAGTTCTACCCTCTGGTTGACCTCTCAGTGTATCTGATAGAGCTCTCAGTAGTCCGGTGTTAAAATAATTCACTTGCCAAGTACAAAGGGAGCCCAGAATTTCATGACCTACACCTACACCCCTGACTGAGAGTCTCTAAGTAACAACCAGTAATGATAGAAATCTCTTTTTTTTTTTTTTTACTTCTTTTCTTTTTTTCTTTCATCACCACCCGGCATCTCCAAATACAAAATGCTGAGTTCTATTAAGCATGCTACCAAAGCTTTTATCTCGGCTCTGTGACTCATAACAGCAGATGCTTCTGTGCTATTCCACAGTATCTATATGCAGTTGTCCACACAACAAGATAATGTGCACCTTTGTGTTAGAAAGAGTGGGTCACAAGCCAGGTGAGCAAAATGAATCAGCCATCAACAAATGCATGAGAGATATCAAAGTTTGCTATCTTATCCTGTTGTTATAGCAATATCTATCTTAGTGACACCTACTCACTCTGGAAATGCTGACAAGCGATGGCTGGTTTTGCTATTTAAAATCCACAGAATGTTGTGTACATTATTCTCAGTGGAGAATTCGGTTGCTAGAGATCTTTGGATGCTATCACCTTGCACCTAGTGATGTAAGCTCAGAGTTCTGCTGCTCTCCTACCCTTAGGAGAGTGCTGAAACATTCTGCTTGCTAGAACCTCATTTGAGAATTGGAAGAGATAGCTATTTCTATTTTTAAAATAGCTGAATACCAATATTGAGAGAGCTTATATACTTAAATCCAGGTATTGAGTGACAGTCTCTTTATTCTCTGGACATAATTCCAAAATTTACATGAAGCCCCAAACTAATTTTACAGGCTTGTATCCTAGGAACCATAGTGTTTACTTTATGTTCTGTAATATTGCACGAAGCTAAAAAGTAATGTAATATGATCTCTGAATAAACTACAGATTTCTCCCGTCTACCAAGGAACACAGGTTACAGATTTGTATATTGCCTTATTTCTGTTCAGCCTGACTTGTTGATACTTTTTGATGTAAACAGAGTAAAGATGCTATATGACACATATGAATGGATATATGGCTGTATATTTCGACTTGTATATTCTGGCATTTTTATAAGTGTGTGACTATATGTGCCTATTTCTCTCCCGGAAGGCATCACTGCGGAGTGCTAGCGATGCCACCCATGTGCCCAGCTCCCTACGCCTTAATCACCCATCCACAGAGCCCTGCCCTAGTGAGGACCAGGTTCCAGAACGTGAATCTATGGGAAACGAACTCCAGTTCATCCATCCACGCTGTAACTATTTATTTACCTCAACTCAGACGGTGCCTGGGGCAAAGACGGATCTCGTGAACGCTCCCACCACACTGACTCCCGACACGTGCGCGTGGAAGACTCGCGTGGGGACCAAAGCTCTCGAAAGACCCTGCGTGCCCTTGCTGCGGCCGACTGAGGACAGGCACGGGTTCGCATCCCGCCCAAATGAACCGCAGAACTCTCATCCCAGCTCCTTTTATGCTGCCATGTTCGAAAAGGATCACAATTTCCTGGTAGCCAACTTCATCGGTGGCAACCAATCACGATCCATGCAATATATATATATTTTTTCCCTCTTATAATCAGGTGATGGTGATGATTTAGGTGTTTACATTTTTGAAACACTTGAGTCCGATGTAAGAGAGATTTTTACATGCTACCATACAAATAAAGGAGGAAGGAGAGCTAATTTGTTGGGTACATTAAACTCTACACATTTCCTAAACAGAAAACATTGGATTTTGCCAATTACTCATAATAGAAAAAGAAACACAAAATTAGCTGCAAATACGTGTGCCAAACAGATGTCTTGTATGAAAAAGGAAGTGAGAAAGGAACTAACTATAACTGACACCGAAACATCAAGATTTCCCCCCAAATTGTCTAAAACTCTGTCTGCACTTTCAAGTACAATACAACAAATATTTGTTTAAAGTATACATATTATTATCCTAGAAAATGGTAAAACTACTTTGTTTCATAGTATGAAACGATGATAAATCGCTCAAGTAACAATGACCAGATAGATCTCAAAATGCCACACTCACTAAAGGTAATAAAGAACAAAATTTATTTGTTGTTTTTCAAGAAAGAAAGGATAGAATTCATCTTATATGCTTTAGTGCTACATAACTCAAATTCAAGTTTTTTTTCCCCCACTGTATTAATGTTAATCTAGAATTCCTCCATGAAGAATGTAGAGGAAAGTAAATGTAATATACTCATGTGTTTGGAGATTGCCCTCTAAAGAACTCTACTGATCACATATACTCAACCGTAAAGGAGAGGTTGGAAGGGAGTTCAGGACTTTAGAATTCAAACAAATGATATATCACAGTTGTAACTACTTTCAACGTCTTATGTGTATGTGTAGTTTCTATTATTGATGATGTTCTTGTATCACCTTCCTATGGTTGTACCTACACTATCTCTGTAATCTTATCTGAGTATATTGGAAACCGTGTTTACTGGTATTGGAAGCAGGAAATTGAAAGGGAATACCAAATTTGAGAGACACAGGGTAAAAAAAGAGAAATAACTACAAAAGCAATACTTGCAAAACTGTTTGGTGTAAGTGAACTGAACACCTGGGGGGGGGGAGGGAAAGGGGGGGAGGGAGGGGGGCATGAGGGACAAGGCAACAAACAGTACAAGAAATGTATCCAATGCCCAACGTATGATACTGTAAACTCTCTGTACATCAGTTTGATAATAAAAATTTGAGAAAAAAAAAAAAAGAGTAAATCGGTGATTGTCAGGGCCTTACGAACACCAAAGGGGGAATCATGACTGTATTCAAAAACTCTATTGGTAAAGACAATGGTTTGCATTAGTGTACTTAAATATTTGAATTAATATGTGTGTGTGTTCTTTTTACCCAGTAATACCTATTTAAATCTCTTATGAGTTAAGAAAAATACTGGCTTTAGAACATACACCAGATTACAATTGTATGAAACATCCTAACATAATTCATATACTTACAAATTTATTAATAAAACCTAAAAATGTTTTGTTTACTAATATAATTTGAATAAAATAAGTCACTGGCGTATGAGTATCCTAGAAATACATATGAAATTAAAATAGCAACGTTTTATTTTTCTGTAGTCAGAGATCAATAGTACACATGACATATAAATTATTTCAAGTCAATGCATTCTAGTTATTTTATCAAAATGAACTAAAATATGAACTGTAGCAATCAAATATAGACACAATACTACTACTGAAATCTAAAGAGTATATGGAAGAGAAAATATAATAATTATGTTACCTAAGATTACATTTTGCCTTTTGCACTGTGAACAGGACTAGATTTATATAGAAAACATGCTGAATAACTAATTTTTGATTAATTGTTTCAGAAGGGGTAGTTCCTGAATTACAACATCAGGAAAATTACCAGGATTAAAACTGAATGACCATGCACATATTATTTGTTTTTACATTTAACTTCAGTTGAGATTTCAAAAAAAAAATAAGTGCATATGGAGATTTCATTGGTGGAACTTGATAAGCCTCTTCGGAAGCCTTCTCCTTTCTACTAAAAAGTGAATTGTCTACTTCTTCTCTCATCTCTGTCATTATCAATAGCAAAATCACAAAACTATAAAAGGGCTCAGACAACAAAAATAAATGCACTGATTTTAAGGATTATAATTTCCCTTATGAGTTTTTGATGGATGAGTTTCTGTTTAAGCCTCTCAACTCCTATGTGCCAATCAAATTCCTTCCTGACCTCAAACACGTTCGTAAGGGCAGCTGCCAGTCAATCTAAGTTTCTGCTAATAAGAAATGTTGTCTCTTTCTAGATGTACAGTTACTTATGCAGTTCTATACATACTGTTGTTTAATTTATGCCTTGCTATTGAACATCCAGTAGACAAAGTTAAGATTATAGATTTTTCTGTAGATATGACACATTTTTAAATGCTTATTTCCTATCTAATGCCTTCCTGCTACTTCTCAGAAAAGGGAGTAGCAACTAAGTTCTATTGAGTGGGTCGACAGAGCAGGTAGAAATAAAATGCTGGCTCTTACGTCATTATTTTCCAAATGTTCTCCTCCTCTCGGGCTCCACCCATGTGTCCACACAGCAGACCGACACATGCAGAATGTGGATATTTAATTTTCTAAAGATTCTTCTACCATCTTTTGGCCTTTATGACATAATAAATTGAAGTCATATTTGTGATAGGAAGAAAGTGGCTGGTCATTTTTATGGATTACTTAATAAGCATTGACAAGTAGAAAACAAATACAAATGATAGAAATGATGATTTGTGTCTACAAGTGACACATGAATGTTATTTGGGGAGTTAATCTAGAATCTCTTGCAAAATACATTAATCATATTCTCCTCTCTCTCCCTTTTTAAAGTCTCCAACTTGATTTAAAAAGTAAAACGTATCTGTGAGTGGTTTTGAGCCAAAAACATAGTATTTTATTCTTGTTACTTTATGAGAAAAGAAATTAATTAAACAACATTTTCTTTGCAAAATTACAATAAATCAGCACAGTATGAAGCACATCAGATTGCAGTGATATTGCTACATTAAATGGGTGTCCAGAAAGTCAAATAAAAAATACACAGTATTTTATCAAAAGCAATTAATCTCTTTTCATTCAGAGTATGACATTTCACTATGTAATTGCACAGGAAATTAAAACTCTTTCATAGCTTTCATAATGGATGAGATATGGACTTCAGAATAATTGTTTTATTGAGCTTTGTCATCCCGAAGTTCAGTGTGCAAGCTCTGCCTTGTCAATGGCACTTGTGTCCTCTCCAAGATGGATGAGAGAGAAGCAGGAAGGGGCTCTACTGGGCACCAGGGACCTCACAGGGACTGGCAATGCAAGACAATTTCTGATGTTTTTATTTTTCCTTTCAAATCAATGCCATTGTCTAACGCAATGTTATCCTGTTCTCTTGCCACACCAAGTATTTTCAAATTGTTGCTGATTTATAAACTGCACAACACCGCTGGCCACTCCGTCCTTCAGATGTTTTGTATGAGTGTTTCACCTACCTAAAGCCTGCGTTTCGACCACAAAAATAAGCAGAAAGTCATTATATACATAGATGTGTTACATAGTTGTGTATATCCATGTATATGTATGTGTGTGTATTCATTTCTACATATCAGTACACATGTACATATTTGTAGAAAATCTTTAAATGCACAATAGGCATTCCATATTTTGTAATAAAAATCTATCATTTTTTTCACATGTTCCTTTGGCTAACTTTTATTATACATCTAATGTGTGCATAGTATTTATCAATGAATACTGAGAATAAAAGAATTACCTTGCCATTTTAAGAACAAAATGAGCAAGGTGAGTGAAGGGGCAGTCTTAACGCTGAAACTCAGCTCAACTCAGACATTCTGCTCGTTTGGAGTGTTTATCAGCAAGGAACATCAGCTTCATTTATCCTACCTAAAGCAGTTGTTTGGTGTATTACACTTGTTTAATTGGTATTTCTGATTCAAAGTGAACTCAGGATCATTTCTCTTGGAAAATTATTGACAACTACATATAAGTCAGAAATTCGTCATTTCCATGGTTGGAGTCACTAACAGAATCTTCCCCAGTGAGAATCTGAGAAAAATCGTACTTTCTACAGAGTCTCGACTGTCATGAACTTCGATTTTTGAAACCAAATGAGTCAAACTGCTAATTTTTTCCCAATAACTGTCACAGCTGCCTTCCATGCCTTACACTAAAAAGGACGAGAATTTCATGTAAGTAGATGGTATTTGATGATGCATTATGCAGAAATGATTAATTCCACTCCTTCCGAGACAAAGTAGGCAAAACACAGGACAAGAAGAGAAAGGAAAAGGACCAACACTAGATACAGAGGAAGAGGAATGAGGGTAGACAGTAAGAATAAGAAAGGAGCAGAAGAAAAGCAAGAATACAGTCAGATGTAGGGGAAATCCAAATCATTTGCAATATGATAAATGTTGATATTACTCCAGAATATAAGAAAAATTATTTGGAAAGATGGCATCGAATGACCTCATTTTAATTCTTTTGTCAATAAAATAAATTAAATCAAGAAAAATCTATACATAGTTATCATCGAAATAAAATAATTGTGGAGTTTTGAATCCACTGCACTAGGACAGGTTTTTTAGCTTAAATATAATGCAAATTCTCTGTTTAATAAATAGTATAATAGTTGCTCCAGGGTCATTTGGGGATAGTATGAGAATATTATCAATTTATTTTGATAATTATCACATACTTTCCATTCTTGTAATGGATGAGATTATTTTATTATGCAAAATCGTATTTTAATTTGAATTTTATGTGTTAAATAAGCACATTTGTCATAGTTAAGTAATAATTTATATTGTCATTTCTGATACTAATGTAATTATCAATCTTTTATTCTTTTTATATTCTTCATCACCTTTTCTTTTGTGAACTTTATAAACTTTAAAAACAAATTCTCTGAATTCGTACATTTCCTAAATTTTTCTTGGCAGAAAGTTATTTGAAGAATGGAAATATCTACACAGCTGCATTTTATGGAAGAAACCATGTATATGACCAGTTTTGTCTATCAATGACTATAACAGTTTCAAGTTCTATCCTAAGTTCTAAACAATTGATCACTTTTCATAGCTTAAAAATAAAAGAAAATATTATTGGCTTGCCTACATATAATCTTAATGTTTTTCTAATACCAAAATTGAGAGACAAAGGATAAAAAGACAAACGACTACAAAAGCAATACTTGCAAATCTGTTTGGTGTAAACCAACTGAACAACTCATGGGGGGGGGAGAGGAAAAGGTGGAGGGGGGAGGGAGGAATGAGGGAGGAGGTAACAAACAGTACAAGAAATGTATCCAAGGCCTAACGTATGAAACTGTAAGTGCTCTGTACATCACTTTGACAATAAATAAGGAAAAAAAAAACTCTTCCTATTCCAATGAGTCAAATAAATCTGAGTGCTATCAACTTTTCAGAAATAAATGCTATTATGTAACAGTAGGGGAATTATAACCCAGTTATGTTTGTAAGGCTATTTTGCTTCTACAGCAAATAAAACCAAATCACTTGACTTTTATTTTTAATGTTCATAAAAAGTATAGTCTTTAATTGAGTAACTGAAGTATCTTCAGTTTTATGGATAAGTACTTCTTTATTTGATCACTACTTTCTTAGTCATGAAATCTAATTTCAGTTTCTATATTTCATTAAGATTTTAGGATTAAATTCTATCCTAAGGGGAAATATTTCTGGAAAGTCTCTCTGATCACTGATATGGAATTATTATACAGCTCCGTGATCCTTTAGGATGTATGAAACTTCTGCAGTAGGCTAAGTTTATAATTAAGTGTTTTTCAAAGCACAGATTTTAAATAAATAATAATCCACCTGGGTTTATAGGATGTATGCATTGAAAACTCTACTTCTTTGGACACATATCTAGGAGAATATTTCTATTTGTCATTTTTAACTTATCCTTCTGGTTTGTAACTTCCCTAAATTAGTATAAACACTTACATTTTTATGGGGGAAAATGAAATAAAATTATTCAATTAGGATGCTCATCAGATCCCAGAAGCCTGTTTTGTAACTGGAATCTCAGTTTCTTATTGTTTTATAAACCTCTGTTTTATGTGAATAATAAAGACTGCATAGTCAATAAAGAAGTATAGGCTAACTCATTCAATTCTTTCAGTGATCATTACTTTGGGTGGTAAATATATTCATAATATATTTGGGGACTTAAAATGTACTTGTTTGTAACATTTTTATAATTAGTTTTCAGAAAGTCAAAGTGTTTTCATTTGAACACGCACTAGTAAAATGATTCAGCCGAAGCACAGAAACTCAAAGAAGAGTATTACCACTGGTGCCTCAAAATCGTTAGCATTTATTGTATTTAATTTTAGAAAATAATAGGAATGCATTGTCTCATAAAGCATAATATGAATAGACATTAATGATCATGCTATACTTTTATTTTTAGCATGGGAAATGTCATTATTTCTCTTGCTAGAATTTTTAAGCCATTACGTTCATTTAGCAAATTAGGTAACTCTGCTTCCAACTTTCTGTAGACGAAAAACAAGAATGACTAACGTACAAATTCTCTCCCCGATACACACAGGACTGTGCTGTAAACACCTTCTAATGGTTTTAAACTCTTCTGGAGGTAAGGCACCACGGAGAACTTGTGAAGAGGAAACTTAGGCAGTGATTGTGAATTCCACCTGTCCAGTTGCGTCTAAGCCACAACACACTGTAGCTTACCAAGAATGGAAACAGCTGGAAATAGACTACATCAGGGAAGCCAAAGGCACCGGTGTCTCGTCGACACTGAGCTCTGTAATAGTCGTACCGACAACTTCACTACCAGAATTAATATTTTTCATCCAAGGAGAAAGTCCTTCAGCTGGCCTTTCAAGTTGCACACATGGCCCTTTACACTCGTTCGATTTTCTGTTTCAGGCAAAAAAAATAAATAAATAAGCTCAGTGTTTCTGCCATCCGTGTCTGGATAATGTGTAAAATAAGTTCACTTCTTACCCCCATTTTTCCGCTCTGTGAGGTTAATTGTGACACCTTGGGGAATCTTTCATCTGGGATTGTGACGCGCTCCTCCTCCCTGGCACTGCGCTCCTGGCCTGGATGGGGAGCCGGGAGCACGGTGGGGGTGTCTGCATCCCTCTCCTCACCTCCATGGGGAGCCAGGAGCCTGGTGGGGACATCTGCGTCCCCTAGAAGGACCGGGGGAAGCTTCACGCAGCCTTCCCTTCCGTCTGTCCAGGGCTCTGTGGTGCTTCCCTCGCTTCCGCAAGGTCGTTTCCGCCCCTGGAGATGTTGGTGTGCGCAGCAAGAGAACTGTCGTTGCAAGTGGCCCACTTTCAGTCTGGGCAGGCATTGCATACTGGAAGTCCAGTGCTGTTTGCCTGCTTGGATGCGTCTCACCTCTACAAGGCAGATTTTCAATACGACATGCAATTTCCTCACAAAGGTCTAAAATTTTACATACTCACACACACACAGCGTATTTGTTTTATGAGATGAGGACATCTGTAATATGTATGAATGTGTCACTGTATCAAAATATATATGCTTATATAGTAAATTATATTTGACTTTTAAAAATGATACATTCATAAACCAGCAGCACTGTTGATTTTAACTACATCTCTGGTTTAGCCCTAATACATTTTAAAGGCCTAAAGAAAATATGTTACTCTATGTTACTTTCAGTCATTGTGAAAAATATCTGATTATGTCTAAGTTCCAAGTTTTACAATTTTAGTCACTTTTCTTTTTACTATGGAGCCTGGTTTTCCAACCTTTGTAGAATATTTTATATATGGCTTCTTTGTTCTGTATTTCTTTTTTTTTCATATATTCTTTCAGTTGATTAAACCATACCATTTTCTATTCGTAATAGTTGTTTCCCGGTCATTATTTGACAATGTGGTTTATCTTAACATTTAAATTGGTTTCTGTTTTTGCCTTATCCGGGTATGGGTCTGTCTGTGTCTGGCCCTGAGAGTCCTGTGTATTCTATTGTAGATTGGATATTTAGGGTGGCTCAATCACCAGAGACCGGCTGGACTGTTTTCCTTCCCACACTGCAAAGTTCTCGCAGGGCAAGACTTCATTCACTGGCCACTCATTATTGCCCTGCCAAAGCAGACTTTAGAATTTTCTGGGAATTATCCCACAGTTCGCTAGAATGGTCTCATTCCTAACATCAGAGTATCCTTTTCTGATACGCTAGTGTGTGTCCGGAGGTTTCAGTAGGGGTTTCTCCACTTGAATACGATTGATACATGGCCGTGATGGGTGCTGTGTTCATTCCACACTGCTCATTGAGGGAGAAAACCCTGCTCCTAAAATTCCAGCCTCTAAAATTTTATGGTTTGAGTGGACTATTAGGCAGTTTTCGAGGTCTGGTTGTCTGAATATTTCACTCATATCTGGCATCTGAAAATTTCAGCCACCTCCTTAGGATTCCTGGCACATCAAAGAACCTGTGTCTTGTTTTAGACTCATTCACTTCACAAGATTTGAAAATATGTCAAGGCAGCAAGCTAGCATATATGTGTGGGCCACCTGATTCCTTTCTTTCCAGAACAGTAGGTCTGTACTGATAGATTTAACTCCCCTGGAGTTATCTGTTTCCTAGATTCTCAGGCTTTACAATCATTGTCCATATGAGACTTTATGACCATTGAACATTCTCAGGGAAAGAAAATGATAATGGAAATAACCAACCAATAAATAATAAATGAGAGTCATGCTGGCCAAGTTAAGTCTATAATCTTAAGGCTCAGTGTACCTGTCTGTCTGTCTGTCCATCTGTCCAAATGGATGGATATATGTATATTACAATCATTTCCTAAGTAGAATACCACTCTCAACAACATCCAATTAAATCTAGCAATAATACATTGAGAACTGCAATCTGAATTACAGCACAGATGTAGCCTGTTTCAAAGGCCATGTGTGTATTGTTTGTTTTGTTTTGTTTATGCCATGCTGGGGACCAGTTCCAGCAGCCATGAGGTGTTCTTTTTGCTTTATTTTGCTTTTCTTGTCCTGCTGAGGATTGAACCCGAAACCTTACTTATGTTTAGCAAGAATTTTATGACTGAGCTGCAGTCTGCCCAGCCCAGTGCCTTGTACTGTGGCCGTTCATTACTGCACCTTTGGCTGCTTTGTGTTCTGCCTTAGAATCACAAGAAAAGTTTGCTTAAAATTTAAACCACATTTTGAAAATGCCATCTCCTTCGTGTCAGCTCAGTGCCTATTTCAACAGGTAAAATTCAATACTACCTTGGAAACTCTGAAGCTTAGAAAATATTTAAATGCCCGAAAAATAATCCTAGATTAGTACATGAATGCAGAGTTCATTAGAGAGAAGAGTATAATGAAATATCACTTAATATTTAGAAATGGGGACTGATGATGAAAGGTAATATATTTCCTTTCATAGGAAATATTTAAAAAGACAAAGACATGAAAACTTACATTAAATCCATTTAAAGTGGAGGGAAAAGGAAAATGACAACTAGAATCGCAAGAAAGTTCTTGAAAGAACGTATAGAGAGAGAGAGTGAGGGAAGGGGTGCCATCGTTCAAAAAGAAATGCACTCTTTACCTGCCTTATGTAACCGTAATTCCTCTGTACATCACCTTTATAAGAACAATAAAAAGAAAAATTTAAAAAATCAACAAGAATGCATGTGTCTGTCTCTTTGTCAGTCTGTCTATCTATCTATCTGTGTGAATATGTAAAGTTCAGAACAAGACATGAGGGTTAGATGCTGGTCTCTGGTTATTCCATACTCTTTGTGTATAGTTAATGTTGAACATTGAAATGCTTTTTTATATGCAGAATTCACTGCATCTGTAGAAATATCAACAAGTGCTTAGGTAGTTACATAAACAAGGCTAAGAGAAGCAGTATGCATTCCCATAAAGTCCTTCCACTTCCCATGTTTTGGTGCACGGTTTCTCAAGGATAACAGCGAAGAGTGTCACATCCTTGCCATCTTCATTGCTATTTTGATATAAATTATCAGTAGGCGATGAAGTCTCCTATCTATATAAGCTATCCACTTTCCTCACTCTAAATTATAATGCCTGTCTGCCACTGATATTCAAAACGCCATTGCTTTTCTGCAAGATAACACAGGCATCAAGTACTTGTTAGGTAAGATATTAATGGTATTAATAATTCAAGAGGAGTTGTGCCTAATTTGGACCTCAGCACGGATCTAGAAAAGCGAAAAGTGGTTGCTAAGGGTAGTCAGCCCTCTCGTCTCCCAGCCTTCATTCACAGAAGCTTCCTGACCTGAGAGATCAAGCTGCAGGGTGAGAAAAACCCCACGGAACTGCCAAAGGCCTCCACACGGAAGGAAAACGGTTGCTAGATGCCCAGGATCAAACAGCATGAGGAACTGTGGGGATGAAGTTCCCATTAGCTGAGTTCCATGACGCGGGAAGAGCACTTACTCTGAGGACAGAGGAGTCAAATCCTGACCATCAAAAGAAACACTCCCCATGGACCTCAAAGACCAGAGAGGAAACCAGAGGGAAGCACCCAGAAAAGGCCCTGCTCCAGGAGCCCACTCAGGGAATGGAGGCCATCTCTCCAACTTCCTTCGCGGTGGAGGAGGGTGGGGGAGCAGGAGGAGGTAGCATTGTTGGCATGGCCCACAGATGGAGGAGAGCCGGAGCGCTGGGCGCCTTTCTTCAAGTTCCCCATCCTGAAATCTGCACGTTTAGGAGGAAGCTCCCAAGGCTGGAGCTGTCAAACCGAGCCGATTAGCAAGCGTGATGAGCAGAGTCAAGTTTCAAAAGAAGTTACAGAATACCCTGAGGTTGCAAAAGTAAATCACCCCTCAGACTCTGATAGCAGAGAAGATCAAATGTCAATTCCGCACAACCAGACAGCAGGAAAGAAAGACGAAAATTAAGCAAGCCCTATAAGTGGAAAACTTTATTCAGAAAAAAAAAATCTGAAATAGGATGTCAACAATTTTTTTTTTTTTGGAAAAAGGTTTTAAGGAAATAGAGACACACAACAGTTACAAAAGAGTATTCTTTTCAAATAAGGTTATAAGTAAGTGTATTAACATATTGGATGAAAAGACCAATAAAACAGCCGTGAGCGTGGTTTCTAGGTCTCTGTGGCTAGGGTGCCCTGGCTTTTTATAAGTCTGGGGAAAGCAAACAAGTCTGATATTCCCGCTACACCTGAGAATCACAATTTCTAGAAGCCCTAGACAGAAGGCTCAAAGTCTACAGACTCCAGTCATAAAGAAACAGGGACACACAGAGGGAGAGCAACACAAACATAAATGCATGTTCTCCTTTGGCCAAAACTGGGTGCAAGAAATTTTCTTTGTGTCTCCATCTTACCCACAACACTCTCCTAATTTTGAAGACAGTCTTTCTTCTGACCTCCTAATCGAGATGTCCGTTCTTCAATGTTAGGCTGCAATTCCACGGAGGTGCTCTAACTGCGATAATCCTTTACAATCTGCCTTTTGTGAAACAAGACTAAAGTAGCACATTTGAACTTACAAGCATTTTTGCTTAAATATTTTTGTATTTTCATTTCTCCCGAGATGCATTATCCAGGACAAAATGCTTCCCAGAATTCCAAGAAGGGACAAAGACTGGCAGGGAGGCCTAGCAGGACTGCACTCCCAGGTCGGCAGCTTTTGGACATCAGAACATCTCTCCGTAAGATTTTTTTCCTACTATATTGAACAACCTGTGGTCTCATTCCTAATAGAAAAGCCCTACTGGAACAAGTTCCAAGTCACAGACATGCCCTCAAGCCTACGCGTTCTTCTGCCTTGGTGTTTGTTGTTTTGTTCTGTTTTCTGTTTTTTGTTTCTTCAAATTTGAGATTCGTCAATGTTCACAAAATGAACTGGCAAGGGTGAAGGCAAACACGGTGCAACTCCTTGTCTAGCCTCTACTAGTTTGATTCGTTTGGCTAAGAGTGCTAAGTATAAACAACAAGGACACTGGAGAACAGCCCAAAATGAAGCTCCTTCTCTCTCTGGCTGTATCCTTATGCACTACTGAAATTTAATGGATTATGTATGAAGGTCACAAGTAACTGCTTACTCCTTGATTATTCTGAAACTCCCATCACACACCTTCATTAGATGTTATTAGTAATCATATATTATTATCTTAGATCTTATTATTGTTATTATATATTATTATCTTAACAATTATTTTCTTTTTAATATAGCCAGGCCAGTAGACATGGGACATAGTTTAGTATACACTTAAACTGGTCATCTATCTGCTCAAATAATATATTCAATATTTACAGCTAGCTGTTCCTGCAAATTTCAATATGCCTACATATTTCCTTACATTGCAGTGACAGTCACGGGATGGGAACACGGGCTGCCCATTTTTTGCTCAATGGTACCATTTCCTACTGCATTGGAAGGATTGTTGTTGTTGCTGTTGTTGGTTTGTTTTACTTTTTGCTTTTGTTTTTCCTTTTAATTTCCTCTCCCAACTTTATAGAACAGCTCATGGGGTCAGAAGTGGGGAGCGATGCAGAATTCTGCCCTCTTCATGTTTTCATTCTTTCAAAATTAACTAAAAAACCAAAGGTAGTTGCTATTCACTTCGTTGTAAGAGGAGGAATTTGCAAAATGAAAATTGAATGTTGCCTTCAAGTGAATTTTCATCGTTTCTGGAAGAAAAGGGAGGGATGTCTTACTTAATGAGACTGAACTTCTTCATGTAGAACTTATTTTTTTTTGAAGCTTCAGCAAACAAAATATCCTCGTGTGTGATACTGAAGTTACATGTTTCAAGTCTGTTCTGGAATTGATTTGCATGGTTCTGCCTGCTAGCTGCACTTAAAGGGAAACATGTTTTTTCAAGCACTGACATAATGTCACACTTAAAGAAATAATTGCTCACACCCGAAACACCATTTTAGTATTTCAAATATACCACAAATGATAAGATCTGAGCTGAAATGTAAACCTTAAATCTCAGGTTGTTTTGCCATGGCCATACTATGACCTCCCTTATGTAAGACATTGAAGGTAGGCCATTTTTTTCTTTCTTTTATTATTTTTAAATAGTTTACACAGGAGTTTCCATTTAACAAATCAGTTTATGTATACAACCTATCTTGATCCCGTGACACCCTCGAGACCGGAAATGATAGAGTGGTCACCAAAGCTGTCCGCTACTACGTTTATATTCTGCAAAAATAACAGGAAGGGCATACTCCGGAGGCTGCAAGATCAGGTGTGCAAGGTATTTAGAATTAGGCCCAGCACACATGACACGATATAAACATGAATGCCAGGCTTGCTCTGACTTGAGCATTCATTAAAATAGGGCACTCAGATAGGGAAATGTTATGCAAATAGGCATTGCCCAAATGAACAATTTTTAGAGAAAAGTTCATGCGCAGAGTATGGGAAATCCATTTTAATATGTGTATTTCTAGTATGGAAAAGCTTGGCTAGAAAGAGTTACACCATAACAATATTTAGAACCTTAGGTATGTTAGTTACTTGGGAGGAGACCGTTGCATTATTTGATATGTTTTAAAATAGAAGTCATAATAAGGAAAAAACACAGTCATTATAGCTGTGCTTCAATAAGGGTATATTTGTTTAAGTTGAAATAAAAGCTATTTAAAACTCTAAAAGTGTGAAATTACCCTTGCCCTTTGAAGTGGCGGTGGAATGTAAATGGAAGAATTAAAAGGTGACTAACCATGTATTACTTCTTCACATTTGTCAGCTTAATCCAGCCGGGAAGTTTAGAAATTCTGTCACAGATGTCTGAAATTGTTAAAATTAGCATGTTTTATCTGGAAAATACAGATTGTTCATTTACATAAAATTGGTTCATTTCTAACACAATGTAGTTATAAAAATATGTTTTCATAAAATATATTTAAAGCAGTTGAAACACTTGCTGGGAAAATTATTTGAGTGAAAATCTGGTAGCATTTCTAAGGATCTCCTACAATCTATCCCCAGATGGTCAGCTCAGCCTTGCTCCTGGGTGTGGTCCCTGGACTCTGCTTTGAAGTTTAGGATATCATTATAATTATCATTATAGAGTGGAAAATTCAGATGTATTAGTAATGTATGTAATCACAACAGTGGGCTTCACCCAACATTTATCGTTCCAGGTTCTCGAACAGCCAGCATCCGAAAGTGCCCTGGGCTTTTACTATTTGCTTTGACCAATATTATAGTCAATTTTCTAACAAAAAAAGTCATTTTGTAAAATTATTTTGACCTGACACTAAGAATATAAGTGATCAGGGTGTGAAAATTAAATAGTTAGGTACATTAAGTAGATGAAATAAGGAGAGAAAGTAGAAAGAAAAATAAGAATGGAGCAAAGACAAGGGGAAAGAGGAAATATAGTGAAAACAATAAATATAAAGTATTAATAAAATTTCCATGAATAATCACAAAGGGCTTGATTCTTTTTTCTTTTTGTGCTAAAAAAAAAATGTCAGAAGCCAGAATCAGGCCAAAAGATGCTTTCCTTTGTTACAGCCTGGGTTTCAGAGCACACATGAAGCTCTGCGTTTCTGAGTCTTTGTCTGGAACTCCCATCTCCTTTCGGGCAGAGGGAGAGACCTGGTGTGAAAAGCTTCGTCAGACCCTCGACCACAGGAAAGGTTGAGCCCGACTCTGAAAACATCTGCAGAGGTAACATTACATATTTATCAGCATAAATTAAGCATCGCATGCTATGAAGGATAAAAGTGGATAAGGAACACATGAACAAACATTGACTACTGAGCTTTGCAAGAGCAGAGGATTACATAAGCGGATAGAGCAGCCCTTGGCCATGTTAGTCTCTGGAAGATGAGGATGCAAAGAGAGTGAGGAGAGTGAGGAGAGACTGTTCTGTTCCTCTTGAAAACACCCGAGTCAGAGGCCTCTTCTGGAGTGCGAGCTCACTCGGTGATTCATCTACATTCATGATTTGTAGATCCACATTTGTAGAGATACAATGCTCAATGAATACTCAATTACCATGGGTCTTAGGTGGTTCCTTCCGGGGGGTTGCTGTTTTAAATATTACTTATCGATGTCCAGGAATGGAAGTTTTGTAGTTCCAAAAACCAGTTGAAGACACTATGTTGAAAATGAACTATACAACTTGTGGGCAGGGACGGGAAGGAAAAATGGGAAGAGAACAAGGGAAAGGTGATGGTGTTTAAAGATAAATGTACTCTGTATCTGCTGTCTGTGACCACAACCGCTCTGTACAGCACCTTTATGCTAACAATAAATGAATGTGAAAAACAAACAAGCACATTTTTTGATAGTGTTCCTCTCTGTGCAGGAAATGATGCCAAATTTCAACTCTTGTATTGACTTTTCATAAATGTCAACTATGATCTCCACCGCGGGTCTAATTCTGTTCTTTAGGCATTCTTTGGAATACCTTGTTCGTGTCAGATGTGAGGTGTCCTGGCTGGAATCCTAGCTATGAGAAACATAAGCCAGAGGACCCTGGTCAGAAGCCTATTTAAGCAAAAGAGCACATAAAGCTTTTTCTGAAAAAATAAAGCCAAAGCAAAAGTACCTGGTGTTAGGTTTCAAGCGGTAGAGACCTTTGAGTTAAAGCATTCTAACTATGATTATACAAGCTTCTTGGTGGAATATGCCATTTAGGGATAATTTCAATATATCTTCCCAGGCCATAAATAATCTTATTTGGCTTACAATTTTTTCTACTGTATAAATTCCTGTAATATAATAAAAAATAGCAAGTGTAATGCATTTTAGTGTGAACAAATGTAAGTTTTAAAGGAGTTACAGATGTCCAGGGAAAAAAAATTTTTTGCAATTTCTATTTAAAATACTTATTGTAATGTTTTTAAAAATAAAACTATGCTTAAAATCTCCAGGAGGGGGGTATATACTCTGTGTATTTTTCCCATGGATTCTTAATGAGCATGTGTTAAGGGGATTCACTTTGCTGTTACGGAGGCCACCTGTGCGCAGGCTGGATATTGAACAGACTCTCCCACTCCATCATTGCACCTCGTTCCCTTCCCTTTCCCAAAGATGCACACCCACTTTGGTTCCTTTTCCCACACAGGTGTATGTTGACCAAACTCACCCTCCTTGGCCTCTCAGTCCACTTGTTTTCCACCGCTCACACCCAGATAGGATGAGTACGCCATTACACCTCACGATGACTGCACTGAGCTCACAGCTCCAAAGGTGTCAAACATGTCCAAACCCATTCGATAAATCAATGTAAAATCTCTCAGTGGTTATATACTCCTCATGTTCTTAGCTGAAGATGACGCAGAAAAAATAAAATAAAATCTGCGTTTTTCTTCCTTACATATTGACATAGCAATGCTTATGTAATGTTCTACTTCTGAAAATGACTAAGTCAGAAGATTATAAGAGCGGAGAAGAAACGTGATTTATTGTTAAGATGTCAATGGCCTTCGAAGGGGAGAGACACTGCAGAAACAGGGTTCAGGCCAGCTGGACATGCAAAGGAATCCCCCCTGCCAGGTACCTGAATAACTGCAAGTACTTTCTTCATGCAAATGTAGGTTAGGATTGACTTTTGGGCAAGAAGCTTAGAGAGATCCAAATTGCTGGACAAAATCACATGGTCTCAGGCTTTGAATATGGCTTAGCGGTAGAGCGCTTGCCTTGCATGTATCAAGCCCTGGGTTCGATTCCTCACTACCACATAAGCAGAAAAAGCCGGAAGTGGCGCTGTGGCTCAATTGGGAGAGTGTTAGCCTTGAGCAAAAGAAGCTCAGGAACAGTGCCCTGTCCCTGTGTTCAAGCCCCAGGACTGGCAAAAACAAAACAAAACAAAAATCACATGACCTCATTGAAGGAAAATTCGATCCTGGACTACAGGCCAACACTAATTGCCCTCCTTTCATTTACATATTCAGGAATCATTAGGGCTATTAGGATTCATGCATCTAAAGATTTTAGGCAATATAGAATTTAGCTACAGCTAGGTTTCTCTCCTCTCAGCATTATTTTTGGACACCAATTAATATATGCACACCCAATAGAAAATCATACACATTTTATCTTTCTAGTGATTAGATAATAGAATATTAATTATTCAAAAACTAAACAGAAAGAATTATAAGTCATCAGGAGGAAGAAAATTAAAACAATACAGTAAAAAATTGAACACAATAAAGCCTGGGTCTTAGTGTAGAATTGCAGATTGGGAGTAAATGAGATTTTAAAATTAAGTCAGTTCATGATATTTGCAGCATTTTCATGAACAAATTATCTACTCATAAATCATTTTGCTAAGAAAGTCCACTGGATTTTAGTAATTAATGTAAATAATTAAGTAAAATATGTTGGCTGTTTCCCTTTTATTCATTAATATAAATATTTAATATTTCTCCTTCAAGCATGTACAGGTAGGTAGAGGCTCTTACTTTGAATAGCAATTAAAACACTAAGCAAGGTAATTAAATAGCAATGAAAACTCTTGTATGTATACAGACAGATCCCGGGGAATATGTGTGTTTGGAAGTCTAGGAAGGATGTTCTAGAAAGAGTGACAAGGTCAATGTTGTGAAAGATTGGAGACAGCTGTCCCCGAATCCCATGAAGTAAGAAGGTTCTTCAAGTTTGAGCGTCACAGTAGAAAATATTTCAGTGAAACGGGCCAGAAGAGTGAGATGAACAGCTAACCATGGCCGAAGGAATGACGACTTGGCGTCTTTTTGCCTTTGTTAGCATCCTAGCTCTTTAGAAAAGTCGTATGTATATCCATTATATACTAAAAAGCAGGGAGAAGACTGGCCCTACTATATTTATTTACAATAAATATAGCTGATGGCTGAGAACAGACTGATCTGACAAAGGCCACGTTAGAAAGGTGAGTTTAGAGGTAAAGGCCATTGCGTGGGTCAGAGATGCCCAAAGCTTTGTTTTCCATGATAATAATGAAGACTTTGGGAAGTGGCGGGGAACTTCATACCTGTAAGAGAAGAAAACTACCAACAAGTTGAATATTTCAGATGTTAACTCTGATATATAATAACAGGAAATGAGTTTTCCGATTATGAGAAACAACTGCTCTACCCAAAACTAACAAATTCACATCCAGGATTACATCCCTGATTATTATTGTCAGCTAATTCCAACCTTCAACTTATCCAGTAAACAAGTCTGGAACATTTGGCACGTCTTATGTGTTTGTAGGCGCCGAGGACATTACATAAGTAAAATAGATTTTTGAAACACCTGTTCACATTTTTACATTCTGAAAGAAGAAAAAAATAATCTGTGTAAATACAAATGCTTAACTATTATTTCAAGACTGGTAAATGGGATGGAAACTTAGAACCATTCTAGAATTCCAGTTAATTTACTTAAAATTATACAAAGATGTGATTCGTTATGAGGATGAATCATGGTCATCCTCATTCCTGTTTTAATCCAACTAAATCAAAGGGGCCAAAATAAGGGGTAATTGAAAGATACCATAAATTTGATATAGAATTTTACAGTAGAAAAATGAGCCCACAGAATAATCTATGTATACTTAAACAACAAAAGACTTCGATTCTATTCACCAGCTTAATATTCATCACAAAATCAAGAGTCCATGAATATCAAAGTCCTTCCCCAATGAGGAAATACTTCAGTGTACATCTCCAGAGTTTCAGCTGCCATTTCTTAGGCACTGCATTCTCAAGTTCAGAATGTTTCCAATCAAGTTCTGTGCTACAAGAACTCCATGATCATCTTCTCAGTATCTTTGGAGACAAATACAACCCACACCCATCCATCCTTCTATCTCCAGCCATCCATCCATCGAGCCACTGATTCTCTGAGGGACATGGAGGTTGATTCCATATCTTGGTTATGGTAAAAAAAAAAAAAAAGGGTCTTGTTTGCCAGTTTGTTTGTATTTGGGAGGGCACATAAAGGTGGAACAAGGGTGAAAAAGTGCAGCAGTGGTGCTCAAGGACACCATGGGGAAAATGAATTGGATATGTGCCAATGGGGATGGGAGGAAAAGCCAGGAGAGAGCACTGGAAGGGGAGCCAGGGTTCAGAACTATCTGTCCTCACCACTCATTACATGATGCATGTAACTGAACCCCCTCTGCATATCTACTCTACAATAACAACAACAGTACTGCCCTATATGGAAGTGGTATGAGAATGTAAAGTGCTTCCTTTAACCAGTAAACAAACTCATCAATTTTCATGGAATGGACATGCGGTGAACACGGCCCTAGGACATACTAACATTCTGTAAATCCTTCATAGATGCGAAATGCCTTATTTGCTGATATTTAGAACTTCTCTAAATTATCAACTGCAGGTAGAAGTGTTCTCATGTGGGATAGTCTAAAAATTTATGCACCAGACACATCTAATTACCCCTTCGCCAATAGGACTTCGTTTTGACAAAAAGGAAATGGGATTCCTTTGCAACTGAAAAGCAGGTCTTAAGCAATTACTTCATACTTGAATATGACAAAAACATTTCTTCCTAAATATACCAAGCACATGGCAGTTATTTGCTCACAGGTTGGCACCATATTTTCATTTTAATGCCTTTACTCCTGGTCACATACGGGCTCACTTTTGAAATCCAGACAAAGGAATCCTATTTATTTCACATTTCTGGTCGTGAGTCTAAAAACTTTCCCCAGTTTATCAAGAGTGGAATTAATAAATTATACACACACACACACACACACACACACACACACACACACACACACACTCTATCACTTGATTAAGCTGTACATTGCTAACATCTATGTACCAAGCTCAATTGAGAATTGAAGGGCGCTGGCTGTCTATATCACAGCCGGATTGTAAGCAGTTCTACTGGCGGACATTTTAGAGGCAATAAATTGATCAAAGTAGTTGTTCTCTTTGGTTCTAACACAAAGCAACATCAAATAACTGTGCCTTACTGGTTCAGTTATCTTGCACTCTTTGGATGATAGGTTTAATATTCTCTACTGAATTTTTGTATCTGGAAGTAAAATTAGGAGTCTTTCCTGGAGAACGCATTGAAGTAACTCATGGATAGTTGAAGGAAACATAGATGAAAGTGCTTTTCTTGCTTTTCTGCTTTTCTACTTCGTGACTCTTTATCAACTGAATTTTCATAGTTCCTTCCAGATAGTCTTAACATCCTTTGCTTCCCTGTGGCAACAGGCTAAAATTTGTACATTTTTGAAACAATGTTTCACATAAAAATATCAGGGGTTATCAGTGTCCTAGTCCATTGCAATTAAGAGATCAACAAAAAGAACATACAGATTTTAAAGTATATTAGATATGTTTTCATAATCATCTTTACATGTAAAGATAGATTTAGGGGCTGGGAATGGGGCTTAGTGGTAGATTGTTGCCTAGCATGCATGAAGCCCTGAGTTCGATTCTTGAGCACCACATAAACAGAAAAAGCCAGAAGTGGCGCTGTGGCTCAAGTGGTAGAGTGCTAGCCTTGAGCACAAAGAAGCCAGGGACAGTGCTCAGGCCGAGTCCAAGCCCCAGGACTGGCAAAAAAAAAATAAAAATAAAATAAAAAATAAAAAAGATAGATTTAAGAATCTTGTTCTGAATAAGCATTAAGAAGATTAGATGTATTTTTTAGGAAGTCTTATGACCATGAAGACTACTAAAAAAAGCAATGATATTAATGAACTCATGACTATTTTAAGTAACAATTGTAATGTGAACACTAATTATTATTTTTAGGTAATAAGGTGAACATGATTATTTCATTATTTTAAAGTGTAGAGCTAACCTATAACAATTTAAAAGATATAACAAATATAAATAAATTGAAATTGTGTAAAGATTAAAAGTGTTGTGGAGATGATGAAGTTAATTTTTATTAAATTATTCAGCTTATTTCTCATTCCTTAAGAAACTATGGTCTAGTTTTCAGAAAGTCTGAGTTTTACTTGCCAACAGTGCTGAAAGGAGAGGAAGAACAAGCAAATGCAGGTACAAATGATCAAGGAAAAAATTGGATAGTCCTAAAATCCAGTTCATATTTATAAGATCAGAAATATGAACTGGAGTTTTTCTTTAAAGTCGCTGATGTAACTGTAAAATTTTTCCTACCACAGGTCAGGATCAAGTACATAACAAAAAAATAAATGAAATATTTTCATTATTTTTTGAATATTCTAATTTTAATTTTTCATTTAAATCTGGCTATAAGCATAAAATTTACCTCATGCTAACATAATTTGTAATGATTTATTTGAGGCATTTATCAGACTTGGAGGTATTTATGACTTGTTTTTTATTTCCTTTTATTGGATAAATTCTTCAAGTAGAGCATATCCTCAGTTTCACACTCTAAAAATAACGTCGGCTATTTTTCTCTTTTGCAGTGCGGAGACCAAATTGTTCACTTAGACAATGGAAATGACTTTAGAATTTAAGATTAAAAACGAAAAAGCAAACACGCACAATTTAAAACGTAAGAGACTTAACACTGGCTTATAGAGAACATTTGTCATGGTAGGGTAGAATTCTAATGTCAGTATTGTAGGCATACAAACTGGTGCTGAAGAATTCCTGGGGTTCAAGCTGGAGTAGCCTGGAGCCGCCTGAAAGGCAGGTTGAGCAAGAAGTTACTGAAAAACTTGTACTGAGGCTCCAGTGGGTGGTTTTGAGCAAGCACTGGAAACATTCTGGTGAGTAAATTCAGCTGGCTGTAGGCACAGAGGCGTGCACACAAAAATACAGACTATTCAAACACAGTTGAGAAAGACCTGAAGGAATAATGCTCCAAGAACAAAGGGTGTACTTAGGTGCCAAACCAGGAACTCTGAGTGTCTTAGCAAAACAGCCAGCCATAGGAATGTGTAAGGAGGGGCAATGTATCAAATGATAGCGGCTGACCCTGCGTGTCAAAGTGCAGGAAAAGGCTTCATCTGTGCTTCTCTCCAAAACCCCACCAAGACGAGTTTGTGTCAAAATCACACAGAAGTGATTTAAAGGCTCCCAGTGTCCAGTGCATTAAGAATTGGAGTAAGAAAATGAACCAAGTAGCATTTGATTCAAATCTATCATATAAGTAATCGTAACTCCATCCCCATAATTAGATAAATGGGGAAGAAGAAATGAATCTTATGCACAGAAGAAAACACAAATAAAATAGGCCGGTTGTCTGTTTT